>NC_072396.2:105597250-106210500 GCF_028885625.2 Pongo pygmaeus
AACTATTTAGTTTTATTTATTTATTTATTTTTAATTTTTATTTTACTTTAAGTTCCGGGATACATGTGCAGAACGTGCAGATTTGTTACATAGGTGTACGTGTGCCATGGTGATTTGCTGCACCTATTAACTCGTCATCTAGGTTCCGTCTCCTCACCCCCTACCCCCCAACAGGCCCTGGCATGTGTTGTTCCCCTCTCTGTGTCCATGTGTCCTTATTGTTCAACTCCCACTTATGAGTGAGAACATACGGTGTTTGGTTTTTTGTTCCTGTGTTAGTTTGCTGAGGATGATGGATTCCAACTTCATCCATGTCCCTGCAAATGACATGATCTCATTACTTTTTATGGCTGCATAGTATTCCATGGTGTATGTGTACCACATTTTCTTTATCCAGTCTATCATTGACGGGCATTTGGGTTGGTTCCATGTCTTTGCTGTTGTAAATAGTGCTGCAATAAACATACGCATGCATGTGTCCTTATAGTAGAATGATTTATAATCGTTTGGGTATATACCCAGTAACAGGATTGCTGGGTCAAAAGGTATTTCTGGTTCTAGATCCTTGAGGAATCACTACACTGTCTTCCACAATGGTTGAACTAATTTACATTCTCACCAACAGTGTAAAAGTCTTCCTATTTCTCCACAGCCTCACCAGAATCTATTGTTTCTTGACTTTTTAATAATAGCCATTCTGACTAGTGTGAGGTGGTATCTCATTGTGGTTTTGATTTGCATTTCTCTAATGATCAGTGATGTTGAGCCTTTTTTCATGTTTGCTGGCCACCTAAATATCTCCTTTTGAGAAGTGTCTGTTCATATACTTTGCCCACTTTTTGATGGTGTCCTTTGTTTTTTTCTTGTAAATTTGTGTAAGTTCCTTGTAGATTTTGGATATTAGACCACTGTCAGATGAGTAGATTGCAAAAATTTTCTCCCATTCTGTAGTCTAACCATTTTTTGTACCCATTAAGCATTCCCACTTCCCCTCAGTCCTCCACTACCCTTCCCAGCCTCTGGTAACCATCATTCTACTCTCTTATGAGTTCAATTGTTTGAATTTTTAGCTCCCACAAATAAGAGAGAACATCAGCATATAATCTTAAGTGGGAAAAGTAGGCTGTAAAATCACATGCCACACTTTTTTTGAAGAAAACATATCTAAATTATCTCTGCATAAACTCTGCTGCATACTCCGAGAATGTTATTAGTTTTCTATGGGTGATTTTATTGACATTTTACTCATAAAATTAAGATATATCTGCATATTTAAATATTCTGCAGCCATTGAAAATATTGATTGACATCTACATTTATTTACATGGAAACAATGCAGCATATAATCTTAAATGGAAAAGGTGGTTATATGACTATAAACACAGTATATCCCATTTTTGAGAAGTATCAAGCTTTATATGCATTGAAACTTCTGAAAGGCTATATACCCAAATGAGAAAAGTAGTTATTTGTTGGTAAAATGATACTGTATTAATTTAATATTTATTCTTTTTTTCTCATCTATGTTTTGTTATCTATAATAGATGTTGAGTTGTGTAATTGTTGGGAAAGAAAAATGTTGAATTCAGGTAAGGTTGGAAATTAAGGAGATGATAGTATGGGCAGAGTTTATATGGATATTTTTGGAACACATACTGAGTGGAAAATATTTACACCAAAAAGGGAGTTGCATTAAAATGATAGATGTATTGTGAAGATGTGGATAATGTCACATTGGAGTAATGTATGTAAAATGCTAAAATAGTGTTGGAACATAGCAGTTAACTACTGAAAGTGAACACCCTTAGTTTCCAAAAAGACAGAGTTGAAAATTTTTGGTTTACCTTTTTTTTCTAAGGTGTCATTCTACCATACACAAGTGGCATTTGATAAATAAACTGTTAAAATAATTTTTCTTAGGAGTAGGGTCTTTGTTCTCTTTTAAGAATTGAGAATGCTTCCTTGTTGTGATCTTGTCAATTTCTACAACGCTTCTGATGTCTCAGTGATGTTACTGTGGTTTAGACATGAAACCTAAGTCAATGTTTCTCAAAGTAGTATTGGTGGAATATCAGGAATGCATGTACATGTTTTTAGGTTTCACAAGTTCCCTAGAAATGTCTTTTAAATGTTGTTTTCAGGTCACTGATAATTTAAAGAAATTCATTATAAATATATTCTGTATTTTAACGTGTTACCTAGTGATTTTGGAGCCAAATTTTGGGTTTATATTAAATATTGTCATGGTATTAAGCAGCACTATTGTATTCATTGATCAAAAGATAGACTTGTTTAGTATCTCCAAAGTTATGATGCACTTACAATTGATGACACCTTAGCATTGTGTCATAGTTTAATTAGAAGTATTTTTCTTAATTTTAATTTTAATTTTATTTATTTATTTATTTTTGAGACAGAGTTTTGCTCTTGTTGCCCAGGCTGGAGTGCAATGGCGCGATCTCGGCTCACTGCAACCTCTGCCTCCCGGGTTCAAGCAATTCTCCTGCCTTAGCCTCCTGAGTAGCTGGGATTACAGGTGCCTACCACCACGCCCAGCTAACTTTTTGTATTTTTAGTAGAGATGGGGTTTCATCATGTTGGCCAGACTGGTCTTGAACTCCTGACCTCAGGTGATCTGCCCGCCTCGGCCTCCCAAAGTGCTGGGATTACAGGCGTGAGCCACTGCACCTGGCCTACTTTTCCTTCTTAGTGGTACACGAAATAATTATGCAGGCCGGTGGGCAGATCAGCTGAGGTCAGGAGTTCGAGACCAGCCTGGCCAACGTGGTGAAATCCCGTCTGTACTAAAAATACAAAAATTAGCTGGGTGTGGTGGCACGTGCCTGTAATCCCAGCTACTCGGGAGGCTGAAGCAGGAGAATTGCTTCAACCTGGGAGACGGAGATTGTGGTGAGCCGAGATTGCGCTACTGCACTCCAGCCTGGGTGACAGAGCAAGACTCCATCTCAAAAATAAATAAATAAGTAAATAAATAATAAATAAAATAAAAATAATTATGTATTTAATAATCAGAGGCATCACAGATTAACGAAATTCTTTTTCTAGTCAATGAGAAAAATGTAAAGACGTACTTAATACGCAACAGATGTATTTGCTCTATAATACATAAGTTTGTACTTACAGAGATTTTGCAGGAGTTTGAGTAAGGAAACTGGCAGAGGGTTGAGATTGTATCATCGGGCTCTCTCTAATGAAGGAATGTTTAAATTAAGAGAGTTCATGTTGTCATCAGTACCATGTTCATGTCACAGATTGTGATTTAGGGCTGCCAAAGCAACATTATCAATCTCATGAAATTATATGTTATTTACATTTCTTTGGCTTTATAGCTTGGCTTATTTTTAATTTGTGAAGTTGCTTTGTTTTATACTTTGTGTGAAAGCTGTAAATAAACAAAGACTAATAGAATATAAAATTTCTTCCAAAAAATATGCTATCTGTCTGGAAAAGATAAGTGTTGACAATAGATGTCTACTTGTAATATACATGATTGTGTATAATATAAACATTTTTAAATAAAACATTAAAATGTGTGTATAAAATTTTTGAAGCATTTGGTTTTGGTTTTAGGTATGTAAATTTTTAAGTAACATCATAATAAAAATAATTTCAAACAATGATGGGGCCTTTGAGGAGTTTTCTCCTTTTTGGAATAATATTACTCAAGTTTTATAAGCAATGCACTTATGTCAAAGACATGCATATTAGAGAAGAAAAGAGGTGGGTCGCACCTAATATTTATCAGACACTGCTTGGCGCTTCACATAATTTTTCTCTCCACTCAATTCCTTCAACAGTCCTGTCAAATAAGTACTATTATACCTTTATTGCAGAAGAAATAAGACTTGGAGAAGTTAGGTAAAATTTCCAAGATCACTCAGTTAGTAAAATGCAGGGCTAATGGCCTTCCAAACGTGAGTAATTGGTTGCTTTAAAATCACTTCATTTGGAGACAAACACCTGTATAATGCCTCCTTAGTTACTCGACACAAAACCACCTCTTGATGAAGATGAAGAAGAATATGAGATTCTTCTTGTTGAGCCCATAACTTTATAGATACCCACACAGCAAGATGTAGAGGAAAGAGCAAAGTCTCAGGAATTGCCAATAGGTGAGACTCGGATGAGGAACAGATAAACTACTATTTATATTGCTGCTTCTGTGTGACAGGATGAGCAGTTTGGGTATGGGGCAAATAATAATTTCTGTACTGATACATTGAACTTGAGATGCGGAATGACTTTTACACCTGAAGTGAAAATGAGGCTAACTTGAGCAGTAAAAAACCCCAGTGAGGCAGGTACAGGCCTGATTAGCATCCGTCTGCTCCTTTCCCCTTTCCCTTGTTCCTTCTCATTCTTTTTTCCACTTCTTACTTGTCTTTATTTCCTCCTTCTGGGAGGTCATTGGTGTTAGCCTCTCTGGGCTTCTCTGAGCCTTCAATTCCCATGACACCATGCCATGTACCAGTGGGCATTCAATTCAGAATAACAACTGTCGTTGCTCTGGTCATACGGTGATCCTGGGTATGACTGGATGCCAGGAATTTTTGGAACCTCCGTTGAACAGAACAGAGACTGAGAAGGAACTAGTCTTAGCTTGGCATGGCCACATGTGCACTGCATGAATTTTTGATGTCCTGCATTTGATCTTACTTAGACTGAATAACCCGGAGTCTGGGAAAGATGGTAATAGATGTGTGACTGCCTGGTATAGGCAGCCAGGTCACATGTTGATGTCCCAATGTTTTCACATGGGAGGCTGTCACTCTCAATCCTTTTGGGAAGGGCAGAGTTCTAGGATTGTGGCTAATTGTGGCAGCCCATTGAGGCAGGGAGGAGGCAGTGTCCTCTACTTTAGAGAGGATGGCAACTCCTGGGAAACCAAGGAAACTAGAAACTCAGAGGATGTCCTGCTATTTTGGTTTTGTTCTCATTTAACAGTTTTAGGACTATAACTGACTCTATCCCAGTTAAAATGTGATCAAAAGTGATTTTACAAACACTTTGTCAAGTTTTTGGCAGGGCTTGGTAGCTCAAGCCTGTAATGCTAGCACCTTGGGAGTCTGAGACGGGAAGATCGCTTGAGCCCAGGAGTTCGAGACCAGTCTGGGGAACATGGTGAACCCCCCCCCCCACAAAAAATACAAAAATTAGCTGGGCGTGTTGGCATGTGCCTGTAGTCCCAGCATCCCAGGAGACTGAGGTGGGAGGATCACTTGTGCCTGGGAAGGTTGAGGCTGCACTGAGCTGTGATCATGCCACCGCACTCCAGCTTGGGCAACAGAGTGAGACCCTGTCTCAAAAAAAAAAAAAAAAAAAGTAGAGATTTGTCCTGTTATAAACTGTCAACCAATATACATAATATTTCAAGATTTGTCTTGTTATAAATTGTCAACCAATATACATAATATTTCAGGGCTCAGGAAATGTGTTTTTTCTTTAATTCACATTTTACTTGTCTTGTTTCAGAAGACATTCCAAGTGTATGTTTAGCAAATTGATGTGGTTCGGGCAAAATTTATGTTTATGGCTGTCGTCATTAATTTCTCTGCTAAATTCCCTTGAAAATGGTTTTTTAAATAATGATTCATACTGTTTTCAATCCTAGCTTTTTACATTAATTTTGCATTGCATCCTAGGATGAAGGTTTTCTCTGGTTTCTCTCTTTAAGCCATGGCTCTTCCTGAAACTACCTGACGAGTTCTTCCTGCTGGCTGTACAAATAAAATGAATCCATGGCATTGCAGTAAAGAGAGTTTAATTGACATGAGGCCAGCCATGCCACGCCGGAGACAGAGTTATTACTTAAATCAATCTCCCCCCAAATTCAGAAACTGGGGTTTTTAAAGGATAAGTTGGTGGATAAGAAGTCAAGGAGTGGGGAGTGTTGATCGGTCGGGTTGGAGATGAAATCATTGGAGTCAAAGCTGTTCTCTTGTGCTGAGTCAGTTCCTGGGTGGGGGCCACAAGAGCAGATGAGCCAGTTTATTGATCTGGGTGGTGCCAGCTGATCCATTGAGTGCAGGGTCTGAAAAATATCTGGAGTACCAATCCTAGGTTTTATAATAGTGATGTCATCTGTAGGAACAACTGGGGAGGTTTAGAATCCTGTCGCCTCTAGCTGCATGACTCCTAAGCCATATATATATATATATCTATATTTTTAGACAGTTTCTTGCTCTGTTACCCAGGCTGGAGTGCAATGGCGTGATCTCGGCTCACTGTAACCTCCACCTCCCGGGTTCAAGCAATTCTCCTTCCTCAGTTTCCCAAGTAGCTGGGACTACAGACACGTGTAACCATGCCCAGCTAAGTTTTGTATTTTTAGTAGAGACGGGGTTTTGCCATGTTGGCCAGGCTGGTCTCGAACGGTTGACCTCAGGTGATCACCTGCCTTAGCCTCCCAAGGTGCTGGGATTACATGTGTGAGCCACTGCACTTGGCCCTAAGTCATAATTTCTAATCTTGTGGCTAATTTCTTAGTCCTACAAAGGCAGTCTGGTCCTCAAACAGCCCTTTCCCGAAATAAAGAAAGGGGGTTTGTTTTTGGAAAGGACTGTTATTATCTTTATTTCAAAGTTAAGCTATAAACTAAGTTCCTCCCAAAGTTAGTTCAGCTTATACCCAGGAATGAACAAGGACAGCTTGGAGGTTAGAAGCAAGATGGAGTGGATTAGGTCAGATCTCTTTCACTGTCATAATTTTCTCAGTTATAATTTTTGCAAAGGGGGTTTCATTCCTTGCCTTTAAGCCAGAGCTGTCTTACCACCAACCTGGGGGCCCTGGTCTGCTCTACCCTAAGGCTGTGGTATTAGCAGGAAAGGGAATATTTACTTATCAGAGTAGCATAGCTTCATGCTTGACCCTCTCCATTGGGGCCCTCTCAAGCATTGTACTAAGGGCTTGGGCAATGTGTGTGTTTGGGGATAGACAGGAGAGGAGGGAGAAGGGAGCAAGGAGTGAAGAAAGCCTTATCAGAGGGGTACTTTTATCCCGATAGGGTCATGAAAATGTAATTCACTTCACCATTAAGAATGGGCTAAGTGTCAGTCTCTGGCCCCGTTGACCATCAATATTTTAAAAAGTGAAAGAGTAGGTGTGATACTAGCATCTTAGTTTTGGCAGAAAGCCACTTCATTTATTGAGGATTTTTAAGTTTGCAGAGGACATGACATACTGTCAAATGGAGTGGAATTCCCTTTTGAAAATAAAAAAAAATTCAGAATGATAATTTATATTACTGTAAAAAAATATAATTATCAAACAGACCAGATCCTTAGTGTTTGCTGCTCAGAACATTCTCTCCCTAAGATCAATCTACATCAGAAACCACATTATCATTTATTTATTTATTTAATGCTCAGGAAACTTAACCAACTTAACTAGAGGTTGGCGTCAAAGTTGGAGAACCTTGTGATTCTCTTTCATTTAGCTTTGTTCATGTTTTTTCCTTTATAGGTGATTACCTACTTGTGATCAAATCTGACATATTTTCCCTTTATGGCTTCTAGGTTTTTGGTCATGCTGAGGAACCTCTAGTTTATAAAAATAGACTGATATTCCCTCCAAGCATTTTATACACACATTTTAACATTTTGTTTAAATTTTTCTTGTATTATACACAATCATGTATATTACAAGTAGACATCTATTCTCAACACTTATCTTTTCCCAGATAGATAGCATACTTCTTGGAAGACATATTATATTCTATTAGTCTTTGGTTATTCACAAAGTATTATTCTTTTCTATAAATAGGATCTTTATTTTTATGGTTGCTACTTTGGAGGCATGGTGCACTGAGTTACTAGCTACTATTGGTGAAGTCCTATACTGTGGAGTTTGTTTTATTAAAAATAGAATTAATGGTTCAGGTGGTTTCTTAGCTCAGGACTAGAAAACAGAGCCTGGGGCAAAAGTTTACCTGGTGACACTGCTGGGATGTGCAATACAAGTGAGGGGAAAAGAGAAGTGAGGCAAGGAAAGACAGAAAGCAAATATGAGGGGGTGAGTTACTCATCTGGACATAACTTGTCAACAAAAACACAGCTGATTATTTTACCTCATGTGATGTCTTCAGTAAGTACATATAAAATTACTGCATCTAAGAATAGTCTATCTAAGTGGGAGAAATAAAGATTTTTTCTGTCAGCTCTTTTGAGTAGCCAGATTTCCATTGATCAAAGTTAGCTCCATGGGACATTAATTCCCCTGTATTTCTATGCGTCTAGTCTGTCTAGTTTGCAGCTGTAATATTCTCTCCTTGTTAGGTGACACTATGTTAGGTGACTTCCAGCTGTGGCTGGAACACCAGTGGCAGTGGCAGTGGCCTAGGCTCTAAGAATGTAGAAACAGCATGAATCATTGCTGCTTCCTCTGGTCAGGAAGTAAGGAAGTTGATCAGGGTTCAGGATAGGGAATGGGGCCAAGTGAGTCTAGGATGGCATATAAGTTAGGAAAGGTTGTGACACTAATTGTGTCACAAGTCCATTATGAAAGACCCTAAAACACCATTGAGTAGGCTACAATATACTTTGGGCTATTAAAATTCTTCAGTTTTACAATTTGTAAAAGGAGGTCTGGACCAAAAAATTTCTGAGTCAGCAATTAAAGTACTCATAATATCTTCTGTCTCTGGATACATGACAATGAATGAGCTAATCAGTGTGTCTGAGCATTTTTCAGTCTGCTGGCTAATCTTGTTCTTCAAGTTACATATTATCTGTGCCTTGCAGCCAAAGGATGAGACATCCCAGAAACACAAAACATGCTATTAGATCTTAGAGACATGAGCAATACTAATCAAGACATCTTTGCAGTCACTTGCAAGAGAAAGTGACATTCCACCTGACAAAGTGGGTAAGATATAAATATAACTTTAAAAATGTATTGAGTACAAATAGAGAAAATAACACAAGGTATAAAATGAAATAAGTGAGGCTGGGCACGGTGGCTCACACCTGTAATCCCAGTACTTTGGGAGTCTGAGGCAGGTAAATTGCTTGAGCCCAGGAGTTTCAGACCAGCCTGGGGAACATGATGAAACCTCATCTCTACCTAAAAAGCCCCACAAAAACTGAGGTGGGAGGATCACCTGAGACTTGGGAGGTCAGGGCTGCTGTGATGGCACCACTGCACTTCAGCCTGGGCAACAGAGTGAGACCTCGTCTCAAAAAAAAAAAAATTAAACAATTGTAAGAAGGACATTGGAATTAGATGATTTAATTCTCATAGCAATTGATTAATTTGTATTTTTTTGCTATACTTCTGGATTACATTTGTTATTATATTTAAAATTTTTCATGTACATTCATTGGTGGGATTAATGTATCATCATCAAGTATCTTTCTCATCATGAAGTTTTGATATTAAGGTTGTATGGCTTCATTTTTCACTATGTAATGGTGTCTTTTGATAAAGAGAAATTTATCAATATTTCCTTCATTTTATTTTATTCTTTTAAAGAAACTTTCTCCTACTATAACATCATGAAGATTATCTACGTTATCTTCTAGAAGCTTTATAATTTTGCCTTTCACATTTAGATTTATAATTCACCTAGAATTTATTTTTGTATGTGATGTGAGGTAAGGGTCAAGATTCAATTTCCCCACATATGGATATCCAATTGACCCAGCACCATTTCTCGAGAAGACCATTCTTTCCTCCACTACACTACAGTGTCACCTTTGTAAAAAGTTATGTTGCTATATATGTATGAATCTATCTCGGGACTTTCTATTCTTTCAATTGGTCTATTTTTTTTATCCTTGTACTGGTGTTCTTGTACCTTGTCATAATTACTGTAGCTTTATTGTAAAACTTGATATTTGCTAATATAAATCCTCTTTATTGTTATTTTCCAACATTATTTTGGTTATTCTTGGTATTTCTACATTTATATATAGATTTAAAAAATAAGTTTGCCAAATTACACAGACATACACACACACACACACACACGCACTCACTCTTGGGATTTTGTTTGGAACTGCACTGAATCTACAGACCAATTTGGTGAGAATTAACATATTTCACATTTACAATATTGAGTTTCTCATTCCATTAATATAGTTTACTACTCTTTTTTTGTTCTTTAATTTCTTTCAATAATGTATTGTAGTTTTCAGATTCAGACTTGCACATACTTTGTTAGGATAATTCTTAAGATTTTGTGGCTTCTCAATGCTATTCTAAATGGCCTGGATTTTAAAAGTTCATTTTCCTATTGTTTGCTACTGGTATATAGGACTACAACTGATTTTTAAAAATAGATTGACATGAGGGATTGCTGGCAAGGTGGCAGAAAAGGAACAGTTCTGGTCTGCGGCTCCCAGCAAGATCGATGCAGAAGGCGGGTGATTTCTGTATTTCCAACTGAGGTACCTGGTTCATCTCACTGGGACTGGTTGGACAGTGGGTGCAGCCCACGTAAGGTGAGCTGAAGCAGGGTGGGGCATTGCCTCACATGGGAAGCACAAGGGGTCAGGGAATTTTTTCTCCTACCCAAGGGAAGCTGTGAGGGACTGTGCCTGAGGAACCATGCACTCCGGCCCAGATACTGTGCCTTTCTCATGGTCTTCGCAACCCACAGACCAGGAGATTTCCTCCAGTGCCTACCCCACCAGGGCCCTGGGTTTCAAGCACAAAACTGGGCGGCCGTTTGGGCAGACACCAAACTAGCTGCAGGAGTTTTTTTTTCCATACCCCAGTGGCACCTGGAACACCAGCAAGTCAGAACCGTTCACTCCCCTGGAAAGGGGGCTGAAGCCAGGGAGCCAAATGGTCTGGCTCGTTGGGTCCCACCCCCATAGAGCCCAGCAAACTAAGAACCACTGGCTTGAAATTCTTGCTGCCAGCACAGCAGCAGTCTGAGATCGACCTGGGATGCTTGAGCTTGGTGGGGGGAGGGGCGTCTGCCATTGCTGAGGCTTGAGTAGGCAATTTTACCCTCAAAGTGTAAACAAAGCCGCCAGGAAGTTCAAACTTGGCGGAGCCCACTGCAGCTCAGCAAGGCCACTGTGGCCAGACTGACAGATTTCTCCTCTTTGAGCAGGGCATCTCCGAAATAAAAGGCAGCAGCCCCAGTCAGGGACTTATAGATAAAAAACCCATCTCCCTGGGACAGAGCACCTGGGGGAAGGGGCAGCTGTAGGCGCAGCTTCAGCAGACTTAAACGTCCCTGCCTGACAGCTCTAAAGAGAGCAGTGGACCTCCCAGCACAGTGTTCGAGCTCTGCTAACGGTCAGACTGCTTCCTCAAGTGGGTCCCTGACCCTGTGTATCCTGACTGGGAGACACCTCCAAGTAGGGGCCGACAGACCTTATACAGGAGATCTCTGGCTGACATCTGGCAGGTGCCCCTCTGGGACGAAGCTTCCAGGGGAAAGAACAGGCAGCAATATTTGCTGTTCTGCAGCTTCCGCTGGTGATACCCAGGCAAACAGGATCTGGAGTGGACCTCCAGCAAACTTCAGCAGACCTGCAGCAGAGGAACCTGATTGTTAGAAGGAAAACTAACAAACAGAAAGGAATAGCACATCCACTCAGAGACCCCATCCATAGGTCACAAACATCAAAGACCGAAGGTAGATAAATCCACAAAAATGGGGAGAAACCAGTGCAAAAAGGCTGAAAATTCCAAAAACAAGAATGCCTCTTTTCCTCCAAAGGATCACAACTCCTCGCCAGCAAGGGAACAAAACTGGATGGGGAATGAGTTTGATGAATTAACAGAAGTAGGCTTCAAAATGTGGGTAATAACAAACTCCTCCGAGCTAAAGGAGCATGTTCTAACCCAATGCAAGGAAGCTAAGAACCTTGAAAAAAGGTTAGATGAATTGCTAACTAGAATAAACAGTTTAGAGAAGAACATAAATGACCTGATGGAGCTGAAAAACACAGCATGAGAACTTCGTGAAGTATACACAAGTACCAATATCTGAAACAATCAAGCAGAAAGGATATCAGAAATTGAAGATCAACTTAATGAAATAAAGTGAGAAGACAAGATTAGAGAAAAGAGAATAAAAAGGAACGAACAAAGCCTCCAAGAAATATGGGACTATGTGAAAAGATCAAATCTACGTTTGATTGGTGGTGTACCTGAAAGTGACGGGGAAAATGGAACCAAGTTGGAAAACACTCTTCAGGATATTATCTGGGGGAACTCCTCCAACCTAGCGACAGGCCAACATTCAAATTCAGGAAATACAGAGAACACCACAAAGATACTCCTTGAGAAGAGCAACCCCAAGACACATAATTGTCAGATTCACCAAGGTTGAAATGAAGGAAAAAATGTTAAGGGCAGCCAGAGAGAAAGGCCAGGTTACCTACAAAGGGAAGCCCATCAGACTAACAGCAGATCTCTCTGCAGAAACCCTACAAGCCAGAAGAGAGTGGGGGCCGATATTCAACATTCTTAAAGAAAAGAATTTTCAACCCAGAATTTGATATTCAGCCAAACTAAGCTTCATAAGCAAATGAGAAATAAAATTCTTTACAGACAAGCAAATGCTGAGAGATTTTCTCACCACCAAGCCTGCCTTACAAGAGCTCCTGAAGGAAGCACTAAACATGGAAAGGAACAACCGGTGCCAGCCACTGCAAAAACATACCAAATTGTAAAGACCATTTACATTATGAAGAAATTGCATCAACTAATGGGCAAAATAACCAGCTAGCATCATAATGACAGGATCAAATTCACACATAACAATATTAATCTTAAATGTAAATGGGCTAAATGCCTCAATTAAAAGACACAGACTGGCAAATTGGATAAAGAGTCAAGACCCATCAGTGTGCTGTATTCAGCAGACCTATCTCATGTGCAAAGACACACATAGGCTCAAAATAAAGGGATGAAGAATATTTACCAAGCAAATGGAAAGAAAAAAAAAGCAGGACTTGCAATCCTAATCTCTGATAAAACAGACTTTAAACAAACAAAGATCAAAAGAGACAAAAAGGGCATTACATGATGGTAAAAGGATCAATTCAACAAGAAGAGCTAACTATCGTAAATATATATGCACCCAATACAGGAGCACCCAGATTCATAAAGTAAGTTCTTAGAGACCTACAAACAGACTTAGACTCCCACACAATAATAGTGGGGGACTTTAACACCCCACTCTCAATATTAGACAGATCAACGAGACAGAAAATTAACTAGGATATTCAGGACTTGAACTCAGCTCTGGACCAAGCAGACCTAGTAGACATCTACAGAACTCTCCACCCCAAATCAACAGACTATACATTCTTCCCAGCACTTCATCACACTTATTCTAAAATTGACCACATAATTGGAAGTAAAACACTCCTCAGCAAATGCAAAAGAATGGAAATCAAAACAAACAGTCTCCCAGACCACAGTGCAAGCAAATTAGAACTCAGGATTAAGAAACTCACTAAAAACTCTATGACTACATGGAAACTGAACAACCTGCTCCTGAATGACTACTGGGTAAATAATGAAATGAAGGCAGAAATGAAGATGTTCTTTGAAACCAATGAGAACAAAGACACAAAGTACCACAATCTCTGGGACACATTTAAAGCAGTGTGTAGAGGGAAATTTATAGCACTAAATGCCCACAAGAGAAAGCAGGAAAGATCTAAAACTGATACCCTAACATCAAAATTAAAAGAACTAGAGAAGCAAGAGCAATCACATTCAAAAGCTAGCAGAAGGCAAGAAATAACTAAGATCAGAACAGAACCAAAGGAGATAGACACAAAAAACCCTTCAAAAAATCAATGAATCCGGGAGCTGGATTTTTGAAAAGATCAACAAAATAGGCCGCTAGCAAGACTAATAAAGAAGAAAAGAGAGAAGAATCAAATAGACAAAATAAAAAATGATATAGGGGATATCACCACTGATCCCACAGAAATACAAACTACCATCAAAGAATACTATAAACACCTCTATGCAAATAAACTAGAAAATCTAGAAGAAGTGGATAAATTCCTGGACACATACACCCTCCCAAGACTAAACAAGGAAGGTGTCAATTCCCTGAATCGACCAATAACAAGTTCTGAAATTGAGGTGGTAATTAATAGCCTATTAACCAAAAAAGTCCAGGACCAGAGGGATTTACACCCGAATTCTACCAGAGGTACAAAGAGGAGCTGGTACCATTCCTTCTGAAACTATTTCAAACAATAGAAAAATAGGGAATCCTCCCTAACTAATTTTATGAGGCCAGCATAATGCTGATACCAAAACCCGGCAGAGACAAAACAAAAAAAGAAAATTTCAGGCCAATATCCCTAATCAACATCGTTGCAAAAATCCTCAATAAAATACTGGCAAACTGAATCCAGCAGCACATCAAAAAGCTTATCCACCACGATCAAGTTGGCTTCATCCCTGGGATGCAAACCTGGTTCAACATATGTAAATCAATAAATGTAATCCATCACATAAACAGAACCAATGACAAAAACCACATGATTATCTCAATAGATGCAGAAAAGGCCTTTGACAAAATTCAACACCGCTTCGTGCTAAAATGAAGCTAGGAACCATCATTCTCAGTAAACTAACACAAGAAACAAAAACCAAACACCGCATGTTCTCACTCATAAGTGGGAGTTGAACAATTAGAACACATGGACCCAGGGAGGGGAACATCACACACCAGGGCCTGTTGGGGTTGAGGAGCTAGGGGAGGGATAGCATTAGGAGAAATACCTAATGTAGGTCATGGGTTGATGGGTGCAGCAAAGCACTATGGTGTATATATACCTATGTAACAAAACTACACGGTCTGCACATGTACCCCAGAACTTAATATATATACATATATATACACACACACACACACACACACTCATATATATAAAATAAATATATACTAAATAAATAAACAACAGGCTGGGCAGAGTGGCTCACACCAGTGCCTCATCCTCCCAGCAGTTTAGAAAGCTGAGGCTAGAGGATTGCTTGAGCCCAGGAGTTCGAGACCAGCCTGGGGAACATAACAAGACTTTGTCTCTACAAAACAAATAAACATAATAAATAAAAATTAAAAATTAAATTTTAAAAATATATATTGACATTGCATTAAATGACCTCATTTAAGTAGTTTGTTAATTTTAATAGTTTATAGATTATTTTGGATTTTCTATATATGCAATCATTTTGCACATGAATTATGATTTTCTTCCCTTCCCAATTCATATACCTTTCATTTCTTTTTCTTCTCTTATTGCACAGTTTAACATCTCCAGTATGGTGATGAATAAAAGTGATGATAGTGGCCATTCTTTCCTTATTACTGATCTTAACTGGAAAGCTCCCAATATTTCACCATTAACTATGATAAGTGTTTTTATATTGCTTATCATATTAAGGAGGCTCTCTTTTATTCCTGGTTTGCTAAGAATTTTAAATCATAATGGAGATTGAGTTTTATCACGTACCTTTTCTGCATTTGTTGAGATGATTATATTTGGTTTTTTCCTCTATTATGCTAATGTGGCAAATTACATTGATTGATTTTCAAATGTTAATCCAATCTTGCCTTTATACAAAAACTCAGCTTGATCACCATATATTATTTATGATGCATATCACAGATTTTATTTGCTCTTATTTTGTTTGAAATTTTTGTATCTATAGTCATAAGAGAGATTGGCCTGCAATTTTATTTTCTTCCCTTCCCAATTCATATACCTTTCATTTCTTTTTCTTCTCTTATTGCACAGTTTAACATCACCATAATAAATGCCTTATGGTGACGAATAAAAGTGATGACAGTGGCTATTCTTTCCTTATTACTGATCTTAACTGGAAAGCTCCCAATATTATCATATCTATGCTGGGATCATAAAACAAAGTAGGTGGTGTGATGGTTCCTTTTATGTGTCAATCTGGCTAGTCCATGGTACCCATATAGTTGGTCAAATACCTGTCTGGATATTGCTGTGAAGTTGTATTGTATTGTATTTTTTTATTTTAATTTTTTTTTTTGAGACGGAGTCTCATTGTCACCCAGGCTGCAGTGCAGTGGTGTGATCTTGGCTTGCTGCAACTCTGCCTCCCAGATTCAAATGATTCTCCTACGTCAGCCTCCAGAGTATCTGGGACTACAAGTGTGTGCCACCACGCCTGGCTAATTTTTGTATTTTTGGTAGAAACGAGGTTTTGCCATGTTGGCCAGGCTGGTCACGAACTCCTGACCTCAAGTGATCCACCTGCCTCGGCCTCCCAAAGTGCTAGGATTACAGGCGTGAGCCACTGTGCCTGGCTGTGAAGTTAAATTTTAGATGAGCTTATAATTTAAATCAGTAGACATTGAGTAAAGGAGATTCTCCATAATGTGGCTGGACCTCATTCAATCAATTGAAGGCTTTAAGAGAAAATAAACGGAGGTCCTCCAAGGAAGAGTGAGTTCTGCCTCCAGACTACAACATCAACTTTCTTTCTGTAGCCTAATTGCTCTGGCTAGGATTTCCAGTACTATGTCAAAAAGATATTGGGGTGGGCATGCTTGAGTTGTTCACGATCTTAGAGGACAAACTTTCAATTTTTATCCTTGAGTATGTTAGCTGTGGGCTTGTCATATGTGACCTTTGTTATGTTGAAGTAATTCCTTCTATACCTAATTTGTTGAGAGCTTTTATCATGGAAGAATGCAAAATTTTGTCAAATGATTTTTCTGCACCTATTGAGATGATATGTGGTTTCTGTCCTTCATTTTGTTAATGTGGTATATTACATTGATTGATTGGTGTATGTTAAATCATCTTTTCAACCTTGGGATAAATCCCACTCGGTCATGATGAATGATCTTTTCAATGCTGTTTCATAAATCCTGTAAGGTTTCTTCATTTCTTATCATTTAAAGAGATTATTTCTCTTATGACTGTATATTTTCAAATAACTTATCTTCAAGTTCACAGATTTATTCTTTTCCTTAATCAATTCCTGTGTTAATGCTCACCATTGCATTTTTCATTTCACTCATTGTATTTTTCCAGCTCCAGAATCTGTTTTTTTTTTTCAATAATTTCATTCTCTTTGTTAAATTTATTGTTTTGGTTGTTTAGTGTTTTCCTGAATTTGTTGAATTGTCTCTTTGTAATTTCTTGAAATACTGAGCTTCCTTAAAACAATTATTTTGAGTTCTTTGTCAGTCAGTTCATAAACTCCTATTTCTTTAGGTTCAGTTACTAGTGCTTTTTCTTGGTGTCAAGATTGTTCTTGATCCTTATGACCATGTGTTGGTGTCTGTGCATTTAAAGAAATAGGGAGTCATTCCAGTCTTTGGAGACTGGCTTTGTCTGGTAAAGCTCTTCACCAGTCTGCCTGTTCAGAGATTCTAAGCAGACTTGCTGCTGGAGTCATTAGGCAGGCTGGCCTGCATGAACCTATGGGGTTGGGTCTGGAGCCTGGATCCACTGGCTTGGACCTGTTGATTGTGTCCTTTTTGGTGGGCATGAAACCTGTATCCATGCAGCCTGAAGCTTGGGTTCAGAGAGGCTCACCTCATGCTCTGGCAGTTCTGGAGCCTGCTTCTGCAGAGATGAGCCTAAGTCCTGGATCCACTGGGGCTGATCTTCAGGAGTGGTCTTGGATTATTAGTCTGATGGGACCAAACTGGCACCAGGGTCTACTGGGGTATAGTCACAGGGCCTGGCATTGGCAGGTCTGGAGCCTGTGTCTCCCAGTGTCAGCCTACTGTCTGAGGCCAGGGGTGCTGACTTGGTCTTGGGGCAGGCCTGAAGCCTTGGGCTATGTGGGCCAATCTGGTTCTGGGCTGCCCTGGATCCTGAAGCACAGAAAGTTTGGCTTGATGGCTAAGACTGCAGGGGCTGGCCTGATGGCTGGGGTGGGCCTGAAGCCTGGAACTGTGGGGGGCCAGCCCAGTACTGGCGATAGCCTGGGACGCAGGGCCATTCGGGCTAGCATGGCCCTAGGGAAGGAATGGAGACTGAGTCTGTGGGGGCTGGCCTTGCGCTGGGCCAGCCCCAAAGCCCAGGGCTTCTGAGGCTGAACTGGAGCTAGGGCTGGTCCAAAGTCTAGGGCTACTGTGTTTGGCCTGGTGGTGGGGCAGCCTAAAGACCAAATCTGTCAGGCAAGCCTGGAGATGGGCTGTGGGTGACTGCCTGGTGCTGAGTTTTACTAGAGAAGGCCCAGTGTTGAGGCCCAAAGGAAGAGTATCTGTCTCCATGCTGTGCTACCTGGGGGTTAGGAAACAGGTGGCATGAATAATTGAAAACTATCCTTCCTACCCACTTTAGTGCATTTTTTATTTCAGTGCTACACCAAGGTGCTATAATCTCTCACTTGGTTTCCTTATTGCTTGTGAAAGTATTTTCACATTTGGATAGTTGGATAGAAAAAGCTTATTCTGCCATCCTGATGACATTTATTAAGGTGTCTTTTTAAAAATATTATTACTGATTCAATCTCTTTTTTTGTTACAGGCCTATTTTCTATAGAAAGTAGATTTTCCTTTTTGTTGTTATTTATTTATTTACTTATTTATTTCTTTTAGCTTTGCTGCTTAAGAAGAAAACATATTAAAAAAAATAACTTTGGATTGGGAGGAGTCTTTACAGGCAAAACACAAAATTCAGAAGCTAAAAAGAAAATGTTGCCGGGCGTGGTGGCTCATGCCTGTAATCCCAGCACTTTGGAGGCTGAGGTGGGCGGATCACGGGGTCTTTTGAGACAAGCCTGGCCAATATGGTGAAACCCTGTCTTTACTAAAAAATAAAAAAATTAGCCGGGCATCGTGGCGCATGCCTGTAGTCTCAGCTACTCGGGAGGCTAAGGCAGGAGAATCCCTGGAACCTGGGAGGTGGAACTTGCAGTGAGCTGAGATCGTGCCACTGTACTCCAGCCTGGGTGACAGAATGAGACTCTATCTCAAAAAAGAAAAGAAAAAAGAAAAAAGAAAATGTTATTAGGCTGCATAGTAAGCAAAAAATTCTATATAAAACTTGTTTTTCAAGTTTTAATTTAGATTTTGGGGTACATGTGCAGGTTTGTTATAAAGGTATATTGTGTGATGCTCAAGTTTGGGATATGATTGAACCTGTCACCCAAGTAGTGAGTATAGTACCCAATAGATAGTTTTTCAACCCTTCCCCTGTCCCTACTTCTCCCCTCTTTTAGTCTGTGGAGTTTATTGTTCCCATCTTTATGTCTATGTGTACCCAAAGATTAGCTACCACTTATAAGTAAAAACATGTGGTATTTGGTTTTCTGGTTCCGTGTTAGTTTGCTTAGGATAATGGCCTCTAGCTGCAACCATGTTACTGCAAAGAATATTATTTCATTCTTTTTCATGGCTGTGTAGTATTCTATAGTGTATACATGCCACATTTTATTTATCCAATTCAGTGTCAATGGGCACCTGGGTTGATTCCATGTCTTTGCTGTTGTGAATAGTGCTGTGATGAACATATGAATGCATGTGTTTTTTGGTAGGACGATTTATTTTCTTTTGGGTATTTACCCAAAAGATTGGGATTGCTGGGTTGAATGGTAGTTCTATCTTCAGTTCTTTGTGAAATCTCCAAACTGCTTTCTAGAATGGCTGAACTAATTTACAATCCCATCAACAGCATATAAGCACTCTTTTTTCTCCACAGCCCTGCCAACATCTGTTATTTTTTTACTTTTTAATGATAGCCATTCTGACTGGTGGGTGTGAGATGGTATCTCATTGTAGTTTTAACTTGCATTTCTTTGATAATTAGTGATGATGAGCATTTTTCATATGTTTACTGGCTACTTGCATGTCTTCTTTTGAGAAGTGTCTGTTCATGTCCTTTGTCCACTTTTTAAATTTTTTTTTTTTTTTTTTGCTTAATGATTTAAATTCCTTATAGATTCTGGATATTAGACCTTTGTCAGAAGCATAGTTTGCAAATATTTTCTCCCAATCTGAAGATTGTCTGTTTATTCTGTTGATAGTTTTTCTCGCTGTACAGAAGCTCCTTAGTTTAATCAGGTCCTCCTTGTCAATTTTTGTTTTTGGTGTAATTGCTTTTGAGGATTTAGCCATGAATTCTTTGCCAAGGTTGATGTCAAGAAGGGCATTTCTTAGATTTTCTCCTAGGATTTTTATAGTTGGAGGCCCTACATTTAAGTCCGTAATTCATCTTGAGTTAATTTTTTATATGGCGATAGGTAGTGATCAAATTTCATTCTTCCGCATATGGCTAGCCAGCTATCTCAACATTATTTATTGAAAAGGGAGTCCTTTCTCCATTGCTTATTGTTGACTTTGTCAAAGATCAGATGGCTGTAGGTGTGCAGCTTTGTTTCTGGGTTCTCTATTCTGTCCCATTAGTCTATGTGTCTATTTGTGTACCAATACCATGCTGTTTGCTTACTGTAGCATCATAGTATAGTTTGAAGTTCGGTAATGTGATACCTCTGGCTTTATTCTTTTTGCTTAGAATTGCTTTTGGCTATTTGGGCTCTTTTCTGGTTCTATATGAAATTTAGAATAGTTTTTTTTTAAATTCTGTGATAAAATGTCATAGTTTCATAGGAATACCATTGAATTTATGGATTGTTTTAGGCAGTATGACCATTTTAACGATATTGATTGTTTCAGTTCATGAGTGTGGAATGTTTCCTCATTTGTTTGTGTCATTTCTGATTTCCTTTGATAGTCTTTTGTGGTTCTCCTTGTAGAGATCTTTCATCTCCTTGATTAGATGTATCCCTAGGTATTTTATTTTTTGTGGCTATTGAAAATTGTAATGCATTCTTGCTTTGATTCTTAGCTCGAATGTTGTTGTATAGAAATGTTACTGATTTTTTTTGTGGTTTTTAAAAAATATAGTTTCTTATCATGTCCTTTTATTTATTTATTTATTTTTATTTTTATTATACTTTAAGTTTTAGGGTACATGTGCACAACGTGCAGGTTTGTTACACATGTATACATGCGCCATGTTGGTGTGCTGCACCCATTAACTCGTCATTTAACATTAGGTATACCTCCTAATGCTATCCCTCCCCCCTCCCCCCACCCCACAACAGGCCCCAGAGTGTGATGTTCCCCTTCCTGTGTCCATGTGTTCTCATTGTTCAATTCCCACCTATGAGTGAGAACATGTAGTGTTTGGTTTTTTGTCCTTGCGATAGTTTGCTGAGAATGATGGTTTCCAGCTTCATCCATGTCCCTACAAAGGACATGAACTCATCCTTTTTTATGGCTGCATAGTATTCCATGGTGTATATGTGCCACATTTTCTTAATCCAGTCTATCATTGTTGGACATTTGGGTTGGTTCCAAGCCTTTGCTATTGTGAATAGTGCCACAATAAACATACGTGTGCATATATCTTTATAGCAGCATGATTTATAATCCTTTGGGTATATACCCAGTAATGAGATGGCTGGGTCAAATGGTATTTCATACATTGATTTTGTATTCTGAAACTTTACTGAAGTCATTTTTTCAGTTCTAGGAGATTTTTGGCACTCTTTAGAGTGTTCTAGGTATAGAATCATATCATTAGTGAAGAGTTTCACTTCTTTTTTTTCCTATTTGGATGTCTTCTATTTCTTTTCCTTGCCTGATTGTTCTTCTAGAACTTCTAGTACTATGTTAAATAGGAAGGGTGAGAGTGGACATCCTTGTCTTGTTCGAGTTCTCAAGGTGAGTGCTTTCAACTTTTGCCCATTCAATATGATGTTGGCTGTGGGTTTGTCATAAATGGCCTTTATTATTTTGAGGTATGTTCTTTTGATGCCTAGTTTGTTGAGGGCTTGTATCATAAAATGATGTTGGATTTTACTAAAAGCTTTTCCCACATCTATTGAGATGATCATATGGTTTTTGCTTTTAATTCTCTTTATGTGGTGAATCACATTTATTGATTTGTGTATGTTGAACAGACCTTATACCCCAGGAATTGAGCCTATTTGATCCTGGTTAATTTTCTTTTTGATGTGTTGCTAGATTCAATTTGCTAGTATTTTGCTGAGAATTTTTGCATCTATGTTCATCAGGGATATTAGCCTGTCATTTTCTTTTTTCATTCTGTCTTTGCCAGCTTTTGGTACCAGGATGATGCTGGCTCTGTAGAATGAGTTATGGAGGAGTCCCTCCTCCTTGATTTTCAGGAATAGTTTTAGTAGGATTGGTACTAGTTCTTCCTTGTACATCTGACAGAATATGGCTGTGAATCCATCTGGTCCAGGACTTTTTTGGCAGTAGTTTTTTTTTTTAATGACTGATTCAATTTCAGAACTCATTATTGATATGTTCAGGGTTTCAATTTCTTCCTGGTTCAAACTTGATAGGTTGTGTTTCCAGTAATGTATCCATTTCCTCTAGATTTTCTAGTTTGTGTGCATAGAGGTTTTCATAATAGTCTCTGAGGATTTTTTGTGTTTTTTTGGTGGGATTGGTTGTAATGTCATTTCTGATTGTGCTTATTGAGTTCTTCTCTTTTTTCTCTGTTAATGTAGCTAGCAGTCTATCAATCTTGTTTATCCTTTCAAAAAACTTTTGATTTCATTGATATTTTGTATGGATTTTTGGATCTCAATTTCATTCAGTTCTGCTTGGATTTTAGTTATTTCTTTTCTTCTTCTAGCTCTGGGGTTGGTTTGTTCTTGTTCTTCTAGTTCCTCTAGGAGGGATGTTAGAATATTAATTTGATATTGTTTCTGGCTTTTTGATGTAGATATTTAGTGTTATAAACTTTTCTCTTAACACTGCTTTTGCTATATTCCCAAGATTTTGGTGTGTTGTGTCTCTGTTTTTATTAATTTTAAATAAACTTTAGATTTCTGCCTTAATTTTCTTGTTTACCCAAAAATCATTCAGGAGCAAGTTGTTTACTTTCCATGTAATTGTGTGGTTTTGAGAGATCTTCTAGTATTGATTTCTATTTTTATTTCAATGTGTTCTGAGAGTACAGTTGGTATGATTTTTATTTTTTTGAATTTGTTAATACTTGCTTTATGGTGGAGCAGGTGGTCCATCTTAGAGTCTGTTCTGTATGCAGTTGAGAAGAATGTATATCTGGTAATTGTTGGGTGGAGTATTCTGTGGATGTCTATCAAATACACTTGGTCAAGTGTCAAATTTCAGTCCAGGACTTCATTGTTAGTTTTCTGTCTTGATCTGCCTAACACTGCTAGTGGAGTATTGAAGTCTCCCCAATTATTGAGTGACAGTCTGTCTTTTTGTTGGTCTAGAATTACTTGTTTTATGAATCTGAGTGTGTCAGTGTTGGATGCGCATATATTTAGGATAGTTAAGTCTTCTTGTTGAATTGAACCCTTTATCATTATGTAATGCCCTTTTTGGTCCGTTCTGACTGCTGTTGATTTAATGTCTGTTTTATCTAACTTTATTATTGTTTTATATAGTAAAAAATTGTTTACATCTGCATAAATATTTACCTTTCCTTTGCACTTCTTTTCTTCCTATTTTCTAGGAAGATAAATTTTTACTCTGCCTGAAGAACAACCTTTAGTATTTCTTCTCTCATGAGTTTGCTAGTGATAATTTTTTGTTTTTGTTTTTTACCTTAGAATGTCTTTATTTTATATTCACTGTTGATATTGCCTATGAGCATATAAATCTAAGTTGGCAGTAATTTTCTTTCACCTCTTTAAAGATATCCTTCCATTGTATGGATTCCATTTTTTCTTGTTTGAGAAGTCATCTCTCAAAGAAGAGAAGTCCAATTGTTGCTCTTTGGAAGTTAATCTAAGTTTTTTTGTTTTATGGCTGATTTTAACATATACTCTTTATTTTCGTTTTTTTAGCAGTTTTTCTATAATGTGTATAAGTGTGATTTAAAAAATGTACCTTGATTGAGATTTGAAGGGTTTCTTCAATCTGTGACTTTATGTTTTAGGCAGTTCAGGAAGTTCTCAACCATTATTTCTTTAGGTATTACATCTGCCTGATTCATTCTCTCAAGTCTTCCTGAAGTTCAAAAACACATATTTGTTAAACCTTCTCTCTGTATTTTCTTACTCTTAAATTTTCATCCTTTTGTAATTCTGTGATTCATTCTGGATAGTTTCTTCTAATCTACCTTCCTGTTCAATACTTTTCTCTTCATCTATGTATACTCTGCTGTTAAATCCATTCATTTGGTTATTAATTTAGATTATTCTATTTTTTTAGTTCTAGGATTTTCATTTTATGTTTTTTATAGTATTCATTATCTGCAGAAACTCTTGATATTGTGTTTTATTTCCTTAGGCAGAGTAAATATATTTATTTTAACTCTATGTTGGATAAGTCTAATATCTGAGGTCCCAGTGGTTCTTTTTCTATGGTCTGTCATTTCTGATGACTTTTGTTAATTTTGTCTTATCTTCTTTTGCACTTGGTGTGTGCTAGATATTGTATTTTGCAAAACTTCAGAAATAATTTGAGGCTGATATTATCTCTCTTTAAAGAGGATTTGTATTTGTGTCTGCTAGGCACGTAGGAGCATTAGCACTTTGGAAGTATGTTCCATGATTGAAATTATTCAAAGTTGAACTTAAGTACTTGTGAGAGTGTCTACCTTTGGTTCACCCTGACTCTGAGGTGCAGCTCTTTCAGTGTCACAACCCAGGGACATTCAAGTTCACCAGGCACACTTCTTGGCAAGATTTCAATTCCAGTCTCTGCTTCCCTAGCCTCTAGAGGCTATCTAAACTTCTGCATAGCCTCTCAACAGTCCCCTTAACAACTGCATATGCTCTACTGGGAAAGGTGGCCCTGATATTAGGCTCAACTTGCCCCACTCACTCCTATTCTGAACAGTTATTCTTCACTATCTTGTTAGTCCTCCAATGCCTTCAGAAAACCTATAAAAAATATGTTTTGTCTAGCTTCCCTAGAAGATCAGGAGGATTGGTTTCATTAACTCATCTTTCATTTATCTTTCTTTTTGTAACTTTTATTTTAAGTTTAGGTGTGCAAGTGCAGATTGTTACATAGGTAAACTTGTGTTATGGGGGTTTGTTGTATAGATTATTTCATCACCCAGGTATTAATCCCAAAACCAGTTAGTTATTTTTCCTGAGCCTCTCCTTCCTCTGACCCTCCACCCTCCGAATGTCCCCAATATGTTGTTCCCCCATGTGTCCATGGGTTCTCATAATTTAGCTCCACTTATAAGTGAGAACATGCGGTATTTGGTTATACCACATTTTCTTTATTCAGTCTACCATTGATGGGCATTTAGATTGACTCCATGTCTTTGCTATCGTGAATAGTGCTGCAATAAACTATTGCATGCATGTGTCTTTATAATATAATGATTTATATTCCTTTGGGTATATACACAGTAACAGAATTGGTGGTATTTCTATCTTCAGGTCTTTGAGAAATCACCACACTGTTTTCCACAGTGGCTGAACTAATTTACACTCCCATCAACAGTGTATAAGTGTTCGTTTTTCTCCACAACATTGCTAGTATCTGTTACTTTTTGACTTTTTAATAATAGCCATTCTGACTGGTGTGAGATGGCATCTCATTGTGGTTTTAATTTGCATTTCTCTAATGATCAGTGATGTTGAGGTTTTTTTCATATGCTTATTGTCTTCATGTATATCTTCTTTAAGAAGTGTCTGTTCATGTCCTTTGCCCACTTCTTACAGGGTTATTTTGTTGTTGTTGTTGTTGTTGTAAATTTAAGTTCTTTGTAGCCTCTGTTTATT
This sequence comes from Pongo pygmaeus, assembly GCF_028885625.2. Lineage (NCBI taxonomy): Eukaryota > Metazoa > Chordata > Mammalia > Primates > Hominidae > Pongo > Pongo pygmaeus. Next base: position 105,622,949 of record NC_072396.2, read on the forward strand.
AGAACTTTGTCAGATCGATAGATTGCAAAAATTTTCTTCCATTCTTTAGGTTGTCTGTTTACTCTGTTGATAGTTTCTTTTCCTGTGCAGAAGCTCTTTAGTTTAATTAGATCCCATTTGTCAATTTTTGCTTTTGTTGTCATTGCTTTTGGCATCTTTGTCATGAAATCTTTGCCCGTGCCTATGTCCTGAATGGTATGCCTAGGTTGTATTTCAGGGTTTTTAGTAGTTTTGAGTCTTACATTTAAGTCTTTAATGCATCTTGCATTAACTTTTGTATATGGTGTAAAGAAGGGATCCAGTTTCAATCTTCTGCATAAGGCTAGCCAGTTATTCCAACATCACTTATCAGATAGGGAATCCTTTCTTCATTGCTTGTCAGATTTGTCAAAGATCAGATGGTTGTAGGTGTGTGGTCTTATTCATGGGTTCTCCATTCTGTTCCATTGGTCTATGTGTCTGTTTTTGTACCCACACCATGCTGTTTTGGTTACTGTAGCCTTGTAGTATAGTTTGAAGTCAGGTAGTGTGATGACTGTAGCTTTGTTCTTTTTGCTTAGGATTGCCTTGACTATTCAGGTTTTTGGTTCCATATGAATTTTAAAATAGTTTTCTCTAGTTCTGTGAAGAATATCAATGGTAGTTTAATAGGAATAGCATTGAATCTATAAATTGCTTTGGGCAGTATGGCCATTTTAACAATATTGATTTTTCCTATTCATGAGCATGGAATGTTTTCCACTTGTTTGTGTCATCTCTGATTTCTTTGAGCAGTGGTTTGTAGTTCTCCATTCTCCTGGTAGAGATCTTTTACCTCCCTAGTTAGCTGTATTCCTGTGTATTTCATTCTTTTCATGGCAATTGTGAATGGGAGTTCATTCCTGATGTGGCTGTTGGCTTGACTGTTGTTGGTGTATACGAATGCTATTGATTTTTGCACATTGATTTTGTATCCTAAAATTTTGCTGAAGTTGTTTATCAGATCAAGGAGATTTTGGGCTGAAGCTATGGGGTTTTCTAGATATAGAATCATGTCATTTACAAACAGAGATAGTTTGACTTCCTCTCTTCCTCTTTGCATGCCCTTTATTTCTTTCCCTTGCCTGGTTTCTCTGGCCAGGGCTTTTGATACTATGTTGAATAGGAGTGGCGAGAGAGGGCATCCTAGTCTTGTGCCAGTTTTCAAGGGGAATGCTTCCAGCTTTTGTCCATTAAGTATGATGTTGGCTATAGGTTTGTCATAGATGGCTCTAATTATTTTGAGGTATGTTCCTTCAATACCTAGTTTATTGAGGGTTTTTAACATGAATGGATGTTGGATTTTATTGAAAGGCTTTTCTGCCTGTATTGAGATAATCATTTGTTTCTTGTCTTTAGTTCTGTTTGTGTGATGAATCACAGTTATTAATTTGTGTATATTGAACCCACATTACATCCCAGGAATAAAGCCTAGTTGATTGTGGTGGATAGCTTTTTGATATGCTGCTGGATTCAGTTTGCCAGTATTTTGTTGAGGAGTTTTGCATCAATGTTTATCAAAGATATTGGCCTGAATATCCAAAAAGAAAAAAAAATGCAAAAGGGTGTTTTTTTTGTGTGTGTGTGTGTCTGCCAGATTTCAGTATCAGGATGATGGTGGCCTCCCAGAATGAATTAGGGAGAAGTCTCTCCTCCTTAATTTTTTGGAATAGTTTTAGTAGGAATGGTACTAGCTCTTCTTTGTACATACTGTAGAATTCAGCTGTGAATCTGTCTGGTCCTGGGCCTTTTTTGGTTGGTAGGCTCATTATTGGTCTGTTCAGGGATTCAGTTTCTTCCTGGTTCAGTCTTGGAAGGGTGTATGTGTCCAGAAATATTTCCATTTCTTCCATATTTTCTAGTTTATGTGCACAGAGGTGTTCATAGTATTCTCTGATGATTGTTTTTATTTCTGTGGGGTCAATGGTAATATCCTCTTTGTTGTTTCTGATTATGTTTATTTGAATCTTCTCTCTTTTCTTCTTTATTAGTCTAGCTAGCAGTCTATGTATTTTATTAAGTTTTTCAAAAAATCAGCTCCTGGATTTGTTGATCTTTTGAATTTTTTTTTGTGTGTGTGTCTCTATGTCCTTCAGTTCAGCGCTGATTTTGGTTGTTTCTTGTCTTTTGCTAGGTTTGGGATTTGTTTGCTCTTGGTTCTCTAGTTCTTTTAGTTGTGATGTTAGGTTGTTAATTTGAGATCTTCCTATCTTTTTGATGCGGGCATTTAGTGCTATAAATTTCCCTCTTAACACTGCCTTAGCTGTGTCCCAGAGATTCTGGTATATTGTCTCTTTGTTCTCATTAGTTTCAAAGAACTTCTTGATTTCTGCCTTAATTTCGTGATTTACCCAAAAGTCACTCAGGAGCAGGTTATTCAGTTTCCATGTAATTGTATAGTTTTGAGTGAATTTCTTTGGCTTGATTTCTAATTTGATTGTGCTGTGGTCCAAGAGGCTGTTTGTTATAATTTCAGTTCTTTTGCATTTGTTGAGGAGTGTTTTACTTACAACTATGTGATCAATCTTAGAGTAAGTGCCATGTGGTGATGAGAAAAATGTATATTCTATTGTTTCTGGGTAGAGAGTTCTATAGATATCTATCAGTTCCATTTGATCCAGTGCTGAGTTCAGGTCTTGAATATCTTTGTTAATTTTCTGTCCTGATGATCTAATATTGTCAATAGGGTGTTAGAATCTCCCATTATTATTGTGTGGGAGTCTGTCTCTTTGAAGGTCTCTAAGAACTTGCTTTATGAATCTGAGTGCTCCTGTGTTGGGTGCATATATATTTACGATAGTTAGATCCTCTTGTTGACTTGAAACTTGTACCATTATGTATTGCCCTTCTTTGTCTTTTTTTTTTTAAACTTTGTGGGTTTAAAATCTAGAAACTAGAATTGCAACCCCTGCCTTTTTCTGTTTTCCATTTGCTTAGTATATTTTCCTCTATTCCTTTATATTGAGCTTATGAGTGTCATTACATGTGAGATGGGACTCTTGAAGACAGCACGCTGTTGGGTCTTGCTTTTTTATCCAGCTCGCCACTCTGTGAAGTGGGGCATTCAGCCTATTTCCCTTCAAGGTTACTAGTGATATGTGTGGATTTGATCTTGCCATTGTGCTATTATATGGTTATTTTGCAGACTTATTTATGTGGTTGCTTTATAGTGTCACTAGTCTGTGTGCTTCATCGTGTTTTTGTAGTTGCTGGTAACAGTCTTTCCTTTCCATATTTAGTGCTTCCTTCAGGAGCTCTTGTAAGGCAGGTCTGGTTGTAACAAATTCCCTCAGCATTTGCTTGTCTGAAAAGGATCTTATTTCTCCTTTGCTTATGAAGCTTAGTTTGGATGGATGTTAAATTTTGGGTTGGAATTTCTTTTCTTTAAGAATTCTAAATATTGGCCCCCAATCTCTTCTGGCTTGTAGGGTTTTGGCTGAGAGGTCTGCTGTTAATATGATGCGCTTCTCTTTGTAGGTGACCTGGCCTTTCTCACCAGCTGCCTTTAACATATTTGTCTTTCATTTCAACCTTGGAGAATCAGATGATTATGTGTCTTGCAGATGATCTTCTCATGGAGTATCTTACTGGGGTTCTGTGCATTTCCTGAATTTGAATGTTGGCCTTTCTAGCTAGGTTGAGGATGTTCTCATGGATGATATCCTGAAATATCTTTTCCAAGTTAGTTCTATTCTCCCCACCTCTTTCAGGCACACCAATCAGTTGTAGATTCAGTCTCTTTACATAATCCCATATTTCTCAGATGTTTTGTTCATTCTTTTTCATTCTTTTTTTTTCTCTATTCTTGTCTGCCTGTCTTATTTCTGCAAGGCAGTCTTCAAGCTCTGAGATTCTTTCCTCTGCTTGGTCTATTCTGCTATTAATACTTGTGATTGGATTATGAAATTCTTGTAGTGTGTTTTTCACCGCTATCAGGTTGGTTATGCTCTTTTCTATACTGCCTATTTTTTTTTCTGTCTGGTTCTGCAAATTTTTTTGTTTGTTTTTTGATGGAGTTTCACTCTTGTTGCCCAGGCTGGAGGGCAATGGTGAAATCTCAGCTCACTGCAACCTCTGTCTCCCAGGTTCAAGAGATTCTCCTGCCTCAGCCTTCCAAGTAGCTGGGATTACAGGCATGTGCCACCACACCCAGCTAATTTTTGGTATTTAGTAGAGACAGGGTTTCACTATGTTGGTCAGGCTAGTCACGAACTCCTGACCTCACGTGATCCACCTGCCTCTGCCTCCCTAAGTGCTGGGATTACAGGCGTGAGCCACAGTGCCTGGCCTTTTTTTTTTTTTTTTTTTTTTTTTTTTTGAGACAGTGTCTTGCTCTCTTGCCAAGGCTGGAGTGCAGTGGCATGGTCTCAGCTCACTGCAACCTCCACCTCCTGGATTCAAGCGATTCTCCTGCCTCAGCCTCCTGAGTAGCTGGGACTACAGGTGCACACCAACATGCCCAGCTAATTTTTGTATTTTTAGTAGAGACATGGTTTTGCTATGTTGGCCAGGCTGGTCTTAACTCCTGACCTCAAGTCATCCACCTGCCTCAGCCTCTCAAAGTGCTGGGATCACAAGCATGAGCCACCACACTCAGCCATCTCTTGCAATGTTTTACCATGATTTTTAGCTTCCTTGCATTGGGTTACAACATACACCTTTAGCTCAGTGAACTTCATTCCTATCCATATTCTGAATTCTACTTCTGTCATTTCAGCCATCTCAGCCTCAACCTGTTTCCTCATCCTTGCTGGATAGGTGATGTGGTCATTTGGAGGAAAGAAGGCATGCTGGCTTTTTGAGTTTTCAGCCTTCTTGCATTGATTCTTTCTTGTTTTTGTGGGCTTATCTGCCTTCAATCTTTGAGATTTCTGACTTTTGGATTTTTTTTCTTTTAACAGTCTGGCCACTTTTCTGTAGGGCTGCTGCAGTATGCTGGGGGCCCACTCCAGTCCCTAGTCACCTCAGATTTTCCCGTACCTGAAGCTATCACCAGTGAAGGTTGTGAAACAGCAAAGGTGGAAGCCTGCTCCTTTATCAGAGAGCTCCATCCCAGGGAGGTACAGACCTGTTGCTGGCCCAAATGCACCTGTAGGAGGTGGCTGGTGACCCCGGATGGGTGGTCTCTTCCATTCAGGAGGAATGGGATTGGGGACTTGCTTAAAAATGTAGTCCGGCCATGTTTTTGTTGAGCAGCTGTGCTGGGCTGGGGGCACACTTTAGCCCCTGGTCACCTCTGAAGGCGGAAGGCTGGAATGGCTGAGTCACCTGAACAGCAAAGATGGTGGCCTTCCTTTCGTCCTGGGAGCTCTGTCCCAGGGAGACCTGAAACCTCTGTCAGACAGAGAACACTGGTGGGCGTAGCCGAAGACCTTGGTTGGGTGGCTCTACCTGGTGATAAAGAACAAGTTTGGGGACTCACTTAAAAAAGCAGCCTGGCCATGTTTTAGGGGGCTGTTGTGCTGTGCTGGGGCACCACTTCTGCCCTTGGTAGCCTCAGACACGCCAAAGCTTGAAGGCTAGAACTGCTAAGATGTCCATCAGCAAAGATGGTGGCCTATCCCTCCCTTTGGGAGTTTTGTCCCAGGGAGTTTTCAAATCTTTTTTGGCCAGAGAACACCAGCAGGCATTGCTGAAGGCCCCAGTTGGGAGGTCCCCCCCCCCAAGTAAGGAAAAAGGGAATGGGGAAAAGAAACAGTCTGGCCATGTTTTGGTAGAGCAGCTGTGCTGTGCTGGGGTATCCCTTCTGCCCCTAGTCAGTTTGGACTCTCCAGAGCCCACAGGCTGGAATGGCTAAGTCACCCAAATGACAAAGATGGAGGCCCACCCCTCCCCGTGGGTGCTCCATCCCAGGTAGGCACCACACTGCTACTGGTGGCTGGCTGGAATTCCAAGCCAGTGGGTTTTATCCTGTGAAGTGCCGTGGACATGGGGCCTGCAGACCATCCCTGCTTGGCCCTCTGGTTTCAGCCTCTTTCCTAGGGGTAGTAGGAGTTCTAACCTACTTTGCTGGAGTTGCAGTTACTTTTGCTGGGAAGCCCAGAGCCAGAGTATTTAAAGCTCCCTGGTCTCCATATGTGTCTGAATGGCTGCTCTGCCAAGACCCTGCATAGCTATGTGTGTCAGACTGAAGGCCTTGGTGGAGTGGGTTCATGAAGGGATCTTCTGACCCAAGGGTTGCAAAGATCAGTGGGAGAGGCGTGGGTTTCCGGGGTTGTACATTCACTCACTGCTTCCCTAGGAGAGGGAGCTTCCCTTGGCTTCGTGTCGCTCCTGGGTGGACCATCATCCCGCTTTTCTTTTTTTTTTTTCTTTTTTTTATTATTATTATACTTTAGGATTTATGTTACATGTGCGCAATGTGCAGGTTAGTTACATATGTATACATGTGCCATGCTGGTGCACTGCACCCACTAACTCGTCATCTAGCATTAGGTATATCTTTGTTCTTTGTAGGTCAAGTTGTTTCCTTGATTAGTCCCAATGCAAGTACATGGATATTTCAGTTGAAGGTGCTGTATTTACTCACCCCTTCCATTCCTCTCCATGAGAGCCGTCCACCCTAGCTGCTTCTAATTGGCCATCTTGGCCACTGCACCTCTCATTTTTCTAACTCACTATTGAGATCTTTAAGTAAACTTTGTTGAAGTATACTGTATATACAGAAAAGTGCACAAGTGATCAGCTCAATACATTTTCACAAAGTGAGCAAGAAATAAACATGAACCACACACTGGAAGCTCCCTCCAAGTCCCCATCTAGTTACTAATGCATCCCAAGTGTAACTACTATTCTGACTTCTAAAAACATAGATAGTTTTGAATTTTAAAAAAACTTTAGGTAAGCAGAATCATACAGTGTATATTATTTTGTGTCTATTTTTTTGCTAACATTATCTGTGAGAATAATCCATACTGTTGCATATAGAGTATTCATTGCCATTTATGTATGTACTATATTTTATGTATCCACTCTATTGATGATGGATATTTAGATTGTTTCCATCTTGAGACTATTATGAATAGTGCTGCTATGAACATTCTTATACATGTTGTTTGGTAAATATATGCATGCATTTCTCTTGGGTGTGATGTCATAAATTGTGCATAGTTTTACTCTGAAAACAAAATTAGGGGGTAGAGCCTGGAGTATAGTGAACTCAGCAAGGCAAATGCTATCTCATGGGGGCCTGTTGGGAAAACTAGGTATTCTTGTCAAAGAGACAGCTCTGTTAATTTCCATGTCCCACTGAACTTAACACTTGACACTTCAGCTAGACTGTGTATTGCCTTAAATACTATTCTCAGAAATAACCAGTGGTGTCATTCTAGCAAGTATCACTCCAGAAAACTCCTTATATGTACAAAGGCATAAAAAATCTCTTTAAAAAGTCATTATTTCCAAAAAAAGTGAGCAGAGGCAAGAAAAATATAATTAAAAATATTTATCTCTCCATGCCTTGTTTTATGAAATCCGCTTTTTCATGGGTCTAAGCAAGATGATGGATATTAGTTGCTGAGGGGAGGGGAAGTAAAAAGACGTGCTGTTGCCCAGTATTCTAGGATGAAGATAAAGAAATATAAATACAAAGAGACAGTTGCTCCAGGAGAAGATAAGAAAGTATCAGAATAAGTTTTGTCTCTGGAAATCAGAAAAAAACAAATTCCAACAAAATGGTAATGCACTTTCTTTTGGATTCCAGGATTGGTGAAGAAAAAAAATGAGTGACAGGTCTGGTGTGCTGGGGGGAAGAGAGAGAGGCAGGCACACTCTTGCATCACTACTGGTGGCAACCATGGCTCATTAGTGACATATATCTCAGGTGACCAAGATCTGTGGGAAAGTCAAATCTTTTTGATCCAGCCATCAGCTCTCTGCTGTTGACCTCAGAGAGGCATGTTTGTAGATGAGTGAAGAAAGAAGAAACTGCTCTGGTTATATGCAGGTTGGTGTGAGAATGAGGATTGCCTGGGAAGTCTTAGGGTCAGGATTGGGACAGAGTCATCTTCCCCTACACTCTTGCCCCACCCACCAGCTTATTTTAGTTCTCTAAATGGTGCATAGGATCGGGGGAGAGTTGGTGTTGCGGAACCAAGAGTGAGAGGTGAGAAATGTTTGAGAGTCCAGAATCAGTAAAAGGAACTGCGGCCTATCACCCAGCACTGTGTTCTCCGACCCTACCGATAGATATTGGTTTGTTTGTCTGTCTGTAGGGGGCAGTGCAACCCAAGAAAAAGGAAGAAGAAAATTACAGGTTATCTGGTAGAGACTGAAGCAAGAGTGTATTCCTTCAAGGAAATGTGGAGCCAGAACCAGTCATAAGAGGGTGGTACACACAAGTGCTAAACTGGAACTTGCCCTTTTACTCCTATCCTGTTTTCGGAAAACCCTTAATCCCAATCCTTTATGGCTCTGGGAAAGCAGTGTCAAAATCTATAGAAAGGGGAGTGAGGTGAGGTACAGCAGAAAAGTGGGCATTCATGGGAGAAGGGCGAGGAATAAAGTGGCAGGAGGCCAGGGTGGGGAAGATGGGTGTGCCTGAGAACTAAATGGGAGACTTTGGAAAGTTATATTCCTCACTCTGGAGTGGATGCACCTGAAACTTATGTGTCAGTGCATTTACCAATCTCTATTCTCTTTTCTCTGTCTACCTGTAGACAATAATCTAAGTAAGGGAGGAAAGAAATTGCTCCACAGAGTGTGATATGCTGGAGATAAGGGGTGGAAACAAGGCGTCCGAGGCAGACTACAGAGTCCAGAGGCAATTCAGCTTCTCCCTCTCACAGCCTTTATTTTTTTTCTCCTCTTATATTGGTGCTGGAAAAAGATAAATGCTGCACCTCTGGGAAAATAGTGGAAATGAGCTTGGGGGAGGTTAAACCCCAGAGGAGGAACATTTGAAAATGAAGACCTTCAATCCGGAAATAGAGATACTGATACCCTTGTATCCTGTGCCTTGACATGTCTCTTTGGGCAGACTCATCTGAAAGCTCTATGTGTTTGCATTGCTGCTAGGTCCATGTTGGATGGCAATTAGATTGATTGTGTCCAGGAAAAGAATGTCTAACAATCTCCTTCCTAGAATGCCACAACTAGATCACCTTTTAAAGAGTGATGCCCAACTGTGACTTGCATTAGATGTGGGATATACTCAGACTGACGAATTTGTGAAAGAAAATATGGAAGTCTGGTCTAGAAGTTGACACAGTATTCATCCACTTATCAGAAGAAGGCACAACCAAGCAAGAAAAACAAAAAGAGCGTGGGAGCTACAGACAGTGGGGAAGACAGGCAAGGCCCATGATCTGCAGTCAAGAGTTGAGGATAAGTCAAGCCCTGGGGATCAGTCTGACAATAATCATGGGCAGTAAGAACTCGCAGCCTCTCCAAAAGCAAACCATCGAAATAAAAATGAATCACCTATTCCCCCAATAAAAATAAAAAAAATTTCTGGGTATGCTCAAAACTTTAAAAATGGCAGTTGTGTTCTGGACCTCTCCAAGTGTCTTTTCATTCAGGGAAAACTGTTGTTTGCCAAGCCCAAGGATGCGGGCTTTCCATTTAGCCAGGATATCAATAGCCATTTGGCCAGCCTCTCAATGGCTAGAAACACGGGCCCCACTCCAGACCCCACTGTTAGAGAGGCTTTGTGTGCCCCGGATAACTTAAATGCGAGTATTGAAAGTCAGGGCCAGATTAAGATGTACATCAATGAAGTGTGTCGGGAGACTGTGTCACATTGCTGCAACTCATTTCTGCAGCAGGCCGGATTAAATTTGTTAATAAGCATGACAGTTATTAATAACATGCTTGCCAAGTCCGTTTCAGACTTGAAGTTTCCTTTGATATCAGAGGGAAGTGGATGTGCTAAGGTTCAGGTTTTGAAACCGCTGATGGGTTTGTCTGAAAAGCCAGTCTTGGCGGGGGAGTTAGTCAGTGCCCAGATGCTCTTCTCATTCATGTCCCTCTTTATCAGAAATGGAAACAGAGAGATTCTCCTGGAAACCCCTGCCCCATAAACGGCCCTCTAGAACACAGTGGGACGGAATCCACCCACAACGCGCTTGGTTTGCAGATGTCAAAGAATCTGCAGAGGGTGCTACTGAAGATCCAGCCTCAGCCAATCACCACCTCATTGGGTGAAAGTTCCAGGGCTCAATCCAGGACCACACTCTTATTGGCCAGGCAATAAGGGGCTCCCACAGAGCTTTGAGTAACTTCTTGGTTGTGCAGTCTGCAGGCAATGTTGGCATTGTAAATTCCTCCCTTGCAGCCTCCTTCATGTGGTGAGGGGATCACTTCAGCTGCCTGCTGTGGACAAAGAACATCAAATTACAGCATCACGAGTGCTATTGTTGCCTGTGGTGGTCTCCCTGTCCAAGCGGGACCGCTTTGCAGAGACCAGACGCATATCGCAGCTTGAGCTGAAAATGCATTTGTTGCAGCTTAGGTTGAATTACTTTTCGTTTACTCTTTCTTCTACAGGCGCCTGATGGATAGTGAACCTATTCATCAAAAAGGTGCACTGCTCTTCTGTCTATTGTACCGACTTAACCTCTTCCACCCAAGTCCGCATCTGTGTGTATCATCAATAAAGTTGTGTGCTTTGATTGGCAGAAAAGAGTCATGGTCCTTGTCCTTGAGTTTACAGTCTGCACGGAGAGAAGGACAAAAAAAGCACGGTAAACGCCAGCTGACTGGAACGTCTGCTCCCTGACAAATGCAGGCTTATGGGTGCTCACAGGAGGCAGGGATAGTGAGGGGCTGCAGTGCTCAGAATAAACTTCAAGAAGGGGCTGCGGGCGGGGGTGGGGGAAGGGGAGGGGCACAGCGGGGGAGTTCGTGGAATTAGGATGGAATGTTGAGAGGACTGAAAGAGACAGCACCCGTGGAGCAGGCAGCACCGTGCCCGGCACAGAGAAATCCCTTCTCAATGTCTTTTCCTTGACTGCCAGCCTGGAGAGAAAGGTCAGTAACCCTGGCCTTTTCGATTGTCTGCGCAACCCGACGTGGGGATGGGGACCGGGGTGGAACGGGTGGGGGCGCTCTACCACGCATGGGGGCGCATTTATTGCACAATGATGGCGATAAAGGTTGCCGTTTGCCCAGCACCTACGTGTGTAGTTCTATCCCTCCTGCGAAGCCACGGGGAAATCTGCTTCCAGCCCTCCTTCTCTCTTCCTTGGGATCCCCAGCGCTACTTCCTGGCAGAGTGAGAGGGTTGGCCGCTGCTCCCTTTGGAGCAACCTCCTTTCTTCCATATCCCCACTACCTGTGGTGGGACCCAGGAAGGGGAGAGTGGAGCTCTCCGTCAACTACCTGCGGGGGTGATAGGGCAGATGCTGAGGGCACTTGGCACGACCGTGGCCACTCCATCCATCCGGAGACACCTCCACACTCTCCATCTGAGGTCCCTGCACGTTGCCAGGAAAGGAAGAGCCCGTGGGCGCAGAAGCACTCCGTGGGTCAGGGCAGCTCGTTCTGCCCCGCCCCCACCTCCAACATTACCAGATCCCGCCCAGCAGGTTTAGCCCCTGAATCAGCAAAGCCAGGTTCCCTGCATGTTTGTGACGTGTCAAGAAGTGGTCCCCTTCCCTAAAGCCATGGCAAACCCAGTAAACACATCTGCTTCCCCTTGGCCAAGGCTGCTGCCGTGCCCGGTGCCCTCTCCGTCTCCCAGGGCTGCTGCTGTGGGTCACTGTGTCCTGGGCAGCCGCGATCTCCATGGTGCTGAGCATTCTGCTTGCTCTCTTCCACACAGAACAAAGCTTTCTTTTCTTGCCTTATTCTCCCTTCCCCCCGCAGCTTGCCTTCCAGGTGGGTTACAACTTTCCTGCTTGTACCATCTGCCCCACAGTCCATGCTGGCCAGAGGGCCTGAGTGCCTGCTGGGTCCCCTGACCAACTCTGGAAAACCCTCCCACCTGGAATGGGGACCAGACCTCTTCCCAGGCCCTGGTGCCTGGGATGGCCAACAAGTGACTTGCAGTTGTTGTGACACCACACCCCCCGTCAAGGCTCACACTGCTGGGGCTTCCTTGGCTGGCTCTGGGAGCCCTGTCTCGGTTCCTAAGGGTTCCTAAGAGCTGTCAGAAGGACCACCCTTTCTCCCAGGCCAACCGCAGTTTGGCTGGGCAATCTGATTTCAAAGGGGATTTCCCTGCAGACAGCTTCGCATGCACTTTTCCCAGTGGAGCCTGCTTCGCCAATGCTGTCTTCAGTGACACCTCATTGCTCAGTCTCTTTGAGCACAAAGGCATCCTCCTAGCCTGTGGTCCCGAATTAGCATGCACCTCCCTACTTCCCTGCACGCTACCAAGTTTCCCTTTACGTGCACTTGTCCACCATCTCTGAGGCACTTGACACCGTGAGGTCGCAGCTGAGTCCTAACTCAGGGAGCGCCCCAGAGGCTTTCTGCCCATCTCCTGAGCAAACTCTGTCACAGAAAAGCCCATCAGCGTCCAAGTGTCTCCACGGCGTTGTCTTGGCCCAAGTCAAAACCCTCCTGTCCATTTGCTGGCAGTGCCCTCCCGAAAGCACTCACACACAGCCCTTCTGTCCTGCCCCTCATCCCCTGACTGGTTGAGTGCCTGGGTACGAGCCCACTTCCCGTGGATTCTGCCTCTCTGGGATGCGCGGGGGAGTCGGGAGCATGCCTGCCTCCCAGGGCCTGATCAAGACACTGAGAGGTTCTCAGCACTGGCAAGAGCACCGGTGCCCCCATTCCATATTGTAACGCAAACATAAAAACAGCCCTGAGCCATCAATCACAATACATACCTGCCTGCTGCAACCAAAAGACAGCCTTTCTGGGCTTCCCCGTGGCAAACATTGGGAAAGGTCATCAATCCTGAGCTTGCCACATTCTGTGAGAAGTGCTCTGCCTTGATGGTGCCGCCCCAGCCTGAGCCCGTCTCTTGTGTCAATCTGGAACTGCCGCCACAGGCTGTCTTCCACCTCCAGAAAGGGCCCTGGGTTTTGCTTCTCATCTATCTTATGAGCACGTTTCCATTTGGTGCCTGTAGGCACTGACTGACTTCCAGACCAACTTCAGGTGCCCTCCCCAGCCTGCTGCCTCTCCTAGGGATTTTGTGGTTTGCCACCCCCACCCCGCCCCCCTCCAGGTGAGTGCACACAAGGTTGCAGACAACCAGCTTCCCAGCAGGCACGTCCTGTCTCAGACACTGGATCCTCACCGGGGTGCTATGTGTCACTCTCAAAGCAGTATCCACCACGATCCCCTTACTTTTAAGTGCCACCCTGGACCAGCATAGCCCTCACCCAGTCCGTCCCTCTGACGATGCACCACTGGGCTAAGAGTTGGGCAGCTGTGGCAAGGGGTTGCTCTTGCCTCTCTTCTGAGGGACACTGGCTGCTCTATGATGCAGATGGGCACTGCACCAGAGTCCAGCAGAGTGCTGCAGAGGGCCGGCCCTTGCCCCGTCTGTTACAGATGCCAGATATGTCTTCTCACTGGCTGCCACTTCCCTACTCTCTCTGCTCATGGCATCCTTTCCATCCTGGAGGTCCATTTTCCCTTATTGCCTCTTGTTTTGGTGTGACGTTTAGGACAGCCTTTCCCACTTTGCCATGAACACAGTCTCCTTGGCAGTTTTCTCGTTCTTTCACACCTTTGTATTCAGAGTTTTGTCTCATCGACCCGCCTGGAATTTACTTTTGTGCAAGGTGAGAGACAGTGATGTGACTTCACTTCTTTTCCCGCATGATTAGCCGACGAGCCCAGCACCACTGGTTGAGCACTCCGTTCTAGTGCTGTCTGTGGCACGTTCTGGGATCCTCATGCGCCCAGCTGCGCACCCGCTCTGTGGTTTCCAGGCATTAAAGTTTCTCCTGAGGCACATCCCTTTCCCTCAGGAACCTCTTACTGACTTGGAGTCCCTCAGCTCACTAGGTGGCCTAAGGCAGGTGGGGTGTGTGTGTGTGTGTGTGTGTGTGTGTGTGTGTGTGTGTGTTGGTGGAGAGAGCTGTGTTGGTGCTTGTGAGCAAGCCTCTGCTCCAGGTACGTTCTCAGGACATATTGCGGCCCACAGGAAGCTTAGGAACTCTCATCCCGCCAACCTTTGCATCATGGCAAACTGGGCACTGGTTTCTCTCCTCCCCCAAATTACTATATCTGTACAGAAAAGTTGCAGAACAGTGTACTGTGTATATAATTGTAAATATTATATATCCTATAACACTATATACTGTTTTATGGGATTATACATTTCCTAAATATAGTGTCCAGTATCTCGGGAATGATGCACAAAGAAAAGATCGCTTTGGTTTTTTTTTTTTTTTTTGGCTCCCAGCACGTATTATATATTAGATTTGCGAGGGAAAAGATCAATAACTCACTTAATTGTCTTTTTCTGTCCTTTGTGCCTCTTGAATTTTGTACTTATGTATTCATGTCCCATTGGAAAATAAATTTACTAAAAGGCAATTATTGCAGGTTTCTGTAAAAGCTGTTGATGTAGCATTGTCATTCTATAGTCAGACTCTTTTGGTGAACTCTCTTATTAATTTTATTATATTGTCTCTTTTTTTCTTTCTGACTTCTTAAGTAGATAAACCTATTGTACAAATGATGACAGTTTTATCTCTTCCTATTCAATAGTTTTTAGTTCATTTCTTTTACTTATCTCATTGCACTGTCAGGGACCTCCAGAAAAACAGTATTGATGATACGGCACATATTGGTCTCGTTTCTGATTTTAATGGTCGATGTTTCAGTGTAAGGTTGGTGTTTACTGGAGGTTTCTGAATAAATAATATGTGACATGTTTACGTAATAGAATTTATAGGCATTAAAAATGAGTGAACGGCCGGGCGTGGTGGCTCACGCCTGTAATCTCGGCACTTTGGGAGGCCGAGGTGGGTGGATCACCTGAGGTCGGGAGATTGAGACCAGCCAAATCAACATGGAGAAACCCCCATCTCTACTAAAAATACAGAATTAGCCACGTGTGGTGGCGCATGCCTGTAGTCTCAGCTACTCGGGAGGCTGAGGCAGAAGAATCGCTTAAACCCAGGAAGCGGAGGTTGCAGTGAACCAAGATCCCGCCATTGCACTGCAACCTGGGCAACAAGAGCAAAACTCCATCTCAAAAAAATAAATAAATAAAAAGAAAGAGTGAACTAGATCTCTACGTATCAAGCTAGGCAGTTTTCAGAAACCTAATGTTGAATGAAATAATCAATTTGCAGAAAGACATAGTATAATGCCATTTATATAATTTTAAACATATGAAACTATATGTTATAGTGATACATATATTTATAGCAAAATTTAAAATGGACACTGGAAAACGCGCATCAATTTTGCAATATCAATTGCCTCTGGGAACGGCTGGAGGAAAATGTGACTCCAACAATATATACAGTTTAATTTTATCTATTAAGAAAAAGATTATAAACAAATATAAAGAAAGCATTAACATTGCTAATTATGAATGATGTATACATAGATCCTCATTGTTTTTTCTCTGTGTATCTTTTTTAAAATTAAAACTAAAGATGTATTGTGTACCCAATACAATTAATTTAAAAAATTCCTTCACCTAGACATATTTTCAAGAAATTTTAGGATCATAAGGACTGAAAGGAGACCTTAAAAGCTTCCCAGGATAAGGGGAATGCCACCTACAAATCAAACTGGCATCAGACTTCCTAGTCATAATACTTGATGATAAATGTCGATGTATAAATGCCTTGAAATCCTTAGAGAACATGCTTTTCTCTAGTATTCTATTCCTAAACATACTATCAAGCAAGTATATAGTGACAATAAAGATGTCTTCAGGACTGAAATTACTCAGAAAATTTACCTCCTGTGGAATTTTCCTTAGAAAATTGACCTCCTGTAGAATTTTCCTTAGAAAATTGTTTGAACATGTACTCCCACAAAATGAGGTAGTAATCAATTGAAAAGCAAATATGGAATCCAGGAAATAGTGATCCCAACTTGGAAAACTAACAAAGGTTACTTTTAAGGTGATGGTCAAATAATAGGTCCTGATTAACTAGACCAAAGTGGAGCAATATGATAGAAGATTTAGGGTAGTGGATGAACTCA
Organism: Pongo pygmaeus; assembly: GCF_028885625.2. Classification (NCBI taxonomy): domain Eukaryota; kingdom Metazoa; phylum Chordata; class Mammalia; order Primates; family Hominidae; genus Pongo; species Pongo pygmaeus. The sequence goes on from NC_072396.2 coordinate 105,639,044, forward strand.
TGAATAAAAGGAGACTTGGTAAAATGAATTGAGAGGTTAGAAAATAAGAGGTTAGAAAAACTAGAGGGTGCGATAAAAGCAAATAAGGGAAGAAAAACAATTAGAAGATCATCTAAGAAAATATTACAGTAATGACCCACAATAAACCATGCCTCCCTGTAAACATGCCATTGTATAGTCCCCTCCCACATTGACTCTAGGCCTGGCCACGTGATTTGCTTTGACCAGTTTAAACGTTAGGAAACATGACAAAAGAGGAGGCCTGGACAGAGCATTTTCAGTGAGACTTGCACTCTTTCTGCTCTGAAACCACCATGTGTGGAGCTGCCCAGGCTAACCTGTGGAGGGTGAGACCACATAGAACAGAGATGAACTGTTTCAACTGAGGAATCAGAAAGAATTGTCAGATAAAATATAGGAATCCCAGTTAAATGTGAATTTCAGCTGAATATCAAATAAATTTTTAGTGTATGTGTTTTCCAAATATTATATGAGACATACTTATACTTTAAAAATATTAATTGTTCATCTTGAATTCAAATTAATCTGGGCATACTGTATTTTAATTTGCTGGATATAGCAATCCTAGCTACAGGAAAACCAGTCCTCAGCTAATCTGCCAGCTGACTCCAGCCACATGAAAAACCTCAGGCAAGACTAGCAGAAGAACTAACCAGATAAGCCCAATACGAACTACCAATCCACAAAATAACCAGCAAATAAGATGGCTATTTAAAGTCACTGAGTTTTGGCGTGTTTTTTTTTAATTCAACAATAGACAACAGATGAACAAAACAAAACAAAAATGTGTACTTGCTCCAAAAGTGCAGCAAATTAAGGTACAGAATGAATTCAGCATTTTGATGGAATATAAGGAAAAAGAATCTATTAAGTCTTGAATGTAACAACAGTCCCCCTTACGTGACTCAAGAGCCTTGAGCTGGAATATTTCTAAACAACTATAGTGGGCTCGATTAAATCATAACCTAATCCCAGATATCTCTTGAATCTGACCTGGGCACATAAGATGGGGCAGGCTTGAACTAGCTCCCAACTTACTAAGAGTGATGCAGGTAAATATTCCCAGGGTAAGATGCATTCATAAAGTGATATAGTTTATTTCTACCTTGCACCTAGCTGTACTACACCAGAAGGTAGTACATAAGTAGACGATGGTTATGTGGCTCCCAGAGAAGTCTGAAGTGACCAAATGGATATGAAGGCAACCCTTCTACATCCCAAGAAAGGCTTAGTTTGAACTTGTGAAAGCATCTGAGATAGCTGAACACTAGTCACGTGATATTATCCTCAAAAGGGTACCTTCATGCGATCATAAAATCAAAGGGAGCTTGCCTTTTTAATGGAGAGAATGCAGTTGAACTTCCTGCTTTACATAACCATCTGCATGCAGCTAAGTTCCAGTTTACTTTTGTATTCTGTTCTGTAACAGCCAGGTCTTTCTCCCATTAAAGCTTTCTGCTTTCAACTCTAGACATTGAAAACCGTGAAGTGTGTTTAGTTTATTATGATTACATAAATGCTGCCCATTGCTGAGCCAAGTAGTGTCCTAGCACTTGAACCCATCTTGTATAGTTTTAGAAAATGATTCACATATCACCTGTGGGGATGAGATTTTAAGTAGACATGAGATTCAGTGTAGCTGACAGAATGTGGGATATAGAAGATGATAAAAGGCAGAAGAAAGAATAGTGGAATGGATATCCTCATTTTACAAAGTGCAAAGTAAAGAAATACTAGTGGAAGTTTATGAAATAAAATAAAGTTATATGTATATTAGTTAAAGTTAAATTTAGCTACTTTATGTGTTTTATTTTTATTGCCTACTTCTTTCACAGGAAAACAAGCTTAATAAAGGCTACCTCTGCCCTGCTCACTAGCTCACTACCAAATTTCAAATGTTTTGAATAGTGCATGGCACACAATGGTGCTCAAGAAATATCTGTGGACTGCATGATTAAACTAAAATAATAATAATGCTATAAAAATGGGAATAAGAGAGGGGGAGAAAGTATGATAATATAAATGAGCTAAAGTGTCTTATTTTCATATCAAAAATTCATTGGGAATACAAGTGTATTTTAGGAGTCTTGAAGATAACCACAAGAACAGGGTTTCCCAGGCACTATTAATATTTTAAGCCAGGGACTGTCCTGTGCATTGTAGGATCCCTGGTCTCTACTTACAAGATGCCAGTAGCACTCTTTCCCCCAGTTGTGACAACCAAAAATGTCTTTGAACAGTGACAAATGTCCCCTAGGGAGCAATATCACTCCTAGTTGAGAACCACTGCATCATAAGGAGTTAAAAATCAGAAAAGTTGAGAAAAGTTTGGCATTCTAGAAAGTGATATTGAGTCTAGGCAAGTTCAAAAGGAAGGGAAAACCGTTTTTATTATAAATTCTGTACTATAGAGTTTTTGTCAAGTGTATGTATTGTTTTGATACATATTAATATTTATTCAAAAACATTACTGAGGTAGAATCAATGGGACTTTGTGACAAGCTGGCAATATAGAGTGAAAAAGATGGAAGAGTCAATAATGATTAGGGTTCTGGCGTGTGCAACTGGGTGGATGATGGTTGTTTTCATGGAGACAGGGAATACAGGCGGGGGAATAGTTTTGTTGTAGGAGCAGGGAATAATGGCTCCAATTTCAAATATGTTGAGCATGAAATATCTGTGAGATATGTAAGCTGTAGGCATCAAATAAATTAATCTTGAACTTCAGCTATATAGACGTGTGAGTCATTAATATATAGATGGTAATTGAAACGATGGCAGTGGATGAGATTCCTGGAAAAAGAAGAGACTTGAGAACAGGACCCCAAGGAACAGCAGTATACTGAGTGCGTAATATTTTAGTCTGTTTTATGCATCTTAATTTTTAAATTAATTAGGACTATACTGTAAATATAGTTTAAGATTTTTTAAAAACAAATTGTATCTTTGTAAAAATAATGCACATTTATTGAAGCCATTTCAAAAACATGTAGATAAGCACAAACTACTCTCCAGAACCAGAACTGCAGCTTCAGGCCTCGATGTTCAAATAGAGTAGGCATTGAGCACTAATTATGTGCCAGGCAGATGGAGATTCGATAGTAAACAAAACAGACACCATTCTTTTGTTAATACAGCTTATTATCTAGTAGAAAATATAGTCAAAGAAAATAGGAATTTACAATGGAGTGTGATGAATGGTATAAAAATTAATAATGGAAATCCACTTCACCTACAGATGCAGTGGAATGTGATTAAAGCATCTTCAATGTCCTCCATTTTCCTCTTATTTGGCATGAGCTTAGTTGCAAGAACAGGAAGAAACTGTTTTGAGTTCCTTTCCTCCCTGTACCGTGTAGTAAGAACGTTCAGGAAGGATGACAGAGAACATGGAGTTGTTTGCCATTGTGGGCCTTACTAGAGGCTCTGTCCAAACCAAGCTTCTCAGTATTCTGGGTTCTGACTCCTTCACAGAGAGTGTTTCCTTGGATTTGTAAATTGGTTTTATACTTTATAATCTGTTCAATTAATTTTCCAGAAACTCCCTAGCTGCACTCTTGAGTCACTCACTCGGTAACAGCAAATTCCAAAAAGAGAGAGACTGTATATTTCTCAAAAATAAGAAGCATGCACAAGTTGACAGCACGTCAATGGACCCTATGGGTTATAAGAAGCAGAAAGAGATTGAGATAAAGAAATCTCAGAGACAGATCATGTTTGCACGAAGCAATCTGTTCCCTTGGTAACATTGTAGTTGACCCTGCCCCTGAGTAGCAGGAGAGAGCCCCAGCTGTCTTGCAAAGCCCCAGCTACCTCTTTGTAATGGCTTGGGCCACAAGGAAAATTGTTGACATTAGGGAAAACAATGCTGGCCTTAATCTTAGAAGAACTATCTGCAAATAGCTGATTTGAGAAAACCTGATATTTCTTAAATATGGTGAATTAAAATGAAACTGGCATACAAGGTAAACACAAATAATACATGAAAAAGAGAGAAAAGGGACATGAAAACTAAATGGCAGATGATGAAAAGTCATCTGAAAAATGTTACCATAAAGTAGATGAAATTTTTCACCAAATATTTCATATGAATTTGAAAGTTTTAATAAAGCAAGTCAGCAAGAGCTCAAGAAAGGAATGGCAAAATAAGACTGAGAAGAAATGTGATCTGTGAGGCTTCTGTGAAGAATGTGAAAAAAGAAATTTAACAATCACAGAGATGAAAGCAAAAATGGCAGAAGCACAAGGAAGAGAGAAACCATGGCAAAAGCATAGTAATTAGTGTCAAATCTATGTACATTTAGGACTAAGACCAAAACAAATGTGGTGATTATGTTTACAGAATGAATGTAATCGTGATACACTCAGATGGAGAAGCAATTATACCATGAACAACAATTGGAAGAGGAAAGAAAAACAAGGTGGGAGGTAATGTAAATATGTTGATTTTCTTATCCTTAATGACTGAGGTCAAAAGATACCATCTAAACCAGACAAATATGGTGATACAGGTATAAGTATATTGAATAGTATAAAGATAAACACTAAGAAATATAATCTAATCAACTAAAAGTGCATGAAAAGAGGAAAGGGAGTAGGGCAGAGGACTAAATGTGTATAAAGTTAATCCTTAAAGCGTTATTCATAATAGCAAGAAAAATGAAAAAAAAAACCACACACACAAAATATTCACAAACAGGTGACTAAGTAATTACAACACATTCATGCAATAAAATACTATTCAGCTATAAAGTGAAAAGCAAATTTTTAATCTAGTGATAACCAAGGATTGACAAGGTTATTAACATATTGCTGTGTGTGTGTGTATGTGTGTTTATTTGTGTTTTTATGTGTGCCTGTGTAATATCTCTAGAATAATGCATTAGAAACTGCTTCTGGTGGGAGAGAAGCAAGTAGTTGGTAAGAGAGGGAGTTAAAAGGTTTTTAAATGTATACCCTTTGTTATCTTTTGAATTTTGAACCACTAGGATGTGTTACCAGTTTTTAAAAACAAATTAAGTTTAAAAATAAGATAAAATGCAGTCAGGCGCGGTGGCTTATGCCTGTAATCCTAGCTCTTTGCAAGGCCAAGGTGGGCAGATGACCTGAGGTCAGGAGTTTGAGACCAGCCTGGCCAACATGGCGAAACCACATCTCTACTAAAAATAGAAAAATTAGCTGGGTGTGGTGGCATGCGCCTCTAATCCCAGCTACTCAGGAGGCTGAGGTAGGAGAATCACTTGAACCCGGGAGGCGAAGGTTGCAGTGAGCCGCGATTGTGCCACTGCACTCCAGCCTGGGAGACAGAGTGAGGCTCCGTCTTAATAATAATAATAATATAAAATGTAAAGATTTGGCTGATTGGTCTTTGCCCAGCCTTGTAGATATCATGTGAGATCCCTAATATATGTTTTGTAGAGTTTCCTCATTCCACATATATCTGTCTTTGTTCTATCCTCCTGAAAACTGAGGCAAAGTGTTCAGGGCAATGTTCTTGTTGCCAACTTTCCCCCTGTGTGCCTCCCCATTTTCATTATTCACCATCAAGACTAAGTAATTAGGATATTTCTCTGTTTGTATATTTCTCAAAAATAAGAAGCATGTACAAGTTGACAGCACCTCAATGGACCCTATGGCTCATAAGAAGCAGAAAGGTACTGCCAGTACCTTGCTCAAGAAACTTTGAATTCTCAAAGCTAATTTAAAAAATTCATAGCCATCAATTTCAAGTTTTCCTAAATTCCAAAAGCTGCCATTATATATTGGTAGCCAGGCCTGGGAGATTCTGACCAAAGATCTTTAATATAAGCCAAAGGTAGTGAGAACTCAGGACCTAAAGGAAATGTTTATCAGAAAGAAACTTTGTGGAAAGGAGAGAGGAAAGATGAAGAAAAAACAGCCAATCTCATGTGTCTTGGTTCAAATCAATTCCCAAATTGAAACCCTAGAGAGTGGTGGGTATCAGGTATGACCAGATAAGTTACTGGGAAATTTAAGAGTATTGGGGTTAGTTTCTTCACTTCCATAGGCACAAGCTGAAAAAATGCTGAGTCTAACATGGGACAGCTCAAGTGTAAGGCTAGAAAAGGCTGTGAGAGAAGGCTGGTGATAACATCTCCCAACACTTCCCTTACCTCCATGCCCCATCCCCAGGTGAGGGGAGGTTGCCAACTTCATCTACTACCCAACTCAAAGGACTGGATAATTAAAAATACAGAACTCTGGATATAGATCTACGTATTGACAATTGGTCTTTGTAAGATGCAAATATTTATTCAGAGGAGGGTTGTGTAACACGGTTATCTGGAGTGCTTAATCGTGGTAATAGCTTGAGCCATCAAATTGCCTTTCCTTCCTTCAAAATTATCCCATATCCAGATATTTGAGAACAAAGATCAATAGAATACTGATGGCTAGACTTAATAAAGACCTTGCCAGGATCGAAAGAAACATGATTGAATAAACCAGAAGAACTAGTTTGGACTACTCCACTGCCAGGGGAGTGGGGGAGAAAGACAACATAAAAATAAAATGAAGGCAGGGAAAGTGTCTTTAGAAAGATTTCTGGGAAAAGAACATTTGTAGAACACTAGGTCCAAATGCTTTGTTTTTTCCTCCTTCCCTCCTCTTTGAGAGTAGCAGTGGTGAGGCACTTCGCTGTCCAATTTTTTCATTGCTATTCTCAAAGCAGTAGAAGCCAAAGATATGGCCTGCTAGCACGTAGGATGAGGACAGCAGAGTCAAAACAGCAGTCTTATAGGACAAGGTAAATATCATGTCCACACAGAAAAACAGATAAATCCTTAGGAATAACCCCAAAAAGAAATGTGAATGATCTTTATAAAGAAAATATCACAAGTGACAAAAAGGTCTAAATAGTTGTACATAGATAAAATTCTAAGATGCCAATCCTTGCCAATTTGATCCATAAAGTTAATATGATTTCAGTCAAAACATAAACGGTGTGTTCTACAATAAATGACATTAGTATAATTAATAATATATTTGGAGAAAATTAAGATAGAAAATCTACCTCAAACTGTATGGACAGACAGACAGACACACACACACACACACACACACACACTACTAATAGGTTAACAATGAAGCTAACTGTAAAAAAGATATTGTGTTTGTATTCCTTCTAAGGAAATAGGCAAAGGTTTTTCTTATAACTTTGAGAAGGAAAGGCTGTCATGGAAAAAAAAGAAAGGAAGGAAGGAAGGAAGGAAAGAGGAAGCAAGAAAACAGTACATATAGAAGTCCTAAAAGGAAAATATTGACAGAAGCAGAAAACCCAATTTCCTGAGCGATGAAATAAATCACGCATACACAAAAATATCAAGAGATGGGGTGAGTGAAAACATTTGCAATGGTTGCAACATGTTACAAGGATCTTATTTCAAGTGTAGCTAATGACTACCATATGGGACAGTACAGCAACTCTATACTTAGAAAAGGAAATTGTTTTTGTCGTGCACAGATACAGTAATTTGGGAGAGGAGAGAAACCAGTGCCCAGTTTGCCATGATGCAAAGGTCGGCGGGATGAGAGTTCCTAAGCTTCCTGTGGGCCGCAATATGTCCTGAGAACGTACCTGGAGCAGAGGCTTGCTCACAAGCACCAACACAGCTCTCTCCACCAACACACACACACACACACACACACACACACACACACACACACACCCCACCTGCCTTAGGCCACCTAGTGAGCTGAGGGACTCCAAGTCAGTAAGAGGTTCCTGAGGGAAAGGGATGTGCCTCAGGAGAAACTTTAATGCCTGGAAACCACAGAGCGGGTGCGCAGCTGGGCGCATGAGGATCCCAGAACGTGCCACAGACAGCACTAGAACGGAGTGCTCAACCAGTGGTGCTGGGCTCGTCGGCTAATCATGCGGGAAAAGAAGTGAAGTCACATCACTGTCTCTCACCTTGCACAAAAGTAAATTCCAGGCGGGTCGATGAGACAAAACTCTGAATACAAAGGTGTGAAAGAACGAGAAAACTGCCAAGGAGACTGTGTTCATGGCAAAGTGGGAAAGGCTGTCCTAAACGTCACACCAAAACAAGAGGCAATAAGGGAAAATGGACCTCCAGGATGGAAAGGATGCCATGAGCAGAGAGAGTAGGGAAGTGGCAGCCAGTGAGAAGACATATCTGGCATCTGTAACAGACGGGGCAAGGGCCGGCCCTCTGCAGCACTCTGCTGGACTCTGGTGCAGTGCCCATCTGCATCATAGAGCAGCCAGTGTCCCTCAGAAGAGAGGCAAGAGCAACCCCTTGCCACAGCTGCCCAACTCTTAGCCCAGTGGTGCATCGTCAGAGGGACGGACTGGGTGAGGGCTATGCTGGTCCAGGGTGGCACTTAAAAGTAAGGGGATCGTGGTGGATACTGCTTTGAGAGTGACACATAGCACCCCGGTGAGGATCCAGTGTCTGAGACAGGACGTGCCTGCTGGGAAGCTGGTTGTCTGCAACCTTGTGTGCACTCACCTGGAGGGGGGCGGGGTGGGGGTGGCAAACCACAAAATCCCTAGGAGAGGCAGCAGGCTGGGGAGGGCACCTGAAGTTGGTCTGGAAGTCAGTCAGTGCCTACAGGCACCAAATGGAAACGTGCTCATAAGATAGATGAGAAGCAAAACCCAGGGCCCTTTCTGGAGGTGGAAGACAGCCTGTGGCGGCAGTTCCAGATTGACACAAGAGACGGGCTCAGGCTGGGGCGGCACCATCAAGGCAGAGCACTTCTCACAGAATGTGGCAAGCTCAGGATTGATGACCTTTCCCAATGTTTGCCACGGGGAAGCCCAGAAAGGCTGTCTTTTGGTTGCAGCAGGCAGGTATGTATTGTGATTGATGGCTCAGGGCTGTTTTTATGTTTGCGTTACAATATGGAATGGGGGCACCGGTGCTCTTGCCAGTGCTGAGAACCTCTCAGTGTCTTGATCAGGCCCTGGGAGGCAGGCATGCTCCCGACTCCCCCGCGCATCCCAGAGAGGCAGAATCCACGGGAAGTGGGCTCGTACCCAGGCACTCAACCAGTCAGGGGATGAGGGGCAGGACAGAAGGGCTGTGTGTGAGTGCTTTCGGGAGGGCACTGCCAGCAAATGGACAGGAGGGTTTTGACTTGGGCCAAGACAACGCCGTGGAGACACTTGGACGCTGATGGGCTTTTCTGTGACAGAGTTTGCTCAGGAGATGGGCAGAAAGCCTCTGGGGCGCTCCCTGAGTTAGGACTCAGCTGCGACCTCACGGTGTCAAGTGCCTCAGAGATGGTGGACAAGTGCACGTAAAGGGAAACTTGGTAGCGTGCAGGGAAGTAGGGAGGTGCATGCTAATTCGGGACCACAGGCTAGGAGGATGCCTTTGTGCTCAAAGAGACTGAGCAATGAGGTGTCACTGAAGACAGCATTGGCGAAGCAGGCTCCACTGGGAAAAGTGCATGCGAAGCTGTCTGCAGGGAAATCCCCTTTGAAATCAGATTGCCCAGCCAAACTGCGGTTGGCCTGGGAGAAAGGGTGGTCCTTCTGACAGCTCTTAGGAACCCTTAGGAACCGAGACAGGGCTCCCAGAGCCAGCCAAGGAAGCCCCAGCAGTGTGAGCCTTGACGGGGGGTGTGGTGTCACAACAACTGCAAGTCACTTGTTGGCCATCCCAGGCACCAGGGCCTGGGAAGAGGTCTGGTCCCCATTCCAGGTGGGAGGGTTTTCCAGAGTTGGTCAGGGGACCCAGCAGGCACTCAGGCCCTCTGGCCAGCATGGACTGTGGGGCAGATGGTACAAGCAGGAAAGTTGTAACCCACCTGGAAGGCAAGCTGCGGGGGGAAGGGAGAATAAGGCAAGAAAAGAAAGCTTTGTTCTGTGTGGAAGAGAGCAAGCAGAATGCTCAGCACCATGGAGATCGCGGCTGCCCAGGACACAGTGACCCACAGCAGCAGCCCTGGGAGACGGAGAGGGCACCGGGCACGGCAGCAGCCTTGGCCAAGGGGAAGCAGATGTGTTTACTGGGTTTGCCATGGCTTTAGGGAAGGGGACCACTTCTTGACACGTCACAAACATGCAGGGAACCTGGCTTTGCTGATTCAGGGGCTAAACCTGCTGGGCGGGATCTGGTAATGTTGGAGGTGGGGGCGGGGCAGAACGAGCTGCCCTGACCCACGGAGTGCTTCTGCGCCCACGGGCTCTTCCTTTCCTGGCAACGTGCAGGGACCTCAGATGGAGAGTGTGGAGGTGTCTCCGGATGGATGGAGTGGCCACGGTCGTGCCAAGTGCCCTCAGCATCTGCCCTATCACCCCCGCAGGTAGTTGACGGAGAGCTCCACTCTCCCCTTCCTGGGTCCCACCACAGGTAGTGGGGATATGGAAGAAAGGAGGTTGCTCCAAAGGGAGCAGCGGCCAACCCTCTCACTCTGCCAGGAAGTAGCGCTGGGGATCCCAAGGAAGAGAGAAGGAGGGCTGGAAGCAGATTTCCCCGTGGCTTCGCAGGAGGGATAGAACTACACACGTAGGTGCTGGGCAAACGGCAACCTTTATCGCCATCATTGTGCAATAAATGCGCCCCCATGCGTGGTAGAGCGCCCCCACCCGTTCCACCCCGGTCCCCATCCCCACGTCGGGTTGCGCAGACAATCGAAAAGGCCAGGGTTACTGACCTTTCTCTCCAGGCTGGCAGTCAAGGAAAAGACATTGAGAAGGGATTTCTCTGTGCCGGGCACGGTGCTGCCTGCTCCACGGGTGCTGTCTCTTTCAGTCCTCTCAACATTCCATCCTAATTCCACGAACTCCCCCGCTGTGCCCCTCCCCTTCCCCCACCCCCGCCCGCAGCCCCTTCTTGAAGTTTATTCTGAGCACTGCAGCCCCTCACTATCCCTGCCTCCTGTGAGCACCCATAAGCCTGCATTTGTCAGGGAGCAGACGTTCCAGTCAGCTGGCGTTTACCGTGCTTTTTTTGTCCTTCTCTCCGTGCAGACTGTAAACTCAAGGACAAGGACCATGACTCTTTTCTGCCAGTCAAAGCACACAACTTTATTGATGATACACACAGATGCGGACTTGGGTGGAAGAGGTTAAGTCGGTACAATAGACAGAAGAGCAGTGCACCTTTTTGATGAATAGGTTCACTATCCATCAGGCGCCTGTAGAAGAAAGAGTAAACGAAAAGTAATTCAACCTAAGCTGCAACAAATGCATTTTCAGCTCAAGCTGCGATATGCGTCTGGTCTCTGCAAAGCGGTCCCGCTTGGACAGGGAGACCACCACAGGCAACAATAGCACTCGTGATGCTGTAATTTGATGTTCTTTGTCCACAGCAGGCAGCTGAAGTGATCCCCTCACCACATGAAGGAGGCTGCAAGGGAGGAATTTACAATGCCAACATTGCCTGCAGACTGCACAACCAAGAAGTTACTCAAAGCTCTGTGGGAGCCCCTTATTGCCTGGCCAATAAGAGTGTGGTCCTGGATTGAGCCCTGGAACTTTCACCCAATGAGGTGGTGATTGGCTGAGGCTGGATCTTCAGTAGCACCCTCTGCAGATTCTTTGACATCTGCAAACCAAGCGCGTTGTGGGTGGATTCCGTCCCACTGTGTTCTAGAGGGCCGTTTATGGGGCAGGGGTTTCCAGGAGAATCTCTCTGTTTCCATTTCTGATAAAGAGGGACATGAATGAGAAGAGCATCTGGGCACTGACTAACTCCCCCGCCAAGACTGGCTTTTCAGACAAACCCATCAGCGGTTTCAAAACCTGAACCTTAGCACATCCACTTCCCTCTGATATCAAAGGAAACTTCAAGTCTGAAACGGACTTGGCAAGCATGTTATTAATAACTGTCATGCTTATTAACAAATTTAATCCGGCCTGCTGCAGAAATGAGTTGCAGCAATGTGACACAGTCTCCCGACACACTTCATTGATGTACATCTTAATCTGGCCCTGACTTTCAATACTCGCATTTAAGTTATCCGGGGCACACAAAGCCTCTCTAACAGTGGGGTCTGGAGTGGGGCCCGTGTTTCTAGCCATTGAGAGGCTGGCCAAATGGCTATTGATATCCTGGCTAAATGGAAAGCCCGCATCCTTGGGCTTGGCAAACAACAGTTTTCCCTGAATGAAAAGACACTTGGAGAGGTCCAGAACACAATTGCCATTTTTACAATTTTGAGCACTCCAAGTATTTTTATGTTCATAGGGGAATGGCCGCTGTTTTATTGGGTGTGCTCGGTTGGCCTTGCCTCCCCCTGAGGGCCTGTCCTCAGTGCCACCTGGGGCCCCAGGTTCAGTCCAATCCCCATCCTCAGTCCAGGGCCGAGCCATAGTTTCAAAATCAAACCAAATATCAGGCTCCTCCTCGTCCAGCTCCTGGTCATCGTCCCACTCCTCTTCCTCCTCCTCCTCCAGCTTCTCACTGTCATCTCTTCCTATGGTCAGTTTGTAAACGCAGTAGCAGGCACCAGCCCCAATCATCAGTCCTGCCGCCATCCAACCCACTTCCCGAGCCCGGCCCATGCTCAAGTCTGTGCCAGCCTTGGGGCAGGACAGGAGAGGGCCTTGCTCCACCTGATTGAAGAGGTCTCTCAGGTCCAGGGTGAGTAAGGATGGAGGGTAGCAGTCTTCAGCTTCTTCCAGGCTCTTGTAGCTCTCTTGTGATGAATCTATGGGTGAAACAGAGTATTAGGGGTCGGGACCATGTTTGGCTTTGTGCCTCACAGACAGGGTAGATTTCGAGTTGGTGATAAAGGCAGATTAACAGGATACAATTTCTTTGTTCTTTTCTGTCTTCCTCTATCGACCTCAGGAGGCCCCATTTCTCTTCCTGGGTCAACAGGGAAGGGCAGGAGATGGGTCTCTGCTATGATAGCTAGGAGGGTGACAGTGTGAGTACCTCTGAGGTAGTCTCCTTCACCAGACCTCCACCCCCAAAGATTAAGGGCAGTTTCTCTCATTAACCTCTACCAAAGTCAGATAAATTCCTTCGTTTTCCCTTGTCTTCTGTTCTCAGTGGTCCCTCCAAGGTGATAGAGGACAGAGTCTGGCAGAAAGACAAATGCAAAGACAGGTAGGCGGCAATGGAGAAATGAAAGTGTAGTGGATGAACTGAGGACACAGGTCCCAATTTCTGCTTTCGTGAATTTTAGGCACTTGAGTTTAAAAGATTTCTCATACTCTACTGACTTTCCGGACGCAGGCCTCCCCCGCCCCACTTGTCGTCCGCCATTTCCCCAGCAAAGGCCGCCACACCCCTTTCCCTGCACTGAAATGGGAGTGGGTGTGGAGAAAGAAGGGGCCAGGAGAGGGCGACTCGGACCTGGCCCTCTCATATCCCAGCCCCCCTCCTCCGCCACCCCCACCCATGGTCCTGGGCTAATCCCACCTTCACACTGACCTGCAAGGTTCCAACCAAGGCAGTTTTCTCCTTCTCTCGCTGAGACTTGTGCCGAAACCTACAGGCCAACAGACCTACAAACCTGCAAACAGACAAGGGACCGAGGGGACGGAGTGCTTGGTGGACGGACCAGCACCCGGGACACTAGAACCTTTCTTTTCTCGGAGGCTCTGGAAACGCCATTCACTCCCCTCACCCCCACCCGAAACCCGCCACTTCTCTCTACTAAAATGAGCACGGGGTGGGGTGGGGGTGGGTAGCAGTATTTAGAAAGTAGGCGAGAAAGGGACCCAGCTGTGATCGGCCTGAACTCGGATCTGTGGCGTTCTTGGCCCTCTTCCACCCATACCTCCTCTCAAGCAGCGCCCACCCTCGCACCGACCTGCACGGTCCGGGCTAGTTTCCTTCTTTCTTCACACGCCTGCAGAGTAATAGGGGGCTGGTACCCAGACGGAGGCGACTAGCAGGACTTGTGCTCTAGGCGGCTCTTGGTCACGTGACGGCCACGTCACCAGTGCGCTCTGGTCCCCAATTTCCACTCCCACAAGCAGTGCGGCAGGCGCCAGCCTGCCTTGTATCTCCCCCTCAACCCCCACAGTGGGCCCTGTCACTTTTTTCCTCTGTAACAATACCAGAAACCAGAAGTGGCCCTGTCTTTCTGGTGTTTGAATTTGTGTTTCTCTAATTCCAGGAAGGGGCAGCATCTTTTCCTGGGTCTACCCTTCATTTACACTTCTTGGGGAATTGTCTCATCCTTTCCTTGGCTCTGAAACTCCTGCAGCCCCTTTCTTAAATTTCTACACTTTTCCATGTTCAGTCTCTGCACCAACATTGGGTGAGGGGGCAGAAACGGAAGTCCAGGCAGTGGCGAGATTTTAATTAGTATTTTGATAACATTTAAGTTATATTTTGTCCTTTCTTTTTTATTGACTTGAACTACACTATTTTGTAATCGGAAAAAAACAATAAAGCTTTTCCCACTTGGAGAAGAAATAATTCAAATCTTTTTTTTTTTTTACAAAAATGTATATCACATAAGCAAGATTTCCCAGTTAATAGGAGGCCTCATTGATTTGGTGAAGTTAGTTTGTATTAAGTTGAACATATTTTCTTCTGACTGCACAGGAAATAGCAGCTTTCAAACAACATATTAAAATGTAAAAACACACCCTTACAAACAAACCAGTTGTGCTTTCAACATGATTTATAAATTGATGGATAAATGAATCTATACTGAGAAGGTCAGTGTTCTAATTTTGACCATTTTAAGTAAGTGAACTATTGTCCCTTTCTTTCTCCTGGCTGAACTCATAGTATTAGGTGTCAGATGACTGAGATCTTCATAGAAGATTGCTGGGTGACTTTCACTCTGGCTTCAAAGGACAGATTTTATGCAGACCCCAACTTCAGATGAATCTTGCATCTTCAGATGAACTTTACAGATTAGTGACTCCACAGATTAGCCTGCCTTTCATTCACAGGGCTTTATTTACAATCTGTTCTGAAGTTTGTGGTGCAACCCATAAATCTTCCAGAAATTAGAGAATTTCCTGTTATCCTATTGATGAAAATGAGACTTGATAGAGGTAATTTTCTTTCCATCATGACACTGTTGGCGATCTCTCTGCTGTCCGCCATTCATGTATTTTATGCTACCCTAGCAGTGGTGAGTGTTCAGCATTTTCCAGTGGAGATGGTGGTGAGGGTCTGTGGGTGACTGGGAATCAGTGCAACACCCCTGATGTCTGTGTCATTTTTTCCCCTCACAAGTGGAAGGGCAATGCACAGGATCTCAAGCAGTTGCCAGAAAAAAGAGGACTTTTCATTTCCTGCCTTCTGTTACAACTTCATTGAGCCACCAGTACAAGCCCCTCAGAATAATCCCAAAACTCAGGGACCAAGTATGCAGAAGTTAGTCCTCATGCATCCACCTGTCCCTGCTGAGGAGTCATACTCTAAATATAGACACTCCAGGCAACCTCTTAGAACATTGAAATATGACACCCCAGAGGGAGGGGCTCCCCAGTGAGGGGCCCCTGTGTGGAGGAGGCTCTTTCAGGAGGCAAGCCAGGGAGTCCTAGTGCCTTGCTGGTGAATATTCAGAAGTCAATATGTCACAACTTTCTGGTCTTCCCCTTTTATAGTCCAAACTCACCAATATCACATCTTATCTCTCTAAATCTTTACCTCATTTTTTTTTCATGACCCTTTATTAACTTCCCCTAGACAAGTGAATTATACTTATGAAGGCTTACTAATAGAACTCTCAGATTCAACAGTCCATCATTCAGTGTTTGGCTGCTAGGTAGCTGTATAAGTGGCTTTTGTTTGTTTTGAATATATACATTAGAAAAAACTAAGAAGTATGTAAAGCTTAATAAAGACAGATGACTTGGTGTCACAGACATGGCTTTACAATAAGAACTCACTTTCACAACACTTAGCCAGGCTTCAAGGACAAAAACTTTACTCCTACCTCTCCTCACTAGTATAAAATATCTCCATCCTTTTGGTATATTCTCCAGTTAGTCCAATGTATAACTTCTCACTACCATTCTCCCAGTATGCCAGACCTTTCCTGGTTTGAATCCACTCCCTGTCTAAAACTTCCTAAAACCCCATGGTTATAAAAACTCTTTCAATTCTCTTACCTCTTTGTTCTTCCGATCCATGATTCTACCAATTCCTACCTGGAGAATAGCATTCAAAAAAAAACTACTTTGCTCTCCATTATACATCTACCAACAAATATTTACTTAAGGACATGTTATAAGGCTCAGATACCTTTCAAAAGTGAGAAAGGAAAATGCTTAAAGAAGTCCTCAGACACGACTGTTAAAAGTTCCTGAGTCCGCAAAAAACTACTGTGAAACCACTGCCAAAACAAAACTTTTGGCTTAAATCAGTTCACATGTGATATGTAACTTACAAAGCACCCAGAAACAAAAAACGACCAGCAAATGGTGACACTAATGGAATTGTGGAGGGTGAAAAAAATAAATTATAGAAGGTTGTTATCTTGAAAAGTTATATTACTTTTTGTATTGTGTAATTTTGGTATTGTGTCTTACTTAAGGTTGTTTGGTTGCAAGCAACAGAGAACAAGCCTGGTTAACTTAAGGAGGAAATGTTGAAGACAAGGCTCATCTCCGAGGGGTTTAGGTAGAAGGAATTGATAGATGTCTTTTCAGGATGTCATAAGTCCACCGGTTTTCAGGTTTTTATCTCTCTGATGAAGATTGAAATTTTAGTAAGGCAGCTTTTGGTTGTTCTGTTTTGGCCACAATACCCACCCTTTTGCTGAGGAAAACAATAGGGTATGTAAAATGTAAAATGCACTTCCTTTCTTTTCCCAGGGAGACATTTAAACTGTTTCAGATGTTGTCGTTGATTTGCAGGAGCCCTTTAATCACTTTGAAAATTAACCTTTTGTTTATCTATAACGGAAGTGCTGGGGGCATAATATGCCACAGAGTATCTTAGTTGTAATTTCCACCATTAACTAAACATTAGAAAGGTATGGTTATGAAATGGTGATGCACAAGGTTGTCCTTTGAGCCAAGGCCATCTGGCTTCTCCCACAGGATTCCCACAAGGTTGTGTCTACAGTTCAGGGTCTTTTCCTCAGTATTGCATGACCAAATCCTGATTTTGTTTGTATGCTGAGAAGAGTTGCCTCTGGATGCCTCAAGGAAAGACTCCCATTCATAGAGACTTATATATAAACAGATCTGAATGCTCAAACCTAGGGATCTCTGCATTCTCTCCCCATAAGTAGACCACAAGGGAAGCTGTTTCAACAGGAGTGACAACTGAATAATTTGCCCTGAGAAAAATAATTGTCAGGGGGTACTGGAGGTTTCAGTCAGTCTTACCTGCCTATTCTTTCCCTGTAGACAAGCTACTACTTGGGAAACCACAACCTTAGAAGGTTGTCTGGTGAGCCTGCAATCAGAGCAAGGGTATTTGTTCATTTTAAGAAGGGGGTTTCAGCTGAGGACGCATGAAGTACTATTACACATCATGGGCATGACTCTGCCAGAGAAAGTGAAATGTTCCATTCTCCTTAGCCAACACTTTTTCTCCTCCAGAGAGTGCTTGGGTGGGAAATACTAGCACTTTCTTCTGACTGTCCTTTTCGTATATTCCTATGCTTGAATAAGCCCCTTTGCTACACATGATCTTTCTCTAAACACAGGATCATATAGTTGATTTGGTTTCTGTTTACTAAATAAATTTCAATCACATTCTAGTACTGCCTCCCAGAAGTTACATAGATATGAATTTTCCTGGGGGTTTGCCTGTTCTCAACTTCCTCAGTCTCTTGATTTACTCCCATATTTTCTGTGTATTTTAAAAGTTATACTCAAATAATAACCTTTTATTCAAACTATTGGGGAATATCTCACTGAAGACCCTATGTTCTGAAAAGCTATATTACTTTTTGTATTGTTACCTGTTTTTGTATTGTGCTTTAGTTAAGGTGGTTTGGTTGCAAGCAACTGAAATCAAATCTGGTTAACCTAAATAATGAGGGGATGTAATTATTTTATTCCTTTTCCTACTTTAAAAAAGGTAAATCATTGATGATGGGTGAATTATTCAGTTTATCAAACCAGTAAGTGAAATAGTTTCATACTAATTGCTAGGTTCCAGTTTCAGCCAATTTTGTCTTGGTCTGTGTTCCTCTAATACTTATTTCATTTATAGATGATATTCTCTATTTTGCCCAAGCATATTTTGTAATGTTGTTTTTATGCACACTCATTTTTTCAGTGTGCATACTTTATCTCACAGATACCTACGGTGCACTTATGTTTTCTCCTCAGTTTTTTTTTTTTTTTTCCTGCGTTCTGGCTTTTGTGGGTTTAATGCCTCCTCCTTGCTAATGGGTGCAGGTGAAAGTCTGCAGCTCTCCTATTCAGAAGACTGGTCTAGTCAGAAGATTTACATATTGCCAGACACACTGATTAGCTCATTCAGGGCTGTGCTGTGTGCTAGGCCCCAGAAGACATTAAGATTGCTTTGAGTGAAGTGTGTAACACTCTCCACCAAGTGAGAAAATGTGGGACTTCTGGAGGCCATCACCCAACATCATTCTTCAGCCTCCACTCATTTTATTCTAAAATGGAAATAGCTTTATAGTATTTTTTTTTCTCATAAAAAGAATGCAGGCTGGGGGTGGGGGAGGACGGAACAAAAATAACAAAGTATTACGAAAGTAAAAACCACACTCTCATTCCAGATTTTCTTTTCTGATCGCTTGTTCCTTTCAGATCTGGGACTAGATTTCAGAGGAAATGGTAGACTTTAATAGCTCCGGGGAAGGGAGGTGGAGGGAGAGGCTGCTGTCCCAGGAGCCTAGGGAAGGAAGAGGCAATTTTTCATAAAAGTACAAGTGGCCCGTAGCCCCAGGGGAAGATGCCGTCCCTTTCTGGTAATCGGTGGAAGGGAAACACAACTACAAGGTGATGAGATTATCGAAGAAGAAAGAGTAATAAGGCCTGGTGTGGGGGAGGGAAAGGAGGGGGGCGGGCTCTCTTCTGCCGCACTGCTGGTGGGAGGGGAAATTGGGGACCCGAGTTGGTGGATGACGTAGCTCTCACGTGACCAAGAGCTGACGTGTGCAGAAGTCCTTCTTGTCCTGGTCGTTGTTCCCGTCTGAGTACCAGCTCCCCATTGCCCTGAGGGCGGGCGGGCCTAAGGGCGGAGGGAAAAAGGAAGAGGAGAAGGAAATTGTCCCGGATCCCTGCAGGTCAGTACCTGGGAGATTCCATAAAGTCGGGGTGCTTGAGGGCGTAGGGCCGAGACCGTCGCGGGTACTGAGGCGCCTCAGTCGTCTCTCCCACTCGCCGCCCGCTTTCCAAGACATACGTCCCGCCTGCAGCCCATTTCGATGCTGCGAAACGGTGAGCTGGGGGGTGTTTGGGGAAGAGCTCAGAGATTGGGAAATGGGAATCTGCTGGGAGCCTAGGGCCGCAATCCGGAAAGGGAGCTGTGGCCTGGGTGTTGGCCCCTAGTCCACCAGGACAGTGCCGGAGGGGAATGGCTGGATATGGGGGTGGGGGTGGTGAGATGCAACGTGATATGTCAGCAGAACCTCAAGAGAGGTAATAGGGGTGGGAAACCTCTGACAACCAGGCCTCCAAATTAGAAAAGAGTTTTGTGTTCTGGGGACTAGTCCGTCCACCAAGCACTCAGTGGCGGCAGTTTCCCGTCTTTCTGCCTGTGGCTGTGTCTTACTGACCATGGCTCTGTGTCTAGTGGGTCCAAGCCTCTCCCGGGTGGCCAGTCTTTCTGTAGGTTGCGGCACAACGCCAGGCAAAAGAAGAGGAAGGAATTTAATCCTAATCGGTGAAGGTCGATTTGAGGGTAAGACCATCTGGGGACCCTAGGAGGGACGGGGGTGGCGGCGGGGGTGGGGAGAAGGCAGAGAAGGTAATAATCTAGGTACATGTCTGAGTCCGAATGTGTTTGTTGCACTCCCCGGACTGTGGCGAAATGGCGTGCTTTGTGTGTCTGTGGTTGGGGGGAAGTGGGGGAAATGACAGCAGGGAAACCTATCGGATAGTTTGTTCATAATCCTCCTCTCTCAACAGCACTTACTCTTCATGTTTTCGATCTGTCATCCTGCAGGTCTGCTGTAGCAGGTGGCTCCGCTAGAAGCGAGGGAGGAAGTTTCCTCCGATCAGTAGAGGTCGGTGTGGGCGTGGGGGCTGCCTGGAATGGGGGAGGGGTTAGAAATCGCCGGCACTTTGGACAGGCTCTTCCAATCCTGCTTTATTTTCCTTACCTCCTTCCCATTTCAGGCTAGGGAGGGGGCAGACCTGTGCATGTTTGGGATAGCATAAAGAGATTAAAAACAAACCTGATAACCGGAATGGTGAATCAGGAAAGCAACGAATCAACAGTCAATCCATCAAGTGCTCCGTTCTCACTGGCTCTGGTCTCTCTGCAGACTGGAAAGATTGTTGGGCGTGGCACACCACCAGGGAAGAGAAGAAGGGGCGAACTGCTTGTCTTGAGGAGGTTAGTGCAAGGGTTCTAGTCAGGTCCCTAGGGACATCTGAGGTTGTGGTGACTGAGACCCCAGCAGAGTCTATGGATTCCATTGACATTATCTAGGCTTTGGGCGGGGTGACCTGGGATGGGGAGGGAAAGGCTGAAATGAGAGGCATAGAGATTTTGTCAACAATCTACATTTCCTACCTAGCATTCAATTATTATTATCTTGTCACTCTGTGCAACTCCCTGCATGGGGCAACACAAGCAGAAGGGAAACTCAAACCCAATTTTCTTCTTCCACTCCTAGGTCAACCTCCAGAATCAGCTCTTGTGGCCTTGAAGTGGCTGAAGACGATCACCCTCCACAGGCTTGAGCCCGGTCCCACAGCCTTCCTCCCCCAGCCTGAGTGACTACTCTATTCCTTGGTCCCTGCTATTGTCAGGGACGATTGCATGGGCTACGCCAGGAAAGTAGGCTGGGTGACCGCAGGCCTGGTGATTGGGGCTGGCGCCTGCTATTGCATTTATAGACTGACTAGGGGAAGAAAACAGAACAAGGAAAAAATGGCTGAGGGTGGATCTGGGGATGTGGATGATGCTGGGGACTGTTCTGGGGCCAGGTATAATGACTGGTCTGATGATGATGATGACAGCAATGAGAGCAAGAGTATAGTATGGTACCCACCTTGGGCTCGGATTGGGACTGAAGCTGGAACCAGAGCTAGGGCTAGGGCAAGGGCCAGGGCTACCCGGGCACGTCGGGCTGTCCAGAAACGGGCTTCCCCCAATTCAGATGATACCATTTTGTCCCCTCAAGAGCTACAAAAGGTTCTTTGCTTGGTTGAGATGTCCGAAAAGCCTTATATTCTTGAAGCAGCTTTAATTGCTCTGGGTAACAATGCTGCTTATGCATTTAATAGAGATATTATTCGTGATCTGGGTGGTCTCCCAATTGTAGCAAAGATTCTCAATACTCGGGATCCCATAGTTAAGGAAAAGGCTTTAATTGTCCTGAATAACTTGAGTGTGAATGCTGAAAATCAGCGCAGGCTTAAAGTATACATGAATCAAGTGTGTGATGACACAATCACTTCTCGCTTGAACTCATCTGTGCAGCTTGCTGGACTGAGATTGCTTACAAATATGACTGTTACTAATGAGTATCAGCACATGCTTGCTAATTCCATTTCTGACTTTTTTCGTTTATTTTCAGCGGGAAATGAAGAAACCAAACTTCAGGTTCTGAAACTCCTTTTGAATTTGGCTGAAAATCCAGCCATGACTAGGGAACTACTCAGGGCCCAAGTACCATCTTCACTGGGCTCCCTCTTTAATAAGAAGGAGAACAAAGAAGTTATTCTTAAACTTCTGGTCATATTTGAGAACATAAATGATAATTTCAAATGGGAAGAAAATGAACCTACTCAGAATCAATTCGGTGAAGGTTCACTTTTTTTCTTTTTAAAAGAATTTCAAGTGTGTGCTGATAAGGTTCTGGGAATAGAAAGCCACCATGATTTTTTGGTGAAAGTGAAAGTTGGAAAATTCATGGCCAAACTGGCTGAACATATGTTCCCAAAGAGCCAGGAATAACACCTTGATTTTGTAATTTAGAAGCAACACACATTGTAAACTATTCATTTTCTCCACCTTGTTTATATGGTAAAGGAATCCTTTCAGCTGCCAGTTTTGAATAATGAATATCATATTGTATCATCAATGCTGATATTTAACCGAGTTGGTCTTTAGGTTTAAGATGGATGAATGAATATCACTACTTGTTCTGAAAACATGTTTGTTGCTTTTTATCTCGCTGCCTAGATTGAAATATTTTGCTATTTCTTCTGCATAAGTGACAGTGAACCAATTCATCATAAGTAAGCTCCCTTCTGTCATTTTCATTGATTTAATTTGTGTATCATCAATAAAATTGTATGTTAATGCTGGAAAGAAAAAAAAGAAGAAAGAAAGAAACCATCCCTGTCCTTCAGTTTATAATCTAGTTGGAGAGATAAGAAACATACAAACCAAAAGATAACAGAATATCTGAAGCATGTACTCATTGTCAGATGTTCCCTCTGAGAGCACAGAGGAGGCAAAAGCTTCTGTGGGATGTGCTAGTCGGCTAAAGCTTCACGGAGGAGGTGGCAATTGAAAATGAGTCCTGAATGGGGTAGGGTGGTTAGGGAATTCCATGAGACAAGATGAGGGGGGCATGGTGTGAGAAAGGCATGGAAGTAGGAACCCTCTTCCTATGACAGGAGATCATTCTGCTTAGAGTGGAGAGTGTGGAGAGTGGGAGTAGATAATTTTGGAAAGCTGGGTGAAGCCAGTTGTGGAGAGTTGTTTGAATATTATCCCATTGAACACCCAGAGCCACTAAATCTTTTTTTACTAGAAAATAATTGGGGTCCATATGAAAGTCTCTATTACTGAGTAATGTCAATGAGGGTGTGGCAAAATGGAGCCTTTCACACCCTAGTGGTGGCCATTTGGTAATACAGATATAAGCCTTAAACTATGTAAACCCTTTGTCCTAAGGAAGTAATTGAATAATTGCCCAAAGATTGTATGTACAAGGCTGTTCATCCCAGCACTGTCTAAGCTAGTAAAAATTGGAAACAATTTAAGTATCTAGCACATTGGATTGGTTATAAAGTAAGGAATGTTCACACAGTAGGATGTTATAAGTATGCTGATGGAAATCTATATTGCCAGGAAAAGCTATTCATTATGCATTGTGAAGTGAGAAAGAAAAAAAGGGTAGATAGAAGTATTTGAAGTATAGTTCCATTTTTTGAGATAATAAAACATATGTTTAAAAGGACACTAAAAACTGGAGTTATAGATATCCAGATAGAAACAGTAGTTATCTTTGGGTAGCAGAATAATGAGTGATCTTTACTTTTTTACTTTTTATTCATCTATGTGTTTTTATTTATCTAAAATGGGTATTGATTTTTAGGAAGTTTTTGAAAAAGAAAAGTGTTGGGAATGAAACAAGTGATTGATTGGAACACATACTGAATGGAAGAAATATTTAGATTAAAAATGAGGTAGGTTGAAGTTTCTTCTCTGAAATGATAGATAAATGGTGAAGATAAGGCTTATTGTGAGGATTCAATGAGGTAATATATGCAAAGTACTTACAATGTTCTGGCACATAGTAGTTAATTAAGAAAATTGAGCACCCTTAATTACCTAGAATGCAGGGTTGATAGTTTTTTGGTTGACTTTTGTTTTGCTGGGACATTCTGTGATGTTTTAGTGTCATTTAATAAATAATAGTAACAATAAAGGTTAACATTTATTAAGTGACTACTGTGTAAAGTTCTGTCATTCCTGCAAGGCAACTGTTAAAATAATTTCTCACAGGAGTAGAGTTTTCTTTCTTTCCTAAAAATCCACAGTGTTTCCTCAGACATGATCACACCAGCCTCTGCAATATATTTCTAGTTGTTTGGGGGATGTTATCCTGCTTTATATATGAGGCCAGGAAAGGGTAAAATCCTCTATTCACTTACCTGGTTTTATACCCAGGTTTCCCTGTATGTACTGTAATGTTTGTAGTAGAGACAAAACCAGGTTGGCTTAAAGTTGCTGGGTATGGTAAGCCTACCAAATCATGCATGTGTAGAAACTCATTTAACACCAGTTTTAAAGGTGGGGTGATGGAAAAGTGAACTAACATTTTTTCTTGTTCCTATTGTTAGGTGAGAGAGAGAAAGATTTGTGGGGAGATGGAGTGGGGAGGATTAATTCCTTTAAAATAAATTCAGTTTGATGTACCTGTGTGACACTCAGATGGGGATATCCTATTGTCATTTGAATGTATTGATCTGGTGCTCAGAGGAGATGAACAGGCTGCAAATAAGGATTTGAGAGCCATTGGAAGATGGATGATAATGGAGCACATGGAAGTAGATGTGGCCCTTCAGAGAGAAGGTGCAGAGTCAGAGTGAAGGGCTGCAAAAGAACTGTAAGGTACTATGGGCAGCTGGGGAGAGAAGCACAGAATTGAAAAAATGTATACCCTTCCAGACACTTTTACTATTCATATACTTATATATTCTTTACATAAAATTGGATCATACTATCAAAAATTTTCAGTGCCTGATTTAAAACTTTTTTCCTCAAAAAAAGAATAATGTTCATTGGAGATATAATACTTGAAAAAATAGAGTTGATGAGTACAAACTTGTGCCTTGACCCAGATATGTAGCTTGAACATCTAACAAAAATCCAGATCAAGCCATGTTGAACTTGAGATGCAGAGCGACTTTTACACCTGGGGTGAAAATGAGGCTAACTCGAGTAGTAAAAATCCCCAGTGAGGCGGGTACAGGCCTGACTAGCACCCATATGCTCCTTTCCCCATTCCTTTGTTCTTTCTCATTCTTCTTTCCACTTCCTTCCTCCTACTTTTCTTTATTTTCTCTTTCTGGGAGATCATTGGTGGTAGCCTCTCTGGGCTTCTCTGACCCTTCAATTCCCATGACGCCATGCCATGTATCAGTGGGCATTTAATACAGAATAATAACTGTCGTTGCTCTGGTCATAAGTTGACCCTGGGTGTGACTGGATGCCAAGAATTTTTGGAACCTTTGTTGGACAAAAAGAGACTGAGAAGGAACTAGTCTTAGCTTGGCACGGCCACATGTGCACTGCATAAATTTTTGATGTCCTGCACCTGGTCTTATTTAGACTGAATAACCGGGAGTCTGGGAAATGTGTATGAGATAGATGTGTGACTGCCTGGTCCAGGCAGCCAGGTCACACGTTGATGTCCCAATGTTTTCACATCGGAGGTTGTCACTCTCAATCCTTTTGGAAGGGGCAGAGTTCCAGGATTGTAGCTGATTGTGGCAGCCCATTGGCGCATGGAGGAGGCAGTGTCTTCTCTTAGGGAGGATGGCAGCTTCTGGGAAACCAAGGAAACCAGAAACTTAGAGGATGTCCTGCTATTTTGGTTTTGTTCTCATCTAACAGTTTTAGGAATATAAGTGGATCTATCCCAGTGCAAACATGTTCAAAGGCGATTTTACAAAAGTGGAGTGTTGTTCTGTTGTAAATTGTCAGCCAATATACATAATATTTCAAGGCTCAGGAAATGGATTTTCTTTTTTGAAAAATTCACATTTTACCTGTCTTTTTTCAAAAGAGATTCCAAGTGTAGGCTTAGCAAATTGATGTGGTTCAGGCAAATTTTATGTTTATGGCTCTCTTTCATTAATTTCTTTGCTAAGTTCCCTTGAGAATGGCCTTTTAGATAATGATTCATACTATTTTCAATGCTAGCTTTTTACATTTATTTTGCATCGCATCCCAGGCTGAAGATTTTTTCTGGTTTTTCTGTTTAAACCACGGCTCTTTCTTGCTTTTAAGCCAGAGCTGTGTCACCACCATCCTGGGGTCCCTGATCTGCCCTGCCCCGAGGGTATGGTATTAGCAGGATAAATAATATTTACTTATCTGAGTGGCATAGCTCAGTGCTTGACCCTCTCCACTGGGGCCCTCTCAGGTATTGTGCTAAGGGCTTGGGCAATGTATGCTTTAGGGGATAGGTGGGAGAGGAGGGAGAGGGAAGAAGGGAGTGAAGGAAGCCTTATCAGAGAGGTAACTTTATTCTGACAGGGTGCCCTCAAAGTAGGAGGACCTGGTGGATCCATCTCTGCTGTGAGGATAAAGTTATTGCCGAAATCCAGTTCTTGTATTCAAGAGATGCAGCACATTTCTCCCTGGATACAATTATAAATTTTGTCTTCCCAGATGCTCCTTTAGCAGAGGCAGAGCATCAGTGGGTGGTAGTTTTATGACTATTAACATATATGATCAAATTGGCTATCAAACAGAGTTTAGGAGAAATATACTTTTTTTTTTTAGCAGTGTGATTACTTTTTTAAATTATATTTTTAAAAAATGACAAATAATAAAAAGTATGTATTTATGGAGTACGGTGTCATGTTATGACACATGAATACATTGTGGAATGATTAAAACAGGCCAATTAACATATACAACACCCAACATAGTAATCTTTTGTGGTGGGAACATTTAAAATCTACTTTTTAAGCAATTTTGGAATATACAATATGTTATTATTAAGTATAGTCCCCATGCAGTGAAATAGACTACTAGAACTTAATCCTTTTGTCTAACTGAAACTTTGTACCCTTTAAGAAACATCTCTCCTTTCCTTGTGCCTCCCCTTACCCCCATCTCCTGGTAACTACCATTCTACTCTACTTCTATGAATTCGACGTTTTAAGATTCCACATATAAGTGAGATCATGCATTATTTGTCTTTTTGTGCCTGACTTATTTCACCTAGTACAATGTTTTCTAGATTAACACATGTTATTGCAAATGTTGCAACTGACAAATTTTCCTTCTTTTTTTTTTTTAAGAGACATAAGACCTAAGAGTCTTATTACGTTGCCCATGCTGGTATCAAACTCCTGGGCTCAAGAGATCCTCCCACCCCAGCCTCTGAATTAGCTAGGACTACAGGCCAGTGCCAGTACACCTGGCTGGCTAGAATTTTCTTCTTTTTAAAGGCTGAATTGTTTCCATTTTATTTCCATTTGCATGTGCCACATTTTCTTTATCCATCCAATGACGGACACTTAGGTTGATTCTGCGTCTTGGCTATTGTGAATAATGCTGCAATGAACATGGGAGTGAAGACATCTCTTTGATATACTGATTTCAATTACTTTGAATATATATGCAGAAGTGAGATTGCTGGATAATATGGTAATTAAAATTTTAGTTTTTTGAGGGGCCTCCATACTGTTTTCCAAAATGGCTGTACTAATTTACATTCCCACCAACAATATTCAAGGATTTCATATTCTCGACATTCTTACCAAAAAAGATTGTCTTTTATCTTTTTAATAATAGCTATCCCTAACAGGTGTGAGGTGATATCTCATTGTGGTTTAATTTGCATTTCCAGATGATTAAAGATGTTGAGCATTTTTTTCATGTATCTGTTGGCCATTTGTTTGTCTCTTTTGAGAAATGTCTTTTCAGATCCTTTGCCCGTTTTTTAATTGGGTTGTTTGTTTTCTTAGTATTGAGTTGTTTGAGTTCCTTATATATTTTGGATATTAGCCCCTTACCAGATATGTGATTTGCAAATAACTTCTCCCAATCTGTGGGTTATCTCTTTGCTCTGTTAATTGTTTCCTTTGTTGTTCAGAAACATTTTAGTTGGATACAATACCATCTGCCTTTTTCTGCTGTTGTTTCTTGTGCTTTGGGAGTCATGTCCAAGAAATCATTGCCCAGACCAATGTTGTGGAGTTTTATCCTGTTTTCTGAAAAATATATGCTCTTACGGTAGGAGGAAACTGTAGTATTTGCAATGCATTCTCCCATACGTGTTGATTAATTTCTTCCTTTTCTAGATTTTTTTTTTTTTTTTACATGGAGTCTTGCTCTGTTGCCCAGGCTGGAGTGCAGTGGTGTGATCTTGGCTCACTGCAAGATCCACCTCCCAGGTTCACGCCATTCTCCTGCCTCAGCCTCCTGAGTAGCTGGGACTGCAGGTGCCCACCACCATGCCCGGCTAATTTTTTTTGTATTTTTAGTAGAGACAGGGTTTCACCATGTTAGCCAGGATGGTCTCGATCTCCTGACCTCGTGATCCACCCACCTCGGCCTCCCGAAGTGCTGGGCTTACAGGCGTGAGCCACTGCGCCCAGCCTAGATTTTTTTTTAATGGGAAATGATACCTAGTTACTAAATGTTTTTCAAACCTGAACAAAATTGTTCCTTCTTTATTTTTTCCATTTTCAGTCCTCTGTTCACTAAATTGCAATATTGACTATCTTCATGTTAATTTTTGTGGCCCCCTTACAATAAGCTATAATGAAAATCCAGACTGAATGAAATGAATTCATAAAACAAAACTTTTGATTTTTATTATCTTCCATCATTTAAAATGTGTTCAAATGGACTCTCTTTTTGATATTAGAAATGATAGAATATAAAGAAGACTGAATAAAACAAGCAATATTTAAAGTATTTTATAAATCTTCAATTCATTCCAATGGACTTGGAGAATGATACTTTAAAATCAGTTATTAATCATCATCAATCATCACCTCTTCTTAAGTTGGTCCATGTAATCTATAGCCAAATATTGGAAGTGCTAAATAGCACCATGTCAGTCACGAAAATTCAATGAATTCTGTCTGCTTTTCTTCTAATATAAAGGTAAACCCTTATATTATGAATATCATTACTTGTGAATGTTTATAAATATATGCCACATATAAATCACATTTGTTTAGGTGGCTATGGTTATAACTAGGGAAATATTATGGTATTACTAAGACCCTGGAATTGTTTTTCAGCTATTCCAAAAAAAAATTGTTTTTATGCTTCTCAGCTCATACTTGCTTTTCAGCTATTTTTTAAACTACTGATAGAAGTCTCAGAAATATATATATGTTTCAGCATAGAAAGAGAAAAAATTAGCATCTGGGAACAAAGACCATATTATAGCCTCTGCATCAGAGGACAGGATTTTGCATTGAACTAGCCATTTGACTACCACTTGGAGATGGATTTGGGAGTTACCAGCACTCTGAGAGATTATTTTTCATGATAAGCTGTATTTTCATCTTCTTTATTGTGTTTTCTTAGACCATAGAAATAACAAATGCTTATTAAAAATTAAAACAGGTAAATATATAAAGTAAAATATGCAAATTGCCCTATTTCCATCCATCTATACAGAGTTACCTACTGTTACCAATCTGATGTTTTCTATGCATATACATAAATAGATATTATACATACTCACATTTTTAACAGAAAATGAACTCGTAGTCCATATAGTGTTCTATTCTGTAACCATTTTTTTCACTTAAAATACATCACATGTGTTCTGCCCTGCATATCTTACCTCATTTAACTGTGCTCATGTTGTCATTCTCTGTAGATGATCTACATTTTCATGTAGTCATATCCCTCAGCCTTTCCCTTTATGGCTTCTGGGTTTGGGGTTGTGTTTAGGCCTTTTCCACTCCACGGTTTTAAAATAATTTTTATATTGTCTTCAAATATACAAATTGTCACAGTTTGTAAAAGGTAGTCTAATAAGTGGCCTAAGTGAATGTGACAACACTTCATTGAAAGCAATCTTAGGTTTTTCCAACTATAGTCAATAATAACTTAATTGTACATTCTAAAATAACTCAAAGAGTGTAATTGGATTGCTTGTAACTTAAAGGATAAATGCTTGAGGGGATGGATGCCTCATTCTCCATGATGTGCTTATTTCACATTGCATGCCTGTATCAAAACATTACATTTATCCCATAATATACACACTTACTATGTACCCCCAAAAAATAAAAATTAAAATTAAATTTTCAAAAAAAAAACCTTAATGTTGTCCTAGGACACATGACAATGAGTAATCTAATCAGTGTACTTGAGAGTTTGAAAGTCTACTGGCTATTCCAGTCTTCCAACAAGACAGTTATTATATATTATCATGTGTGCTTGGAACCAAAGATAAGAAACTGATCTTTTTGAAGCATAGAATGAATTGTCAGATATAGAGGGTTTAGGCACTATGAGTTAAGACATTTTGGTGGACACTTACAACATAAAGTAATATGCTTATCAAACATGGTGAAATACAGTTTAAATTTATAAAATAAACTTGGGTACAAATGGAAAAAATAGTAAATCATATAATAGTGTAATAAAAAATAAAATAAGTATCAGAGGGACATTGAGACTGATACAGTTGGTTAAACTAGCAATTGATGCAATCATTCTATGCACTAGTTCGATGAGTTCGATAGATGATAGCCATTTACGAGTGATACATGTTCTTTTAATCAAAAGAAATAAAAGAATAATGTTGACACATGGGCTCTATAGTGTAATACTCTCTAAAAACTTGCTAGAATAGAGAAAAGCTGTTGATTTAAAAAATATTTATCTTATGTCCCACCACCTTTTCTAATTTGCTGATTGACTTTCTAATTTTTAAATAGTCCCTTGTTTTTTAGAAGAATACAACCATGATCATTTGTAAATATAAATTAATTTTATCTTTTCCCAATTTTACACTAATTATTTCTTATCTTATTGCAATAGTTATAATCTCAAAAAACACTTGAATAAAAATGGAAATTGTGAGTAACAGTGACTCATTTCTGGTTTTAGTGGGAATTACTTTGGCATTTCATGGTTTGAATGAGGATTGCTGTTGACTGTTGGTAAAAAGTGCTTTTAATATTTAAGTCATTCCCTTCTATTTCTATTAGTGTCTGTTAGGATTAGCTGCTGATTTTTTCCCTAGTGGCTTTTCAACATCTATTAACAGAATCATGCACTTTTTCTCCTTTAATTTTTTTTTTTTTTTTTTTTTTTGAGACAGAGCTTCGCTTTTGTCACCCTGGCTGGAGTACAATGGTGCGATTCCAGCTCACAGCAACCTCCACCTCCCGGGTTCAAGCAATTCTCCTGCCTCAGCCTCCCAAGTAGCTGGGATTACAGGCATGTGCCACTACGCCTGGCTAATTTTGTATATTTAGTGGAGATGGGGTTTCTCCACGTTGGTCAGGCTGGCCTTGAACTCCCGACCTCAGGTGATCCACCCACCTCGGCCTCCCCAAATTTTTTATGTAATTAATTATATTGATAGAATTCCTAGGGAAAAAAAGACACTATCTGTCTCAAAACACACGTAGAAAAAACTTTTTTAGAAAACAGAATTCAGTCTGTAGTCCCAGCTATCTGGGAAGCCGAGGTGGGAGGATCACCTGAGCCTGAGAGGTCGAGGCTACAGTGAGCCGTGATTATGCCATTGAACTCTAGCTTGGGCAACAGAGTGAGACCTGTCTCAAAAACAAAACCAAACCAAACCAAAACAAAACAAAACAAAAACCAAAAAAGAATTTGGTGTTTGACTATTTATTTTTGCCTTTGTGGATCTATCCTTATCAGGTAATAGTATAGTTTTTTTCTTGCTATACTTCTGAGATCTGTTTGTCTACATATGTTAGAGTTTGTTAATTTTTTTTATATTTATCATTGATAACTGCTTATAGTTATCTTTTTATGTACTATCTTTAACAGATTTTGGTCTCAGCTTTGCTAGCTTTATAAAATCATTAGTGAACTTTTCATTTTTTCCTGTTTTCTGGTAGAGTTTAGATAACATTGGTATTATCTTTTCCTTAAAGTTTAGTTAGAACCCAACTGCAAAACTATTGCCTTTCGGTTTGTTTTACAATGGTAAATCTACAAACACATTTCCGATCTCATCTGTAGTAATTGTTCTAGTCAAATTTTCTATTTCTTGAGTTAATGTTGGTAGCTTCTATTCTATTAGGAAATTATATGTTATCTTTAGATTTTCAATTTTGATGTCATATGTTTGTGTGTAAAATAATAGTAATAATAATTATAATATAATAATAAATTCCTCATGTGGTTTATAATAATCACATCTATTTGTGTGTTTCAACCCTTAATCATAATTTGTATGCTTTTGCTTTCCCTGTGCTTTCTTAGTCATACTCATGATGTTTACGTATTTTATTGGTGATTAAAAAAAAACAACTTCTTATCACTTTTTAAATTACACTTTAAGTTCTGGGTTACATGTGCAGAATCTGCAGTTTTGTTTCATAGGTATACACGTGCCATGGTGGTTTGCTACACCCGTCAACCTGTCACCTACATTAGGTATGTCTCCTGATGATATCCCTCCCCTAGCCACCCACCCCCTAACAGGACCCGGTGTGATGTTCCCTTCCCTGTGTCCATGTGTTCTCATTGTTCAAAAATATATGGAATGCTTCACGAATTTGCGTGTCATCCTTGCGCAGGGGCCATGCTAATCTCTGTATCGTTACAATTTTAGTATATGTGCTGCCGAAGCGAGCACTATTTATCACTTTTACAATTGGCTTTTTTGGTCATTATTTTAAACTTTAATTTTACTAATTTCTTCTACTGTCTTTGGATTATTTCTGTTGTGCTTTCTAATTTCTTCAAGAAGAGTGTGTATTTCTTTTATTTATGGTTTTATTGAATAATAATGGTAATTTTGACTATGGGTTTTTCTCTGGGTATATCTTTAGCCATGCCACAGTAGAGTTTGATATGATGTGTTCTCTTTTTCTTTGCTTTCCATATAACTTGCAATTTTATTTTTAATTTTCTTTTTGACGTAGGGGTTATTTTGGGGAATATTGCTATATTATCAGGCAATTACTATGGTCATTTTTATTATTTATTTCTAATTTTATTTTGTTGAGGATATGCCTATATATTCTCTCCTTTTTAGAATTTATTAATGTATTTTTATGTTTTTGAGGACATGATCGATTTCTTAAAAGTTTTATACATGTAAGAAAAAAGATATACATTCTCTCCTTATATCATGCAAATTTCTTTCTATTGAGTTAATATCATTGGTTGATTATTTAGATCCTCTATGTCTTTGATTATCTTTTCATCTAATGGGTTGGTCAAATTCTGATAGAGGTGTATTAAATTTCTCCTTGTAATTCTAACAGTTTTTGCTTTATCTGTTTAGTTGCAATGCTGTTTGGTACATACAAGAGTATTACTTATAATTTCTTTAGTTGTGCCATTTTTATTCATACAAATAATGATTTAAATTGTTTTTTAGAGCTTCCTTTGGCTTATATTAATATTTTCAACCATATTTTCTTTTTGCTTGCTTATGCCTGATATCTCCTCACCAACTGATTTGTTTCAACGTTTCTTTGTTGCTATGTTGTAGGTGTGTTTCTTGTAAAGAACATATAGTTGGATTTTTAATTCACTATCATGGTCTGTGCCCTTTTACCTTTAGTGCAACAGTTAATACCCTTGATTTTATTCTCTTCATTTTGTTTTATGTTCCTACTATTTTTACTATTAATTTTATTTTGTCGAGCCCCCATTTCCTTTCTCTAATTTTTTTTTTTTAGTTTATTCAAACTTCTATTCTTACACATTCATTATATTGTGAATTTGGAAAATTTACTATGCTTTTCTACACACTTCATTCCATGAATGCTAGCACTCAAAATCAAACAACGTTTCTCTACTGTTGAATCCAAATGAGATAATTATACCACCCACTGAGGCACCTTATTTTCCCACTGCTCCCTGGCTCCAAAAATAGGAAACCTTTAGAAACATTTATACAAAGTCCAAGTAGCATTCAATACATAGTGGTTAAATTTGTGATCTCAGAATGACAGTGGCTGAGTTAGAAGCTATTTATTTAAAAGCTGTATTTTCTTGGGGGAGTTTTAAACCACTGTCTATCTAAATTTCTTTATGTGAAAATGAAGTTAAGAATTGGATTATCTCATAAGGTTGCTGAGCTGATATGTAAAGAAATGTAAAGTGCTTAGAGCAGCACCTGACAAGTACTAAGTGCTCAATAAATGCTACCTGTGATAATTTAGACATGGATTGTATTCTCTCCGAATCTTTGCATGCTTGAATATATCTTACTTCACCTTGCCTTGTAATGATTATCTAGGTTGGGCACACAGTTTTGGGGTTACTACTCTTTCCTTTTAGTAGTGTGTGGATGTTATTTCCTTGTTTCCTTACCTCCTGGATGGCAAGTAAAAATAATTTACCTGTCGGATATTTTCCCTTTTTATGTAACTTCTTTTTTATAATATTCTCTATGATTGGAATTTATGAATTTTATAATGATACTTCTAGGCACTTGAACTTTTAAAAACTAATGGTGTCTGGAACTTGGGGTATCTTTTTATTGTTCAACCTCAAGATTTTCTTTAGATTAGAGAAATTTTTCTTCATAATTTCTTTACCTATCACTTTTCCATCTGTTTCTCTTCCTCATCCTAGAAATTTATTAATGTATTGGGCCTTTTGGATCCGTCCTCCAAGATTTATCTTTTCCTTCATCATTTTCATTTATTGTTTAAATTTTCACCTGATCACCTTGGCTGCTTATTCAATTTTCAACAGTGACATCATCTCTTTCATTTAGTGTGAGTTTTTAAATTTGAAAATCATGTTTCTCAATTCCAGAAATTATTTTTCCTGTTTTAATTTTATTTCTTCCAGTGTTGTTATTGCTTTTTGCTAAATATGATATTTGACTCTTTCTATAGTTCTATTTCAGTCAGAAATAATATAAATTTTGAAATGCACAGACAATAGATATGAATTGTCACCTACGGAAATACTACAAGAGACTGGAGAAATTTGGAGAATGGAAAACTCCAAGGAAGGTCTTTTGGGGGATAGGCAAAACTGGGATTGATTGAAATCAATTTTGTGATTCGTATTTCTTCACTATATCAACATTTTGCTTCATATACTGTTTCTTAGACATACCTAGAGAGGCTTACCTAAGTGATGGATTAAAGATTTTAAGAAAGTATCTTTAGACTGTAATGCATAATTTACTTATCTCTCAATTTGTCTTCCCCATCCCTTCCAAGTCTCTGATGTTTCTTTTTTCTTTTCTTTCTTTTTATTTTTTGAGATGAAGTTTCTCTCTTGTTGCCCAGGCTGGAGTGCAATGGCGTGATCTCAGCTCACTGCAACCTCCGCCTCCTAGGTTCAACCGATTCTCCTGCCTCAGCTTCCCGAGTAGCTGGGATTACAGGGGCCCGCCACTACGCCCAGCTAATTTTCGTATTTTTAGTAGAGACGGGGTTTCACCATGTTGGCCAGGCTGGTCTCGAACTCCTGACTTCAGGTGATCCACCCACCTCGGCCTCCCAAAGTGCTGGGTTTACAGGTGTGAGCCACCACGCCCATCCGTCTCTGATATTTCACATTAGCACATTGCTCCAGCTACCATTATTGTATGTTGATTACCTTAGCTGTGGCTTTAAAATAACTATCCTCAGAATTTAGTGTCAGGAGAAAGCAGGACAATTAAGCTGGATAGAGATTGTGGCTTGACTAACAGCTGATACCATTTCTCAATGGGATCATTTTGTATATGTCCCCAAGAGAAACCTCTGAATAGTCAGAAGGAAGAAAATGTGCAATGATTTACGAAGGAATGGGATGACAGATACAGAAAACTGTTAAACATTGTCACGTACCCTCTGACTGGAATCCTGGAAAGAGAGTGCTATATCTTCCTTTCCTTGAAGACAGTTTCTTACTTGTTCTTAAAAGATTTACCATTTCACTAGAGATTGTAAATATTTACACATGTGCGTATATGACAGAATAGTATGTTTTATAAACTTATGTTCTTCTGTTTCCCACAATATTTCTTACTTTTCCATTTTCCCATTCCTTGTTTCAGAAAAGGTTTATGGAAGGGCTTTTTGATTTCCCAAAGCCTAAACACATGAAAATATAGTGTTAGGTATAGTTGGTGCTCTTCCCTAAGATGTATCAAGCTATGGCTTTACTTCTATTTATGCTGCTCAAGGATTCATGTCTAGCACCAGGTGTTGAAAAATTCATGCCACTATCTCTTCAAATATTGTCCCTTCCTCATTCTCTATAGACTCTCTTTATGGACTTCATTCTAGGTATATTTTGAAACTTTCCCTTTTTCTGCCATGTC
Organism: Pongo pygmaeus; assembly: GCF_028885625.2. NCBI lineage: Eukaryota > Metazoa > Chordata > Mammalia > Primates > Hominidae > Pongo > Pongo pygmaeus. The sequence goes on from NC_072396.2 coordinate 105,675,020, forward strand.
TTCTAGCTTCTCATATTTTGTACTGTTTTATCTTTGTGTGCTGCATTCTGGGTGATTTATTGAGATCTATATTTGAATGTCCTAATTTTCTCCTTGCCTTTGTCTCTGCTAAGGCTATAAAAGTTTCACCAGTTCCAGATTAATTTTTATATTAGTCTATGTCCCTTGAATTCTCTCACATGTACAGATTACGAATTCGGCCTATGAATGGAGCTGGCCTGGATTTTGATTGCTCCCAGGGGGCTCTGTATCCACCCATGACCTCACATAAAAGATGAGCTTTCTTCTCATGTATCTTTGCTGTGGGATAAAGTTTTCTAGTTATCATTTCATGTACTGGTTGTGTTTCTGTGGGGCCTAGATTTAGATTGGAACTCAGTACCAGCTTCCCATCTTCCACTGCCTAGAGGCATTGTTTTCTGTCCCTATGTGAGATTAAATCCTGGTCTCTAGATCTTAAAGCCGATAGCCACCTGTCTTTATTTCCAGCTCCTTGCTAGCTCCTTCTTTGTTTCTTGGAGATTTCCATTTCATGATGACGAACTTGACTATTTACTGTTTTTAGAGAAGGTGAGAATTCTATCATATCTGTGAGTTTCGAGTGGGAAGGGGGAAGCTTTCCAAGTCACTTCAGTCTGCTGTTGAGTGGAAGTTCGCTGGACAGTTTTGTTGGATTAAATTGTGTAGGTGACATGTCATGCCTGTTAAGAGATACCTGAAGCATTGCTGCTTTATATTGCTTCCAGACATATAGAGTCTAACGAAGTTTTCTGTATCTCAGCATAGCAAAGGCAGGGAAGCAACACAGAAAGTCTTGATCATTCAAGGTCGACACAAGCAAAATAGAGAGCTACAATATCTGAAGAGGTCATGAGGAAGGAATGAGAATGGTGAATTATGTAGAGCAATATTACTAGAATCATGTGGACCTTTTCCAACAACTCTAAGGTGCTTTGTAAGCATCTTTGATCTTAGACACACCACGGAAAATGCAGCAGACCCTAAATTGATTCCATTTCAGCACAACAATGGGATGAGAAGACAAAATATAAATTATAAGTATTGCTATAGAAAATAAAATCTGGATGTTTTATACACTTGGGTTTGTGGACTGTGATTTATTCCAATTACACATATGTGTTAGCTATGGCATTCTGCAGGATGTATGATTATAAGACATTTATATTATCCTCTTTGCCTAGTAATTATACTTTTCCTTATTTCCTCTCAAATTTTACTTCCTTAGGGAAGTTTTCTTTGTTCCCTTTTTAGCCTCTCAGAGTATGTCTTGATCTGCAGCTATATACTCATACACATACCTGTGTTCCATTCCTTCTTTGTATTTATGTGGAATTATAATTATCCATACACTCATGTGATTATTTGATTAATGTATATACCCCACTAATCTGTGAGCTTCATGAATACAAAGACCTAGTCTGTTTTTCCTACCATTGTATTCTCAATGCCTTGTATAGGTGCTCAATAGAGACTTATTAAGTGAATGAATTAATACAATACATTTCTGCATTGTTTGACATTTTTACAATGACTATATTAGTTTTACTATTAAAAAATGAAAATCATCCTATTTAGAACAAATATAAACATAGACCTTCTGGGCCAGTGGTTTTTAATATATTTAGGGTTATACTTCCCATTAAAAACATGTTAATAATTATAGCTTATAGCCTCTCACCTGGAAAACTTATATGCACCTTCCCCTCACTCCCAATACACAACCTTGTATACAGTTTCCAGGAATTTATAGACTTGTCCAGTTGAGAACACCTGGTCTAGGTTAATCAGTATGGTCAGTAGGTGAGAGTTTCTTGGACACTGTCCTTAGCTTGGCTGAGGGGCCACTAGGGAGGAAGGTGACTGAAAGGCAGCAACCCTGCAGTAACGCTAGGTTCCCTAGATTCCCTGGAGATGCGGATTTTGGGCATGAAAGGCCCACCAGACTGCACTGCTCATGATAGGTGGGAGGCAGCAGATAGGGTCCAGGGAGGCTTCCACTCAGACACTGTGAATAAGGGCAGAGAGCAGGGAGATAGCTAGGGACACTCCCCCAGCAATTACTTCTACAGGCCTCATGGACACCCTCAGCTGCAAGGGTCTAGAAGGCATGAGTTCTAGTTTCCAGTGGCAGGAACAGTGCTCCCTTCTCTGCTGGGGCTGGGTTACCCCTGTGGAAATTCAGGAGAGGGAGGAGGGAAGGATCCAAAAGCATTTACTCAGGTCACCACCTTGGTCATCTGTCCAGGTATATTTTTGGAGTGAGCAAGAGTCAGGTGCCCATATGCAGGAAATGAGACGTTCTGAAATATGAGAGGGGATGGGGGCAGCACCTTCCCCCGATCTTGACTGGACAGAAAGGATAGGACCATCTCTGCATTCCTCATACCTTGCAGCATCAGTCTCACAGCTCTTCCCTTTTCCCAGAGTTAAATTTCATTGTTTAGAAGGATTCAGTCTAATCCTTCTAAATACCTTATCAAAAACCTTACCAATTACCTTATCAAATACCTTAGCATGTTTATAAACTCTTCTTGTGCAGAAAAGCAATACATTCATAAAACGTAATTGTGCTAAGGCACTTCCTCCCTCTTAAGTTGGACTTCTTTTTTTTTAGACTGAGTCTCCCTCACTCTTACCCAGGCTAGAGTGCAGTGGCGCCATTTTGGCTCACTGCGAACTCCACCTCCTAGGTTCAAGCGATTCTCCTGCCTCAGCCTAATGAGTAGCTGGGATTACAGGTGTGCACTGCTATCCCCGGATAATTTTTGTATATTTATTAGAGACAGGGTTTCGCCATGTGGGACAGGCTGGTCTTGAACTCCTGGCCTCAAGTGATCCACCTGCCTTGGCCTTCCAAAGTGCTGGGATTACAGGTGTGAGCTACCGCGCCTGGCCAGAAATATTTTTTATGATAGATTTTTCCCAGATTAATTCCTCATTAATTTTTCAGTGACCATAACTTCATTTTTTTTTCTGATTGTAAAAATGATTGCATACTGAAGCTTTTTTTTTTTTTTTTGACGGAGTCTCTCGCTCTGTCACCTAGGCTGGAGTGAATTGGCATGATCTAGGCTTACTGCAACCTCCGCCTCCAGGGTTCAAGCGATTCTCCTGCCTCAGCCTTCTGAGTAGCTGGGACTACAGGCATGTGCCACCCCGCTCAGCTAATTTTTATATTTTTAGAAGAGGTGGAGTTTCACCATGCTAGCCAGGCTGGTCTTGAACTCCTGACTTCAGGTGATCTGCCCGCCTTGGCCTCCCAAAGTGCTGAGACTACAGGCATGAGCCACCGCGCCTGGCCACTGATGCTTACTTTTTAAGGTGGTAATAGTACATGAGGAAGTGAAAATATGAGGAAGCACAAATCTCATGTTCATTCCCTGCCTCTGTTACTGACATCCTGTCCATTTTCTAATTCCAATCCCTGCCTGCCTCTCCGCCCTCATGTTTTGGGGGATGGACGCAGTTGCAGGGGAAATGGAAGACATTACTGATCATGGACATCGAGGGTGGAGAGAGAAACTTGGGCATCAAACTAGCCCTCAGAAATATACCAATGAGGTTGAAAACATTTGTAAACCATTGCCCAGTAAAAACAGTCACTGAGATCAGCATTGTGGATGATTAATATCTCTTAAAAACATTTTATAATTCCCTCAACAAAGTTCTTGCAAACTGTGGTAGAGGCTGTTAGTGCTCTCCAATATCCATGTTTTGTGCCCACTCCTTGGAATCCAGCTAGACTGGTCAATAGTGGCCTAGCTATAGTGGTCAATGTCCCCTATGATTGGGTGCAACCATGAGACTGAGTTCTGGCCAATGGATTGTGGCAGGAGTGATGTGTTCCAGATTTTCCCCCATGAAACTTCCTCATGCTTGACTTGTGCTCCGTCTTTTCCTATCTACCCGCTGAATGGAGATAACTTTGAGTACCTAGAGAAGGGTGGAGCCACAAGGTGGAATGAGCCTGGGACCCTGAATGGCCACGTGTAGCAGAGCCTCTCTGCTGACCTGGAACATTAACCTCAGACTCTTTTGGTAATGAACATATATTTTTTAAGTCATACAATTTTTGAGTTTTTCATTACAGCAGTTTAGACTTTTATACTACTACAACATTAATGGATTTCTTTCTTTCCTTTTTTTTTGGACCTTAGGTGATGAGGATTACACTAACCATATTCTTCCCTTTGTAGCATACCATCTGCATTGGTCTAATCAAAACCCATTTTCTTTCTTTTATTAATTCATTTACTACTTTATTTGTTTCCTTTCTTCTCTATTCTTTACTTCCATCTCCTCCCCAAAGGCAATCTTCTAATTTATTTGATGTGTATGTTTGTTTATTTTAAAACTTACATTACTTTGTATGCATGGATTTAGATAGTAGTATGGTGCTGTGGATCTCATTCTGGCTTTTTCCCCAACTCAGTAATATTTTTTTAAAGATCTATCTATGTCGCTCTGTGTACATCGTCTGTAGTTTCACACTGTTGCATAATGTACCACAGTATTCATCCACTCCAATTTGCTTCCTCATTTTCCCTGAAATAAAATCTATACTGCTTCCAACTTTCTGTTACCTCATACATTGTGATGAACATCCTCATGCATGTCCCCTTATGGACCTATATGAAAAGTGTTCTGGAATATATATAAAATGAATGGAATTGTTGAATCATAGGGCATATGTATAATTCATTTATGTATGTCAGATTGCTCTTTGGAATAGCAGCTCCAGTCTAAACTCTAATCAGTTGTGTGTGTTAGAATTCCTCTATCTTTGTACCCTCACTAACAATCGGCATGTCCCAGCTTTAAAAGTTTTGCCAGCCAAATAGGTATAAACGGATTTATAATTGAATTTTAATTAGCAATTAACTGGTTAATAATGAGTTTGAACATCTCTTCACTTATTTCTGAGCATTTTGGTTTTCATCTCCTCTGGGTATATTTTTCATGTTTTGTCAGTTTATTTTATTTTACTTTATTTTATTTTTTGAGATAGGGTCTCACTCTGTCACCCAGGCTGGAGTGCAGTGGCACGAACATGGCTCACCGCAGTCTTGATCTGCTGGGCTCAAGCGATTCTTCTGCCTAGCTGCTCCAAGTAGCTGGAACCAGAGGCATGCACCATCACACTCAGCTAATTTTTTAAAATAGGTTTTTTTTTTTTTTTTTTGTAGAAACAAGATCTTGCCATGTTGCCTAAGCTGGTCTTCAACTCCTGGCCTCAAGCTATCCTCCTGCCTTGGCCTCCCAAAGCACTGGCATTACAGGCAGGAGCCACCTCATCCGTCTGTCCTCTTTTGTCACTTTAAGGCAGTGTATTTCTGTCTTTTTCTTTTGGATTTGCAGTAGTACTTTGTATATGCTAGCTATTAATCCTTTGTTAAAGGTATTGTAAATAACTTTTCTCTGTCATCTATTAACTTTGTTTATGGTGTCTCTCACTGAATAGAAATTCTTATTTTTTATGTAATCAAATCTATTAATCTTTTGTGTCTCATGGCATCTACTTCTGAGGTTTTGTTTAAGAAATTGTTATCTAATTCTAGGCCACAAAGATATTCTCCTATATTATCATCTATTAACTTCATAATTTTAGCTTTCAAATTTATTTTATTCTCTGTAGTCTGGATTTATACTTGGTGCTAAGAAGGGTTCCAGCTTTATTTTTCTTCAAATAGTGAGCTAGTCTTTCCAATACCATGTATTAAACCATCCATCCTTTCTCCATTGATTTGTGCTGCCTATTTTTTCTGTATCTACTTAAGTCTGTCTCTAAATGTTTCCATTTATCTATTTATCTCTTCCATATTACTTTTGTTACTATGATATGGCAGGGAGAGCTGGTACTCACCAAATGATTTTTGTACTTACTTTCCTAGCTTGCCTTGCAGTTAGATTGAGGTCATATGACTATCTGGACTACACACTACAAGCAAAGTAATGTTTATTATTTCTGGGTCAAAGTTATTTAAAACTGGTGTAAAAGGCTGTGTGTTTAGATGGAGGAACCACAAGATGGAAGAAGCCTTAGGTTCCTGAGTAACTGCATGGAAGACTGGAGAGCTGCCTAATCATTAAATTTTACATAAATAGGAAATAAACCTTTGTTTACTTCACTGAGGTTTTGAGGTTCATTTGTTACTTCAGTATAGCATATTGTTACCCTGACTGACACATACAGTGTATCTTACTATCCAGTAGAGTAAGTCTCCACTCTATCCTTTGTTTCCAAATTGATGTAGCTCTTGTTGGGTCTTTATATTTCCATATAGTGTTAGAATGTATCAATTAAGCTTTGATAGATTTTTTAAAATGTTAAGCCAGCTCTGCGTTACCATTCTGATCATGATTTTTTAAAATACATTGCTGGATTCTACTTGCTGGTATTTTGTTTAAGATTTTCACATCTATATTTTGAGACTTGTTTGAAATTTCATTTTTTATACTGATCTTGTCAGTTTTAATATAAAAGATATTTGGCTCATAAAATGCATTGAAGAACATTACTTATTTCTAGGCTATAGAAGAGTTTGTATAAGATTGGACTTTATCTGTTACATCTGGGTCTATTTTTTTGAGGAGAGGGGCAGGGAACTTTTAAACTACTGATTTAATTTTTTTTCCGTGGTTATAGGACCCTTTGGATTCTCTGTTTCTTTCTGAGCCAATTTTGGCAAGTCTTATTTTTCAAATAATGTATCCATTTCATCCACATTTTCAAATTCATTGTCATAAAGTTAATTATGGTATTCTCTTATCTGTTAAAATCACTGCATATTCATTATTGTGTCCTCTTGTTCACTGCTAATATTGTTTATTTTCACCTTTTTTCTTGATTGGTCTCACCAAAGGCTTGCTTTTTAAATTATATCTTTTGAGGACCAATTTTTCATTTTTTAAAATTCTATCAAATGTATTTTTTTCTATTTCATCTATTTCTGCTCTTGTCTTTTTCATTTTATTATCTTACATTTATTCTATCAATCTATTTCTAACTTTTGATTTGGATGCTTAGCTCATTAATGCTTACCTTTTTTTTCCCAGTCTAACATAAGATTTTTAAAACAGCTTTATGAGATATAATTCACATTCTAAACAATTCATCTATTTAAAGTGTAAAATTCAGTCTTTTGTTGTATGCTTGCAGAGTTGTGCAACCATCACCACAATGAATTGTAGAATATTTTCATCACTCCAAACAGAAACCCTGCACCTATGAGTTGTCACTCTTCAACTTGCCTCTGCCACTCCTTTCAACTATTACTTTACTTTCTGTTTCTATAGATTTGCCTGTTGTAAACATTTCATATAACATTAAAAACTTAAGTTCATAAATTTCCTTTGAAATAGTGTTTTTATTGAGAACACAGGGACACAGGGAAACAACATACACCAGGGGATGTTGGAGGGTGGGAGGTGAGGGGAGGGATCTTAGAGGACCGGTCAATAGGTGCAGCAAACCACGATGGCACACATGTACCTATGTAACAAGCCTGCACGCTCTGCACATGTATCCCATTCTTTTTCTTTTAGAAGAAATAAAGAAAAAAAAAGCAAAAAAAAAGCAATACTTTTTACTGAATCCTACAAATGTTGATATTTAGTGTTTTTGTTATTATTCAGTTTTCAGTGTTTTAAAATTTCTATTATGCTTCCTTTTTTTAACCCATAAACTACAAAAAAGTTTTTTTTTTTTTTTTTTAAATTTCCAAACATGACCGTAGGTGGTGGCTCACACCCGTAATCCCAGTACTTTGGGGGGCCACCCGCCTTGGCCTCCCAAAGTGCTGGCATTACAGGCTGAGCCACTGTGCTCAGTCTCTTTATATATTTTGAGGTTATTTTATTAAATACTCACAAATTTATAATTTTTTGGCAAATATAACTTTTTATCATCATTTAAAAACTTTGATTGTGAAATAATTATATATTTACCTGTAATTGCAAGGATAATACAGAGAGACAGGAGGATCACATGAGGTTAGGAGTTGGAGACCAGCCTGGGCAACATAGAGAAACCTGTCTCTACCAAAAATACAAAAATTAGCCATGCAATGTGGCATGCACCTGTAGTCCCAGCTACTTGGGAGGCTGAGGCGTTATGATCGATTGAGCCCGGGAGGCGGAGGTTGCAGTGAGCCATGATCGCGCCACTGCACTCCAGCCCAAGCGACAGAGTGAGAACCCATCTCAAAATAATAAATAAATAAATAAAATAAAAATTTCAACAAGGAGGAGCTGGTACCATTCCTTCTGAAACTATTCCAATCAATAGAAAAAGAGGCAATTCTCCCTAACTCATTTTATGAGGCCAGCATCATCCTGATACCAAAGCCGGGCAGAGACACAACAAAAAAAGAGAATTTTAGACCAATATCCCTGATGAACATCGATGCAAAAATCCTCAATAAAACTGGCAAACCGAATCCAGCAACACATCAAAAAGCTTATTCACCATGATCAAGTGGGCTTCATCCCTGGGATGCAAGGCTGCTTCAACATATGCAAATCAATGAACGTAATCCAGCATATAAACAGAACCAACGACAAAAACCACACGATTATCTTAATAGATGCAGAAAAGGCCTTTGACAAAATTCAACAACCTTCATGCTAAAAACTCTCAATAAATTAGGTATTGATGGGACGTATCTCAAAATAATAAGAGCTATCTATGACAAACCCACAGCCAATATCATACTGAATGGGCAAAAACTGGAAGCATTCCCTTTGAAAACTGGCACAAGACAGGGATGCCCTCTCTCACCTCTCCTATTCAACATAGTGTTGGAAGTTCTGGCCAGGGCAATCAGGCAGGAGAAGGGAATAAATTGTATTCAATTAGGAAAAGAGGAAGTCAAATTGTCCCTGTTTGCAGACGACATGATTGTATATCTAGAAAACCCCATCGTCTCAGCCCAAAATCTCCTTAAGCTGATAAGCAACTTCAGCAAAACCTCAGGATACAAAATCAATGTGCAAAAATCACAAGCATTCTTATACACCAATAACAGACAAACAGAGAGCCAAATCATGAGTGAACTCCCATTTACAATTGCTTCAAAGAGAATAAAATACCTAGGAATCCAACTTACAAGGGATGTAAAGGACCTCTTCAAGGAGAACTACAAACCACTACTCAACGAAATAAAAGAGGATACAAACAAATGGAAGAACATTTCATGCTCATGAGTAGGAAAAATCAATATCGTGAAAATGGCCATACTGCCCAAGGTAATTTATAGATTCAATGCCATCCCCATCAAGCTACCAATGACTTTCTTCACAGAATTGGAAAAAACTACTTTAAAGTTCATATGGAACCAAAAAAGAGCCCATATTGCCAAGTCAATCCTAAGCCAAAAAACGAAGCTGGAGGCATCACACTACCTGATTTCAAAGCATACTACAAGGCTACAGTAACAAAAACAGCATGGTACTGGTACCAAAACAGAGATATAGACCAACGGAACAGAACAGAGCCCTCAGAAATAATGCCACATATCTACAACCATCTGATCTTTGACAAACCTGACAAAAACAAATAATGGGGAAAGGATTCTCTATTTAATAAATGGTGCTGGGAAAACTGGCTAGCCATATGCACAAAGCTGAAACTGGATCCCTTCCTTACACCTTATACAAAAGTTAATTCAAGATGGATTAAAGACTTAAATGTTAGACCTAAAACCATAAAAACCCTAGAAGAAAACCTAGGCAATACCATTCAGGACATAGGCATGGGCAAGGACTTCATGTCTAAAACACCAAAAGCAGTGGCAACAAAAGCCAAAATTGACAAATGGGATCTAATTAAACTAAAGAGCTTCTGCACAGCAAAAGAAACTACTATAAGAGTGAACAGGCAACCTACAGAATGGGAGAAAATTTTTGCAATCTACTCATCTGACAAACGGCTAATATCCAGAATCTACAAAGAACTTAAACAAATTTACAAGAAAAAAACAAACAACCCCATCAACAAGTGGGCAAAGGACATGAACAGACACTTCTCAAAAGAAGACATTTATGCAGCCAAAAGACACATGAAAAAATGCTCATCATCACTGGCCATCAGAGAAATTCAAATCAAAAGCACAGTGAGATACCATCTCACACCAGTTAGAATGATGATCATTAAAAAGTCAGGAAACAACAGGTGCTGGAGAGGATGTGGAGAAATAGGAACACTTTACACTGTTGGTGGGACTGTAAACTAGTTCAACCATTGTGGAAGTCAGTGTGGCGATTCTTCAGGGATCTAGAACTAGAAATACCATTTGACCCAGCCATCCTATTACTGGGTATATACCCAAAGGATTATAAATCATGCTGCTATAAAGACACATGCACATGTATGTTTATTGCGGCATTATTCACAATAGCAAAGACTTGGAACCAACCCAAATGTCCAACAAAGATAGACTGGATTAAGAAAATGTGGCACATATACACCATGGAATGCTATGCGCCATAAAAAAGGATGAGTTCACGTCCTTTGTAGGGACATGGATGAAGCTGGAAACCATCTTTCTCAGCAAACTATCGCAAGGACAAAAAACCAAACACCGCATGTTCTCACTCATAGGTGGGAATTGAACAATGAGAACACTTGGACACAGGAAGGGGAACATCACACACTGGGGCCTGTTGTGGGGTTGGGGGAGTGGGGAGGGATAGCCTTGGGAGATATACCTAATGTAAATGACGAGTTAATGGGTGCAACACACCAACATGGCACATGTACACATATGTAACAAACCTGCACGTTGTGCACATGTATCCTAAAACTTACAGTATAATAAAAAAAAATTTCAAATACATGGTTTTTAAAACATATTACCTTGTTATTTATTTCTATCCTAATTGCATTTTGGTCAAATAAAGTGATCATTATGACACTGATTCTTGGAAATTTGTTGAGATCTGTTTTATGGCCAAATTCATGATCATTATTATAAACAGTCCCTGTATGCTTGAGAAGAAAGTGTATTCTCCTATTATTTGGTGCAGGATTTTATGTACGTCCATTAAATCAGATTGTTGACCACATTGCTCAATATTCGATATCTTTACTATCAAGATATATTAATAGAATACTTTTTGTTCTCCTTATTCTTTAAATACTTTAGGGAAGAATGTTGTATTCTTCTGTGCGATTGTTGATTTGTTCATTTCTTTTTATAGTTCCATAACATTTTTCATTATATATACTATATATGTTTTGAGATGGAATCTCGCTGTCACCCAGGCTAGAGTGCAATGGCGCCATCTCGGCTGACTGCTACCTCCGCCTCACCGGTTCAAGCGATTCTTTTGCCTCAGCCTCCTGAGTAGCGGAGATTACAGGCATGCATCACCACGCCTGGCTAATTTTTTGTATTTTTAGTAGAGACGGGGTTTTACCATGTTGGCCAGCCTGTTTTTGAATTCCTGACCTGAAGCGATCCACCTGCCTCGGCCTCCCAAAGTGCTGAGATTACAGGCTGAGCCACTGTGCCCGGCCTCTTTATATATTTTGGGGTTATTTTATTAAATACTCACAAAATTATAATTTTTTGGCAAATTTAACTTTTTATCATCATTTAAAAACTTTTATTGTGAAATAATTATATATTTACCTGTAATTGCAAGGATAATACGGAGAGGTCTTCTGTACCTTTCTTCACAGTTTCCCCCAATGGCTACATCTTATATGACTGTAGTACAATATTAAAACGAGGAACTTGATACTGGTAGAAAATGCGTCATATAGTTCTATACCATTGTATCACACCACCGCAATCAAGATACAGAACTATTCTATCCCCACAAAGATATCCTTTGTACTGCCCCTTTCTAGTGATACACACTATTCACCCCACCACCCCTAACACCTGGCAACCATGAATCTGTTTTCTATTTTTATAATTTTTTCATTTTAAGGCTGTTATACAAGGAACTCAACTCAAGAGCAAAACCCCAAATAATTCCATTAAAGTGGGCAAAGGATCTTAACAGACATTTCCCTAAAGAAGACATACAAATGGCCAACAGGTGTATGAAAAAATGCTCTACATCAGTAATTATCAAATAAATGCAAATCAAAACCAGAATGAGATATCAACTCACTCCATTTAGAATGGCTACTATCAAAAAGACAAAAAATAACATGCTGGCGAGGATGTGGAGAAAAGGGGACACTTATACACTGTTGGTGGGAATATAAATTTGTACAGCCATTACAGAAAAGAGTATAGGGGGTTGTCAAAAACAACAAAACTGGAACTATCATCCAATCTAGCAATCCCACCACTGGATATTTATCCAAAGAAAAGAAAATCATTATATCAATGGGATACTTGCACCCCCATGTTTATTGCAGCACTATGCACAATAACCAAGATTTGGAAGCAATCTAAGTGTCCATCAATGGATGAATGGATAAAGAAAATATGTTATATATACACAGTGTAATACTATTCAGCCATAAAAAGTATGAAATCCTGTCATTTGCAGCAACATGGATAGAACTGGAGGTCATTATGTTAAGTGAAATAAGCCAGGCACAAAAAGGCAATTTCATGTTCTCACTCACATGAGGGAGCCAAAAAAAGTTCAACTAATGGAGGTAGAGAGTAGAATGACAGTTACCTGAGGCTGGGAACGGAGCGAGGCGGGTAGCAGGGGATGAAGAGAGGTTGGTTAATGAGTACAAACATACAGTTAGATAGAATAAATAAGTTATAGAGTTCGATAGCACAGCAGGGTGACTATAGTTAACAATAATTCAAAATAGCTAGAAGATTTGAAATGGTCCCAACACAAAGAAATGACAAATGGTTAAGGTGGTGGATATCCTGAATATTCTGACTTGATCATTACACCATGTAGGCACATATCAAAGCATCATACGTACCCCACCAATACTACAATTATTATGTATCAATAACAAAGCAAAGCTAAAAGAAGAATGTTATAAAAATGGAATCATATAGTATGTGACTTTTTGAGATTTGTTTTCTCACTCAGTATAATGCCCTTGAGATTAATCTAGATTGTTTTATGTATCAATAGTTCATTCATTTTTATTTCCAAATGGTATTCCATGTTATGGATGTAACACAGTGTGTTTAATCATTCGCCCATTCTTTAACAATGTTTTTTCCTTTAAAATCTATTCAGTCTCATATTTATTTGGCTATGCCAGCCTCCTTTTGGTTAATGCTTACATGGTATAACTTTTCCTAACTTTTTGCTTTCAAAATTTCTGCATGCTTATTATTTAGCACGTAGATGGTTTTCAAAATCCAGTTATATATATTTAACAAGTAAATTTAGCCATTTTCACTTATTGTGATTACTAATACATTTGAACTATGTACTTTCTATTTGTCTTCCTTTTTTGAGGCTTCACTTTTCTCATTTCTCACCTCCTTTTGGATTAAAAATATTTTCTCAAAGTGCATTTTTTCCTTTATTGCTCTAGATATTATACACTCTATTTCTATAATTTTAGTGGTTGTTTTTGAAATTTTACCATTCATATCTAACTTAAGTCTAGAGCTAATCAATATATTATCCATATATTAACAATAGGTGAGAACTCTAACTGCAATTAATTTGGACTGATCTAAACTATGTCCCCTAGTCAGGCACACTCAAAATCTAATTCTCTGGTTTTAATATTGAATTATCAACCTCATATTTTAAAATATCAACCTTGTATTTTAAAATACAAATTTCAGTGGGGGCATATGAGACAAATTGTTTTTTTTTTCTATAAGCAGGGCATAGTGGGAACTATTTTCAAAAATCTCAAAGAGGCTCAGTATTTGCCAGATTACTTATCCTGGTTACCAGTGTTTCCAGTTTCACTAAGGAAACCTGGTAAGTTGGTGAATTCAACTGATATTACAGTTAAGTAATAGAAAATGTCAGTTCCTAAACTCATTCTTAAAGAGGTCTCTGACAGTCTTAACTGGAAAGGATTCTTGCAGTAGGATTCCTTGTTGTTTTATCTTTCACATTAAATTCCATATTCAAGCCTACTCATTGTTTTCACTGGAAGTTGTTCAGCGTCCCTAGACACAAATACCTGATCCCACTCAATTCCTCTTCCCCATGAAATTGTTCTATAGGAGCAATTACCTTGTCACATAGAACTTTTGTCACAGGGAAAGCTCTCAATTAATTGTAGACTGTTTTCAACCCCAGATTGGGAAGGAAGTCTCATTTGCATTTTGCCCACCTCAACCCAAATTTCCCATGATTTCTTGAGACTCTATTGCTTACTGCCCCATCTCTCGTCTTACTCTTAGTATGAGGCCTTTTGCTTAAGCACAAAAAGATAATTAAAGGAAATAGATTGTGATAGATCTTACAATGGAAAAGTTGAATAACCTGGCCTGATAAAGGGTGGAAACAAATGCAGCTCCAGGAACTCCAAGAGTAGGAGTTTGTATCAATTTATCATTGTGCTCTGCCACTAAAATGACAGCCTTGTATCCTCAGTCCTTGCATTTATTGGGCCATATTCTTAAAAAGAGAGAACATGAATGTTTCTTGACCTGACTGTTTATCCAGACTAACAAATTAAAGCAAGGAAAGCAGGACTATTCAGTGCAAACAGTTGTGAGAACTGTACCCCTTCATATAGGCCCTGGACACACAATATAAAAGGTAAATACTATAGTACAGAATACCTAAGGAATGTTTCAACAGTCACATTTCAGGAATAATAGAATACTATATAGCTGATGCTCAATTCCTTGTACCTATTGTTATTATTTTACGAAGTTAAATCTTTCAAAGAGCTACTCTTTTAGGATTTAGCCACACCTGAACTACGCTCGTACTTTCACATGTGATATGTACTTTCACATGTAAATAAAGCATTTCCCTATTGTGTGATTTGTAGCTTATTCGTTAGGCCAGACCACACATCTCTGTACGGGAATAGGTTTCACCTGAAGATTATGGAAGTTTCCACTGTTAATCAGAGCAGATGAAGCTGGTTAGACTACCTGAATAGTGAGGATCAAGCCAGGAGGTGCTGATGCATCCATCTTCCATATACGAACTCAAATACTACCTCTATCTTACCCCAGAAATACTTTCCCAGGACTGACATATTTTCAGGTTCTCCTTAGTAACGGTTCAAAAATTCTTGGGTCTAACCTCACTCAGGGTCATGTTGTTACCACAGCAATTGTATTATTTATTAAATAGCCATAGATTTGATGTCATATGGGTTACAATGATTACAGTAAAACTGAGTAAGAACAACATTAGGCCCTAGGGTCCTCCATCAATTTTCTCCTAGGAGAAAAAGAAAAAAGGCCATCACCTCCATTATTATCACCACTGATCTCTTCAGAAAAATCTTCAAGAGAAGCTGTCAAGCTTGCATTTGTGGATGCAAGTTTTACAAATTTCTAATTTTGCTTAAAAGTTCAAATTTTATTGTTGGTGACAAATCCTGTCAGCTGTTTTTCTTGAAGTCTCACTTCATTCATTTTCAAGAAAATCTCTGCTAAATACCCAAGTCTGAAAAACCAGTTTGTCTGCCAGTCATTCTTCAAGTAAAACTAATGTTCCATGAAAAAAGCAGCTAATTCAGTGCACAACTAAAATGATTATGCAAATATTTACCTTAGAGACAACCATTGTCCTAAGCTATGCGGCGGCAGAAATGCTTTGTGCGTACTTCCTATTTCATCACACGGAATATTAAAAAGACTTGCACTCAATCATTGAGATTTTATCATATACAATTTTTGTAAATAAGGACTATATTAAATACATTTTTAAATAAATTTGGATTTAAAAAAATTAGAGCGTGTGGTTCTAAAGAACGCAATCACTACTAGTATAGTATGGGGACACTGCCTTAATCCATGCTAAGGCACCAGCAGTTTTACCCACCAGTGCTTTTGCACCATCAGTGCAAATATCAACTCGGTGAAAACAGCAAATAACATGTTACTATTGTTTTGAAAATAGTTTTGAGTTTACTGTTTCAGGGACCTGCAGTAGTCCATGGACTACACATTGAGAACCACTATCATACAATACGATTCCAATTTTATGAAAAAAATACACAGGGATGTATATAATAAACATGTGAAATAATTTTCACCCAGTTTTAATTGTGTGGACTTTTTGACTGATGCGACAGGCCCTTACATGTAGTTAACGTCTTTTCATGCCAATATAGAAGTATATCACAGTTTTTAAAAAATGTATTTTAATAGACAAATAAGAATTGTATATATTTAGGGGTAAACATGGTATTTTGATATATGTATACATTGTGGAATGGCTAAAGCAAACTAATTAACATATGCATTTGCCCCATATAGTTATCTTTTGTGGTTAGAACACTTAACATCTACTCTTTCTGAAATTTTTAAGTATACAATATACTGTTGTTAACCATAAAGGGTGTCAGCAAAGCAGGTTGGGTTTGGAAAAATCTCTCAGACTCTCCCACTTTCTAATTGCTTCAGTGGGCCAGGGAGGAAAGCACACCTGCTCATAAGTGAACTTGGAAGTGGGGATGGGGACTCTCATCAAGGCCTCACCACTGCCCCTCTTCTAAAAGATGGCAGACCTAAACCTCTAACCCTAGGAAGCCAACCACTGCTCTGTGCCAAGAGTCATTCTTTCTGCCACACTGCTTTTTTCTCATCCCAAATGGTGACTCACTTTGTCATTGTGCTGTCTCCACAGTTGCCCCCCAAATAGGGCTCTTCCCTGTCAGGACCTGCATGAGGTTATACAATCCTCCAGCTTTGTTGATCCACAGACAAGCGTCAGGCAGCAGATCTTCATCCTTCTTGTTTTGTTTTGTCTCTTATTATCATCATACACTAACAGTTCCCTTAGTCACCACCCCACTTCACCCCTCATCATCTCTTGCTTGGCTTATTATAACTTTCTAACAAATGTCCAGTCTCCAACATAGCTCCAATCCATCTTTAATATTGCCACCAGATTATTTTTCCTTTAGTCAAAAATGTTCAGCCACTTGCATAATATGACAGGATATTATTTCAATATTTTGACTTGGGGTTCAGGATCTTCCTCAAACTTTCCTCACTCTGAATTTTCACATTTATCTCTCATCATTCCTCTTCCCATGGCTTCCATTCCAAGCAAATTGGCTACCTTCCTATCACAGGCACAGATTTCTCACTTGCATGCCTTTCTCCAAAGCATTTCCCCCTCCTGGAATGCCCTTCTATGTTGTCCTTCAGGGCTCAGCTTAAATGCGCCCTTCCTCCTTGAAGCTTTCTCAGCAACCTCTGCTTCATTTAAACAGACAGTGTGTATTTGACAAAGAGCATATGCCCAGGTACTGTTAGTAATCCTTTTGTATGTATTTATTATTATTATTTTTCATAGATCTTTGTATATATACTTTTGTATTTATGTACCTTATCTCTCCATCTGGGTTTTAAATTCAAGCATTAGAACGACTTTTTGTCAGCTGAAACATACAACTTTATTGATGATACACAAATGAAGTCTTTGGTGGATAAATTCAAGTCAAAACAAATAATAGAACAGTAGGCCATTCATAATGGACAGGTTTACTGTCAATTCAGAAGAACCAGTAAAAATATTTCTATCCAAGCAGCACGATTAAAGTCACAAATATGTTTTCAGTACAAGAGGTCTATTTATTTGGTATTCATAAAATGGTTCAGCTTAAAGCTGGTGACTGTCACAGATAACATCACTCTGGATGATACATTATTCAACACTGGCAGCTGAAAGGATCCCTTTACTATATGAGCAAGTGGAAAAGCAGTAACTTTCAATTTTCAATGCTTCCACACTGCAAAATCATGAAATTTCTTCAAGTCTTTTGACGGTACATAACCAATCAGAATTTGTTCACTAGTTTTATAACTTTCACTTTCACTAAGAGGTCATGGTGATTTGCTAAGGCTCTAATTTTCTTAACACACACTCCAGATGTAGTGCATAAGTAAAAAAGGGAACCTTTATTGAATTCTCTATAGTTAAACACTTCTGCTCTGAGATTGTCATAGATGATCTCAAATAGAGTAAGGGCATTAATAAGGATTTCTGATTCCACGTAAGAATTATAGAGGGAACTAAATGATGCTGGCACTTGGGTACTGAGAAGTTTCTTCAACATATCTGGATTTTCAGCAAAATTCGAAAGGATTTTCAAAATCTCAACCTTGATTTTTCCACCTCCCTGAGATAGCAAACGGAAAAAGTTTGCAATGGAATTGACAAGCAGGTGCTGGTAGTCATTAGTAATAGTCATGTTTGTTAGAAATTTTAGTCCAACTACTTGAACTGCTGAGTTCAGGTTAGAGGCCATGATATCATCCATCACTTTATTCATGTACACCTGAAGCCGGCCCTGATTTTCATAATTCTCACTCAGGTTATTCATGGCCATTAAGGCTTTTTCCTTAATGTGTGGATCAGTTTTGTTGATCATGTTTGCAATAATTGGGAGGCCTCCCAATTTGCGGATTGTCTCTTGATTGCATGAATAATTGGCATTGTTGCTCAGAGTGAGCAAAGCTACCTGTTGGATGAAAGGATCATCAGATTTCTGAAGCAAGGCAAGGACCTTCCTGAGATCGCGGACACCCAGAATCTCATCAATTTCATAAGGAAAGGGGCGCTTCTGCACGGCAACGGGTCTTCTTCCCCTCCCTCTGCGCTGGGTCTCGGGCTCAGAGTCTGAATCTGACTCTGTGTCAGTCCATCCGGACTCCCCTTCCTCAGAATCAGGGACCTCTGCCAGGAAAGCCTGTCCGCCATTAGCAGAGGCTGCAGCAGCTGCTGCAACCCCATCTCCAGGACGGAAGCCCATCCCCAGTTCGTCTACTTCAACCTTGCTTTTCTTGCCCTTGCCCTTGCCCCCATTCCGGGACCTGGTTACACCCTTGGCTCCACCTTTGGGTACCGCTCCAGTCGCTGATGTGGCTTTGGGTATAGCCCCAGTGTGAGCCCCAGGGGTTGCTTTCTTGGCAGCTGATGTTCCAGGAACCACCGCTGTTCTAGGGGAACCAGAAGTTCCAGGAGACTCTGCAGCCCCAGTAGGCGTTGCGGGCACAGGAGCCTCAGCTGCCTCGGTAGGCGATGCCACCCCGGGAACTTCAGCTACCTTGGTAGGTGCTGCTACCCCAGGACCCTCGGTCACCTCAGTGGGTGCTGCCGCTTCGGTAGGCACCACTGTCCCAGGAGGCACCGCTGCCCTGGAAGTCTCCGCTTCTCTGGGAGCTTCTACCACTTTGGGAGCCCCTGCCATTGCAGGGGCTTCTGCAGCCCCAAGGGACTCTGTCACCCCGGGAGGTGGTGCTATTGAAGAAGCCATTGCAGCCCCAGCTGCTGATTCGGCCTTAGGCCCAACCCCGGCTCCATCTGCCTCTTGGGCCTGACTGCCTGCCCCACTCTGAGCCTCAGCGCTGGATGCAGCTGGGGCCACTGCCTCAGCTCCAACTGCGTCCAGAGCAGAGGCTTCATCCTGGGCCCTGTCCTCTGCTTCAGCGCGGACTGGGGTTGGGGGACTGAATCCTGACCCAAGGTCGATTGTGAATCCGGCTCTTAGCCCAGCTCTAGCCCTGGCTCCAGTCCCAGCCACAGCCCGGTTTTTGGGCTTGACCATTCTCTTCTTGGTCTGGTCTCTCCCCCTGGTGTATTTGTAGACACAGTACCAGGCACCAGCCCCTATCACTATCCCCGCCGCTACACAGCCAGCATCCCGAACGCGGCTCATGGTGCAGCTGGGGTTATTCACTGATCCAGGGCGTGGAACTGGATTGCTTAAGGTTAAGGGATGCCTGCTCGTCCGGGTGAGGCTCTTCAGTTTAGGCTTACAAGTTCTGCTGAGGCTTAGGCAGGGCCTAGGGGTAAAGGATAAAAATGAGGCTTAGGGCTCTGGCTCACTTCGTGTCTAACGAGCACCCAGACACAGGTGTCAAGGCCTGTGTTTGCTGATTCACAGACCTAGTTTAACGTTTTCTACATCTTCAACCTTAGCCTGCTCTGCCAATGCCTACAACTTCCAGCATCTAAATGGAAGGACGAGAGGCAGTACAGACATCGGTAAAGCTGGTAGAGAGCTGGAAAAACAGTAGAGATCTCAGATTCTGCTATGATGCCCCACCCTCTACCCCCAAGGTCCCTAGATGGTGCCCATGCACATACCAACCTTCTGGGATCAAGAGCAGTTTGCTTTTTTCCACTGTAGCTGCAGTTGCACAGAGCCCAAAAGGAAGACAGACCTGAGGACAGATCAGAAAGGGCGTTTTTGAGCCTTTGGTGGACGAATTCTGGTTCTTTTCCTGATTTGGACCCCTGTGGGTCAAAAGTTTTCCCCCTCTCAGGGATCCTCTTTTCCTCTTCAGCCTCTCCTCCCCCAAATATTAACTAAGGCAGATGCTACGCCCCTTTCTCTGCACCAAAAAGAAAGGGCCCGGGGCAAGGGTGTCTTTGAAATTAAAAGAGAGAAGATGCAGGAGGAGCCTCTGGTCCCATTCTCTACTCTTGTCTCTGCCACACCCACACCAGGGGGCCCCAGACAATTCCAACCCCAGCACTGACCCTCCAAAGATTCAAGGCTGTTTCTCCTTACTTCAGTTCAGTTAGAGCTTCATCCTAAGGACAGACTGAAGAGCAGAAATATAGACTGTCGACGTTAGACAATGAAAGCCTGGTGGATGGATCAGCATCCAGGACAAGGGTCTCAGTAACTGCCTTTTCGTGTTTGCACACCAGAATGTCAAATGATTCTACCTCTCAATTCCTTCAACTCTTCTCACCCCACCCCTCCCACCTCAATCCTCCTCCTGCGCAGGCTCCCCAGGCACTCAATCCCTCTTTCCGCTTTGCCCCGCCCCCGTCCGCCATTTCTCCGGGACACACCGCCACACCCCTTCTCCTGCAACGAAGCGGGAGGGGAGCGGGACGAGGGTGCAGCAAAAGCTGGATGGGATGCGGTATGGGGGACTCCTGCCAAACAATTCAGTGTTCCCCTCCCAGGATCACCCGTCTTTCGCTCCCCAGCCCCTAGGCCTAGCGTTAGCCTTCAGAAGAGGGGCCTCAACGTCTGCCTTTTCGGGTTCAGGGTCAGGATTTTCCACGATTTTTCTGCTATGGGCTCTACCTCCCACTTCCCACAAATCCCCCCAACAACCGCCATTTCTCCCGCCTGCATACCCGAATTCCTTTTCCAGGACTGAAAAGACGGGGGGTGAACGGCTGTGTGGGCCGGAGGTGTCTGGAAAGCAGTCTGCGAGTTAACAAGGCGGTTTAATACCAGATTCTCTCAGGGTCCGCCCCACCCCCCCACCTCCCGTGAAGCCCAGACAGCGCCAAACCCGCCACCTCTCCAACAGCAGCTGGTACACCCATTTCCCAGCATTCCCAAAGCACAGAGGGTCGGCTGGGGGATGGGAGGGTGCGGGGGCGGTGGTGGGGAAAGTCAGGGTGGGAGTGTACCGCCCAGATTGTTACCAAATTGCATGCCCCACCCCCGCCTCCTGGTTACCCTTTCCCAACCTCCCTGCTGGCCTTCTATGCGCTGCCACGTTTATTTCTCTTCCCTCCTCCTCTCAAAACAGGACGGGATGTGGGGTGCGGGCCTGAATGTTATAAACAAAACCAAAAAACACTGGCTGGAAAGGAAGTAAGCGGATTCTTCGTAAAGTCTATCAAAAGTCTTTTCGTTTCCCCCTCCCCCTTTCCCCGCCGCCCACCAAAATGAGCCGCGTTTGAGCACCTCAGGTCTGGAAAGCCGGCCAGAAGTGGGGGAGACCGAGGCACCCGCGGCCTCCGACTCCCGCATCCCTAGATTACCCCTATTCAGGGGTCCCAGACTGTGCCCACCCTCACACCCACCTGCCCGAATCTGGGGGAATTTTCTCCTCCTCCTCCTCCTCGCCTGGGTTAAACGCACGGCAGCGAGCTGCGCAATAGAGTTGGTACCCAGAGGAGGACGGAGAACGACGGTCAGGGCTTTAAGTACCTTTGCCCACGTCAGCTCCTGGTCACGTGAGGGCTGCATCGCCAGTAAGCTTGGGTCCCCAATTTCCACTCCCACCAAGAGTACGAGCCCCCTCCTTTACTTCCATTCCCATCTCACCCCACCACATCAGGTCCTGTCACTCATTTTTTTGTCTTTGTAGCCCTGGAGGCCTCAAGTAGCCCCTTCTCCCTGCTTTCAGAATTTGCCTTTCTCTGGTTACCTGGGAGGGTCTGCATCTTCTTGGAGGACTATTGAAAATTTTTACTTTTTTGTTGGGGAATTGTTTCATCCTTTCCTGGGCTACTGGACACTCTTCCATCGCTCCACCTCTAGTTCCTCAGCCCCTAGTCCCCAGGATTTTCCTTGCAGTTGACTCCCTGTTCCAGTATAGCTAAGGGGCAGTGTCAGAAAGGAGACAAGGAGTGGGAGTGGGGTCTGTACTTCTCAAATACTTCTGTTTTGTTTTTAAAACTATCATCATGCTTTATTTTTATAGTAAGAAAATTCAGTAAAACAAGAATTCGGTGTGGGAAGTAGCAACAAAAAAAGGGTGGGCATGTTTTTTAAAGAAAAAAGGTTTCCTGCGTCCATTGGAAAGCACCATTAATTTTGGTTAATTTTTACCGAATAGAACATGAGTTCTTTTGGCCACATAGGAAATAGTTTTTAAAATATGCTAAGGTATTTGAACATCTAAAATGGAATATTTCTCAATAAGATAAGCATATTTCCATGTGATCTGTAAATTGATCCACAGAGAGATGTTCAGTTGTCCAATCTTATTTATTTTGGACAAATAATACGCTACTTTTTTCTCCTTCTGGGACAGCTTTTAAGTTGCATAAATAAATGATCCTGTCTTGTCCTGTTAGAGAAACACATTTATTTAATATTCCCAAACCATTGCTGACTGCTGTGTGTGAACCTCCTGTAATTTGATGGCTGTAACCATGACAGTTTTGAACACCTGTCTTCGGATTAGGTTCCAGTTAACGATTCAGCTCTGGGCAAAAAGATGAGCTGTGAGGCCAAGGAAACTGAGGGTGGTGGGTGCAGGGTGGTCAAATCCTCCCTGCCCTGTCAGGAGGAGGAGGGAAATGCTGTCTCTCTACTCCCTCCCATATGCCAGAGCTGCTCATCACCTGCGTTCAGGCACCTGGCTCAGTTGCTCACACCCAAAATATATCTGGACAAGTGACCAAGATGGAGACCTGGTTAAATGTCTTTGACTCCTTCCGTCCCTCCCCCAAGTTCCCAGAGGTAACCCACTGATGCATAGAAAGGATTGCTGTTCTCATCTGACCCTGCAGCTGACGATTTGTGAAACCTGTGATTTCACAAAAAGGTTTTTGTGATCACACAAAAAGTGATTGTTGGGAGAAGTTCCCAGGCCTGACTGCTGTCTATCCTTATTCGTGGTTACCAGTGAACCTTGCTCCAAACACTGTCTGCTAGTACCACCTGGCCTAAGAGATGCATCCTCCTGGGCCTCTCACTTCTGGCCTCCTTAGCTCCAGGGGACCCAGGAAGAGTCTAGCCTTGCTGCAAGGTTACTGCCTGCCAGTACACATCCATCTTGGTGCCCTCCCAACCAAATGTATGCCCAGGGAACAATCTCCACTGATGAACCCAGAGTAGGTGTTCTCATCTGGTCAACTCTATAGACCACCTGAAATTGCATTCACCTGCAAAGCTTTGTTTGGGATTATATGTGTGGTTAGATGCATTTTTTTTTCAGGAACAGAGATCACTGACCTCATCAGTTTCTCAAGGGGTCTGTAACCCCCGCCCTGCAAAAAATTAAGAGCTAATACAATGGCCAAGAGGGTCTGTGTTATATATATATAATAGTCCAGATTAAGAATCTTGTATTTTGTTCTGGTAATACAAGTATTATATATTAGTGGTTAAAAATGTTCAAAACAATAAGGAAATATATAAAGTATACAGGGAAAGAAACTTGTGTTATCTTTTCCACTCCCAGCCACTGTCAACAGTTTCCAACTTTCTTTTTAGACACATTAGTAAGTGCGTTTCTGCTTATTAATCGAGTTCCAAATTTTTGTGATCTGTCTTAATAATTCTAATTTAAAGTGATACCTTTGGTTTATCTTGGTATTATATATAATCATTTGTAAATGATGATTTTTCATTTCTTCCTTTCCAACATTTATGCCCCCTTTTCTTTCTTCTTCTTCATGAGTCATTCTTGGTTAAATTAGACATAAACGAAAATATCCTTAACCTGATGAAGAATATATCAGAAGTTCTTCTGATCTGGCAGATTTGTCCCTCCCTGTGGTCTACCAAGATCACAGAACTTAATGACTGGCATTGACTAGAACTTCCTTAAGAGCCTCCTGATCTTGTTCTTGAAGGCAGTGGGAATGCCTCTTTTGTTTCATTATTTAGTATAACTTTTGTTGTTTGTGATTGATATATTTTCTTTTTTTTTCAAGGCTAATTTCACTTATGTTTACCAGTCCCTCTCTTTCTCTCTGTCGCACGTGCACACACACACGTAGTACAAAGAAATACTATCAGTGAATGGAGGCAAGTCATTAAGTTCTGTAATCTTGATGGTCCAGAGAAAGGGATGAATCTGCCAGATCAGAAGAGCTCCTGATATCTTCTTCATCAGGTTAAGGATATTTTCTTTTATATCTAATTTAATTCATCTAAGAACGACTCATTAAATTACGTATAATTCTTTACTACATAAATGAAGTTCCCTCCTATTCCTATTTTACTTTTTTTTTTTAATTAGGAATGGTGACTTATTTTATCAAATGCTTTCATTATGAGGTTTCTTTTCTTCTTTGGTGTGCTGTTGTCAGGAATGATGTAGACAGGCCAGTCTCCCTGTCACTCTTCTCTTCCTATAGTTTATTCTCAACACATCCAGACACATGTCCCTTGTTCAAACTCCCCACCCACTTCCTGTGTTGTTTAGAGGAAATATAAATGTCCTTATTACAACTGAGAAGGCCCTACCCTATTCAATCTTACTACTTTTCTGCCTAATCTACTTCTCTCTCTCTATCTAATTCACCCTACTCAATCATCTTGGCTTTCTTGATGTTCCTGGAGTATACTGGACATGTTCCCTTTACAGAGCCTTTTCGGTTGCTCGTCTCCTTACCTGGGATGTATTTCCACCCCACATCACCACACTTAGTTAGATCCCTCACTGACTTCAGATCTTTACTCAAAGGTCACCTTTTTAGTGAGTCCTTCATTGGTCACCCTTTCTAAAAGTTCATCCCATCTTGACTTTTCATATCTTCTTTCCTGCCATTTATTTTTTCTTTAGTACTTATTAATAACAATATACTATATGTTTTATCTTGTTGGTTGCTTGTCGCTTTCACTAGAAAGTAAGAACTATGAGGTTAGAAATTTAGGTCAGCTCTATTCACCGCTGTAACTACAGCATCAAGAACAATGCATGGCATGTAGTACCTGCTCAGTACACGTGTTGAATAAATGAATAAATGAATGAATGGCTTTCCAACACTGAACCACCTTTACACTCCAGAAAAAAGCCTAGTTGGTTCTGGCATATCATCAGATTTGTGAACTCTCAAATGAGTGATTACCTAATCAGGATGTTGTCATGGGACTAGATGTAGAAAACTTAAGATTGCTTTGAGTGACATGTGCAGAACTCATTATGCAGTGAGAATTATTGTTTATGATATATGCCATTTAATAAAAGTGAATCATTTTTCTTGAATGGAAATAGTTCTTTAACATTTTTCAATAATAAAAATGCATGTTTGTATAACAAAGAATAGAATGGTGTTAACAAGAAAGTAACAGAATCCATTCCTACTGTTTCCTTTCCTGACACTCCCTCCCTCATCTTCATTTCCAGGTATTTTCAGGACTGCAGAGATGAATATTAGTGAATCCAAATAGAAGTGGTGAAGGGAGCAGAGAAGAGGATGGGCCCGTTTCCCAGAGAATTAGAAATGACCAGTAGCTCAGGAGAAGATGCTGTTTCTTCCGGTAATCAGAGAAAGATGACGCTTTTGTTGTTTGCGCAAAGACTAAAAAGAGAACGAGTGACAGTGCCCTGCATGGTGGAGGTGGTGGGAGGGAAGGCGGGGAGTGAGGGGCCTTGCAAATAATGGGAGGGGAAATTTGGGACCCAGACTCACCAGTGACGTGGCTTCACATGACCAGGAGCTGACGTGCTGGTGTGTTGGTCCAAATAGCAGTTCCTGCTTAGCTACCAGCTCCCGATTTCCTTAAAGGTGGTGTGACTGTGGCCATAGAAGGTGGAGGAGGACAGGGAGGAAACCCATCCAGATCCTTGTAGGTTGGTATGAAGGTGGGTGTTGATTGGAGACTCCTGAAGTCCAGGTGGAAGGGAGCAGCACAATTTTCAAGTTAGGAGGCACTTCTCTGTTTCCGCAAGGGGACAACCCGAACCCAGGCTTGTTCTCATTTTGTGACTTGTCAAAGGCAGGGCAGTGTCAGCAGCAGAAATGGTTGACATTGGTGACTTGAGGAGGTGGAGGGGAGAAAGTGGTTATCATGTAGCAGAGCGATGGAGGACTGTGAAATAAGAGACAGGCTTGACAACCTGGACTCTGAACAGGGAAAGGTCTGGGTCTGGACCTACATTCAGATGTTGGCGCATCCACTGAGCACTAAGTCCGAATTGTCTTCTCTTTGTTCCTGTCTGGTTTTTGCTTCCGTCTGTCTGTGTCTGCTGCTCTGTCCATCAGTGGTGGGTTTTCCACGCAAAAGGAGGAGAAGCTAAAAGCTTCATTTCCTTCCTCCTTCCCCTCCCCCTAAACACTCAGTCCCTACATCCAACTTGATTGAAGCTTCAAACTCCTGCCCTCAATGTGTTCTCACTAGCCTAAGGGAGCACCCCTGAGACATTCACAGTGCTGTAGCATGGGCCGAGCTTAGAACTCAGACTTGATGGCAGTGGGACTGGTGATTTGGGCTGGTGTCTCGTACTACATATACTGACTGGCCTGTGGTAGAGAGCAGAAAAAGAAGAGACCAGCTGATTCGAAAAACAA
This sequence comes from Pongo pygmaeus, assembly GCF_028885625.2. Classification (NCBI taxonomy): domain Eukaryota; kingdom Metazoa; phylum Chordata; class Mammalia; order Primates; family Hominidae; genus Pongo; species Pongo pygmaeus. Next base: position 105,702,098 of record NC_072396.2, read on the forward strand.
TAATCATGTCTACAAAAGTTTAGAAAATACAGAAAACTGTAAGAAATAAAATAAAAATAAGCCACCAATAATTACCACTCCTTGTCTTTCCTCTCTAAGAATGTGGTTGTGTGTATTTAACATTATTGCAGTCATACTGTATATGTTGCCCTGAAATTATTATTTTTTCAGGTGCATTGCAGGGTATTACTTTTATTAGTTAATGAAAGTACTTCATAAACATCCTATTAATTAATGTTTCATAATAACAAAGCATAATAATCATAACCTTACCCTTTTGCTGCCTTTCATGAAGCAGGTATGAAACTTAACTCATGCGTGAAAGAATTATTAAACATCTTTATTTTCGTAAAAAAACCCAGTCCTCTGTAGATTCCAGGATGGCAAAATATCCTATCACATGGATTTGGAGGTGGTGCCGGGTCCCTGGGGTTACCCATTACCAAGGTATTGGGGAGTGTCTTTCTATAGTTGTTATAGCTGTGAAACGGATCATCCATGTTTCCATGAGTTTCCATGAGCCTTTCAATGGGCCAGTTAAGCAGCTTGTGCGACATGCTTGGCATAGAGGGGACAGGAATTTGGTGAGACTGGGCATCCTGGATAGGACTCAGCCTCCAAGGTATATCACATGGCCATCAGCATTGAATTTCTACTGTGTTCTCTAGGTTGCTGGGGAGCAGGCCAGAGGTCCCATCTGCTGAAGGAATTCAAAGGCCCCTTTCTTTTCCCCTTCAGTGGTGGTAGTGGGGCATTTTCTTTTTAGTGTGAGGGAAATCTTTCACTCCTCGAACTCTGTTCTTCACAATGGACTTGGATTTCTGGGAAATGAACTCTGGGAAGTCCTGACATAAACTTTCTCTGAGGCAAGGAAGTGCAGAGTTCACTTGACTGAGAAAGGGAAAGTGGAAAACGTAAACAGACACAGAGATGAAATATAAATTAGTACTCTGGTGTCTTAAGTGGGGTTCCCTAGAAGCAGAACCAAGAATGGGGATTCTTGTGAAAGTGGTTTATCGAGGGAGTATCCTTAGATGAAACCTATATGGAAGTAAAGGGAGCAGCACAGGACAGGGAAAGAAACTAAGCATAGATATAATCCAGCTGAAATCTAGCCTCAGCTTGAGCCCAGGGGGACTGTGGAACGTGAAGGGCACCAGGGAAAGAACACACCTTGAGACAAGGGAGCCAGGCTTTTATACCCACTGATTGCAAGACAGGATGCATGAGTGGGTGGAGGGCGGTGAGGGGAGAGGGGGGACGGGGCGCGGTGTGGGGTGAGAAGAGAGAGGTTTTAATTCCTCAGGTTTTCTAGACATAGTGGATCTGACAAGGGCAAGAGTACAGATCTTCAGCAGCCAACACAGCAGCTAGGGGATGGATGCACTGGCCCAATAAGTGGAGTCTGGACAGGGCATCAATAGCGTCCACTATAACTAGCCAATCTGCATTCTAGCAGTGAAAATGTACTTCCTATCTATGTGTCCCACCCCCACCAGGAGGCCTTAATTTCGGCCTTACTAGCTGTAGAATCTCTTCATGTGTGCAGTCTACTAGGAAATGACCAATTTCTCCATTAACAAAAGAAAAAGAAGAGAATGCTTCTGCTTCTCTAATCTTCTAGTGGTTGTCTCAGAAATACCACCCTCAGAGGCTAGTTTTCTCTCTTTAACCTAGAATCAAATCTTCTCCTTCAATGTATACATTTCAGAAAAGGACTACATAACATGTAATTTAGCTCTTAGTGAAAACGTGTTCTGCTTGTAATGACATTAAAGGCCAGTACAAAGTTTGAGGGAAATTTAGACGTAGGATGATTGGCTCTGGATAATTTAAAACAGATTTTGGCAGGTGTTAAAATGACCACCATACAACTTGCCTCTGAATTTCTTTAAATTAGTGAAGAAGTTGCTAAAGGAAAGGCAGGCATCATTCACTTAATTCAATCCAAGGTGAGCCAAGCAAAGATGGAAGGGTATCATGGCAAAGAGAGCTTGCCACCCTGACAAATGGACTGCCCATTAATCTAACATCCATATAGTAGCCTTGGGCTCTTGGGGATAGAAGGTACCTTGGAGGAATATAAACTCTGAGCTTCCATATTGCTAATATGGAAGAAAAATTAGCCTTATTTATTTTTGTGGTTCCCTCACTCATTGAGTGTTGTCAAAATTTGGGAGCCAAGATATCAGAAAAGCAAGCCCCTCCACAAAGGTTATTGCTGAGACACATATTGTCCCAGATTGCAAACTCATTTCGGGCTTAATGGCTCTGGTGCTTCTGTGCTGTGCTAGAGGAACAGCAATCTTTGTCAAAGCTGGAGTTGCTAGGCTTAGGATCCAGTCTCCCTGGTGCATTTCATGGCTGTCCTGTCTGGGGCTTGCAACATCTTTGAGACACTGTTGGAGTAGGGCACAGGTATCTCCTTATCTCCTTATTTAGGAGCCCTCTGTTGCTTCATCCTCACTAACTCTCCCAGAACAGAGGAGGAGGTTTTTTTGTTTGTTTGTTTGTTTTGTTGTTGTTGTTGTTTTTTAACGGGAAAAATTCCTGTCTTTTAAAACACAAGTTATCTCGCTCAACTTCACAGATAAGGCCGGAAGAGAATAAGTAAATTAACCAAGACTCTATAGACATTGGTGGGTCATTAAATACGTTTTTTCTCATTTTAAAATTGTGTATCCAGTTAAAATAATTAAATACTGAGGAACAGTACTATTACTCAATTTACTCCCCTCTCCTGTCCCCAACCAGTTTCATTTGTAATTAAAAGTTATACCTTCTAACATTGTAATATAACTAAATATTACAGAACATTATAGGATAAGATGTCAGAGTCTACAGAAAATGTCTCCATAACAAAGGTTCCCAATTCTCAGCTAATTGCCGACTTTATTCAATATAAGCATTTCTTTCGCAAGTATGTTTTCATAATTCAAACTGGATACAATGTAATTGATCAATAAGAAGACCTAATTTGCATTGTGCAAAGGGTAGTTGGTAATAATGTCATCAAAACCAGAAGCCATTATCAGTTGCGTTTAAAGCAAAAAACCTTGAGACACACCACAGGATGCCTTTCAGTTTTGTTTATCGTAACAGTGGGTGATAAATGTGATAAAAATTGATAAGAATGTGTAAGAAGCTTTATGTTAGTTATAGAGCTCAGGGTGATAACGAAAATAAAAGACATCACTTGAGCAAATATTTCTGAATTTGTTCACTGAAGTCTGTTTTATAATTACACACTTACAGCTCTAATAAAACCTTTATTATTGAAATTTCTGCAGAAAACATAACTTTGTTATTGCAAGTTTCAACTTCTCTGGACCTTAATTTCACTTTCTCAACTGAAACAAATGTTTTTAGATGGGAATTTTGAAAAATGTCGGTTTCTTTGAAATGCAAATACTGCCTTAGAGGAGAGCAGGGTGTACTTGTGAATCCTGTGAACCATTAAGTAACCATGACAATCCTGACTACTAAGTGGAGAAGTGCCTTTCTGTTATCTAGATCTAAGGCCCCCAAGAAATTTGAGACTCCGTAAACATGTTTTTCACCTATTTTAGTTTTACTTTAAAGGGTGAGTCTAGAATTGGTTCACTGGCTGACCATACAATAAAAATCAAATCAAGAAGGATTTGGGGACTCCAAACCAATCTCCTGTAATATGTGCACTTCCCATATTATATGTTTTGCAGTAGATCAGATGGTATCTTGGGAAAAGGAACTCAAGCACCTGAATCAACACCCAGAAATGCCTCATCAATCTCACACTAACCCTGTGGCTTCCCACTCCTCTAGAAAGTACAACATTTATTATAAATCAGGGAGACAGTATGCTTCTTAGGCACTCTTCTTTCCTCCTAATGCCTGGCATAAAACCCTAGGGTTGCAGCTTCCAGATTCTTTTGGAGCATGAATAATAATAATAATAACTAATGTGATGAAGCTTTCCACGAGCTATTTCAATCTTCACAAAATGTCAATGGAAATGGTATGAGTTTAGAGATGAGGAGATGGAGATGTAGAGAGGTTAAACAACTTTGCCAGTGTGCATATGGCTAGAAATTAGTGAAGGTAGTCTGAACTGTGCTCTTCATCACTGGATTATGCTGCCTGTTAAGGCCAAGAGCCCTCAAAAGCCTAAAGAATAGAAAGGGAGTAAAGAATGGCAACCCCTAGGCTGCTCTACCTCCAGAAACAAAGACACACTGTTAGCAGGACCCCACCATGGTAAGGAAATGAATATTATTGCCTCTGGGGGATTACAAAAGTCCTTTTCCACACCATGTGAGAAAATTTAGGCATCAGCTGTCTGTGCCTCATGGTTTTCCCTGTTTCTCATTTCTCTTCTCCATTTTCATGGTTGGGTGTCCTCTAGCCAGCTGATCCTCCCTCTGGTTTCTGAAAGCTGATGACACTCACATCTTCATCTCCCAGTGCAGGCCTCACACCTGAGTTCCAGATCCATATGATCAACTGGTCACTGAAGAGCTCCCTTTGGGTAACTCACGGCCTCCCACACCTCAACTTTTCTCAACCTGAACTCCTCCACTTTCTCCTCAAATACCTGTTTCTCCTTCCCTTCCTCCTCTTCTTCCTGCTTCTCCTCAAAGGGTTCTCACTCTCCATGACGGACACCATCAACGCACCTCACTGGCCAAGCCAGTCTCTCTTCTCTGCCTCACCCCCACATCCCATCTGCTATTGTCTGAAGGTTGGTGCCTCCCCAAAATTCATATGTTGGAACCTAATAACCAGTGTGACAGCATTAAGAGATGGGGCCTTTGAGAAGGAGTTGAGTCAGATGAAGGCTCTACCCTCATGAATGGGATGAGTCCCCTTAGAAGAGAAGCTGGAGCAAGCTCCCTTAGCCCATTCTGTCATGCGAGGACACAGTAACAAGGCACCATCTATGAAGCAGGGGAACCCTCACCAGATACCACATTTGCTGGCACCTTGGTCTCGGACTTCCCAGCCTCTAGAACTGTGAGCAATGTATTTCTGTTGTTTGTAAATTACCCAGTGTAAGGTATTTTGTTATAGCAGCCCCAGCGGACTAAGACACCATCCATGTACCTCTGAGATGTCTCTCATCAGTCCACTCCTACCAGATGCCACTCCTGCCTACCTTGCCCAGGCCATCTCCCTTCTGGATATCTGCAGCAGCCTCCTCTGCTGTGGGGTGGGGTGAGGACAACTCCAATACACTATAGCCAAAGACACCTTCCTAAAATCTGAGTGCTTCCATGTCTGACTGAGAACATCTCAATGTCTGGTTTCCCAATATATTGGGGACAAGGTCCAATCAACCTTAACGTGGCAGACAAGACCTTCCACTGCCCTGCCCCTGCTTACTTCTCTATCTTCACTACTTTGGCCATACTGAACTTTTCTAAGATCTCTGAATGCATACTGCTCTCTCTCACCTCCTAGCTTTTGCACATGTTGTGCTTTTGCCTGGACATGACCTTACTTCACTTTCCTCAAGGGGAAGTAAGATCATGTCCCCACTCAACCTTGACTGGTGTATTGGGTGTCTGCGTATTTTGCTATCATACCTGAACAGGCAGTCCTTTGATTGTGTCCTCCAGTCCAATTGTCACATCCATTGTGGCTGGCTTTTACTGGTTTAGCTTTCAGAGGAAAATCTTATTTCTAAATTCTTGAAGTGTGTGTGTGTGTGTGTGTGTGTGTGTGTGTGTGTGTGTTTGTACCTCACTGAAACTCCTGTCTACCAAAGTTATACATCTACTTTCAGTTCTTAAAAAATTGACTACAGGTGCATGATTTGTCCCATCAAACTAGGTGACAAAATGATTTTGTAATTTATTACCAGAAGTAGATTTTAGTTCTTTGTCTTCGTGCAAGCATTCCTTTAATTATCCAGTATGCTTTCTCATTACTGGTCATTATTGATACTCAGGGGTATATTATGATCTAATAACTCATGCTTGCATTGTATGAACATTGTCAGCCTGGGTGCCACTTTCTCCAGCTGATGTGACTTTTAAAGAACTCATACTAACTGTGTTTTATTTTTCCTGCAAATTTGCCTTTAGAAACTTTGACCATTGCATCTTTGAGTAGCTTTTTATTTTTATGTCTGAACCCTCTTCTTTTTTGCTTTCCAATAGGTACTGGAGCAGAAGAGTCTCCTGCCTTAAATATCTTGCTAAATACATGGCATTGTTTATGAATCTGATTTTCTTTGTGTTGGAAATGCTATTAGGCACAAATTCATCTTTATGTTTCTTTAGCTTTTAACCTTTGTAAAGCAAGTTTGGTGCCATCTTAGGCTGGCTACCAGTTAAATTCCACCTCTTAAATATTTATTTTCAGGTCAAGTCCCAGTTAATTCATTCTTTTTCTGCAATTATATCCTCATCTGTTTTAGATGGTGCTAAACAGAATGTTTTGGCTTCACAAGCTAGTAAAACAATGTCCTCATGAATATATATATTGGCTCTCTTATTTCTGATTAAGGTGTATTATTTCTTTAGTGATTGCTTAATTCAAATCTAATATTTGTTTTCCCCATTTTCCAGATTTGACATTAAATTCTATGTTGTCTCTCCACGTGAACGAATGCCTGTCTCTTGCTCCCAAGCAAGGATAACTCTATGTACTTTTCTTATTTAGAAGCAGTGGTCTTCCAAGTGGGGTGCATAGTCCCTAATAGATGTATGTTTTTGTTTTTTATCTCACTCTTTCAGATGATTAAGTTTTCTGTTTTATAATGTACATAACCTATTAGTACAGTTATATTTTTATTATTTATGAAGAGATAAATACTGTATACATACATTGATGTGAGTGCTAATTTTTTTGCCAGTAGGGGCCCATAATAAAAAACTTTTGGAAACCACTGAGTTAGAATATTAACCAGCAGACTTGCATATGCTAAGACACAGCAATTTGCAGTATTGTCAGACACTACAGGCTAGAAGGAATTGAAGTCTCTCTGAGTAAAGTGTGCAATGTATTCACTGAATGTTCTTATCCACCTTTTGTAAATTCTAGAGTTTTCATAGCCCAAAGCACACCGTATCAAATCTTGCATGATAAACTGCACATATAATTAATTCAGCAGTACATGATTAGTATCACAGCCCTACATTATTAATTAAATTCATAGTAAAACTGTTTCACTAACATTGACTTTTGGGCCTAATACTAAAACTTGCAATTAGAAATTTTCATTGCCTGTGACAAATAATTATTCTAATTTACAAGATAATAAGACCCTCAGCATGTCGAAAATTCTTAATAATGAGTTAATTTTGAAAATAAAACTAACAGAGGCTAGATGTACTCAAGCTAATGACTGTTAGACTTACTCAAATAGAAGGCCTTATCTATCCTATCAGCTTCCAGCTGATAGGTTTGTTCTCAGGTTGAAGGGTTTACAGTTATTTGCCCTCCAAACAAATCTAGCAAGTAGTAGTACCACCAGTAGTTATTAAAATTCCAAGGCCACATTTTACTAAATTTGAGTTCTAATTTCTCTGAATTCTAACTTGAATGGTATATTTCCAATTACATTGACATTTCAAAACTACCAGATTTAACCATATGTAACCGCTAGTTATATAGGTAGAAATGATAATACCACACTTGTGAAAAGATGTCTTTATTCATTCAAAATGTGCCTCAGCAGCATTCATAGTTTTTCCCACTGGGAGAGTGCAAATAGTTCAAATTCTCCAGTTACTGCCTCTTGAGTGACAAATATTTTGTTTCTTAGAAAGAGGGCCAAATGATGAAAAAGGTGGTAGTCCTTTGGAGAATATTCCAGTAGATGTGAAAAAATGTCATAGCCTAATTCAGTTTATTCTCTAAGGTGATTTGTGATGTGTGTAGTCAAAAGCTGTCATACAAAATGATGGATCATTGTTTATTAGTCAACATGGGTTACTTTTGAATCATTTAAAAAAGTAATCAGTTTTATTAAGTTATAATTTACCTGTACAATGAAATTAGCTATCTTTAAATGTTCAATTTGACAAACTTTGAAAATTGTATCCAGTAATGTAAAAACTACCACAATCAAGATATAAAGTACTCCCATTACCCCAAAAGGAACCCATTAGCAGTCACTCCCCATTTCTCTCCCACCTCCACCCTCCAACTCTAGACTACCACCAATCTAATTTCTTTCTGTATTGGTTGGCTTATTCTGCATATTTAATATAAATGAATCATACAATACAATGCCTTTTGTGCCTGACTTCTTTCACTTAGCATAATGTTTTCAAAGTTCATCTGTGTTTACCCTGAACTAGTACTTTATTCCTTTTTATTGCCAAATAATATTCAATTGTATGAATATGCCATATTTTTATTTATCCATTCAACTGATGAACATTTGAGTTGTTTCTACTGTTTCCCTATTGTAAATAATGCTGCTATAAATATTTGTGGACAGGTTTTTCTGTTGTGGACATATGTTTTTATTTATCTTGAGTATATATTTAGGAGTAGAACTGCTAAGTCATATAGTATCTCTATGTTTAACATTTTAAGGGACTGCAAAATTGTATTCCACAGTGGTTGCACCATTGTATATTCCCACCAGCAATGTATAAGGGTTCAAGTTGCTCCCTTTCCTTTCCAACATTTAGTATTGTTAGTCTTGTAATTATAGTCATTTAATTTTAAATTTTGAGAAAGTAAAATTTATCAATTTTAAACGAATTGCATAATTTTGGTGTCATGTCTAAGAATGTTTTATATAACCCAAAGTCAATACTTTTTTCTATGTTTTCTTTTCTTCTATGAATTTTAGAATCTGTATTTTACATTTAGATCTGTGATCCATTTTGAGTTGATTTTTTAATTATGGTGTAAAATGAAGGTCACGGTGCTGCTTTTACGCACATGGATTTTCAATTGTTCTAGCATCATTTTTTGAAAAGACATCATGTCCCTCATGGAATTATTTTAATAATTTTTTGCAAAATCAATTGACCATGTAAATTTGTTTCTGTTTCTGGATTCTCTAATATGTTCCATACTTATACCAATCCCACATTATTTTGATTACTGTATCTGATTAGTTAAATTTTAAAATCAGGTTCAGCTGTGCTTAATGAAGATGACTTACTTGCTTTCCTTTATTACTAGACAGTTGCCAAATCCATTCTTATTTTTATCCTTAGGCAGCAATATTTTAAATCCAGGGACAAGTCAACCAGGCATGATAGCATGTGGGCTAGGCCAAATTATTTGTTCACAAAAGGAGAATGAATTCTAGCTTCTATTAGACATAGTCGTTGGCAAATTATCACTGTGTCTTTGTCTCATCAACCCCCTGTGGTCTGGCAAATCACTTATCATACAGTAGCTACTAAGTACATTGTTAAATGAATAAATAAATCAATGGAAGAATTATAGCAATTTTTTCTCTGTTTTTTACCTCCTACCCCCATGGCACTACTGGGGCTGGAGGCAAGCTATTTTTCCTTATTTGCTATTTCTTGACATTTTCAGATAATATCTCTTCTCATATTTTACATATCCTAGCTCCTTTGAATCCTAAGCCATTCGACCAAACCACCCACTACCCCTTTTCATTGTACTTATCTATAATTCTCCTGGTTTTTACTTCTCATTCACTGATGACTTTAGCAACTGGCTCATTGTCTGCTTTTCTCTACAATATTAATTTTGTTTTCATTCTTAGTGACTTCAACTTCTTGTAAACAGTCCATCAAACACGTCTCATCTCCGTGGGTCTTATCCTCCACTCCACATCACCTAACTACTCCCGTTTGTCATACTGTAGACCTTATCACAACCAATAATGGCACTGTCTTTGAAATACTGATTTCAAGAATCCCTTCTCCAATCATCAGTTCTATCTTTCCATGTTACTTGCTCTCCTATCCTTACCCCAACTTCAATCCATTGACCCCAGTACTGTGTTTCACTGTTCATCACCTTCCTCCTACTCATACTTCCCTCCATAGCCAGTTTATATCTATGGTCTGATTCCATAATCACTCTTTTGCATATTCCATTGTCTCTCTTTACCTCCATCTTTACATATCTGGGAAAATCTGGACCTTGGTTAAACTTAACTCTCTTCTTACTCTTTTTCTGTTTCTGACCAGCTAAAATCACACAATTCTGCCAACTGTTCCCTCTTTTTTTGGCAAGTGGTCAATGAACACTGCGTGGCCATCCTACTGCAGTTCCCTAGTGAATTCACTTTTCTAATCTCTAAGACACCATATACTGTCTTCTTGCTCTTCAAAGCCTCCAACACCAAGTGCAAAGTTCTTGACATACATTTGCACATATTTCCAAATCAAATTTTATTGTAATTCCTGGGGAGGTGCTATATAACTGACAGGAAAAAATTTACTGCTTAGACAAGTTCCTGTTGTTTTTTCCTGCCATTTCATTGCTGCACTTGGGGTTTCTCTGGTAGTCTATAAATTTGAGTTCATGCCAAAGAAAGATAAATGGTGGGGTTTAGTTTCTAATTATTCAGACTACTCTTGGCCAAAAACAATGAAAAATGCTGGATAAAATATTTTTAAACTATTTAAGAATGTATTAAAGAGTTGATAAGATTTTAAGAAATTGGCAGGCCAAAATCTAAGTGAAAGCAAAAACCCAATAGGTAAGGAAAGCACAAAAACTCTTTTTCTGTGAGGGTATTTACCAAACTAGTGAACTTGAACTCAAATTTTTGTGGGCTAGTGAAGGTTGAGGGAGAGAAGACAAAGACCAGAATCTGCTTACCATGAACAGTCTAATAGTCTAAAAGGAGACATCTTCCAATAAAGTGGTGATACTAAAACTATTAGGGTGATCTTCCCCATTCCAGCTTGGTTGCCTTGGCACTGAACAGATGGGGAGGCTCTTAGGATGTTGCAGACTTTAGGATGTTGCTGTCATGAAATTTGCAACCCAAATGTCTAACAACCAGTCGTTGAAAAACTTCATATTACTATCAGCAAAGTAGACTTTAAAACCAAAATTACTGGAGATACAGAGGAACATTCATAAGAATAACAGATTCAACTCATCAGGTTTAAATGACAATTTCAAATTTTTTTGCACTTAATAACATAACCTCAAAAAGTATAAGCAAAACTTGACAGACATGTAATGAAAAATACACAAATCCACAATAATAGTGAGAGGTTTTAATATGCTTCTCAGTAATTGATAGAACAGGCAGACCCTCTCCCCGCTTACAAAAAAAGATCGGTAAGGCTATAAAAGCTTGAACACCACCTTATTTTGTGGGATTATTATTTTTTTAAATCACTGCCTATTCTTCATGAATGGGAAGTTAATAATAGGTATATCAATATTGATAGATGTCAAGCAAACCACATTCATCCAGTGACACACTTGCAGGTATTCATTGTGCACTTTAGTTTTTCTAAATTGTTAATTATTTTTAAGGATAAATTATTAGATTCATCCACAAATTCATTAAACAAAAATTTTTTGAGTGCCTGCTATGTCCTAGGCATCATTGTAGGTGCTGAAGATGCATAGGGAGCAAAACACAAAAATCTGTGCCCTCATGGAGCTTTACATTGCAGTGGGGGAAGACAGACATTAAATAGTATATATAATGAATAAGAACATTACAGAATATATTAAAAGGTGATAAGAACTATGAAATAAAAATGGAATATCTTAGAGGGATTGGAAGGTTAGGAAGGGATTGCAAATTTTAAAGGAAAGAGTAGACAGACTTCATTGAGAAGTAGACATTTACTTAAAGATTTGAAAAAGGAGAGTGATTGAGCTATGTAGATATGTAGGTAAAGAAAGATTCCAGGTAGAAGCAACAGACAGGGCAAAGGCCCTCAGGTAGTGGAGGGGAAGTGGTCATTGCTATGCCCAGATCTCCTTTCATGCCTACTGGTTCGATGCATCTGTCCCCAGACTTTGCATTTTTGCTTCTAATGGCTGATGCCTATAACTCTTCTGCCCTTTGGCTACTGGAGTTGTTTCACTTGCCTGTGCAGAAAGCCAGAAATCCTGGGAGTTTATGTCCCCCAGGGTGGCCTCATAGGGAGTGACTGACTGGTTTGGACATTTTAAGAGAGCCTAGCTCCCTTGCTTCAAGGTAGGCAAAAACTCTGAGGCATAATTTACACTTCAAAGTGCCCTTCGAAATCAGGCTGAGGCTTCCACTTTGTCTGAAATCTTACCCTTGCTTGGCTTCTTACTTTTCCCTGTCCTGCTTTACCCATCCTCTTTCTGATTTCCCTTGGTAGCACTTCCTTAAAAAATTACTTGCACATGAATTTTTCTGTCAGGTTTTCTTCTAGGAAACATGATCTGAGACAGGTAGTAAGTTGTGGGGTTGTATGTGAAACTTGGGGTTGTTTCAGTTTTAGGTACATGATCTTAGCTAGTTTGTCTGGTTTTCTGCTCTAAGCCATTTAGGGAACAAGACTCATATGAATACTCATGTAGAGAATAAATATAAATATAAAATGCCAAGAAAAGTATAAGCATGATTTTGGTAAACATGATTTTCTGTATAATTAGAATATAAAACTATAGAAGTACTTAATTATCTATTCATTACAGAAAAGCTAGGAAATATAAATAAGCAAAATGAAAAAAATGCAAACAGCTCATTACCCAGAGATAGCCATTATTATTATTTTGGTGTTTAACTTTTCAGAATCGTTTCAGTTTATACATACATTGTAGCTGATATGAATACTACTTCACAAACTTGGGTGTGTAAGAAATGTAACATTATTATTTTTAAAATATCAAAATTAAATCTGACTTCAAGCTTCCATCCCACTTGACTGGTGGAAAATTCAACCTTAGTTGGTTATTTTGTGTCACTGTTTTGAAGAGTGTCCAGAAAATGGGGTCCTGTGGTCACTGCTGCTATGTTCATTGTCCAAGCCTAGAAAGCAGGGAGTTGTACTGCTTTTGTGTGAAGATTGGTCCCAGGATTCTGCTGAGACGGGAAGTTTTGAGGTTTGGGGTCCAACCCTTTTAACTGTATCATAGAGTTTTTCTCTTCTGAGCTCCTGCTATCTCCCTTGGGCACTAGTTGGGAGTAGAATTTTCACTTAACAAAGGATCTGCAGAATTCTATCCTTTTACCTAATCTTGGGAAACTCTCCCCATCTGGCTACTTTCCCTCTTTCTCTCGATCATCTCTCTCCCTTTCCCTGAAGCACAATTCTCCCTAGGAACTCAAGCTTTTAGAAAACAAAAGCCAGGAAGGGAGGTTGTTGGCAGACAACATCTATTTTCAGCCCTATAGCATCAACTTCCCCAGGGGTAAAGGAGTACAATGGGCATGATTATTTTGTTGAAACTGGAGGTGGAGAGTGGAAAGAGAAGAAAAATACAGTGAACACAACACAAAATAATAAATTGATCCCTCAATACATTTACCTGCCACACATATTTTCATGACATTGAAATTATGTTTTATATACCACGTTTTGTTTATCCATTCATCTGTTGGTGGGCACTTGGGTATCACAAATAATGCTGTTATGAACATGGGTATGCAAATATTTCTTGAAGACTCTGCTTTCAATTCTTTTGGATCTATACCCAGCTCTATTCTTACATTTTTAACTACCACCCCTCTTCAGGAGTTTCAAATTACAAGTCAAGTGTCCTATCTAATATACCAACATCTATGAGAGTTCAAATACTGTCTTCTGAGAGTTGTGTTTCATAATTGTGTCTATGTTCCTCCTTTTTTAATGCATTAATCTGTCCCACTTCCCATCACCAGTGGGTTTCCTCGGGGCATTCTGACAGTTAGACAATATATTAGGGAGGCAGAATGCCTGATATGAGCCCTGGTTCTGCCACTTGCTAGCTAAATGACCCTGGGAAACTTATTTAACCTTTGTGGTCCTTAGTGTTCTCACCTGTAGTACCAGCTTCAATGGGTTTTTTACCAGGATAAAGGAAATAATACATGGAAAGTACATGCACTAGCATGATACATAGACCAGTGCCTGAAACGTCATAAAAGCAAACCTAAAAGCTAGCTATTATTTTTTTGGATTTTAAGTTAAAATAATTTATACTTGCAAACATAAAATTAACTTCCATTTCAACTTAAAAGACATCTAGTGATTCAGGATAATCATCCAGAGTTTTTAATCCTTCAGGTAGTTTGTCTCAATATTGGGAGAGATCAAGAAGCTCAATCTAAGTTTTTCTTTAAAATCAGCCATCCTTATATGTGAAGAAAACATGGAGAATACAACCCTTGATCTGTCTGATGGCCTAGGAGACTTGATCAGATGGCCTTACAGGTTGTCTCTCAGCTCGCCTCTCAGAATCTGAGCCTAATAAACCCGGTACTGTTATAAAAAAAAAAAAAAAAAAAAAAAGAAGAAATTATGTTGAAAATACTGTATTTTTGCTTGATTTTTTAAAAACAATATACTGTGTCAATAATATACTTGAAAAAATATTCTTTAGACAAATGGGATTGCTAAAAAAAACTTCTACACAGCAGGGAAACAATTAACAAAATGAAGAGTCAATCCACAAAATGGGAGAAAATATTATCAAACCATGCATCTTATAAGGGGCTAATCTAGAAAATATATAAGGAACTCAAACAACCCCATAGTCAGAAAACAACTAACCTGATTAAAAATGGACAAAGAATCTGAAAAGACATTTTTCAGAAGAAGACATACAAATGGCCAACAGATATGTGAAAAAATGCTCAACATCTCTAATTATCAATGAAACACAAATTAAAACCACAAAATGAGATATCACCTCCCACCTCTTAGGGTTGGCTATTATCCAAAAGATGAAAGACAACCTTTGTTGGTGAGGATGTGGAAAAAAGGACACCCTTGTACACTGCTGGTGGAAATGTAAATTAGTACAGACATTTTGAAAAAATAGTAAGGAGGTTCCTCAAAAAACTAAAAATATAATTACCATATGATCCAGCAATCCCACTGCTGAGTATATATCCAAAGGAATTAAAATCAATATGTCAAAGAGATATCTGCACTCCCATGTTCATTTCAGCATTATTCACAATAGTAAAACTATGGAAGCAACCTAAGAGTCTATCAACAGATGAATGAATAAAGAAAATGTGGCATACATATGCAATGGAATACTATTCGGCCTTAAAAAAGAAGGAAATTCTATCATTCATGACAACATGGATGGAATTGGAGGACATTATGTTAACTGAAATACGCCAGGCATAGAAAGACAAACACCACATGATATCACTTACATGTGGTATCTAAGAAAGTCTACCTCACAGGAACAGAAAGTAGAAAAGTAGTTACCACAGGCTTGGGGAAGAGGAAGAGATGAGGAAAGAGAAAATGTTGATGAAAGGGTATGAAGTTTTGGTTGGACTGGGGGAATAAAAGTTTTAGTAATCTATTGTACTACATGGTGACTACAGTTAATAACAATGCATTGTATATTTCAAAATTGCTAAAAGAATAGATTTTTAATGTTTGCACCACACAAAAATGATAAGTTGGTGAGGTGATGCATATGTTCATTAGCTTGATCGAATCTTTCTACAATGTATACATAGACCAAAACATCACATTGTACTTATAATCATACACAATTATTGTCAATTAAAAATAAATTTAAAATAAAAAATATTGTCAGCAGTATCCCACTATTTGTAATAATCCAATCTATTCTTATTTGTCTTCTAGGTTGTGTTTGATCATATTTTCATTATAAATTCTGCTGCACTATTCACAGTAGTAAAGACATGGAACCAACCTAAGTGTCCATTAACAGTTGACTGGATAAAGAAAATGTCATACATATACACCATGGAATAATATGTAGCCATGAAAAAGAAAGAAATCATGTATTTTGCAGCAACATGGATGCACTGAAGGCCATTATCCTAAACAAATTAATGCAGGAACAGAAAAGCAAATATCACATGTTCTCAATTATAAGTGAGAGCTAAACATTGGGTATTCAGGGACATAAAGATGGCAACAATAGACACTGGGGACTACCAAATGGGTAAGGGAGAGAGAGGGGCAAGGGCTGAAAAACTAACTGTTGGGTATTACACTCACTTCCGGGGTGATGGGTTCAATCATACCCCAAACCTCAGCATCATGAAATATACCCATGTAACAAACCTGCACATGCATCCCTGAATCTAAAATAAAAGTTGAGATTATATAAATAAATAGATAAATTCTGCTGCATTAAAGAACCTTGTAACTTATCATTTCACATTTACCTAATCTATGTTTTACACATTGGTAATAGATTTATGATTTTTTGTTTAGAAATGGTTTAAACTAATAAAAATTTTAAAATATAGACTTATCTAGTGAAAGAGCCTCATATTCCCTACAGCCAGAGATAAACAGTTTGGTGTATAAGTTTTAAGTTATTTCCTATGCATATTTAGCAATACTAATAATATTTGAATTTTTAGTTGAAAGAAAATTACTGTGTATTATTCTTAGTTTTGTAATCTGTTTTTTCTCACATAATGTAATATTGTGAGCAGCTTGCATGTGTTTAAGTATAGGTTAGATCATCCTTTCACATGACTTCATTGTATCTCTTGTATGAATATACCATATTTCTAACTAGCATTTACCATAATTTAGATTTTTGCCATTTTTCCCTCTTACAAACAATTCTTCAGTAAACATGCTATACATACATTTGGGTGCACATTTGATTGTTTCTTAGGAATGGAATCCCTGGGTCAAAATGTAAATAGATTTATGATTCTGATGCATAATGCCAAGTTACTGCCAGAAAAGGTGTGCACTTTGACACTTGAATCAAACAGAATGTTTGATCTATTCTTATTTGTCTTCTAGGTTGTGTTTAATCATACTTTCATTGTAAATTCTGCTGCACTATTCACAGTAGTAAAGACATGGAACCAACCTAAGTGTCCATTAACAGTTGACTGGATAAAGAAAATGTCATATATATACACCATGGAATAATATGAAGCCATGAAAAAGAATGAAATCATGTATTTTGCAGCAACATGGATGCACTGAAGGCCATTATCCTAAACAAATTAATGCAGGAACAGAAAAGCAAATATCACATACTCTTATTAACTCTTATTAACATGGAATATTATTATTTTTCGTCTTAGCTAATCTACAGGCAAAAAAAGATTATTTTATTTGTTGATTATTAGTGAAGTGAACACCTTTTCCTATGTTTGTTGGTTATTTGTATTTCTACTTCTGTGAATTGCTTTCCCATTGCCTGTGGGGTGTTATTTATCTTTTTTTCTCGTAAGGTTTCTTTTTTAATACTAAAGATATCAACTCTTTCTCTGATGCATTTGTTGCAAGTATTTTCTGTGTTTGTTTTTTGCTTATCAGATAGAGAATGAGTATCCACTGTTTTAATTTATATTTCTGATTAATGGTAAATTTGAGCATATTTTCACTGACATATTTAGTATAATGTCTTTAAAAAATATTTCAAATGGGCCAGGCACGGTGGCTCACTCCTGTAATCCCAGCACTTTGGGAGGCCCAGGCAGGCGGATCACGAGGTCAGGAGATCAAGGCCATCCTGGCTAACATGGTGAAACCTGTCTCTACTAAAAATACAAAAAATTAGCCGGGTGCGGTGGCAGGCGCCTGTAGTCCCAGCTACTCGGGAGGCTGAGGCAGGAGAATGGCATGAACCCGGGAGGCGGAGCTTGCAGTGAGCCGAGATCGCGCCACTGCACTCAAGCCTGGGCAACGGAGCGAGACTTCGTCTGAAAAAAGAAAAAAAAATTTCAAATGACTTTGTCTTATAATGTGTGCTATCAATATATTTTTTATTTAAACAAAATGCATAAAATAAAACTGTTTTAAACAGGTAGTGATGAAATCTGGTTAAAATGGAATGTAATTATAGAAGATAAAAATATAAGGCCCAGTGTAGTGGCTCACGCCTGTAATCCCAGCGCTTTATGAGGCCGAGGCGGGAGGATCACTTGAGGCCAGGAGTTTGAAACCAGCATGGCCAATATAGCAAAATTCTGTCTCTACTAAAAATATAAAAATTAGATGGGCATGGTGGCACATACCTGTAATTCCACCTACCCGGGAGGCTGAGGCATGAGAATCACTTGAACCCAGGAGGTGGAGATTGCAGTGAGCCAAGATTAAGCCACTACACTCCAGACTGGGCAACAGAGTGAGAGTCTGTCAAAAAAAAAAAAAAAAAAGATAAAAGTATAAAGCATCAAATTTGTTATATATTTAACTGATAATACATGTCTTGAATTTTGTAATTCTGGGTCTTTTATTCCCTTTCTGGGAGAAAAACCTTTTTGTAGCTCAAATTCTAATATGTCATACAATGCAGAAATGGCATAAAAGAAATTCAGCAAATTTTCTGCTATTATAATAAATACTTTGGAACATTTTTATAACAGAATCAAATCTCTCTCTGAACTCCCTGTTGTTATTCTCCAAAGTTAACAAATTGCTGTTTATCCTTTATACTATTTCTTATGGAGTTCTTTGAATTTCAATTGGACCACATTATACACATTCAGCCTCAAAATGTGACAGGGTGGATGTAGTGAGGATTGTTGTTGAAACCAAGCACACAAAAAGTGTCTTGCATACTGCTTGTCCTATTTGGGAGATACTGGGCAGCTTGGTAAGGGCGGGAGGAAGCTGTCCTTGTGGAAATTTTACATTCCTGGATTTGGTTCTATGCACCACCCCCTCTACCCAGTCTTATGTTTCTAAGTTTGGGATTGATTGCATTTTTTGCAGTGGCTGTTTCATTGTGTGGGATTTGATATTGCCCTTCAGTAGTGCAAAGGAAACACACTTCCCTTATGCAAACAGGGGGTAAAACAAGGGGATAGGAAAACCCAGGAAACAGGAAGAAATGGGGTAGATGATGGCTTCATTCCCTTACCCCAAATTCAGGGGTCCATGAGTCAGTTGGATGGAGATGGTAGAACTGCCTTCTTCCCTTCCCCCAGCCCCATCAGGGCGCTCATTCCACCACATAGAAATGGGACTGACTCATGGTGCAATTAGAAACGTGGGAGTGTTTTTTTTCTTCTCTCCACATGCTCTCTAGATCATGCCACCCCCTCAAATGTATTCACATTTGTAGTTAACCCTTTCCTGCCTCTTCCACTAGTAGCCAGGTAAAGCTCCAGCAGACTCCTTACTCACAGCAGGTTCGTCCTCAAAAAGTGTGAGTCTCCTTCTTTCCCCTTCAAATGTACTGCTTTGCCTATGTCTTCTCAGGCCTATTGAGACTCCAGACCCTACATGAGACAGTGACTGTATGGTCCTTGCATTCCCAGAGAAATGTATGGCTCCTGCTGACCAACTTTCTGAGTCCAGTGGATTCGTTCAAGGGAGCACGAAGGTAGTTGGATCCTCTTTGGGAGAGGGCTGTGTCCAGGCAGGAGCGGGAACTCACAGGTTCTGATCAGATCCAGCAGTGATAGACAGGGAGATATTTAGTTGTAGAGTAATGTGGTTGGTGGAGTAGATTCTTTTAAAAGAATTAATGTAACCCCCCTTGGCAAAGTGAGAAAAGCTGTATTTATTGAGGGCCAGGTAAAGGGCTTCTGAGAAGTCACTGCAGCTCCTCAGGAGTGATTCAGAAAGGAGGAGAGAAGGAGAGCCCTTGGATGAGGTCTGTTATTTGAGAGCTGTAAAAGAAGCAGAACCCCATGTCTAGCATAACCTACCTAAAGCAAGTATAATGATTCGTGGTCGTGGTGAAGCCCGGGCAATAATTTCATGCAGCAAAGCAGTGGTTTGACACTTTTGATGAATGCTTCAGCATTTGTCTTCTCTCCTGATGTGCTGGCAAAAACTAATCACAAGTAATTTTTCAGTATGGAATAGGAAATACCAAATAAATCAGCCAGTGAATAAGGATCCTAGGAAAACTAGCAGGAGCTCCTCCACCCAAGGCTGAACTGGAAGCCAAGAGTCTGAAAGACAGTTCCAAATGCTAGGGTAATAATACAGACTTTAAAGAGAACACGGAGATGTGGGTAATAATGAAGTCACTCCGTTGCCAGGTCAACAGACATTGAGCTTCTCTGTTCAGATTCCCTTTCAACCTCAGGCTCAAATCATCCATCACTGTGAACTTAGACTGAGTGAAAGAGGAGACGACAACCCGGAGAATTTGTGGCTGTGGGAAGCCTCCTCTTACAATGCTTAAAAATGATGAAGCCCCTGCTGTTGGTAGAGTGAAGAGAGGGCCTTCTTTGCATGAAAAACCTATCCATCACAATGGTTGGTTGGTCAGATGTGATTCTCTATTACTGTTTCATGTTGCAGCTAATCTTCTCTCTTCTGCTCCTCATCACATTAGTGTCACGCATGGTCTTCCAAATTTGGAAACAACGTTGGACAACTTAACTTCAGGAGATGAAAGATTTTCAAACTTAGTGGACATCTGCAACTTTCAGAAGAAGAGAACAAATAATGGACTAAAAGGGAAAAGGACATGTACTTCATTATTGCCTCTTGGCATTTAATAGCTGGCTCTGGTTTCATTCACAGAACCAATGATCTCCACACCATCAGACATAAAAGCAGACAACATAAAGATACAGCAGATTTCCTTGCCTCTGCCTCTGCATATTTTTGTCATTGTCTACCTAAAACTTCTCATTTTGTATAGTTTTGGTAAATAACCTTTACTGTACATACTCTTTATAATGTGACAGGAATTGTAAGTACGTTACATGTGTAAATTAATTATCACCACAAGCTTATGGGGTAGGTACCACTATTATGCTCATTTTACCAAAGAGGTAATGGAGGCTGAAGGCGTATGTCTGCAGCATGAGCTTATTATAAGTGGTAAGGCCGGAACTGAAACTCAGACTATACGTCCCCTCTAGACACATGCTCTCAATCCCTAGGATGTTCTCTGATGAACAGAGAGCGTTACAGTCTTCTATAGTTCTCAGTGTACAATTTGGTGAGACAGGATGGCTTCTTATTACCTCAATTTCTTCTTATCCTAGCATGGACTCCTTTGAGGCTGTAGCCTGATGCCAGAGTCAAGAGAACCAACCCTTTTAACATTTTCTAAGTAGCACAGTGATACACTTTTATAAATTCTTTACATGTCAGCAAACAATGTTTTTGCTTTATTTTATTTTTTTTCACATATTATTCCTTGAAATATACTTAGAAAATTTGTGTGAGGGTGAAAGAGAACACAATGTAATTTGTTTGGAATTTTTTATGTAGGCAATAAAGTCATCTGTCAGTAGTGACAATTTTATTTCTTCCTTTCTGATCTAAATACCTTTTATTTCCTCTTTTTGCTTTATTGCAATGGCTAAAAGTTCCAGCACTATGTTGAATATGAGTGGTGAGAGCAAAAATCCTTGCCTTGCTCCGGATCCCAGGGGAAAAAGATTTAGTCTTTCACCTTTGAGTACAGTGTTAGTTGTAGATCTTTTGCAGATGCTCTTTTATCAAGTTGAGGACATTCCATCTATATTCCTAGCTTGATGAGAGTTTTTAATCATGAATGGGTGTTGGATTTTATAAAATTCTTTATCTTTGTCAGTTGATATGATGTTTTTTTTTGGACTATTCATATGCTGGATGGATTACATTGGTTGGTTTTTAAATGTTGAAACAGCCTTGCATTCATGGAACATAACCAAACTTAATCATGATATATAATTCTTTTTATATATTGCTTAATTCTATTTGCTACAATTTTTGAAGTATTTTTGTGCTTATATTTATGGGGGATGTTGATCTGTAGGTTTTTTTTTTGGTACTGTCTTTGGTACCAGGGTACTACTAGCTTTACAAAATGAAAGTGTTCCCTCCTTTTCTATTTTCTAGAATTGGTATTAATTCTTCTTTAAAGGTTGTTCAACATAATTTACTTATGAAACTCATTTGGACAAATTAGTGTGATTTAGCCCAGTTTTATTTTTAATGATGTTTGCTTAAGTTTCTGTCACTGAGAACCCGTCTTCCATTTTTTCCTATTCTTAAAATGGGTGTTTCATTGAAGTTTTACATCCTCTCCAAAACTTAAGGTGTTTTAGTTAGTGGGGCTGTCAGTCTAGCACTTTCCTCTATGAACTCTTGGGGAACTTATATCCACAATGGCATGCCCTGTGATAGGATCCACAGGGGCAGACAAAGCTGGTAGTCTCTCTGGAATGTTATAGGAGCTCATGTATTCACTTAGCTCCATATCCTGTGGCTGCTTGAATTCCCTCTCCCAAGCTAGCTCACACTGAGAAACAGGCACTGCAGAAAAGGCAATCAATCTGAAACTTGGAAATAGGAGGCAGAGAGGAGGCAGGAAAGAAGGAGTGGTGCAGGGAACCAAACTGGGAATGTTAAATCTTCCTCCTGCCCTTACCAAGCTGTATTCAGAATGTAAAACATAGTGTTTGGTTTGGCATTGGTATTATAATTGGAAAAAACTTCAAGAGAAACTCAAT
Source organism: Pongo pygmaeus (assembly GCF_028885625.2). Taxonomy (NCBI): domain Eukaryota; kingdom Metazoa; phylum Chordata; class Mammalia; order Primates; family Hominidae; genus Pongo; species Pongo pygmaeus. Next base: position 105,724,560 of record NC_072396.2, read on the forward strand.
TTATACTGGCAATCTTTATTGCTTTTTTAAAAGTCTCCCTTTAAAAAAACATTTTTTCTTCTGTTACTGTTTCCGATTACAAAAGTAATCTGTGTGGTAAAAATTCAACAATGCAGAAGTATATAATATAAAAAGTGACTTTCTCCTCTTTTTCTGCCCTTTCTCTTATTTTTTTAAGTCCTTCTCAGGTTCCAACTTGGTGCTGAACTTGCCCACATTTTCTTTTTCTTACTCTTCTTCCTCGTCTCTTTCTCTAAGAGTTCTAAACGATTTTTAAGGGAAGCCAAGCCTTCCTTTAAAAAACCAAGGCTACTTGTGTTTGCATAAAGCACTGGCTACTAAGCACTTACTACATGCCCTGCCTTGTAGCACCTACCTTCTTCCCATGCAAATGGCTCTGCCCAGCTTTACAGATATCTACTTAACAGCATCTGGCTTAGCCAAACCGTTTCACACTAACCTAGCCACATAAAACTATTTCTGGCTAAATCTCTAACATCTTGGTTAAAGAATATGTTTTTAGCACTTTTGAGTTATAATTTGAGGTGGGATATTATTGTGTGGGAGACTGCTATTAAAATGGTTTTGGCAGTGAACTCTGAGGGGGAAAGCTTTTCTAACTTTGCTCCCTCTTTTATTGGCTAGCATTTAAAGCTGGATAGTTTTGATTGGCCAATCATCTGCTTAAGGCATTCCTTTGTTTCTTTACTTCCCTGTTAAAGGAGTTGGATATTTCTGTTATATAAACATGCCTTGGGCTTTGGAGTTAGTTATATCCCTTCTGATAGTCAAGTACATAGGTAGCAAGGGTGAAGTGGTTCAGTGTGTGGATTCTGGAGCCATACTTCTCGCTTGCATGTCTGTTTGCCTGCCCATCTGTCTGCCTCCTTATTTTTCAAATCCCACAACTACCATTTACTACCTATGCAATGTTAGATAAGTTAGCTAACCTCAAAGTGTATCAGCTTTTTCATCAGTGATGGTGAGATTATGGCAGAATGTACCTCAGGGGGTTGGTGTGAGGATTACATATGTTAATGTGTGGAAAACACTTAGAACAGACCCTGCCATACAGTTAGTCCCATATAAATATTAGCTATTATAGTGACTACATAGAAAATATCCAGTAACTTATATATGGCCAAGCGACCAGAGTCTCTATATGGTCATGGGTTATACAGAAGATAAAATGTAAGATAGTTATTCCCTAAAAAAGAAAGGATCAGAGACCCTAATTCCTACACACCAAGGATAAAGGGTAAAGGTTGTAGCAATGAGTAAATTATTTAATGTTTCCTAATAATATTCTGTTCACTCTTCCCATTCTCACCTCACTCGATCATTTGTGTGGCTATAGTGAGGACAGAATTCTTGGCAGTGGAACTGACAAGGATAGGTTTAATAGGGTATTTATGATAACCCCTTTCTGAGGCAGCCGGGATTGGGAGTTGACCTCACTCCTGTAGCAGGGAAGGATGTTATGCTGACAGCAAAAACAATTTACTTGCCAACAGTCTCTCTCTTAATTTATATTACCCAAAGGCCCTAGATGCCGCAGTTACTCTATAAGGAAAAATATTTCAACTTATCTCTTTATATCTAAACACCTTTCCCCAATATATTCTCTCATTAAACTAACAAGCTGGCCTATTATCCCAGACTATCAGGTACTTCCTGTCTTGCTTTAATCCTGACTCAGTCTGGACTTGTGGATAATGTCCCTCTCAATAGCCCCTTCAATTTCCTGGACTTGTCATTTTAATTCACATCCATTTGTCACTCTTCAGCCCTGGATCAATTTTCTCTGCTGCTTCAAGGAGCTCCCAGCCCCTGCTGCTGCTGTGCCTGCTCTTGCGGCCACTGGAGAAATCCTGGTGATAGGGTGCTCAGAGGCTTTATTTTCACATTAATGAGCCCCAGGCTCAACTAGGCTCTCCATCCTACTCTGCAACCTCTTTACTTGTCCTAGTAATCTCCTTGCACTGTGGTGTATGGAAGAACAGGGCACTTGAGGTTTCACAAATGAAAAACCCTTTCCTTTTATGATGTCACAGTGATTATTTGCCAGGCCTGATCCAAGGGCTGTGCTACTGAATTAGATGCCCCCTCACTGATGTTAATGACACATATATAATTTTGCATCCTTTCTTCTACCTTAGCTGTATGTGAAATAGTATTTTTGAGATATTAACTTATTGTTGTTGTTCTTGTTGCTTTTCTTGGTATATCACTCTTCTGCCTTCCTGTTATTCAAACAGATATCTGTGCTTCAGTGAAGGTTTGTAGCAAGGTTTCCTGGTTTTTGTGTTTTTATAAAAACCTGAGCCCATTATTCTAGAAGCCTCTGAAGCAAACAAGAATAACAAAGAGAACAATTTTCCCCAGATTAGAGAAAAACTCTCCCCAACCTCGGTGGTGAGAGGAGAGAAAGAGAGGAAATGATGACAGCCGAGAGTCCAGAGAGGAAGTGAATGCAGGTTATGTCAAGGTGGATTAGGTCCTGTGCCTAAACCTACAGAGAAAGTAGTTGAGAGAGGTTTTGGAGTTGAAGGGGCCACCAGACAGGAATGAGGGACTTTCAGCAGCCATCTCCAAGGGCCAATGACCTACACCTGTGTGACTTATTACTCTAGGACTACATGTCCACCACCACCCAATATCTTTGCTCCCCTCCCCTTTTTGCACTGGACTTTAAACACAAACCTGCTGAAAGGAAAAACCCAAACTTTATGGGAACTAGATTTTTGCTGCCCCAGGGGAGTGATAGGCTCAAAATAGAAATTAGGTTGAATTAGTTCAAAAGTTAACATTTCTTGCTCATTAAAGTAGATTCCTAAAATAAAGAAATGATACTTTTGCACACTTGAGTATGAGAAAAGCTTGCACACACAAGTTTGTGAACATTGCATTTTGGTAGAACCTTCTCTCTCTTAAGTAACATTTTGAAAGCAACAGCAATAGTCATACAAAGCAGTGGCTTTCAGATTGGTTTCCAAGAAAATTTCTAATGGACCTTGATAGAGCTTGAGGGGAAAGCATGTTGGTAGGAATCTGGACATCAACCAGCACAGCTTTCTCCAAAGTACTTTCCCTTTTACCTGTTTAATGTGAGTATTATTGTAACATTCTCTTTAAATGGAAGATTCAGATAAAAAATTTTTATAGTTGTTCTGTGAGAGATCTATATAGGTAGGATACTAATTTGTTTTGGTTGTTGTTTTGTTTTGCTTGTACAACTTTGGAACCAGTTCTGAAAGCAATTCCCAGTGTTTTTAAAGCAGTGACAACAAAAGTGCATGGCTTCTTTCAGAGGAAATTATTTTGAAGGTCAGCGCTTGGTTGCATTTTAAGTTTTCATGTTGCTAAAGAAGAAAGTCAGTCTCTTGGCTCCAGGGTCACGTGTCACATTTTCACTGTCAATATAGTTCCGATAAAACAGGATTAATAAATCTGTTCCTTAAAACGCAAGGGCAAAACTGTGAATAAGTAATATTTCAGTTGGGCTAACTAGAATATTCTTTGCTGGTTGAGTCTATTATTTCCACTGCAATAATCATTTCCATTTCACAATTAAATGACACTCCAACCTCTAACAGGACAGGAAATGGCTTTCTCGTTCCAGGGTTCAAGGAAGAGTGCTTGAGAATGAATAATAGTTTTCTTCATCATCCTTCACTTCCCTAATACAATGCTAGCATACTGGGTATTTCTTCCTTCCTTCTTGAGACTTTTCAGAACTTTACCCAGGGGAACACTCTGGGCTCTGGGTTGTTGAAGGAGCCCCCTAGACAGAAGAATAACTGCTGGAAAAGAAGCAGTTTCTACCCAGATTGTGGATCTGTACCCTTCCTTCTCATGTACCCAATAGTCTGAGACCATCTAGTTTTGGTTTGCTATTAAGGGGTGGATTCAGCACATACAGCAGGTAGCTGCTGCATCTTGGATGATTCCAAAGACTTCCTTTACTTTATGAAATCCTTGGTCCTTGGTATTGACTCTTGTGGTAAAGAGGAGAGTCAGGAAGCTTCTAGGAAGGAGGTAGGGGATTCCATTCAGAATGCTCTGCTGACCATTAGTGGCCAAAACAAATTGGAAATGATCATACGACATTAGAGGTAATCTAGGAGGGCAGTTTGTGTCCCTTAGTGCAAAATTCATGTGTTTTAATGAAGAGTAGTGTCATCTCTGGTCTCTGTTGCTCTCTCTCTTTTCTTGACAAGTTAGGGTCTCTAGACATCTATTTGTTGTGCAGGACTTTATTTTCTAAATGGTTTGGAAATTTAATTGATTTCCAGATTAAATGGATAACACTTCTTTTAGTCTTCTCTGGATGAAACTTGAAAGGTTAATGAAAAGTACGTGGAAATTGTTTGAGCTCAGTGATTTCAGTGACTCAGTTAAGTATGAAATTCTGAAAGGACTAAATATTTTATATATATACATAAATATTAGATATATATATGTATATATACATAGAGAGAGAGAGAGCGAGAGAGAGGAGAGAGAGAGAGAGAGGTCTCACTCTGTTGTCCAGGCTGGAGTGTAGTGGTGCCATCATGGCTCACTGCAGCCTTGACCTCCCGGGCTCAAGCTGTCTTCCCACCTCAGCCTGCCGGGTAGCGGGGCCTACAGGAATGCCACCACCATGCTTGGCTAATTTTTTTATTGTTTGTAGAGACAGGGTTTTGCCATGTTTCCCAGGCTGGTCTTGAACTCCTGGGCTCAGGCAATCTGCCCGCTTAGCCTCCCAAAGTGTTGGGATTACAGGAGTGAGCCACCATGCCCAGCTGGACTAAATATTTAACACACTTAGACTGAATATCAAAAACCTATTGCAGTCTCTACATTTCTATCTTGGATAGGAGTAACAAAGAAGTTACAAGTAAATAAAAGATCAATTAGAAGTTCACCAATGAAATGCTGCTACTAATAAGTATAAAATATTTCTTTTACAAACACACATCCTTATTTCAGAAATGTACAGTTATACTATATAGAGTATTTCATAATTTTTCCCTTTCAATATAAAATAAATTATTTTAAAAGTTAATCAGCATTATAAAAATAAGCTGTGGTTCAAAACATATCTTTAATCTTTGAAAAAATATGCTATGACTCCAGTCAAGAATATAGAGTGGTGTTCACTTTGGCAACACATATACTAAAATCGGAATGATGCAGAGAATATTAGCAGGACCCCTGTGCAGGAATGACATGCAAATTTGTGAAGCATTCCATATTATATTTAAAAAAAAGAATATAGAGTGTATCATTCATTCACATTTCTATCATTCTTCAAAGAGCCACAAAGTTAGGAGGACAAGTGACTTAAACATTTTAGTATTAAATATCCCTTCCATGAAGAAATCCTTCCTCTGTGTAACCAAAACCACTCAAAAAACCTCAACTTCTTTAAATTATGTTAGTATGTTTTACTTTCTTCCATCCTTTCATTACCTCAGTAGATAAAGACAGGAATAAAGGAAGGAACTTTTTTTTAAAAATAAACACAATGATGTCATAAAAGGCCTTACCATTGTCCCTGTTCTAAAAGAAAACAGACATAAACTTCTAACCTCATAAAACAAATCATGCATGAACACTAAAAGTCACTCTTTCCATCACTGCTTATTTCTCATTATTCAAAATGGTAATTTTTTCAGTTACACAATCACTGGAATTGCCCAAGAAAAAGGACATTGACCTATCAAAATATGCATAGGATCATACAATCTTCCCTCTCTGTCACTCATATATGGTACCAGATTTAGCAAATAAAGATACAGAACACCAGTTAAATTTGAATTTCAAGTAAAAAACAAATAATTTTTTAGTATACGTCTCATGCAATATTTGGAACTCTGTAGTTTATCTGGCAATCCTATCAGCTAACAGATTTTCTTCCTTCTTTTATTGAAGTGTTTTTCACTTCCATATCCACTCCTCTAATCTCAGCATTCACACAGCTTCGTCCTTACATCAGGCCTTATTCATTTCATGCATGTCCCACAATAACTTTCAGATTGTTTTCCTGTCTTCAGTCTCTTTCCTCTGCATGCCCCTGCCAGAATAGCTTTTTATCATGCCACTTCGCAGATTAAAACTCTAACAGTTTTTTAAGAAACAGATAATTCCTGTTATTTAAACTATTCAAGACCACAAATTTATAAAGCTTCCAGATTCCTTTTTATAAAGATAGCAATAACTAAAAAGAAGTTATAAATATGGTTTCCCAGTAAATCTTCCAAAACTGGACACTTGGCCTCCTTAGAAATAACAATGCAAACATCTCAAATAAAAATATTAGGAAATAGTATCCAATGTTACATTAAAAATAATACTTCTTGTTTGGTTTATTTCAGTAATATAAACATGTGGTGATATTAAGAAATCTATTGCTATAATTAATAAAAAATAGTTAAAGGAGGAAAACTGTATGATCATCTTTATAAATGCAGAAAAGGAATGTGCCAATGTTTATCACTGAATCCTGGCTTTTTAAAAGCCTTTATAAAATTGATAAATATATCTCAAGTCCAAAGCTAGAATAATTTATGGGGACATACTATAGAAGCATTTTCAGCAAAATCAGGAACAACATAATAATGCTATTGCCACTGTATTTTAAAGTAGTTCTGGAAGTACTAGCCAGATGCAATTAAATGTGAGAAAGAAAGCACTAGACACAGCAAATGAGTTCGGTAAGTGGCCAGCTATAGGATTAATATATAAAAATCAATAGCTTTCCTGTGACTAAAAACCAGCTAAAAGAGCAAGGAGGTTTTGCTTTATTACTGCATTTCCTAAGGAGCTCACTAAGTCTCTGTTGTCCAAATATGTGAAAAGCAATCATTTTCTTGAGGGTTAAGAAACAGTAATGTATCCTGATGTGATGAACTGACATCCACCTGAAGCTCGATAAAAGTTATTTCCTTCCTTTTGGAAGCTCTGACTTCACCTTCCACTCTCCTAAATTGTAGTTCAAATCTCAGCTAAGGCCCCAATATGATCTGCAGTAGGTCTCTGATGCAACAGAAGCCTTTCTTGATGCCTGTGGATGAATGAACTGGTAAGAGCATGGCTGGTGTTGGGACTCCTTAGATCTGCACCTCCTTAACAACTCACTGACAACAGTCCTTGAAAGTGAAGTGGCTGTCTCCAAGCCCAGACCAGAAACAGTGAAAGGATCAGCCCAGAACAATGATCTCAATACTCTAGTTCCTGATTCTGGTTAGTGGTCTTTAAATGTTTAGCACCTTACTATTACTCCTCTTGTGACTTCCCTTCTTATATTGTTCCACCCCCCGACACACGTACACACTGATTAAGTTATAGATGGCTGAAGGCGTAACAGCTGGTCTACACTCTTCTTAGCCATATGTCCTGGAAGTTTCCAGTTAAAGAGAAACTGAGACTGTTTATACAGAGTTTTTTCTACTATATAAAAAAGTGCGTAGATTATAACTAACTAATGTGGAATTAATTTCTTCTCCTTTATACTTAGTTGCACCCACTAAACTGCCTTGGTATCCTATTGCCTTGTCACTGGGTTGAGTAATTGAGGCTATTCTCTAAGAAAATGGGAACCAGAATAGATCTAAATACTCAAGTTCAAAGTTGTAGGTAAAAAGAAAAGCAAAAGCAAGTCCAGGAGCATATCAGTGAGGCTTTCTTTGAAGCAGGAGGGAAGGGTAGGGGAGCTGAAGATGGAGAAGCAAACCCAGTGCTCCTGGATGGAGAGGAAGCTGTTAAGGATATGGCTGGACTCTGCTATCTGGGACTGAGAACCAGGAATTCTCTTGAAGTTTGTGAAGATTTTCAGTGTCCTCATGGGATAGGACTAGCAGAGGACATGGCACCCAGACAAAACCCAGTGCATTTGTACAATTGTCCCTCAGTATCTGTGGAGAATTAATTCCAGGGCACCCTCACCCTATTCCTCCATTCCTGCCCCTGTGGATACCAAAATCCATGGATGCTCAGGTCACCAATATAAAATGGTGTACAAAAAGACAAATACCGAATGTTCTCACTTATAAGTGGGAACTAAATAATGTGTACACACGGACCTAGAATGTGATAATAGACAATGGAAACTCAGAAAGATGGAAAGTTGAGGGAGGTAGATGATGAGAAATTACTTAATGGATACAATGTATGTTATTCTGCTGATGGGTACACTAAAAACCAAGACCTCACCATTATGCAATATAGCTATGTAACAAAACTACATTCATATTCCATTAACATATACAAATAAAAAAATTTAGTAAAAAAGTAAAATGGTGTGGCATTTGCATATAACCTAGGCACATCCTCCTATATAGTTTAAATTATCTCTAGACTATTTGTAATGCCTAATACAATGCGAATGCTATGTAAATAGTTGTTATACTGTATTGGTTTTTAATTTGTATTATTTTTATTGTTGTATTGTTATTTTTTATTGTTTTCTTCTGAATATTTTCAATCTTCAGTTGGTTGAATCCATAGGCACAGAACTGGTGGATATGGAGGGCTGACTGTATTCTCTTTTTCTTGAATCTCTGCCCTTATCCCTTTCCTCCCTAGTTTGCTACCCTGGGTTCAGTCCTAATTTAGAGCCCTAGTGGGACTGGCTGCCAGCTGGGATCATGGCCCTATTTTCTTATGTACAGGGTGACTGTGTTTCAAACACTTGTTGAAACTATGCAGAGATGTCCAGATTGTTCTTTATCTACAGACATACAGACAGTAAAAGACACTGCAGATTGCTATTGGCTCCAATGTCATTTGTGACTCAGGGCCCTGGTTTTCCAGTTTCCTACTGTGTGATTTTGCTCTTAGGGGATTCCATGACACCTGTTTCTATCTACATTATTCTTCTGTCACAAATCAACATACAGTCAGCAATTATAACAGTATGAAGGAATGGGGAAAGAAAGAATGGGAGAGGTTGAGGTAGCTCATCCCTGAAGATATAACTAGACAGATAGGGTGGAACAAGATGGCCAAATAGAAGGCTCCACCAGTCATCTTTTCTGCAAGGATACCAATTTAAAAACTGTCTACACAAAAAAGCCCTTTCATAATAACCAAATCATGTGAGCACTCACAATACCTGGTTTTTACTTTACATCGCTGAAAGAAGCACAGAAAAGGGTAGGAAAGATAGTTTTGAATTATGGACACCACACTTCCCTCATCCCATGGCAGCAGCTGTGTGACACAGAGAGAGAATCTGTGCACTTGGGAGAGGGAGAGCACAGGAATTGTGACACATTGTGTTAAACTCAGTGCTGCACTGTCACAGCAGAAAGCAAAACCAGGCGAAAGTCAGCCGATGCCCACCTATGAGGGAGCATTTAAACCAGCCCTAGCCAGAGGGGAATTGCCCTTCCCAGTAGTTGGAACTTCAGTTATGGCAAGCCCTATCACTGCAGGCTAAAGTGTTCTGGGGCCCTAAATGAAGTTGAAAGGCAGTCTATGCCACAAGGACTGCTATTCCTAGGCAAGTCATAGTGCTGAACTGGGCTCAGAGCCAGAAGACTTGGGGTACACGTGACCTACTGAGACATCAGCCAGGGCAACTAAGGGAGTGCTTGTGTGACCCCTTCCTCAACCCCAGGCTGCACAGCTCACAACTCCAAAAAAGACCCCTTCATTCCACTTTAGGAGAGGAGAGGAAATAGTAAAAAGGACTTTGTCTTGCATCTTAGATATCATCTCAGCCACAGCAGGATAGGGTACCAGGCAGAGTCCTGAGGCCCTAGCTCCCAGATGACATTTTTAGACACACCATGGGCCAGAAAGGAACCTGCTTCCTTGAAAGGAAGGACCCTGTCCTGGCAGGACCTATCACTTGCTGTTTGAAGAACCATTGGGCTCTGAATAACCAGCGGCAATACCCTGGTAGTACGCTATGGGCCTTGGATGAGCCTCTGAGACTTCCTGGCTTCAAGTGAGACTCAGCACATTACCAGCTGTGGTGGCTATGGGGAAAGACAGCTTCTTCTTGAGAAAAGTGGAGGAAAAAGTAAAGGAGAGTTTCCCTTGCACCTTAGGTACACGCTCGGCCACAGGGGTGTGGAGCACCAAGCAAGTGCTTGGGGTCCCCAATTCCAGGACTTGGCTCTTTGACACCATTTCTGGACCTGCCCTGGGCCAAAGGGGAGCCCACTTCCCTGAAGGGTGAGCCCCAGGCCAGGTAGCATTCACCACAAGCTGACTGAAGAGCCATTGGGCCTTAAGGGAACATTGACAGTAGCCTGGCAGTACCCACCATGGGCCTATGGTGGAGGTGGCCATGGAGTGAGGCTCCTCTGCATGTGGAAAGGGGAGGGAAGAGGGAGAAGAACTGTGTCTCATTGTTTGAGTGCTAGCTCAGCTGCAGTACAATAGAACACCAGGTAGATCTCTAAGGTTTTTGACTTCAGTTCCTATTCTTGGATGGTACCTCTGGATCTGCCCAGGGCCTGGGATAAATTGACACCCTGAAGGGAAGGACACAATCCTGGCTGGCTCCACCACCTGCTGATTATACAGCCTCAGGGCCTTGAGTGAACATAGGCAGTAGCCAGGTAATGGTTACAGTGGGCTTTGGGCAAGACCCAGTGCTGTGCTGGATTTAGGTCTTACCCAGCACAGTCCCAGTGATGGTGGCCACAAAGGTGCTCATGTCACTTCACCTCCAGCTCCAGGCAGCTCAGAATAGAGAGAAAGAGAGACTCCATTTGTTTGGGAGATAGTAAGGGAAGAGAAAAAGAGTCTATGCCTGGACATTGAGAGAATTCTTCTGGATCTTATCCAAAACCATCAAGGCGGTACCTCTATGAGTCTGCATGAACCACCGTGTTCCTAGGATTGGGGTGCCCCCTAATGCAGATGTGGCTTAGATCACAACACCCAAGTCATTTCAAATTCCTAGAAAACTTTATCAAGAAGGATGGGTACAAACAAGCCCAGACTGCAAAGACTACAATAAATACCTAACTCTTCAATGCTCAAACATAAACATCTACAAGCATCAAGGCCATTCAGGAAGACAGGACTGTATCAAATGAACTAAATAAGGCACCACGGACCAATCCTGGAGAAACAGAGATATGTGACCTTTCAGACAGAGAATTCAAAATAGCTGTTTTGAGGAAACTCAATAAAATTCAAGATAACACAGAAGGAATTCAGAATTCTATCAGATCAACTTAACAAACAGATTGAAATCATTAAAAAGCATTAAGCAGCAATTCTAGGGTTGAAAACTGCAACTGACATACTGATATAGTTTGGATATTTGTCACTACCCAAATCTCATGCTGAATTGTAATCTCCTGTATTGGAGGTGGGATCTGGTGGGAGGTGTTTGGATCATGGGGATGAATCCCTCATGAATGGCTTGGGCCATCCCCTTGGTGATAAGTGAGCTCTCCCTCAGAGTTCACACAAGGTCTGTTGGTTTAAAAGTGTGTGGCACCTCCTAGCCCACTCTGTCTCTCTCTCGCCCCTGCTTTCACCATGTGAAGTGCTTGCTCCCACTTTACCTTCTGCCATGATTGTAAGCTTGCTTCCTGAGGCCTCCCCAGAAGCATATACCAGTACCATGCTTCCTGTAAAGCCTGGAGAACCATGAGCCAATTAAACCTCTTTTCTTTATAAATTCCCCAGACTCAGGTATTTCGTTATAGCAATGCAAGAATGACATAATATGCATCCTGAAGAATGCCTCCGAGTATTTTAATAGAAAAATTGATCAAGTAAAACAAAGAATTAGTGAGCTTGAAGATAAGCTATTTGAAAATAAACAGAGGAGATGAAAGAAAAAAGAATAAAAACAATGAAGCATGCCTACAGGATCTGGAAAATAGCCTCAAAAGGGCAAATCTAAGAGTTGGTGGCCTTAAAGAAGAAATACAGAAAGAGGAATAGAAAGTTTATTCAAAAGGCTAATAACAAAGAATTTCCCAAACCTAGAGAAAGATATCAATATCCAAGTATAAGTAGGTTATAGAGCACAGAGCAGATTTAGCTCAAAGAAGACTACCTCATGGCATTTAATAATCAAATTCCCAAAGGTCAAGAATAAAGAAAATATCCTAAAAACAGCAAGAGAAGATAAACAACAGGATGGTCATGGTGACTCATGTCTGTAATCCCAGCACATTGGGAGGCCAAGGTGGGCAGATCACCTGAGGTCAAGAGTTTGAGACCAGCCTGGCCAACGTGTCGAAACCCTGTCTCTACTAAAAATACAAAAATTAGCCGGGCGTGGTGGCAGGTGCCTGTAATCCCAGCTACTTGGGAGGCTGAGGCAGGAGAATTGCTTGAGCCCGGGAGGTGGAGGTTGCAGTGAGCTGAGATGGCACCATTGCACTCCAGCCTGGGCAAAAAGAGTAAGACTCTATCTCAGAAACAAAACAAAACAAAACAACAAAACAAAACAAAACAAAAAACATACAGTGGAGCACCAATATGTCTGTCAGCAGACTTTTAGTGGAAACTTAACAGGCTAGGAGAGAGTGGCATGACATATTTAAAATGCTGAAGGAAAAAAAAGTTTACCCTAGAATAGTATATCCAGTGAAAATACCCTTCAAACATAAGAAGAAATAAATACTTTCCCAGACAAGCAAAAGCTGAAGGATTTAATCAATACCAGACCTGTCTTACAAGAAATACTAAAGAGAATTCTTCAATCTGAAAGAAAAGGATGTTAATGAGCAAGAAGAAATTATCTGAAGGTATAAAACTCACTGGAAATAGTAAGTACACTGGAAAAAACAGAATATTGTAATAATGAAGCATCTTCTTTGACCACAATGAAATAAAACTAGAAATTAATAACAGGAAGAATTTTGGAAACTATAAAAACAGATGAAAATTAAACAATATGCTTCTGAATGACTAGTGGGTCAATGGAGAAACTAAGAAGGAAATTGAACATTTTTTTTTGAAACAAATGATAATGACAACACAACATACCATACCTCTGGGATAGAGCAAAAGCAGTACCAAGAGAGAAGCTTATAGCTATAAGTGCCTACATCAAAAAAGAAGCAAAACTTCAAATAAACAACCTAAAGATGTGTCTTAAGGAAATAGAAAAGCAAGAGCAAACCAAACCCAAAATTAGTAGAAAAAAAGAAATAATAAAGATCAGAACAAAAATAAATAAATTTGAAATGAAGAAAACAACACAAAACATCAATGAAACAAAAAGTTGGTTTTTTTAAAAGTTAAAATTGACAAACCTTTAGCCAGATTAACTAAGAAAAAATAGATAAAATCCAAATAAATAAAGTCAGACATGAAAAAGGAGACGTTACAACTGGATACTGCAGAAATTCAAAGGATCATTATTGGCTACTATGAGCAACAATATGCCAATAAATTGGAAAATCTAGAAGAAATGGACACATTCCTAGACATACACAATCTACCAAGATTGAAAGAGAAAGAAATTCAAAACTTGAACAGACCAATTTTAACAAGTAATGAGATTGAAGTCACAATAAAAAGTCTTGTAGTAAAAAAAGCCCGGGACCCAGTGGCTTCACAGCGAATTTCTACCAAACATTTAAAGAAGAACTAATACCAATCCTATTCAAAGTGTTTCAAAAAGTAGAAAAGGAGGGAATACTTCCAAACTCATTCTATGAGGCCAGTATTACGGTGATACCAAAAGCAGAAAAAGACACATCAAAAAAAAAAAAAAAAAAAAGAAAAAAAAAGAAAACTTCAGGCCAATATCTCTGATGAATACTGATGCAAAAAAAACCTCTGGAAGTCAGTGTGGCGATTCCTCAAGGATCTAGAACTAGAAATTCCATTTGACCCAGCCATCCCATTACTGGGTATATACCCAAAGAACTATAAATCATGCTCCTATAAAGACACATGCACACGTATGTTTATTGCAGCATTATTCACAATAGCAAAGACTTGGAACCAACCCAAATGTCCAACAATGATAGACTGGATTAAGAAAATGTGGCACATACACACCATGGAATACTATGCAGCCATAAAAAATGATGAGTTCATGTCCTTTGTAGGGACATGGATGAAATTGGAAATCATCATTCTCAGTAAACTATCGCAAGAACAAAAAACCAAACACCGCATATTCTCACTCATAGGTGGGAATTGAACAATGAGAACACATGGTCACAGGAAGGGGAACATCACACTTCAGGGACTGTTGTGGGGGGGGGGGGGGAGGGATAGCATTGGGAGATATACCTAATGCTAGATGACGAGTTGGTGGGTGCAGCACACCAGCATGGCACATGTATACATATGTAACTTACCTGCACGTTGCGCACATGTACCATAGAGCCTAAAGTATAATAATAATAATAATAATAATAATAATAAAAAGAAAAAAAAAGAAGTTAAAAAAAATGTTAGCAAATCAAATCCAACAAGATATATAAGGAAAAAAAAAAAAAAAAAACCTCAACAAAATACTAGCAAACTAAATTTAACAATACATTAGAAATACCATTCATCATAACCAAGTGGGATTTATCCCTGAGATGCAAGGATGGTTAAATATATGCAAATCAATCAGTGTGATACATCATATCCACAGGATGAAGGGTAAAAACCATATGATCATTTCTATTGATGATGAAAAAGCATTTGATAAATTTCAACATCCCTTCCTGAATAAAAAAAAAGACTGGGGATAGAAGAAACATACCTCAACATAATAAAAGCCATATATAACAGACCCATAGCTAGTATCATACTGAATGGGAAAAAATTGAAAGCCTTTTCTCTGAGATCCAGAACAAGGCAAGGATGCCCACTTTCTCCACTGTTACTCAACATAGTGCAGAAAGTCCTTGCTAGGGCAGTCAGAGAAGAGAAAGAAATAAAGGGCATCCAAATTGGAAAGGAAATGAAATTATCCTTGTTTGCAGATGATATGATATTATATTTAGGAAAACCTAAAGGTGCCACCAAAACCTATTAGAACTGATAAATTCAGTGAAGTTGCAGGATACAAAATCAACATATGAAAATCAGTAGTATTTCTATATGCCAATAGCAAATAATCTGCAAAAGAAATAAAATTAATTCCATTTATAATAGCCACACATACAGATAAATATCTAGGAATTAACACGACTAAAGAAATGAAAGATCTCTACAATGAAAACTATAAAACACTGATGAAAGAAATTGAAGAGAACACAAAAAAATGAAAGATATTCCATGTTCATGGATTGGAAGAATCAATATTGTTAAAATGTCCATACTACCCAAAGCAATCTCCAAATTCAATGCAATTTGTATCAAAATATCAATGGTACTCTTCACAGAAATAGAAAAAAAATCCTAAAATTTATATAGAGCCACAAAAGGTCCCAGATAGCCAAAGCTTTCCTAAGCAAAAAGAACAAAACTGGAGGAATCACATTATCTGCCTTCAAACTATACTGTAGAGCTACAGTAACCAAAACAACATGGTACTGGCATTAAAAGATACACATAGACCAATGGAACAGAATAGAGAACCCAGAACAAATCCACACACCTACATTGAACACATTTTTGACAAAAAAGTGCCAAGAACATACACTGGGGGAAAAGGCAGTCTCTTCAATAAATAGTACTGGGAAAACTGGTTATCCATATGCAGAAGAATGAAACTAGACCTCTGTCTCTTGCTATATAAAAAATCAAATCAAAATGGATTGAAGACTTAAATCTAAGACCTCAAAATATGAAACTACTACAAGAAAACAGGGAAACTCTCCAGGACATTAGTATGGGCAAAAATGTCTTGGGTCATATCACACAGGCACTGGCAACCAAAGCAAAAACGAACAAATGGGATTATATCAAATTAAAAAGCTTCTATACACCAGAGGAACCAACCAACAAAGTAATGAGACAAGCCACAGCGTGAGAGAAAATATTTGCAAACTACCCATCTGACAAAGGATTAATAACCAGAATACATAAGGAGCTCAAACAACTCTATAGGAAAAAAATCTAATAATCTGATCAAAAAATGGGTAAAAGACTTAAATAGACACTTCTCAAAAGAAACATATGAATGGCAAACAGGCATATGAAAAGGTGCTCAATGTCAGTGATCATCAGAGAAATGCAAATCAAAACTACAATGAGATAACATCACACCTCGGTTAAATGGCTAAAAGGCTTATATACAAAAGACAGACAATAACAAATGCTGGCAAGGATGTGGAGGAAAGGGAATCCTCATACACTGTTGGTGGGGATGTAAATTAGTATAACCAATAGGGAGAACAGTATGGAGGTTCCTCAAAAATCTAAAAATAGAGCTCCCATATGATCCAGTAATCCCATTGCTGGGTACATATCCAAAAGAAAGGAAGTTAGTATATTGAAGAGATATCTGTACTACTGTGTTTGTTGCAGCACTGTTTACAACAGCTAACATTTTGGAAGCAACCTAAGTATCCATCAACAAATGAATGGATAAAGAAAGTGTGTGAACAGGCAACCTACAAAATGGGAGAAAATTTTCACAACCTACTCATCTGACAAAGGGCTAATATCCAGAATCTACAATGAACTCAAACAAATTTACAAGAAAAAAACAAACAACCCCATCAAAAAGTGGGCGAAGGACATGAACAGACACTTCTCAAAAGAAGACATTTATGCAGCCAAAAAACACATGAAAAAATGCTCACCATCACTGGCCATCAGAGAAATGCAAATCAAAACCACAATGAGATACCATCTCACACCAGTTAGAATGGCAATCATTAAAAAGTCAGGAAACAACAGGTGCTGGAGAGGATGTGGAGAAATAGGAACACTTTTACACTGTTGGTGGGACTGTAAACTAGTTCAACCATTGTGGAAGTCAGTGTGGCGATTCCTCAGGGATCTAGAACTAGAAATACCATTTGACCCAGCCATCCCATTACTGGGTATATACCCAAAGGACTATAAATCATGCTGCTATAAAGACACATGCACACGTATGTTTATTGTGGCATTATTCACGATAGCAAAGACTTGGAACCAACTCAAATGTCCAACAATGATAGACTGGATTAAGAAAATGTGGCACATATACACCATGGAATGCTATGCAGCCATAAAAAATGATGAGTTCACGTCCTTTGTAGGGACATGGATGAAATTGGAAATCATCATTCTCAGTAAACTATCGCAAGAACAAAAAACCAAACACCGCATATTCTCACTCATAGGTGGGAATTGAACAATGAGAACACATGGACACAGGAAGGGGAACATCACACTCTGGGGACTGTTGTGGGGTGGGGGAGGAGGGAGGGATAGCATTAGGAGATATACCTAGTGCTAAATGACGAGTTAATGGGTGCAGCACACCAGCATGGCACATGTATACATATGTAACTAACCTGCACATTGTGCACATGTACCCTAAAACTTAAAGTATAATAATAAGAAAATAAAAAAAAAAAAAAAAAAAAGAAAGTGTGGTGCATATACACAATGGAGTACTATTCAGCCATTAAAATTAATGAGATCCTGTCATTTGCAACAACATGAGTGGAACTAGAAATCATTATGTTGAGCAAAATAAACCAGGCACAGAAAGGCAAACATCATGGCCGGGCACAGTGGCTAAACCAATCATTTATTATTATTTTTTTAAATCCAAGTAAATGACACTGGGCATGATGGCTCATGCTTGTAATCCCAACAATTTGGGAGGCCAAGGCGGGCAAATTGCTTGAGGTCAGGAGTTCGAGACCAGCCTGGCCAAGATGGTGAAACCTCGTACCTACTAAAAAATACAAAAAATTAGCCAGGCATGGTGGTGGGTACCTGTAATCCCAGCTACTCGGGAGGCTGAGAGAGGAGAATCGCTTGAACCGTGGAGGCAGAGGTTGCAGTGAACCAAGGTCGTGCCGCTGCACTCCAGCCTGGGCAACAAAGCAAGACTTCATCTCAAAAAAAAAAAAATCACATTTTCTCCCATTCTGTTCTCATTTATTTGTGGGATCTAAAAATCAAAAGAATTGAACTCATGGACATAGAGAGTAGAAGGATGGTTAACAGAGGCTGGGAAAGGTAGTTGGGAACTAAGGGGGAGGTGGGGATGCTTAATAGGTACAAAAAACATAGTTAGAAAGAATGAATAAGATCTACTATTTGATAGCATAACAGGGTGACTATAGTCAATAATAATTTTACATTTTAAAATAACTGAAAGTGTGTAATAGGATGATTTGTAACTCAAAGGATAAGTGTTTGAGGGCATGGATACCCCATTCTCCATGATGTGCATATTTCGCATTGCATCCCTGTATCAAAACATCTCATGTACCCTGTAAATATATACACCTAGTACGAACTCACAAAAATTAAAACTAAAACTTACATAAAAACAAAAGTCAGGCAATAATGAATACTGGCAAGAATGTGGAAAAAAGGGGAACATTTTATGTTGTTGGTGGGAATGTAGATTAGTACAACCACTCTGGAGAACCATTTGAAGTTTCCTCAAAAAATTAAAATAAAGCTATTATATGGTGCAGCAATTTCACTCCTAGGTATATACCCAAGAGAAAGGAAATCAGTATATCAAAGAGATATCTGCACTCTTGTTTGTTGCAGCACTGTTTATAATAGCTAAGATTTGAATGCAACCTAAGTGTCATCAACGGATGAATGGATAAAAAAAAATGTGGTACATGTACACAATGGAGCATTATTCAGCCATAAGAATGAAGTCCTGTCATCTGCAACAACATGGATGATTCTGGAGATCATTACGTTAAGTGAAATAAGCCCAGCACAGAAATGCAAACTTCGCGTGTTCTCACTTATTTGTCGGAGGTAAAAATTAAAATAATTGAACTCATGGAGGTAGAGAGTTTAGAAGGATAGTTACCAGAGGCTGGAAAGAGAAGTGAGAGGTTTGGGGGAGGGGAGTGGGGATCATTAAGGGGTACAAAAACTAGTTAGAAAGAATGAATAATAACTAGTATTTGCTAGCACGATAGGGTGACTATAGTCAAAAGTAATTTAATTGTACACTTTTAATTAAATAAAAGGGTACAATTGGATTATTTGTAAGACAAAGAATAAATGCTTGAGGTGATGGATATCTCCATTTACCCTGATGAGATTATTATTCATTGTATGCCTGTATCAAAATATCTCACGTACTCTTTAAATACATACACCTATTATGTACACAGCAATGTTTTTTTTTAGAAAAGATAACTGGACAAATATTAACAGCTTGGGGGACAGAAAAATACTTGCAGTTCTTTATTCATGGCCATGCTTGTCAAACTTTTCACACTTGAAATTCCATTTCTTTCATGGCTCCACTAATACTCTCCCCCTTCGTACATCTCATTGACCAGAAACATCCACCTGACCGACTCACAACTAGGGGTATGTGAAGGTGGACTGGGTTGAGAATAGGAAAGTAGTCAGGGAGTGGGAGACAAAACTGACAGGCCAGACTTTCAGCTTGTCCTCATTCCCTAGGCAGCCAGACAAACAGAGATTAGGCATTAGGGATTGCAGAGGTACTTCAGAAGACATAGGATGGGATGAGTGACACGGAAGAAGCAGTGGTTGCTTCAGTATCCCAGCTCGTTTCAGCCATCCCCATTCCACATACACACTGGGGACTAAATAAGTATCCAAGTACTCAACTAGCCTCAGGACACAAGTCTTAATATCAATCTTTTCTGATTTAGGACCATGCTTGTGAAATATTTCCTACTTTAGGATTGACCCAATGTACCCCCAACACTCACTCCGGGCTCCTCTGCTAGAAGCCACTTCCAGAGAACTTTTTAAAAAAAATTCTGCTAAATTCTAGAAATTCTTTAAAATATTTCAATTTAAAAGTTTTTGGAAGGTAATCAGGGTATTTTACTAGGAATCAAGAAGGCACAGACCCAAATTTTAGGTTAAAGAAAATATACAGCATGAACTTAACTATAAACTATGTTTTTCTCCACCTTCTCTCAACTTCTGTCTGTCTGTCCCTGTCATGCTGTCTCTTTTTCTCACTCTTTTTGTTTCCTCCTGTTAATCTCAAGAGTTTCTTCTTGATGAATATGGCCTTGAGCCATCCCTAAACCTAAAAGAAGTAGTGTCATTGATTAGTTAAGGTGATTCTGAAACCAGGGCTTCCTGGTTTCCAGAGAATCCTGATGCCTTGATGCACTGAGTCACAGGATAAGGGGAGTAGCTTAAATGTCCATGCTTCCAAATGCCTCTTCTGTGCCTCACCTTCATTCAACTTCTCTGAGGGCTGGTTGCCCATAGAAGCTTCTTAATGATGTGATTATTCTAACTCAATTAGCAGAGAATGAAAGGAACAAAGGAAACTGATTTTGCAGTTTGCTGGTCATTGAAAGCCATCCTACCTTAAAATGTCAGCTAATTAGCAGATGGCGGGAGAGAGAGATTTTAATGAGTACTTAGACCATATTATCAGATTTTTCTGTAATTATTAATATTATATTTCAACAAATAAACCCAAACATATGATACAGCAAATTTTATTTGAAAAATAAATTTCTATCACTCTCATCCTAGCCAGATATTATATTCATAATGTCCAAAATCATAGAAATAATTAATTCCCAAATTAGTATTTTTATAGTTAAACACTGACCAGTTCTCTTTAATTAATTTGTGGACTCTGAACCTGTAATAATCTTTGGATGTACTTAATTCTCAATTAAGAAAGATGGAAAGCTGAGAGAAAAAGGTACATTTGAGAAAATAGCATTGGAAGAGAGCCAATGGCTGCAGATTCTAAAATGCAGAGAAAGTAGCTGTTCCATTCTCTGGAAGAAAAGGCATAAGCAAAGGAAAGCAACATCTAGGTTGACAACTTTGGTTAAAATTTACCCAGCATTTATTATGTATTAGGCACTGCTCTAAGCATTTTATACTCATCATATCATATATACCTCATAACTGCCCTATGGGAAAGGTTGTTTGTTATCCTCTTTATGTATGCATCCTAACATACATAATGTTATATGTATGTATATGTAAATACAAAAAGAGGATAACAAACAACCCTTTGGCAGGGCAGTGGAAGGTATGTATGTACATATGTATTCTAACATACGTAAAGAGATTAAGTAGCTTGCTCAAAGTCATAAAAATAGCAACAGTAGCAGGATTTGTAGCTATACGGTCTGACTAGAAAGACCAAACTCATAATTATTATGCAGTTCTTCGAAGAAACATGAGATCACAAATATTCTTAAGCATCAAAAAAGACCAGTAATGAAAAAGCACAGTAGATTATTAAAGGAATACATAGCTAGAGATAAAGGGCTTAACCCAGTCTCTGGCATAAAATTATTAAATTATCCTTTAACCAAGTTTTTTTTTTCCTTTTTTTGAGTCGGGGTCTCACTCTGTCACCCAGACTGGAGTGCAATGGTGGGATCTCAGCTCACTGCAATCTCTGCCTCCCGGGTTCAAGCGATTCTCCTGCCTCAGCCTCCCAAGTAGCTGGGACTACAGGCGCATGCCACACCTGGCTAATTTTTGTATTTTTCGTAGAGATGGGATTTCCCTGTGTTGGCCAGGCTGGTCTCGAACTCCTGACCTCGTGATCCACCAGCCTCAGCCTCTCAAAGTGCTGGGATTACAGGCCTGAGCCACCGCACCTAGCACCAAGGTTTTTTTTTTAAAGAGGGAAATACACACATATTCACTTATATGTCCAAGTTTGATGGGACAGAGACCATGCACCTGTAGTCCATTTTTTTAAGAACTGAAAGTAGATGTATAACTTTGGTAGACAGGAGTTTCAGTGAGGTACAAACACACACACACACACTTCAAGAATTTAGAAATAAGATTTTCCTCTAAAAGCTAAACCAGTAAAAGCCAGCCACAATGGATGTGATGATTGGATTGGAGGACACAATCAAAAGACTGCCTGTCCAGGTATGACAGCAAAGTATGCACACACCCAACACACCAGTCAAGGTTGAGTTGGGACCAGTCCAATGAAAGGGAAGAAAGGTCATGTCCAGGCAGAAGCATGGCATGTGCAAAAACTAGGAGGTGAGAGAGAGAGAGCAATATGTATTCAGAGATCTTAGAAAAGTTCACTATGGCCAAAGCATTGAAGCCAGAGTAGTAGGCAGGGGCAGGGCAGTGGAAGGTCTTGTCTGCCACATTAAGGTTGATTGGACCTTGTCTCCAGTACAGTGGGAAGCCAGACATTGAGATGTTCTTAGTCAGACATAGAAGCACTCAGATTTTAGGAAGGTGTCTTTGACTGCAGTGTATTGGAGTTGTCCCCACACCCACTCCACAGCAGAGGAGGCTCCTGCAGATAACCAGAAGAGAGGTGGCCTGGGAAAGGTAGGCAGGAGTGGCATCTGGTAGGAGTGGACTGATGAGCGACATCTCAGAGGTACATGGATGGTGTCTTATTCCGCTGGGGCTGCTATAACAAAATACCTTACACTGGGTAATTTATAAACAACAGAAATACATTGCTCACAGTTCTAGAGGCTGGGAAGTCCGAGACCAAGGTGCCAGCAAATGTGGTATCTGGTGAGGGTTCCCCTGCTTCATAGATGGTGCCTTGTTACTGTGTCCTCGCATGACAGAATGGGCTAAGGGAGCTTGCTCCAGCCTCTCTTCTAAGGGCACTCATCCTATTCATGAGAGTAGAGCCTTCATCTGACTTAACCACTTCTTAAAGGCCGCATCTCTTAATACTATCACACTGGTTATTAGGTTCCAACATATGAATTTTGGGGAGGCACCAACCTTCAGACAATAGCAGATGGGATGTGGGGGTGAGGCAGAGAAGAGAGTCTGGCTTGGGCAGTGAGGCACATTGATGCTGTCCCTCATGGAGAGTGAGAACCCCTTGAGGAGGAGCAGGAAGAAGAGGAGGAAGGGAAGGAGAAACAGGTATTTGAGGAGAAAGTGGAGGAGTTCAGGTTGAGAAAAGTTGAGTTGTGGGAGGTTGTGAGTTACCCAAAGGGAGCCCTTCAGTGACTAGTTGATCATACGGATCTGGAGTTCAGGTGTGAGGCCTGCACTGGGAGATGAAGTTGTGGGTGTCATCAGCCTTCAGAACCCCGAGAGAGGATCAGCTGGCTAGAGGAAATCCAACCATGAAAATGGGGAAAAGAAATGAGAAACAGAGAAAACTGTAAGGCACAGACAGCTGATGCCTAAAGTTTCTTACGTTGTGGAAAAGATGGAGGACTTTTGCAATCCCCCAGAGGCAATCTTATTTATTTCCTTACTATGGTGGTTTCTTGCTAACTGTGTCTTTGTGTTTCTGCAGGTGGGGCAGGCTAGGGGTTGTCATTCTTTTACTACCTTTGTATTTTTTAGGCCTTCGAGAGCTCTTGGCGTTTGTCTGCTTTTGAGGAAGGTAGTTTCCTTTTCCTTTTCTTCCTGCCTCTTCCAGGCTGTTTGTGTAGTTCTGTCTGCCAGAGCTTGCCAGTGGGGACTTCTTAAACACGTACATACGAGGCAGCTTAATTCATTGCTGAAGAGCGTAGGTTTGGCGTCACAGTCCTGATGGTTGTCATGGTTACCTAGTCATTAACATGGCTAAGTATGCATGAGAAGCAGGCCATTGCCTAAGTCTTGGGAATCCTTGTCACATGAATGGCTTTATAGATGCAATTGATTTTCTGTAACTTATTTTATTTTTTCAGGCACCAGAAATATGTCTTTTAATAATAGGAAGAAGTCTTATAGAGAGCATAGGGTAAAATGAATTATAGGAAACAATTTCAACAGGAGATAATTTTCACAGGAAGGTAGTAGTTACATTCCCAAGGGCTCAAGGACCTACTAATATTACCTGGCTTTCATTCCAACATCTTGTCCATCAGAGAATCTTTGTGCTTTGTGGCCCTGTAGTATTTTAATATTCTGGAATCCAAAGACAACACAGACACCTAGTTGATGTTTATCTCCTAAAAAGCACAGCAAGTCACCCCGATTCAATAGGAGAGGGATGAAGATTTTGCCCCAACACAACTTCATTAGACACCACACTGTAAATTATAGAAAAGGCACTGACTATCATACATAATATAGATGAGGAAGGTTCTTTTACTTCGAATGCTCTTTATACCATGGTTTAGCTATTTGACAGAAAAAAATGGCTGTTTATAAATGGGAAGTGTTCAGGATAATAGTGAAGGGTACTGACTTTAGCAAAGTGCCTACTGTGTGTCAGACACTGAATTGGGTATTTTTCATTGGTTTTCTTTTCAACTCCTACCAATTAAATAAGCAGTATTTATATTTCTAATCCTCTTCTATCTATATCTGTTTAAAGAAAATTTGAATATCTCTGTACATATTGGTTCATTGCCTGCTTAGAAAATAACTTTCATTGCTTCATTTTTTTTCTTGTACTAACGACACATATGCACTGGGAAGCAATTAGAAAATAGAGATGAGTGACACTTAAGAGTCCAGAGTCAGAAATGCAACCTGAACATCACAGAGCAGGAATGTTAGAAGGGAAGGTAGGAAGGAGGGAATAAAGAAGTGGGAAGGGGCTGCTGCTGTAACTGCCAGACTGAGCTTTCCAGAAGTTTGCCTGGCATAGTAAGCAGATCCGTGGCAGGCAGCCTCTGCTAAGATTCTTTTTTTTTTTTTTTTTTTTTTAAATCTGTTGAGATTTCCTCCAGAGAAGTCAGCTAGGCCTCTAGTCTACGCTCTTCTTCCCCTTTCTCCCACTATATCCCTCCCTCTCCCTTAGCTCCCTCCTACTACTTCCAGCCTACTTGTCCTACAAGATGCACAAATCAGGCTGGGAACTGTCAAAGTCTGTCCAGAGTAGGCAGGGAGCTGTCTCAGTCCTAGGGAATCTTCCACCCTCAGATAAAGAGAAGCTCTGGGTGTGCATGCACACACATGTATGCTTGGGTTTAAAATTAAGATAGGATTATGTCGTTTGCAGTTTTTTTCTGATTATAAAAGTTGTGCTTGTTTACTGAGAAAAAACAGTGAAATTCAGAAAAGTGTAAAGAAAATAGAAATTACCTAGAATCTTATAATTCAGATGTTCAGTTATGTTTTTGTACTTTTGTACAAAAATTGTAGAGCTTAGAATTTTTCTGTGCACAAACATATATGTACATACAATTTGTAACCACCATTTTAAATTTAGCCATGTGTTGTGGATCTTTCAATGTCAATAACAATTTATATCTTACTTTCTGAATTACTTTAAAACAATATTTTTTATGTTTCAAACTTTAATCTCTATTTTTCTGATTTTAAAGCTAATAAAATCCTTGTAAAAATCAAATAATATGCAAACATATAACATAGATAATGAAATTTTCCTGTATTTCTTTCACCTGCCAAACCTGTAGAAATATCCTCTGTTAATAATGTCAGATGCATCTGAAACAGAGCAACTCCATCTTAAATAGGGCTGGGTAAAATAAGGCTGAGACCTACTGGGCTGCATTCCCAGAAGATTAGGCATTCTAAGTCACAGGATGAGATAGGAGGTCAGCACAAGATACAGGTTATAAAGACCTTGCTGATAAAACAGCTCGCAGTAAAAAAGCCAGACAAGGCCCACCAAAACCAAGATGGCAATGAGTGACCTCTGGTTGTCCTCACTGCTACACTCCCACCAGGGCCATGACAGTTTATAAATGCCATGGCAACATCAGGAAGTTATCCTGTATGATCTAAAAAGGAGAAGCATGAAAAATCCACCTCTTGTTTAGCACATAATCAAGAAATAACCATAAAACTGGGCAACCAGCAACCCTCAAGGGTGCTCTGCCTATGGAGTAGCCATTCTTTATTACTTTACTTTTCTAATAAACTTGGTTTCACTTTACTGTATGTATTCTCCTTGAATTCTTTCTTGTGCTAGATCCAAGAACCCTCTCTTGGGGTCTGGATTGGAACCCCTTTCCGGTTACAATAATACATTCTTTTAGAAACGTTTTTCTTGGGATATATACATATATTCTTTCATAAAAGTGGGGCCATACTAAAAGCATATTACTCTACATATATCTTCCCAATTCATTCTTATGTTTACAATGTTTGTAAGCTGCTTTTGTTCACCTAGCAATAAATCATGAACATATTTCAGGTCAATAAATATATTCCTATTTAATTTTATGAATCACTCACTATTCAGTAAGATTTCCTCCAATTTTTGAAATTTTAACTAAGCTATTTTTCTGATCATAAAGTATATATGCTTGTGGCAAAATTTTAAATGATATAAAATTATATAAATTAGGAAGTGAAATTTCCCTGTTTCTCTCCATTCTCCTGTGAAGGTAGCTAATGGTGTCTATTCTTCCATTAATTTCTTCTCAAATACCCCCCGCCCCCGTCTCTGTCTTTCTCTCTTTTTCTCTCTCTCTCTCTCTCACACACACACACACAAACACACACACACACAGACACACACACACACACCCATTTATTTTGCAAAAAGATTGGATCATATGGGGTATATTGTTTAGCAACTTGCTTTAAAAAAAAACATAGCTATCTTTTCATGATAGCACATATAGATCCACTTCATTTCCTTTAAACCATTCAGAGGATTCCTTTGCATAAATGTATACTTTAAAATGCAACCAATGAGCTCTAAATGCCCTTTAGACTTTAAAAAGTGTTCATTATTACAAATCATGTTAAAATGGACATTTTTACATACATATTTACTTATGTGTGCCATTATTTTTGTATACATTTTTAGAAGTGAAATTGGTGTCTTAAAAGAACATGCACATTTTCTATCATCATAAGGACCACCAAATTTGCCTCCAAAAGATTGGGACAATTTATAGTCCAATCAAGAGTGTAAGAAAAAGCCAGTTTTCTGCAACACCATGTACCTTCAACACAACAAAAAAATTTTTGTCCCCTGTTATATCGTGAAATATATATTTAGTCTTCATTTCCATTTCCTGACACACAGCTAAAATCCTTGGACTCTCCCCATTGATGAGTGTCTTTTATATGATAATGAAATGACTGGTGGCTGGGGGCCCTTAGGTAACTTCAGAATGGGGTATTGAAAATGGGAAAGACCAAGGCAGGATTAAAAGGTTGGGACTTTCAGCCCCACCCCTTAACCTCTAGGGAGTAGAAAGGGGTGGAAAGTTGAGTTTATCACCAGTGGCCAATTATGTAATCAATCATGCGTACTTAATGAAGCCTCCTAAAAACCCAAAAGTATAGGGTTTGTTGAGTTTCTGAATAGCAGAATGTGTGGGAGTTCTTCAAGGGCTGCATTCCCAGAGAGGGCCTGGAAGCTCTGCATTCTTTCTCCCATACCTCACCCTATGTATTGCTTTCTTCTGGCTGTTCATCTGTATGCTTTGTACTATCAGTTATTGTAAACCAGTAAGTGTAAGTAAGTGTTTCCCTGAGCTCTGGGAGCTTCTCTACCAAATTAATTGAACCCGGGGAAGAGGTCATGGGAACCCCCAATTTGTAGCCAATCGGCCAGAAGCTCAGACCACAATCTATGCTTGTGACTGGGATTTAAAGTGAGGAGCAGTCTTGGGGACTGAACCCTCAACCTGTGGGATCTGATCCTCTCTTTAGGTAGATAGTGTCATAATTGAATTTTTAAATTTAGAGGACATCCAGCTGGTGTCTGCTGCAGAGGATTCTGCAGCACTGCTTGCTGGTGGGGAGAAATCCCCATACATTTTGGGGACCAGAAGTCACAGAAGTATTCCGTGTTATATTATACTGAATGATTAAGAGTAGGAATAAACACACTTTGATTTTTCCTCTATGCCATAGACCCCTTCATCAAAATTACCCCTGTAAATCCTAGGATTGCAAGAAATAACACTTGACCATTATTATTTGTGGTGTTGCGTGGTGGTATGTTTGTGTTTCTGTTAATGTTTGCAGCTGCATAGAACTCCTCCCTCTTTCCTTTTGCACCTTCCTGGCTGCTTTTCACATGTGACAATTATTCCTTTTCTAACTTCAGGTCCAGGCCAAAATTAGGGATTTACAGAGAAGAGCATTCTTGCAACATTATACTTACGTATATCCTGAAACTGTATCTTAGGACAAATTCCTAGAAGTGGGACTGCTGGGATGAAAGGACACATATACTTTAAAGCCAAATGCTTTATAATATGCGCTTGTAACTCCCAAGTTTATCTCCTGTCTAACTCTCTTCTTAGTTTCAGACCTGATATTAAACAACTTACTTTCTTTATGTTAAGTGAAATAAGCCAGGCACAGAAGGACAAACATCACAATGTTCTCACTTATTTGTGGGATCTAAAAATCAAAAGAATTGAACTCATGGACATAGACAGTAGAAGGATGGTTACCAGAGGATGGGAAGAGTAGTAGGGGGGGCTTATTGGGGAGGTGGGGATGGTTAATGGGTACAAAACTACTTAGAATGAATAAGACCTAGTATTTGATAACTCAAGAGGGTGACTATAGTCAATAATAACTTAATTGTCTGTTTTAAAATAACTTAAGCGGTGGCTCACACCTGTAATGCTAGCACATTGGGAGGCTAAGGCGGGAGGAGAGCTTGAGCCCAGGAGTTTGAGACCAGCCTGGGCAACATGGTGAAATCCGGTCTCTACAGAAAATAGAAAAGTTATCTGGGCTTAGTGGTGCATGCCTGTAGTCTCAGCTACTAGGGAGGTTGAGGTGGGAGGATTGCTTGAGTCCGGGAGGTCAAGGCTGCAGTGAGCCATGATCCTGCCTCTACACCCCAGCCTGGAGGACAGAGTGAGACCTTATCTCAATTAAAAAAAAAATTTAAAGAGTATAATTGAGTTGTTTGCAACTCAAAGGATAAATGCTTGAGGGGATGGGTACCCCATCCTCCATGATGTGCTTATTTCACATTACATGTATGTATCAAAACATCTTATGTTTTGATACATATATAAGTATATATGTATCAAAACATCTTATGTTTTGATACATATATAAATATATATACCTACTATGTGCCCACAAAAATTGAAAATTAAAAATTTTTTTATACAAATAAAAATAAAAAATGAAATTGCTAATTAGAAATGTAAACATGCTTTCTTATTTAAATTTCCATTTGGCTAGTTACTAGGGAGGCTGAGTACTTTTGGTTTGTTTATTGGTTGTTTGGGTTTCTTATTTTGTGAACTATCTATGTTATGGCAAAACGCTTCCGTTTTCTTTTTAAAATAACTAAAATTTTCTTATTACAAAAATGTACATGTCATAAAATTTCAGACAGTGTAGGAATGTGCAACATGGAAAATACGGTTCCCTAGATCAATCCTAACCTTAAGGAATCACCACTGCTGACAGTGTGAGAATTATAATTCCAGAATCTTCTAGAAATTTTTGAATGCCATCCATTTGACTTTACAGGCTCCTGAAGTTTCATTCATGGTTTTAGTATCTTAAGAGTTGTTTTGCCCACTGATGTCTTTGTCAAATAAAGGTAGTAGGTTTATTTTGACAAACCTACTTTTGTTTTAAAATCTCAACCTCAAGATGTCCAAAAACTAAATTCATCATCTCTGCTCTCTCCCATCCTCCAACATGGCCCTCCTCCACCTTCCTTATCTCAGTTAATGGCAGGTAGTGTCACTTTTTTTTTTTTCTTTCTAAGGTGTATATTTTGGACAAAGGTCCTTCCACATTTATTATATTTGTAGATGTTCTCTCCTATAGAAATTCTCTGTTGATCAAAATTTAAGCATCAATTAAAGGCTTTGTTACCTGATTTACATTTGTAAAATTTCCCTCCAGGATAAATACTGTGGTGTTCTCTGAGGTGTATATTTTGGACAAAAGTCTTTCCAAAATTATTACGTTTGTAGGGTTTCTATCCAGTACCGATTCTTTAATTTTTAGTAAGATGTGAACACCTGTTAAAGGCTTTGCCATATTCTTTCTATTTGAAAGTTTTTTCTACAGTATGGATTCCCTGATGTTGTGTGAGGATTGAGTAGCAGCAGTTAATGGGTTTGCCATTCTTTACATTTTAATGACTTCTCTCCAATATAAATCTTCTTATGTCTATTTAGATGTGATGATTGACTAAAGACTTTTCTACCCTTATTACATCTGTGTGATTTTTTTCCAGTAAGAATTCTCTGATGCTGAGTAAGTGGTGAGAACTTGTTAAAATTTTCCCACATTTCTTACGTTTGTAAGGCTTCTCTTGAATGTGGATACTCTGATGGATAGTAAGTTTTGAGGGTTGTTAAAACACTTTCCTATATTTGTTACATTTGTAATGATTATCTGGAAAATAATTATTCTGATGTTTACTGAAATTTGAGCTATGGTTAAAGTTTTTCTGAGTTTCATTACATAAGGTTTATTTCAAAAATCGATGTTGATATTTACTTATAGAAACATATGTTTCTATATAGAAGTAGCTGATATAAGTTGAGGTTTCTTCTGAGATGTTCTGTGTTCTTGATCTCCTGTGGCAGTTAAATTTCTGTTATGAGTAGTTGTTGCCCATTGGTTATGCACATTATAACATTCTTTTTGCCCTTCACCTCCACCCCACTTTCACAGTTTTTCCTGAAGTGTAAATTCTCAAGGCCACAGCTTTCATATCTTCCCAATATTACTTTTTGAAATGAAACATCTATGCCCTGCTTTGGTGAAAGGCCTTGGTTGTAATGACATGACAGATCTGAGTGTGTGGCTGTCTCATGTTTCTTCACATCCCAGCACTCTTTCTTTTGCTCCAGATAGGTGACCAGGTCCAGCTTATAGGCAGTGAGACCATTTTCCAGCTTCCAGAGTGTCCCAGAGTCCCCTCTACAAATCTTCCAGTACCTGCAGTTCACAGGAAACCTGGAGCCTCCTGGAGAATGGGAAATGGAGCATTAGAGACCAGCATTACCTATTTTTTACCAGCTAGAAAGTGTGACTCCTATCTCTCTGTCACCTTCTCATCCAGTTTATCCCAAGTCCTACTGATTGTGTCTCGAGGTGTATCTTGAATCTGTCTGCTTCTCTCCAACTTCATTGTTACCACACTAGAGCAAGCTAATATCTTTTCTTAGGCAAGCTGCTACAAAGATCTCCTAACTGGCTTTCTTATTCATTTATTTTTTTAGAGTAAATGGCATGTATTACATGAACTTCCAGGAATAGGAAAAGCCAGGCAAATTATATCACCATCCATATTTTCACATAGAAACACTGAATTTCTCCATTTCACATTATTCATAACATTTAGCCTTGTTTTAATTTTTGGCATATCAAAATGTGAAAGGCACTGACTGCTATGGACTAATGTTTGTGAACCCCCTAAAGTCATATGTTGAAACTCTACCCATATCTTTGATACTATTAGAAGGTGGGGCCTTTGGGAGATGATTAGGATTAAATGAGGTCATGAAAATGGAGCCCTCATGAATGGGATTAGTGCGCTTCAAATGTCATGAGAGAGATTGCTTCCCTTTTCTGCTCTCCACCATGTGAGAATACAATGAGAAGTTGGAAGTCTGCAACCTAGAAGAGGACCCTCACCATAACCTGACCATGCTAGCATCCTAATCTCAGACTTTCAGCCCCCAGAACTGTGAGAAATGAATATCTGTTGTTTAAGCCACCCAGTCTATGGCATTTTGTTATAGCAGTTGGAGCTAAGACGCTGACTTTCACTTTTTGAAACTAGATGCCACTAATAAGCAAAGTGTTAGAGTGAATGAGGGACACCGAAAGTTGTAATATCTACATTTTTGAAAGAAAAATTTTGCAGTTACAAAATAACTGATAAAACAATTTGAAATTATCTTTGAGTTTTAGAAATATTAGGAGACACTTGGTCACTTGCAAATCTTAACTATTCTGATAATGCTATGGACACGGAAGGGAGTCTGGAATTCAGAATGCCTATGTAATGTTTTTTTCTAGTTTTGGAAACAAACAAGCAGTAATTTATCTTTCTAAAATGTCTAAGATGAATGGAAAAATGTACATAGATGGAATTTTTCTTTTAATTGAGAAATTGCAGAGAGCAAATGCTCACTTTTCTCCACTCCTATGTGATATTGTGAAACATATATTGGGTCATCATTTCCATTTCCTTGTATACAATTCCTAAAACCCTTGGAATCTCCAAAGTGGTGTTTTTTTGTATGCTAATGAGATGACTGGAGGCTGGGGGCCCCTAGGTATTTCAGGATGGGGGCTGGTCATGGGAAAGATCAAGGCAGGATTAGAAGGTTGGAGCTTTCAGCTCCAACCCCCAACCTCCAGGGAAAGGAGAGGGGCTGAACGTTAAGTTGATCACCAATGGCCAATGATGCAATCAGTTATACCTATCTAATGAAGCCTCCATAAAAACCAAAAAGAACTGGGTTTGAAGAGCTTTCAGGTCGCTGAACACGTGGAAGTTCCTGAAGGATGGTGTGCCCAGGGAGGGCACAGAAACTCCACGCTCCTTCTCATACCTCACCCTATGAATCTCTTCATCTGTATCTTTTGTAATATTCTTTAATAATAAACTGGTAAATGTAAGTGTTTCCCTAAGTTTTGTGAGCTGCTCTAGAAAATTAGTTGAACCCAAGGAGGGGGTTGTGAGAACTCCAATTTATATTCAGTTGGTCGGAAGAACAGGAGAAGAAAAACAACCTGGGGCTTGTGATTGGCATCAGATGTTGGGGAGCAGTCTTGGGGACTGAACCTTCAACCTGTGGGATCTGACCCTGTCTCCAGGTGGATAGTGTCACAATTGAATTAGAGGATATGTAGCTGGTGTCCCCTGCAGAATTGATTACTTGCTTTGATTACATGTTTGGTTACTGAAGTCTTCTGTATTGATTGTTCAGTGAGAGTATAGGAGAAACTGAGTTTATGTTTACCCTAGTTTTAATCAAGTTCTTTATCTTGCTTTCTTTTTTCTTTCCTTCTTTCCGTCCTTTCTCCCTTTTTCTTTCTGTCCTCCCTCCCTCTCACCTTCCCTTCCTTTGGTTTCTTTTAATCTTTTTTCTTTGTATTAAGTTATAATTCATACACCATAAAATGCACCCTGTTAAATTGCACAATGGAGTGGTTTTTATACATCCACAAAGTTTTGCAACCATTATCACTATCTAATTTGAGAATAATTTCAAAACCCCTAAATGAAACCCCATATCCATTAGCAGTCACTCCCCACTGTTCTCTCTCCCCATCTCCTGGCAACCATTAATATATTTTCTGCCCCTCTGAATTTGCTTATTCTGAATATTTAATATTAATGGAATCATACAGTATGAAATCTTGTGAGTCTGGTTTCTTTCACTTAGCATACTGTTTTTGAGGGTCATTCACATTGTAGTATGTATCAGCATGCACTTCATTCCTTTTTAAGGCTGATATTTCATCGTATGGATATATGATATTATGTTTACTCATACATCAATTGATAGGCATTTGTGTTGTTTCCACTTTTGAGCTATTATGAATAATGTTGTTACGGACATTAACGTGCAAATTTTTGAGTGGTGGACATATGTTTTCAATTTTCTAGTATATATATACCTAGGAATAGAATTGATGGGTCCCATGCTAACTATTTGTTTAAATTTTTGAAGGACTGCCAAACTGTTATCCGAAGTGGTTGCAGTGTTTTATATTCCCATCAGCAATGTATGAGGCTTCCAATTTATCCACATCTTTGTTAATATTTGTTATTGCTCATCTTTTTTATTATAGCCATCCTACGGGGTGTTGGGTGGTATTGCATTGTGGTTTTGATATGCATTTCCCTAATGACTAATTATGTTGAGCATCTTTTCATGTACTTATTGACCATTTGCATATCTTTGGAGAAATATCTATTCAAACACTTTACCTAGTTTAGATTGTTTTGTCTTTTATTATTGTTGAGTTGTAATAGTTCATTGTATATCCTAGATACTAAACTCTTATCAGGTATTATTTGAAAATATTTTCAACCCATCCTATGGGTTGTCTTTTCTTGATGAAAGTTTTTTCCTAAGTTTTGAAGCACGAAAAATTTAAAATTTTCTGAAGTAAACTGTATTTATTTTCTCTTTCGTTGCCTGAGCTTTTGGCGTCATATTTAAGAAATCATTGCCTAGATCAAGCTCATAAAGATTTCTCTCTATGTTTTCTTCTAAGAGTTTTACAGTTTTAGTTCTTATAAGTCTTTGATACACTTTGGGTTACCCAGGATGTGATATAGACTAATAATATTAAAGTTTAAGAAAAGTTAAAAAAAAAAGAAAGAAAATGATGTGAAGTAGGGGTGCAAATTAATTCTTTTCCATGAGAATATCTGTTTATCCCAGTACCATCTGTTGCAAAGACTATTCTTTCCCCATTGAATGGCCTTGAAACCTGTGTTAAAGGTTAATTGTCCATTAATGTTAGGGTTTATTTCTGGATTCTCAATTCTGATCTGTTCATCTATATGTCTATCTTTTTATATCATTGCCACACAGTCTTGATTATAGTAGCTTTGTAGTAAGTTTGAAATTGAAATGTTTGAGTCCTCTAACTTTGTTTTTTCTTTTTCTTTTTTTGTATTTGTTTTTATTATTATTATACTTTAAGTTTTAGGGTACATGTGCACAATGCACAGGTTAGTTACATATGTATACATGTGCCATGCTGGTGTGCTGCACCCATTAACTCGTCATTTAGCATTAGGTATATGTCCTAATGCTATCCCTCCCCCTTCCCCCCACCCCACAACAGTCCCCAGAGTGTGTTGTTCCCCTTCTTGTGTCCATGTGTTCTCATTGTTCAATTCCCATCTATGAGTGAGAACATGCGGTGTTTGTTTTTTTGTCCTTGTGATAGTTTACTGAGAATGATGATTTCCAATTTCAACCATGTCCCTACAAAGGACATGAACTCATCATTTTTTATGGCTGCATAGTATTTCATGGTGTATATGTGCCACATTTTCTTAATCCAGTCTATCATTGTTGGACATTTGGGTTGGTTCCAACTCTTTGCTATTGTGAATAGTGCCGCAATAAACATACGTGTGCATGTGTCTTTATAGCAGCATGATTTACAGTCCTTTGGGTATATACCCAGTAATGGGATGGCTGGGTCAAATGGTATTTCTAGTTCTAGATCCCTGAGGAATCGCCACACTGACTTCCACAATGGTTGAACTAGTTTACAGTCCCACCAACAGTGTAAAAGTGTTCCTATCTCTCCACATCCTCTCCAGCACCTGTTGTTTCCTGACTTTTTAATGATTGCCATTCTAACTGGTGTCAGATGGTATCTCATTGTGGTTTTGATTTGCATTTCTCTGATGGCCAGTGATGATGAGCATTTTTTCATGTGTCTTTTGGCTGCATAAATGTCTTCTTTGAGAAGTGTCTGTTCATATCCTTTGCCCACTTTTTGATGGGGTTGTTTGTTTTTTTCTTGTAAATTTGTTTGAGTTCATTGTAGATTCTGGATATTAGCCCTTTGTCAGATGAGTAGGTTGCGAAAATTTTCTCCCATTTTGTAGGTTGCCTGTTCACTCTGATGGTAGTTTCTTTTGCTGTGCAGAAGCTCTTTAGTTTAATTAGATCCCATTTGTCAATTTTGGCTTTTGTTGCCATTGCTTTTGGTGTTTTAGACATGAAGTC
The DNA here is from genome assembly GCF_028885625.2 of Pongo pygmaeus. NCBI lineage: Eukaryota > Metazoa > Chordata > Mammalia > Primates > Hominidae > Pongo > Pongo pygmaeus. The sequence goes on from NC_072396.2 coordinate 105,760,130, forward strand.
CTTGCCCATGCCTATGTCCTGAATGGTAATGCCTAGGTTTTCTTCTAGGGTTTTTATGGTTTTAGGTCTAATGTTTAAGTCTTTAATCCATCTTGAATTAATTTTTGTATAAGGTGTAAGGAAGGGATCCAGTTTCAGCTTTCTACATATGGCTAGCCAGTTTTCCCAGCACCATTTATTAAATAGGGAATCCTTTCCCCATTGCTTGTTTTCTCAGGTTTGTCAAAGATCAGATAGTTGTAGATATGCGGCGTTATTTCTGAAGGCTGTGTTCTGTTCCATTGATCTATATCTCTGTTTTTGTACCAGTACCATGCTGTTTTGGTTACTGTAGCCTTGTAGTATAGTTTGAAGTCAGGTAGCGTGATGCCTCCAGCTTTGTTCTTTTGGCTTAGGATTGACTTGGCAATGCGGGCTCTTTTTTGGTTCCATATGAACTTTAAAGTAGTTTTTTCCAATTCTGTGAAGAAAGTCATTGGTAGCTTGATGGGGATGGCATTGAATCTATAAATTACCTTGGGCAGTATGGCCATTTTCACGATATTGATTCTTCCTACACTTGAGCATGGAATGTTCTTCCATTTGTTTGTATCCTCTTTTATTTCATTGAGCAGTGGTTTATAGTTCTCCTTGAAGAGGTCCTTCACGTCCCTTGTGAGTTGGATTCCTAAGTATTTTATTCTCTTTGAAGCAATTGTAGATGGGAGTTCACTCATGATTTGGCTCTCTGTTTGTCTGTTATTGGTGTATAAGAATGCTTGTGATTTTTGTACATTGATTTTGTATCCTGAGACTTTGCTGAAGTTGCTTATCAGCTTAAGGAGATTTTGGGCTGAGACAGTGGGGTTTTCTAGATATACAATCATGTCGTCTGCAAACAGGGACAATTTGATTTCCTCTTTTCCTAATTCAATACCCTTTATTTCCTTCTCCTGCCTAATTGCCCTGGCCAGAACTTCCAACACTATGTTGAATAGTAGTGGTGAGAGAGGGCATCCCTGTCTTGTGCCAGTTTTCAAAGGGAATGCTTCCAGTTTTTGCCCATTCAGTATGATACTGGCTGTGGATTTGTCATAGATAGCTCTTATTATTTTGAGATACGTCCCATCAATACCTAATTTATTGAGAGTTTTTAGCATGAAGGGTTGTTGAATTTTGTCAAAGGCCTTTTCTGCATCTATTGAGATAATCATGTGGTTTTTGACTTTGGTTCTGTTTATATGCTGGATTACATTTATTGATTTGCGTATATTGAACCAGCCTTGCATCCCAGGGATAAAGCCCACCTGATCATGGTGGATAAGCTTTTTGATGTGCTCCTGGATTCGGCTTGCCAGTATTTTATTGAGGATTTTTGCATCAATGTTCATCAGGGATATTGGTCTAAAATTTTCTTTTTCTGTTGTGTCTCTGTCAGGCTTTGGTATCAGGATGATGCTGGCCTCATAAAATGAGTTAGGGAGGATTCCCTCTTTTTCTATTGATTGGAATAGTTTCAGAAGGAATGGTACCAGTTCCTCCTTGTACCTCTGGTAGAATTCGGCTGTGAATCCATCTGGTCCTGGACTCTTTTTGGTTGGTAAGCTATTGATTATTGCCACAATTTCAGCTCCTGTTATTGGTCTATTCAGAGATTCAACTTCTTCCTGGTTTAGTCTTGGGAGAGTGTATGTGTCGAGGAATTTATCCATTTCTTCTAGATTTTCTAGTTTGTTTGTGTAGAGGTGTTTGTAGTATTCTCTGATGGTAGTTTGTATTTCTGTGGGATCAGTGGTGATATCTCCTTTATCATTTTTTATTGCATCTATTTGATTCTTCTGTCTTTTTTTCTTTATTAGTCTTGCTAGCGGTCTATCAATTTTGTTGATCCTTTCAAAAAACCAGCTCCTGGATTCATTAATTTTTTGAAGGGTTTTTCATGTCTCTATTTCCTTCAGTTCTGCTCTGATTTTAGTTATTTCTTGCCTTCTGCTAGCTTTTGAATGTGTTTGCTCTTGCTTTTCTAGTTCTTTTAACTGTGATGTTAGGGTGTCAATTTTGGATCTTTCCTGCTTTCTCTTATGGGCATTTAGTGCTATAAATTTCCCTCTACACACTGCTTTGAATGTGTCCCAGTGATTCTGGTATGTTGTGTCTTGGTTCTCATTGGTTTCAAAGAACATCTTTATTTCTGCCTTCATTTCGTTATGTACCCAGTAGTCATTCAGAAGCAGGTTGTTCAGTTTCCATGTAGTTGAGCAGTTTTGAGTGAGTTTCTTAATCCTGAGTTCTAGTTTGATTGCACTGTGGTCTGAGAGACAGTTTGTTTTAATTTCTCTTCTTTTACATGTACTGAGGAGAGCTTTACTTCCAAGTATGTGGTCAATTTTGGAATAGGTGTGGTGTGGTGCTGAAAAAAATGTATATTCTGTTGATTTAGGGTGGAGAGTTCTGTAGATGTCTATTAGGTCCGCTTGGTGCAGAGCTGAGTTCAATTCCTGGGTATCCTTGTTAACTTTCTGTCTCGTTGATCTGTCTAATGTTGACAGTGGGGTGTTAAAGTCTCCCATTATTATTGTGTGGGAGTCTAAGTCTCTTTGTAGGTCACTAAGGACTTGCTTTATGAATCTGGGTGCTCTTGTATTGGGTGCATATACATTTAGGATAGTTAGCTCTTCTTGTTGAATTGATCCCTTTACCATTATGTAATGGCCTTCTTTGTCTCTTTTGATCTTTGTTGGTTTAAAGTCTGTTTTATCAGAGACTAGGATTGCAGCCCCTGTCTTTTTTTGTTTTCCAGTTGCTTGGTAGATCTTCCTCCATCCTTTTATTTTGAGCCTATGTGTGTCTCTGCACGTGAGATGGGTTTCCTGAATACAGCACACTGATGGGTCTTGAGTCTTTATCCAATTTGCCAGTCTGTGTCTTTTAATTGGAGCATTTAGTCCGTTTACATTTATAGTTAATATTGTTATGTGTGAATTTGATCCTGTCATTATGATGTTAGCTGGTTATTTTGCTCGTTAGTTGATGCAGTTTCTTCCTAGTCTTGATGGTCTTTACATTTTGGCATGATTTTGCAGCGGCTGGTACAGGTTGTGCCTTTCCATGTTTAGTGCTTCCTTCAGGAGCCCTTTTAGGGCAGGCCTGGTGGTGACAAAAATCTCTCAGCATTTGCTTGTCTGTAAAGTATTTTATTTCTCCTTCACTTATGAAGCTTAGTTTGGCTGGATATGAAATTCTGGGTTGAAAATTCTTTTGTTTAAGAATGTTGAATATTGGCCCCCACTCTCTTCTGGCTTGTAGAGTTTCTGCCCAGAGATCTGCTGTTAGTCTGATGGGCTTCCTTTTGTGGGTAACCCGACCTTTCTCTCTGGCTGCCCTTAACATTTTTTCCTTCATTTCAACTTTGGTGAATCTGACAATTATGTGTCTTAGAGTTGCTCTTCTCAAGGAGTATCTTTGTGGTGTTTTCTGTATTTCCTGAATCTGAATGTTGGCCTGCCTTGCTAGATTGGGGAAGTTCTCCTGGATAATATCCTGCAGAGTGTTTTCCAACTTGGTTCCATTCTCCCCGTCACTTTCAGGTACACCAATCAGATGCAGATTTGGTCTTTTCACATAGTCCCATATTTCTTGGAGGCTTTGTTTGTTTCTTTTTATTCTTTTTTCTCTAAACTTCCCTTCTTGCTTCATTTCATTCATTTCATCCTCCATCACTGATACCCTTTCTTCCAGTTGATCGCATCAGCTCCTGAGGCTTCTGCATTCTTCACATAGTTCTCGAGCCTTGGCTTTCAGCTCCATCAGCTCCTTTAAGCACTTCTCTGTATTGGTTATTCTAGTTATACATTCGTCTAAAGTTTTTTCAAAGTTTTCAACTTCTTTGCCTTTGGTTTGAATTTCCTCCTGTAGCTCGGAGTAGTTTGATCATCTGAAGCCTTCTTCTCTCAACTCGTCAAAGTCATTCTCTGTCCAGCTTTGTTCCATTGCTGGTGAGGAACTGCGTTCCTTTGGAGGAGGAGAGGCGCTCTGCTTTTTAGAGTTTCCAGTTTTTCTGCTCTGTTTTTTCCCCATCTTTGTGGTTTTAACTACTTTTGGTCTTTGATGATGGTATTGTACAGATGGGTTTTTGGTGTGGATGTCCTTTCTGTTTGTTAGTTTTCCTTCTAACAGACAGGACCCTCAGCTGCAGGTCTGTTGGAGTTTGCTAGAGGTCCACTCCAGACCCTGTTTGCCTGGGTATCAGCAGCGGTGTCTGCAGAACCGCGGATTTTTGTGATCTGCGAATGCTGCTGTCTGATCATTCCTCTGGAAGTTTTGTCTCAGAGGAGTACCTGGCCTTGTGAGGTGTCAGTCTGCCCCTACTGGGGGGTGCCTCCCAGTTAGGCTGCTCGGGGGTCAGGGATCAAGGACCCACTTGAGGAGGCAGTCTGCCCGTTCTCAGATCTCCAGCTGTGTGCTGGGAGAACCACTGCTCTCCTCAAAGCTGTCAGACAGGGACATTTAAGTCTGCAGAGGTTACTGCTGTCTTTTGGTTTGTCTGTGCCCTGCCCCCAGAGGTGGGGCCTACAGAGGCAGGCAGGCCTCCTTGAGCTGTGGTGGGCTCCACCCAGTTGGAACTTCCCGGCTGCTTTGTTTACCTAAGGGAGCCTGGGCAATGGCGGGCGCCCGTCCCCCAGCCTCGCTGCCACCTTGCTGTTTGATCTCAGACTGCTGTGCTAGCAATCAGCAAGACTCCGTGGGCATAGGACCCTCTGAGCCAGGTGCGGGATATAATCCCCTGGTGCGCCATTTCCTAAGCTCATCGGAAAAGCGCAGTATTCGGGTGGGAGTGGCCCGATTTTCCAGGTGCCATCTGTCACCCCTTTCCTTGACCAGGAAAGGGAACTCCCTGACCCCTTGCGCTTCCCGAGTGAGACAATGCCTCGCCCTGCTTAGGCTGGCGCAGGGTGCGCTGCACCCACTGTCCTGGGCCCACTGTCTGGCACTCCCTAGTGAGATGAACCCGGTACCTCAGATGGAAATGCAGAAATCACCGTCTTCTGCGTCGCTCACGCTGGGAGCTGTAGACCGGAGCTGTTCCTATTCGGCCATCTTGGCTCCTCCTGTTTTTTTCTTTTTCAAGATTTTTTTTTTAGCTATTGGGTGTACCCTGCATTTCCATATTAATTTTAGAATCAGCTTGTATATTTCTGTAAAAACTCAGCTGAGATTTTGATAGGGATTGTATTGAAAGTGTTGATCAATTTGAGGAGTACTGTTATCTTAAGAATATTAAGCTTTCCAATCCATGAACGCCAATGCCTTTCCATTTATTTGTCTTTAAAAAATTTTTTACCACAATGTTTTGTAGTTTTTCAGTTTGCAATTCTTGCCTTCCTTGGTTAAATTTATTCCTAAGTATTTTTTTTTTTTTTATTTTGAGACAGGGTCTTACTCTTTCACCCAGGCTGGAGTGCAGTGGTCCAAACACAGCTCACTGTTATCTCAACCTCCTAGGCTCAAGTGATCCTCCAATTTCAGCTGCCCAAGTACCTGGAACTACAGGTGCCACCACCATGCCTGGATAATATATTTTTAAAAATTTTTTATAGAGATGGGGTCTTGGTATGTTGCCAAGGCTAGTCTCAAACTCCTAGGTGCAAGCTGTATACTCTTGCCTCTGCCTGCCAAAGTGCCGGGATTATAAGCATGAGCCACTGCACCTGGCTGTAAGTGTTTTTTTGATGCCATTGTAAATAAAATTGTTTTCTGAATTTTACTTTTGAGTTGTTTATTGCTTGTGTATTAAAATGTAAATGATTTTTGTATATTGATCTTTTAGCCTGCAACTTTGCTAAACTAGTTTAACTCTAATAGTTTATTTGTGGACTCCTTAGGATTTCCTATATACGAGGTCGTGTCATTTTTGAAATAGAGGGTTTTACTTCTTCTTTTCCAATTTGCATGCCTTTTATTTCCTTTCCTTTCCTAAGTTCCCTGGCTAGAATATCAATACAATATTGAATGGAAGTGGTGAAAGCGAGTATCCTTGTCATGTTCCTGCTCTTAGTGTCTTCATCTAATCGATATTGCTCTTGATTTATTCTCCATCTAGAGAGATCATTATAAACATTAGATGACACCAAGTCACTACTCATCCTAAACACACCTGTGAATTTCTGTCCTATTTAAAATCCAAATTGCCCCTCTTGGCTTATAAGGCTCTCCATGCCCTTCTTCCCCAACTTTATCTCATATTGCTTTTATTTTTTAAAAGTTAATTTATTTTTAAATTGACAATAAAAGTTTACATATTTATTATGTATGACTTGATGTTTGAAATATGTATACATTGTGTTAAATTGACAATAAAAGTTTACATATTTATTATGTATGACTTGATGTTTGAAATATGTATACATTGTGGAATGGCTAAATTGAGCTAAATTAACGTATGTATTACCTCACATACATATCTTTTTTTTTTTTGTAGTGAGAACACTTAAAATTTACTCTCTTAGCAATTTTTAGGAATATAATATAGTTGTCCCTTGGTATCATTGTGGGCTTGGTCCTAGGATCCTGTGGCTACTAAAATCTGGATGCTCAAGTCCCTGATCTAAAATGGTGTAGTGTTTACATATAACCTAGGCACATCCTCCTGTATATTTTAAATTATCTCTAGATTACTCATAATACCCAATACAATGTAAATGCTATGTAATATTTGTTACACTGTATAGTTTTTTTGAAAAGAGATTATTTTTATTGTATTGCCATGGTTAATTGTTTTTTTTTCCTGAATATTTTCAATCCGCAGTTGGTTGAATCCACTGATGCAGAACCCGTGGATATGGAGGGCTGACTGTACGTTGCTATTTACTATAGTCACAGTAGATCTCTTGAACTTATTCCTCTTATCTTCACACAACTTTTCTTACTCTGCATGATAGCCACATGGACCATACTCTCTCCTGTCACAAGCTCTATATCATGCTATCCCTTTCCTTGGACAAGCCAGTTTCTTCAACTCCATTGCCTCTTTGTTCTAATTCAAAATTACATGTGAAAGCCCTATCCATGAATGAATCAGTCCAATTTCCTCCTTTTTGTTCCTAATATTGTTTCTGTATGCTGCTGAGAAAAATAACATAGCCTCAAGATTTGGTCTCAAGGTCCAGGTGTGCCCAATGTTTCTTCAGTATTTCTCTACAATCATCTCTTAGACAATTTTCACAGTGACCACATCATACTTTTTCCATTGTTTTCAAACCTCTGAACCTTCGCCATCTCATCATTTTTTCCTATTTAGTGCTAAGCCCTTCATCTTTGTTTTGGATCCCTTTCCCTCTTGCATCCTCTGTGGCCTTATTCCATCAGCTATTCTCAATTTCTTCTGTAGTTTCAACTTCTCTTCCAGCTCCTTTTCCAATAGATTTCAAATATACTCAAATTCCTCTCACAAAAAAGGCAAAAAAAAAAAAAACCCAACAAACAAACCTTTCCTTACCCCATACCTCTCACCAGTTATTGCCCTCTCTCTCTCCTGCACTTCCCATCCAAACTACTAGAAATAACTGTGTACATTCTTTATTCCCACTTTCTCACCATCCACTCTTTACTGGAGAGGTAGTGACCTCTCCTATGAAATTGCTCTTGCCAAGGTCATAAATAATACCATTGTTGTTAAAGGGATAATTCTCAGTCTTTACATTTAAGTTATCTCTTACTAGCATTTAGTCACTTTCTCCGTTCTAAAATATTTTTTTTCCTGTATACAAGGAAAATCCATGATCCTTGTTCTTTTCCCTTTTTTATTTTTTTCCTATGACCCTTATTTAAAAGTCTAAACATTTTGGAAATGTATAATATAGAGATGAAAGAGCCCTGTAATCTCATCCCCCAGTCACCAGGACTGTTAACAGATCAGTGTTTATTCTTCTAGACATTTTTTCTATGCCAAAACTAATGTACTGTATATAACAATAATTTTTGGTTAAAAAGAACTTACAGTTTTTTACAGACATTTTTTTTTCTTTTTTGAGACAGAGTCTCACTTTGTCACACAGGCTGGAGTGCAGTGGTCCAATCTTGGCTCACTGCAGCCTAGACCTCCTGGGTATTAATAGCTGGTATTACAGGTATGCAACACTACACCTGGCTAATTTTTTTGGTATTGTTTTACAGACCGGGTTTCGCCATGTTGCCCAAGTTGTCTCCAACTCCTGAACTCAAGCGATCTGCCTACTTTGTTCCCCTAAAGTCCTAGAATTAGAGGCGTAAGCCACCACACCGAACAAGAGCCTCCTTTTTACTTAATGTATCTTGGACTGCTTTCCATGGCAGTGCATATAGTTCTACGTCATTTCTTTTAAGTGATTCATCTTTCTTCCATGGCAAAGATTTACTGTAATTCATGGAACTCTCCTGTGTTGATAGATGTTTACCAATGTTCGCCATTACAAACAATACTGCAGTAAACATTCTTGTACCTTGTGCAAGTGCTGCCTTGGGACAAATTTGTAGAACTAGAATTAAGATATGTTAATACTGTAAGAGGATACTTTTTTAAAAATTATACTTTAAGTTTTGAGGTACATGTGCACAACGTACAGGTTTGTTACATATGTATACGTGTGCCATGTCGGTGTGCTGCACCCATTAACTCGTCATTTAACATTAGGTATATCTCCTAATGCTCTCTCTCCCCCTCCCCCCACCCCACAACAGGCCCCAGTGTGTGATGTTCCCCTTCCTGTGTCCAAGTGTTCTCATTGCTCAATTCCCACCTATGAGTGAGAACATGTGGTGTTTGGTTTTTTGTCCTTGCGATAGTTTGCTGAGAATGATGGTTTCCAGCTTCATTCATGTCCCTACAAAGGACATGAACTCATCATTTTTTATGGCTGCACAGTTTTCCATGGTGTATATGTGCCACATTTTCTTAATCCAGTCTATCATTGTTGGACATTTGGGTTGGTTCCAAGTCTTTGCTATTGTGAATAATGCTGCAATAAACATACGTGTGCATGTGTCTTTATAGCAGCATGATTTATAATCCTTTGGGTATATACCCAGTAATGGGATGGCTGGGTCAAATGGTATTTCTAGTTCTAGATCCCTGAGGAATCGCCACACTGACTTCCACAATGGTTGAACTAGTTTACAGTCCCACCAACAGTGTAAAAGTGTTCCTATTTCTCCACATCCTCTCCAGCACCTGTTGTTTCCTGACTTTTTAATGATCGCCATTCTAACTGGCATAAGATGGTATCTCATTGTGGTTTTATTTTAGTACAAATATGTGGTTATGTAGAAGTTTGGATAATACATCAAGGTTTGTAGAAAATAAAAGTTACCACCAATTTCCCATTCATGGATAACCAATTGTGTTTGTCATTTAGTGTGTGTCTACAGTAGTATTGTGCTATCATTTTATATACATTAACTCACTTAACCCCTATGACAGTCCTGAAGGGTCAACATTATTATACCCAATTTTATAGGTGAAGAAACTAACTCTTGGAGGGAATGAAGAAACTTATTAATGATTGCATAACTGATAGGTAATGGAGTTAGCATTCTGGCCAAAGTGCTGTGCTAGCATCTCTACATGTGCAAAACATGGAACTATTATCTCTATTCTTTATATCAGGAAACTGAGGCTAAGAAAGAGGTTAGATGTTTTGCTCTGGGTCAACAGTGAGTAATTGACAAAGTTAAGTTTCCAACCTGGGTCTGACTTCAAAGCCTTTTCTTTTTCCTCTAGATCACATTTTCTACCGCTTCTTACTATAAATATTTTTTATGATATTTTACAATTATGAAAGTAATGCACATCTGTGAAACTGTGGAAACCATGTTCAAATTTAGAGAATAAAATGTACATACCAAATAGTCCCAGCCCCCTACTAATAACTCTTCTGGTGTATTTCCTTCCATTATTTTCTATGGACCTTCAGGCCTTCTTTCATTTGGTGCCTTAAGGACTTTGCATACTTGCTCCTCCTGTTTGCCCTCTTCTTCCAGATATTCACTTGGCTGGTTCGTTGTCATTCAGGGCTTAGTCTAAATATTACCCTCTCAGAGAGTGCTTTGCTGACCATCTAACCTAAAGTAGCCCAAAGTTACTTCTAGCTCTTACTCTGTTTCATATTCTGCATAGTACTTTTTGTTTTTTATCTTGAAGTTTTTGTTTCACTTTATCCCTACCCCAGAAGCTATACAATGACATACAGCAAGGTAAGAACTATGCATAACTTGATCCCTTCTGTCTATCTTCTGTGTCTAAAACTTGGTACATGGTAGGCACTCAGTAAATGCTTTTGAGTCTCATCAATGGATGAATATTTCTAGAACAGTGCTAGAAGTAAGAGAAGTTTACAGATAAGTCTTTAGTAAGTTTAGTTGTCTGGACACTGTTACCACACAACTCTCTGTTTGCTTATTGAATCATGTTTTTTGGGGGGCAATGCTTATCCCTCTGAAAAGTTCGAATGCCTAGACCATAATTTGCTCTCTTAACTACTATATTAATGCGCCTTGCTTTCTAACATATTATTAAATAGTTACTTGTTTATTGTGTGTTTTACCCGATTAGAATGTAGGCTCTAAAAGGGCAGATAGCCTTCCTTTTTTTTTTTTCAGTGCTGTATCTCCAGCACCTGGGATGGTGCCTGGAAAATAGAAGATGCTCCATAAATATCTGTTAAATGAATAAATATCTCCTGATATCAATGGTGGATTTGCAATTCTGCCCCTTGGGCTAAGAAAATCAGATCTGTGGGCCACATGGATTATATGGTTTCCAAGTCAGTTTTCAGATATGTAAATTGCCTTAGGAAGGAAAGAAGATGTCATGGAGGAAAAGAAGTTAGTATTTATCAAGTTCCACACATGTATGAGGCACCTAAATTTTATCTCTTCTACTCACAACTTTTTGAGGTAGGTATTATTCCCACTATGTAGATGAGGACACTCAGGCTTAGAAAAGTTGAGTAACTTGATCTAGGCCACCCAGCTAGGAGGTGACTGAGCAAGAAATCAGTATCAAATAGTATTCTGAAGTCCAGTGGGTGATATTCACCCACAGACTCAGAAAGTTAGTACAGTCTTCATTCTGGTCACTACTAGGTTTGAATCCTGTTGCACTTTTATATAGGAATTGTTAAGGTACTACAAAGTCTCTAGATGGATAACATTGTTTTTTAGTACATCTCAGTGTATTGGTTAATATTTTTCAATGAGATGTATTTTTTAGCTAGAAAATAAATTAAAAATGCTTTCTGTATTGCCTAAACCACAATTTAAAGACATATGAAAAACAATAATAAAACATTTCCATCACATGTTATAGACAGAGGATTAATATATTTGATATGTAAAGATCTTTTACATCTTCCACCAGAGAGATGGTCAGAGGATATGAACAAGAGATTTAGAAAAGCAACTAATATAAAGAGATGCTCAGTAGCATTAATAATTCAAAAATTATAGTAAAATAAAATTACTTTTCATGCCTATCAGGCTGACAAAGATGAAAAATGTAATTGAGAGTCAGCACTATGCAAGATGTGGCAAAAGAGGTATTTTCATACTGTGCAGAAGGCATGTAAATTGCTGCATTTTTCTGGAAGAGAATTTGGAATTATCTACTACAATAAAATGTATTCATACCATTTGATTCAAAAATTCCACTTTTGTATATTCCTACAAAATTCCTCTTTTAAATATACAAACATGCCAGCCAGGTTGGTGGCTCACTCCTATAATCCTAGCACTTTGTGGGGCTGGGGTGGGAGGATCACTTGAGGCTAGGAGTTTGAGACCAGCCCAGGCACCATAGCAAGGCCTATCTTTACAAAAAATTAAAAAAAAATAGCCCAGCTGGTGGTGTGTGCCTGTAGTCCCGGCTTCTTGGAAGACTGAGGCAAGAGGACTGCTTGAGCCCAGAAGTTTGAGGTTACAATGAGCTATGATTACACCACTGCCCTCCATCCTGGGTGACAGAATGAGACCCTGTCTCTAAACAAACAAACAAACAAAAATGTATGTACAAAAATTAATTGCAGTAGTGTTTCTAACATTGAAAATTATAACAGTGAATCAACAGAAAAAATATTGAAAAACCAAAAATGACTAAATCTCTATGAATGAGAGAAATGATAGGTATATTTCAGTATGGTACTTTCAAACAATAAAATACTCCACAGATCTAAGGAGACATGAAGAAGCATTCTTCATTGGAAAGTTTCATTTGAAAGTTGCATTGACAGTAATATGTCCAAGATATATTAAATGGGGAAAAATTTGCAACAAAGTTATAATTGTTTTGTAAAAAATACACTTTCAAATCCATATACGCACCTTCAAATTAATAAAATATATACATAAAATGTTAATAAATATTACTATCATTAGTTCTTTAAAAAGAAGACCAACAATTAGGGGAAGTGCAAATGAATGATTTTTCCCTTTTTGCTTTCATGTTTTCTAAACGTTCCATAATGAATATGTACTATTTGTGTAATAATAATTAAAGAATAAGGATGTATTTTCATCAGAAATTACCAGGGTATATTAGTATAAGCCTAGAAGATATAATAGCCAATAAATTTAACATGCTGTAAATTCCTTTTTGGCCCCATGCAATATAGATGAAGATATAATTTCAGAGATACTATACGTAAAATGTTAAAAGAGTGAGGACACACATTGATGACATGAAAGGTGTACCTACAGCCATTTTCATCAATTGGCATTACTTCAAAAAAGAAAACAAAAAATGGGAAAGTGTAAATCCCCAGACTATGTAAATGAGATGCAGGAACAATGCCAGTGGTCTCATCAAGATGCGAATTGTGGGGGAAATCTCATGTAAGACTTTCCACTGAGAAGCTGACTGGATAGAGTGCTTGAAAAATAGCCCCAGCTCCCACAGAGACTTACCACAGGCACTGAAAGTGGAAAGTGTTAAGAGAAAAACCAGTCTGTTCTCTGGAAAAAAGGGTCAAGGATAGGGTGAGGGTCAGGGATGGCTGTTGCATGCATAGCTTGGTAATAAAAAACAGTCTTTTGACATTCAACACTGACATTTTGAAGTAGCCTTTGCATAACAGCTGCATTAAATCAGCCTGGTCAAAATGTCTTGCTTTTCTCTGAGAGAAAGGGCCTCTGCAAGAGAAAATAGCATGCAGGATGGCAACTCTGGGTCTAAAGATGAAGATAACTGGCCGGGCGCGGTGGCTCACGCCTGTAATCCCAACACTTTGGGAGGCCGGGATGGGCAAATCACGAGGTCAGGAGATCGAGACCATCCTGGCCAACATGGCGAAACCCTGTCTCTACTAAAAATAGAAAAATTAACTGGGTGTGGTGGCATGCGCCTGTAATCCCAGCTATTCAGGAGGCTGAGGTAGGAGAATCGCTTGAACCCGGGAGGCGAAGGTTTCAGTGAGCCGAGATTGCGCCACTGCACTCCATCCTGGTGACAGAGTAAGACTCTGTCTAAAAAAAAAAAAAAAAAAAAAGGAAGATAATCACTACATGTATTACTGAAGAATTTGTACCATTCCTCCAACTAAGGCAATTCTATAGTGTCAGGGATGAAAGGCACTTGCATTTATTGAGCAAAATCTAAACTGTGTCCAGGAGACACAATAGGAAGCCTGGGATAAAAGTAGATGTTAGAAGTCCTAGGGAAAATGTGGAAAGATATTTTTGGAAGAAAACTGAGGAATAGATGGCATACGTATGACTTGAGGTGGAAGAACTTAGGAAAGACACAAGAAGAATGAAATGAGTTGTAAAATCACCCAAACACTTCTAGATAAGCTGGATCTCTGGCCTCTAAGGAAAGGGTATCTGCAAAGGAAGATGGCTATCATGAGGCACCAGACTACACAGCATTCTTGTAGATAAGTGAGGACTGGTAATGAGAAAGATGACTAGGTAATCAGAAAAAGCCTGGTACAGAGACAGTGGTCCAACTTTGTTGCAAAGGACTGTGTATTACTGATGATTAATTCCAATACCCATGGAATACCATGCACTGGTATAAACAGATGACCAAGCAACATATGGGATATCTCAGCAGATTCCTTCTTGGACAAGAGATTTGGACACCAGAATGCTTCCCCTAACAACATTCTCATGCTATATAAGACACTGCACTCCAGACCTTATGTCCACCTCCAGAAAATAAGGGCAAAATATCTAAGAGAACTATGTATCCATTTGTCCCATCACAGGCAATGTATCAGGCTGAAAATTAATCAGTGGATACTCAAGAATAAAATAAGATCTACATAAGCAGAAAATGTAAGCTGATAACATTCCTCTCATGATAAAGCAAACCTTCTTCTTTTAACTTTAACTTTGAAGTAAAAAGGCAAACAAGTAAAATCTACACAATATGTATGTAAGTAGTGGCCAGTGTGTTTAAATGTAGAAGGTAGGATTCCTTAAAAGTAAAAATTATAGTATTATGATTAGGTAAATCTTGGAATTAATTTAGGAAGGAAACAAAATAAAATTTTATCATTATTATCTCATTTCATTCTTTATATGACATTCAAAATTTGAGGTTTTATTCTAACACTAACATAATATTAACCACCTTTATAGGTCAAAAAAGTCAAGAATACTCCCAACTAGAAAATGAATCCTGGGGTTATTTATGTTTGTATTTTGCAGTAGCAGTAGAAATAGGTGGCTGGTCTGGAATATTACTTCTGAATGCTGTTTACTATGCTAGTTATTTGTAATAGTGGTGCCAAGAGTTAATAAATAAAAACTCTTTTTTTTCCCTGTTACCTTTTAGGGTCCTGAGCCCTTTCCACTTGTGAAGAGATAATGATTCCAGCTTCCAAGAGATGTTGTAGTGATTTAGAGGTACCCATAAAACCTCAGCATCAAATCCAATAAAAAATGCTGAGCACTAACCAATGGTAAGGGTCCATGTATAACATGAATCAACGAGTGAGAGGTGCTGAATTAAGGAATAACATCTCATAGTTCAACCAACACTTAGGATTTGAATATTGATTGCTTTGATATACAAGTACATGTGCTTTCAAGTCCTTCCCTTACTCATGGGTCAGTTTTTGTATGGACTATACCATCTACCAGATCAGGGATTTGTAATATGGCCTCTGAGCCAAATCCAATCTATCCTCTGATTTTGTACATAAAGCTTTATTGGAATATACCCACACCCACTCATTTATATTTGGTCTCTGGCTGTTCTTGAACTACAACAACAGAGTTGAATAGTTGAGACAAAGACTACATGACCCCAAAAGACCAAAATATTTACTGTCTGTTTCTTGACTGAAAAAAGTTTGACAACTCCTGGGCTAGATGGTCAAAACGGATATGGAACAACCAATGTAATTCTTTCAGAAGGCCCACTCCCTGGTCAGCCTGCCAAATTCTTAAATTCTTTGTTAGGTCTTCTGTTCTTTTTGTCCACTCTATATTTTTCTGGAACTGTTTACACAAAGCTGAGAACTGGGTGGGGTTTTCATTCTCAATGAGCTACAGTTTTCTTAGGGACAGTAGTTTAATAGATTTATACAATCCTCCTCTTTTTTTTGAGATGGAGTCTCACTCTGTTGTCCAGGCTGGAGTGCAGTGGTGTGATCTCAGCTCACTGCAACCTCCACTTCCCAGGTTCAAGCAATCCGCCTGTCCCAGCCTCCCGAGTAGCTGGGATTACAGGCACACACCACCACACCTGGCTAGTTTTTGTATTTTTAGTAGAGGCAGGGTTTCATCATCTTGGCCAGGCTGGTCTCGAACTTCTGACCTCAGGTGATCAACTGGTCCTCGGCCTCCCAAAGAGCTGGGATTACAGGTGTGAGCCACTGCGCCCAGCCTCTTTCTAAATAATATTTTATTTTATTATTTTATTTTTATTTGTATTTATTTATTTATTTATTGAGACGGAGTCTCACTCTGTCGCCAGGCTGGGGTGCAGTGGTGCGATCTCGGCTCACTGCAACCTCTGCCTCCCGGGTTCCAGCGATTCTCCTGCCTCAGCCTCCTGAGTAGCTGGCATTACAGGCGCTCGCCACCATGCCAGGCTAATTTTTGTATTTTTAGTAGAGATGGGGTTTCACCAAGTTGGCCAGGATGGTCTTGATCTCTTGACCTCATGATCTGCCTGCCTCGGCCCCCCAAAGTGCTGGGATTACAAGCGTGAGCCACCGTGCCTGGCCTCTGAAGAATATTTTAAAAGCCAGCAAACAAAAACGCACAGTAGCAAATCTGGGAAAGAGGCCACTGAATCTGAACATTTTGTCATTTTGTCAAGCAGCACCTAATTCACAGATATGGATGACTGAGCCCTGAGAACTACTCAACAGAATCCATATGTCCAGGAGACAGGAAAGCTTGACTAGATGAGGGTTAGGAGAAGAGGTGGGATCTCTGTGGCAGAAATGAAATCGATGATGGGGTAAGTGACTCTGTAGGGATCCAGGAAAGATGGTGGTTCAGATTGTACTAATACATTTGGAGAAAGATAAGTTTGTGAAGGCTTTCAAGATTAAAAACCATGCAAGGCTTGGCTGGACCATGGGCTCTTTGGCCCACCTCATGAAAGGGCCTCTCAGAAGGGAAGACATCAGCTGTAGGTTATGTTTTACAATTCTAGGAAACAAGCTACACAGAGGGTCTATGTTTATATTATGAGTCACAGCAGGGACAGGTGGCGGGTCTAGGCCTTAACGTCTGCATACGATGTCTCTGACTGCCAAGATTGCTCTGAGGAGTTGTTTGTAAGAGTGAGTTTGAAAAGGAAATAAGGGAATGAAAAGGCCTCTTTCTTTCAGTGACCATTTTATACTTTGGACTCTTTTCTTCCATTTGGTAAGGACAAATGATAGCAATATACAAGGGATGTTGTAGCAACTTAAACTGTTCAGCAAAATTTCAGCAGGACCTTCGATGAAAACTACTGAACACTAGATACTACTAGGAATACGAATAATATGAGAATGAATAAAGAGATAAATTAATGAACCACAGGGAATACCCTGGATAATGGATAATGAAAAAGTAATAAAGAAACACCCCATTCTTTTTAAATAGAGATTCAGAATTCAAAAATATTGGCTGCTTGGAAACTCCACTATCTTAGCTTTAAAGCTCTCCCTTTTGTTCCTGAAATTTTATCTCTAGAATTTTATGTGCCATCTGCCAAATGTCCTTAGGTTGTCGCTATAACAGCTGTTAACATTCCATGGGTCTGCTACTCAGTCGGTAAAGATTGACATCATGGCCATATTATATAGAACTGCCAAGGAAGCCAGGCCAAGCATGATTTTCCACATCCACTTCAATTGTTGTCTTAATTTCTTTGACAAAGACCTGAATTAAAGAACAAGAGAGAAACCTGTAGAGCATGGCAACAACAAAGAAATAGACACGGAACTGCTTTAGGCAGAAACACACACAAACATTCTCAAGTGCACACATACAGACAAATAAGCAGCAGGACTTGTTCTGGACAGCTGAAGCAATATGCACCCCCGCAATAATGAGGCTTTCATCTCATAGCTCATTATTAATGCAGGGGAGCTTGATGTAGAACAAGGATGTGTTCTACAATTCTATGAGCAAATTCAGTCTGCAATTTGAGCTAGAGGACAGCAACAAAGATAAGCACCCAATGGAGCATCTGACCCATACTTAGTTATATTTCTATTAAAATGTCCTTTTTCAGTTTGAACTAATTATGAGTGTGTAACTGATAGTGAAGAACATCAAGCATCAAATATTTTTTACAACTCATTTGGCTTCTGGTTGTGCTATATTGTTGCCTGTGATAGAGTTGGGTTTTTGAGTGGTGGGATCACCCTGGACCAAAGAAGTTCTTTCTGCATTGTGTTCAGCCCCAGCAGCCCTGTTTCAGTTCTTAAGCAGGCCAAGCATCCTCTTGAATTCTATGTCTTTGCTCAAATTGTTCCCTCTGACCATGCTTTGTCATACACCCACAAGCACTCACTCAATGTTTCTTGGTTTCTTGGTGGTGGTGATAACAGACATGCCATGCTTCTAGGAATGGACACTCTAGGAACTTGACTAGGTACATGGCAAAGCCCTGGAAAAGAAAGAGCACAGACTGGGGAAATAACAAGGATGGATGTGAATTCTGGGCTTTTCCACTTACATCCTGTGAGAGTCAACTAATAAAGTATAAGAATTTTCATCTGAAAAATTGAAATAAAAATGTTGCCTCATAGGCTTACTTTAAGTATTAAAGGAGACAGCATGTAGAAAGGTCATAGAACACTGGCAGGCACAGGTCACATGAGTTTCTGTAGTTCTGTAGAGGGCAGGATCCCTGTCTATCTTGGTGTAATTTGTGTTTCACGAGTGCTTTTTGACATTTCATAAATAATTGACACGTGTGTGCCTAATATGTAGTGTTCTGTTATTCCTGCAAATTAATTTATGTTAAAATAATTCATTGGCTTTAACAGATCTCCCCAGCCAAGAACCTAGAATGTTTGCTCTATGGGGAGTCTCATGGGTCTTTACAACATTCCAGGAATGGTGGGCAGGCTCCCTAATTTAATCCCAGTGATCAGTTGGCAAACAAAAGGGAAATGACTTGTTCAAGGTCATGTCATCAGTGATGTCTACATTCTTGGGACCCAGAAAGTAACCCTGACTTTCGCTCCAGCATCGTGGAGTGATTTGCTTTGTAGCTTTGTGCTTCCATAGTCTTTCTGGGGCTAACGGGGTGTTTGCTTGATGCTTACCTTGAGATTCAAAAGGAGGAGAAGGGAAAAAAGTCAGTAGAATAAAGATGAACTCTGTCTCCCTCTTTGAACTCAACATGCGAATCATTCTAGATTGAAACATATCAAATTCTTGTTTTTGTAAGTAAAAAATGATCAAATGTCAGCAATTTCATGTGGTTTGGCTAAATATAATAAAGAATGCACTGTATTTCTGACATAATGTAAATGCATATTGTTTTTTCTTCTCTGTAGCAGTTCCAAATGCTTTTTATCACATAATTTCACAATTTCATTATGGTAATACCACCTCTGCTACAGAAGGGAGAGGACAGGATGAGAATAAAATTTTTGCTGAGTGTCTAGTACAGGCCAGAAACTCTGTTAGGCATGTAACCAATGTTTTTACTTTAAATGCTTAAAAATCCTGCAAGTATATATCAGGGTCTCATTTATTACTCGTATTTTCACTAGGTATGCTCTGTGAGGCCTCTTTTATTACTCATATTTTCACTAAGTGTGCTCTGTGAGGCTCAGAGGAGTTAATTACATTTTCCAAGATTACAGTTAATAAGAGGCAGAGCAGGAGTTCTAACATAGTTGTGTCTGACTTAAAAGCCCAAGCTCTTGCCAATTGCCACATGGCGCTCCTTTTACATGGTAAGCTGTGAGGATTCAAGGCCAGGTTGGTCTAAACTTGTTGAGTATAGTCTGAATGAGATCATAGACATTCATTTGGTTAGTTATATTTATCTTCCTCAAATGAGCATGTGTAAGTAGGCAGTTTTCTATGTGAATCTGGAATTTAAGAGAAATATGTTGTGGGATGAAGCTACGGAATTGGATTTCCAGTGTCTGATACCTAATAAAGCATGATAAATATTTCTTGATGTAATGAATTATTAGATGAATTAGTTTTTGAGAGTCACCAGCAAGTAAAATTGAGATTATACCCTCCAAATCATTTTCTATGTATATACATTTTTCAAAGTGTTTGAAATCATACAGTACAAACTGTTTCATAATCTTTTAAAAGTAACTTTTATTGGTTTTGTAGTGGGTATAAATTTTCAGGATATAAAATTCAGTGGGTAAACAAATGTATCTTTTTGTTTTTATATAACTGATCTTAGTATACATTATGGGCCCCATTCTTCCTCTTGAGGAAAACCTAATCTTGCTAATCAAGGGTAAATTAAGTCACCTTAGGGTTTGCTCAACAAATCCAACATGAGCTAAATCAATTTATGCCTGAATCTAAGCCTCAGGAGTGAGGGACTTATATTGTATCATATAATCCTAGGTGGGAGGAGTAAATAAGAATGATTTGTCTTATAGCCGTTAGGACAGGGAGAACAAGTAACTACGCTTAAATGAGAGAAGTGAAAAATCTACCCAGTAACTAGCCTTATTCACCTGACAAAAGAAGATCCTGGGGAAGATAGCACCTATTTGCTGATTTGAGTATGGACATTACTCTTCTAGACAAATTTTGGAAAATAATTAGTCTTACTTTCTTTGAGGGAGTGATACCTAAGATGAGAAGTACATTTTCTTTGTGAGGGAACAGGCTTTTCTAGGAGTAAGAAGTGACAAGATGAAATATTACTTGATACATTCCCTGCCCCCTCACATATGGGTTTTATCCTCTTTTTGTCTTAATACCTGAGACACCATAGCTTCACAAGAATTCTATGTGTCATCATAATACGGGTAGAGTAGAACAGAGATGGCTTCATTTCATATGATGGCCGGAGAAGGCCTGAGGTAGCCCCACTCAACTTTCCAAATTACTCTGAGTTGTGAGAAAACAGTCCGGTTTTTCTTGGTTTCCAACAGGACACAAGAGTTAGCTCAGCAAGACTGCATATAGTCCTGAACCAGTCTTATGGTCAGGATGGGAGGTTGCAGCATGACAACATGAACCACATGTTTGAGGTTTAGATGGGAACTCAAATATTTTGGAGGGTATCATCAAATACAGGAAAAGATCAAGACACTATATAAGCCCTGAGAATCTAGATGTCATATGGGGAAAAGCAGAGGGGGGAGGAGAGACATAAACTGATTGAATTGATCATAAATTGACTAAGCAATCCAAGAAGGAACGGAATTTATCTGGAATTGGATACATTATACCCCCTATTTACAGCTGACCAGGGCTCAAAATGGAAATTAGGTTCAGATACAATATAGAAAAGTACACAAAAAGTAACACTTCTTTTACACTTGAGTGCTTGACTCTGGCTTGAAAATTTATGTCTACAATAGTTTTCCTTGTTTGTAAATATTATATTTATTCATTTGGGAAAATTAAAAAACATAGCAGAGTTCAAGCTTTTGATCAGAAATAAAACTTAAACATCTTAGACAAAAGAGAGAAAAGAGAGTGAGGAAAAGATTATCGACTTAACCTAGTAGAGAGCTATCTGGAAGTCTGTTTAGTAAAGAAAGTATTCCTAGAACCCCTAGTTATTCTCAGAACTCTAAAACATGTGAAGGAAACACATGCTTGCTGTAAAAACATGTAAGTAGTGTAGACATGTATAATCTGGAAGGTAAATCTGTCTATATTTCCTCCTTCCTCCAAAAAATCCTTTGATTTAAAAATCCTTTGATAATTTCCTTGCATTTCTTATACTAATACCTGTGTATATATATACACACATAAAGTGTTCAGATCCTTAGCCTATTCCATTGTTGATTTGTAAGGGATCTTTATATATTAAGAATACTGACCATTTTTATAATACATCTTGCAAATATTTTCTCATCTTTTGATTACTTTTAATCTTATGGTGACTTTTTTTCATATAGAATGTGTTAAAAATTTGCTTATAAACAAAGTTCAACATGAACAGATTTGGAAATACCAGTGTATTCATCACTCTCCTGATTGTATAAACCTGAAAGTCAGCTGAGTTGGTGCTTAAAAATTTACAAGATTAAAAACATGGGAAATGCAGGACTTGCAGGACTGAATGTCAATCCTAGTTTTTAGTCCCTGCTTTCATATTTACATGTTTGGCGATCTGGGAGAAATATTTAACTTATCTAAGCATCTAATGGTTTTGCTATTATTAAAGGCTATAAAATAAAGTTACCTCTTTGTAGTTCTCCTATGCTAGCTTTTTAGACCAAGTGGCATAATTTCATATTCACGTTCTCTGTTGACATCATCATCAGCATCATCACCATTATCATCATTATCTTCATCACGCCATGTGCAAGTCATGGCTGCTAGCAAGTCTAAAAAAAAAAAAACAGTCCCTGAATCCTGGAAACATATTGAACAGAAAGGCAGACTGAAAGAACAAGAGCTAGAATCCTCTTACTGCCATTTATTAGGTGCTCATTCCTGGAAAAGTTACCATCTATAAATCTGAGATTGATCATCTGAAAAATATGAATTATCCTGCCTTCTTTAAATTATTTTTTTTCAAAGAGAAAATGAGACAATCTATGGAAAGTGTTTGGCATGTCTTAAGGCTTCTAGAATGTTATTATTTAACCTCACATGTCTTCCTTCCTTTCATTATAGAAATGACTTTTACATAAACTAAATAGTATAATAGTCAAATGATCAAACAACTCCTCCCAACTTAGATGAGTACCGAATTTCCAGTAAATTGAATCTGAACTTCCTGTCATTGTGTCAAGTAGCACCAAATTCACAGGTGTGGAATACAGATGTCTAGGAGAGGGGAAAGCTTGACTTCCTCTGGATGACTTCCTAGGGAGACATGGTGCTTCTGATTGGTGCCTATAGTAGATCATGTTCCCAAAGATGGCTACATTAATATCTCTCATTTCACGTACTCTTTTGGAATGTGACTTTATCCCCATCCCATCAAGAAGAGAAGTCTGTTTCCCCTTTCCTGGAATCTGGGTTGGCCTTGTGTTTGTTTTTGACCAATAAAATGCAGCAGAAATAATGTCTGGCATTTCCATGGCTATGCCTTAAGGAGTCTTCAGCTTTTACTTTTGTCTTGTGGAGTGCTCTTTCTTGGAATCTAGCCACCATGCTGTAAGGAGCCCAAGCAGTCATGTGGAGAAGCGTGTGGAGAAATGAATCTCTCTGTTGCCAGATCCAGCTGAGCTCCTGTCAGTAGCCTGCATCAACCTTCAGTCATATGATTGAGGCTGTTTTCGATTTTTTGACCATCCCAGCACCCCAGCTGACACCACCTGAAGCAAAAGAAAAACCCAGTAAGCCCATAGAATTATGACAAGCAGTAATAAAAAATCATTCATGTTTTAAGTCTCTATGTTCGGGGTGGTTTTTTATGCAGCAGAAGATAACCAAACACTGCCTATGTTTGGATTGGTAGAATATGGGAAAGACTGTTTGTGAAGGCTCTCAAGATCTGATGAAACATGATTAACATGACTCTGGCCGGTCTCTCCTACACAGGGGTCTCTGAGAAAATGGAGTCACTAGCTGTGGATTGCATTTCAAAATTCTAAAAAAAGAGGGGTTTGCCTGGAGATGCTACTATGTAGTTAATGAGGTTAGAGTCTAAAGTCTGCGTATGATGCTTCTAAGTTTTTTTTTTTTTTTTTGGTGTTTGTTTTTTTTAAGGAGGAGAATGGTCCCTTGGGTTTTGAAACAGAAAGCAAGTTGTGAAATGGCCTCTTTCTCTCTAGATATTTCATAACCTGGACTGACTTCTTTCATTTTAGAGGGGAAAATTTGATCAACATCCAAGGGGTGCTGCAGTGTTTCACAATCACCAATAGACCCCACTACCAAATCCAATGAAAAAAGCTATGCATGAGCTACTTCCACAATTCAATTTGTTATAGGACAGGAGGAAGGGAAGAGGAAAGGAAAAAAATCTTTGGATAAGAAAAATGTGCCATATCATTCTAATAAAGTGTAAAGCTTCTGAATATCGGTTGTCTGGGCACCTTGTTGACATGATTACATCTCTGGAATGGAATGTACGGTTGTTCCAGACAGTCACAATAACATCCATTAACATTCAGCAGATCTACTCCTCTGTTAGCAAAGACCTTGGCATCAGGGTCAGCACAGTCAAAACTGCTGGAAAACTCAGTCAGGTATGATTTTACACATTCACCTAAAAGCCAATCTTAAATCCTTGGATAAGGACCCAAATTCATAGATCAAAAGAGAATCCCCAGTAAGAGAACAATAATAAAACAACAGAAAGACATACAGAAACTTTTAGTAGACAGAAGCAGAGATACAAACAACACATGTATGATTGTGTCTATATATTTATAGAACACTGCTGTCTTACAACAATCTCTCTTTCAGAACAGTGTCTCAGAGGCTTGCTGACATAATTAAATTAGTTGACAATGTAAAGAAGTTGTCACAGTGAGAGTTCCCTTAGCTTGTTCCTTTTGCACAGGTGCCATGTGTTTTTGGATGGTCTCTGAATTCTACCAGATACCTTCCCCAACTGCACCATGGGCAGTTAAAATAGAAAATTAATAGCAGACATTTACTGGGCAATTACTCTCTAGAAGGCTAATTTTCTTACAGATAATTTACACTAAATTGATTTCCTTACACATAACAGCTTCTTCCTTTCCTTCTGAGAACTCAGAATGCTTACAGAAATGGGGGTGTCATTTATCTTTCAAATATTTTGAAAGTTTGGGATTACTTTATCCTATCACCAGGGATTACTTAGAAATTGGGACCCAGACAGAGCTCCGGACTCTTGCTCTTGTGTCCCTCCTGTAGATCCATCATTATGGGCTAGGTTTCTATTATGTATCTTAACACTCTGAGACTTAAAGAACGCTAGAAACTTCCAAGTCATACACATGCATCATATTAATCTAGAAGGTCCAAATGAATTGGGAAAAGTACAATGACTGAATTGTTCTATTATACAGAAATTGTATCGGATTACATTCATAATGTAAATAAACATGTATTTAATTTTCTTTTTGCTCTTACATTTCTGGATGTTCTCTATGATATAGTTGTGCTATTGAGTTCATGGGTGAGTCATTTCTGCTAAGAAAGGGAAGAGATGGAGTGGGAAAAAGTGAATACGTGTTGAATTTTCAGACTGAATGGTTGAGTGCACTACATTTCATATTCTTTCTTTTGAAACACAGATAACAGTCTTCCTGTACAGATGAGGAAATTAAGTCTTAGAGAATTTAAGCAAACTTTCCAAGCTTAACACCTTAAATAAATGGCAGAACATGAATTTTAACCCATGTTTGTCTGATTCTGAACTCAATGTTCTCTTTCTGCCCCTACCACACTGCCTTCTACTTAGATGGTAAGCTTTTAGAGCTCAAGGACTGTATAATTTGAATTGCCTTGATAAAGTGTCCATGCCTGGTCATAAATGTTAATATTCATTATGCTGTAGTTGTATAACAGGGTCTGGAGCTCAGAAGAAAAGGCCTGTGGTGGCTCATGCCTGTAATCCCAGCAGTTTGGGAGGCTGAGGTGGGTGGATCACATGAGGTCAGGTGTTCAAGACCAGCCTGGCCAACATGGTGAGACCCCGTCTCTACTAAAAACACAAAATTAGCCAGGCGTGGTGGCACATGCCTGTAATTCCAGCTACTCAGGAGGCTGAGACTGGAGAATTGCTTGAACCCAGGAGGTGGAGGTTGCAATGAGCCAAGATTGTGCCATTGCACTCCAGTCTGGGTGACAAGAGCGAAACTCTGTCTCAAAAAAAAAAAAAAAAAAAAAAGAAAAAAGAAAAGAAAGAAAACGCCTCTGGTGGAGATATAATTTGGTCTAACAGTTCTTTGCACTTATATGGTATACCATAAATATTTGTTGAATAAATAAAAGAAAGAGAGAAAGAAAAAAATGAATATCTGTTAGTCATCATTAAATCAGCAAATAAAACTGGATACGTATCTCTTCCTTTTTTATTCATGTGATTGAAAAAAGAATGGGGAGAATTCTGTACAGGCTGTTTCATAAAATGCTTTTTGTAAATAAAGCAAAGCATATTTCTTTTATCTTGTTAAATCATATTTTTAGCAGATACGATAGAATGTCCATTATAGAACTACTATAGGGTGAAAAAGGCAACATTTTTAGTATTGTTTAGGACATAGTAGACTGAACAAGTATTACTCCTGTCTCCCTGCCTTCTCTCTCCCATTAAATATATGATTTTAATATAATTTAAATAGTAAAATTATTACAGAAAATATTAGAAATGTAACAGCAACAAGTAAAATGTAAATATATTTTAGTAATCTGTGAGCTTCAGTGTCATTTCTGTGTTATAGGATGAATTACCTGGTGAATATGGGAAAAGGGAAAAATAATCATTATGCCATTTTCTTTATGTTCATGTCCCCTTTCCTGTCTCCGATACTACCCTTTAGTGGATCATCAGAGAAATAGTTTTTCTACTGAGCCCTAGAAATAAATGACAGTAGTAGTCCTGCTTGTTAGAAGACTGAAGATAGAAGATCTAGAATCCAGATGCCAGATCCATTACCAATTACTGGACCATGGGTGTGTCTGTCTTTCTCTGAGATTGTCTCATTTCTAAAATACAAAGTACTATATAATAGACTGAATAGTAAGAAACTGACATTTTTCTTTGTCAAAATGCTCCAATTGTGACTATTTTATGCAGTTCATTTTAATATAACAGTGGTTAAGAGTATGAGCTTACTATGATAAGACTTGGATTTGAAATTAGATTCCACATCAAACCAGTTATGCTTTCTTTACCTGTAGTTTCTCGTCTTTTCAATACAGAACAGAATAGTGTCTGCACCATTATATGTAATCGAAGATTTAGTGTGATACTACAAGTAAAGCATTATTGATAGATACATACCAAATGCTCAATAAATGTTAGTTACCTTTATTGTTGTTATTGCTATTCTTGACTTTTTAAGAACAAATAATGGAAGAAAAGGTTATATTTTTAGTTATTAAGATGTTTTATGAAGCAACGACATTAAAACAAAATAAGACTGGTAGAAAATCTGAGATATAGTTTAATGGAACAGAATAAAACTCAGTCCTAAGGTTTTAAATGTGATAAACTTGATATTTCTAATCAGTAAGTAACATAGATTATTCTGGAAATGGTGTTGGGTCAGTTGGCGAACTTTTTCACTTATAAATATAAATTTTGATCCTTTTCTTCATAAACTATGAAGGAAAAAAATCCACCATGGCACTGGTATAAAAAAATGAATACACAGTTTATTGGTAAATAACAAAAAGACTAGAAATATAGCCAAATTACACAATATGCATTTTCAGTATTTACCACTCAAGGTTATTAGTAGTTTCCAATTAAACAACAGTGAAATATCACCTTATTGGCAGGCAAAAATTAAAATGGTAGATGGTGGATGTCAAGTGTTTTTGGAGTCTATGGGGCCCTCCATGCACTGCTGGTAGAAATACATTCTGGAGAGCAACATAGAAGTGTTTAGTCATATAAAAGGTACACATTCTTAATGACCCAACATGTCTGCTCCAGGATGAATACCTCAGAGTCATTTTTATATAGCTAAGTAAAAGAATATGTATAAGGGTATATTTGTGGTGGTGAGAAGTTGAAGGCAACTTGGATATCTATCACAAGGACAGGGAAAAATATTTGTCTATTGTTGAGAATCATTAGATGTGCTATTGTGTATTTCTGATACCTGGTCCTTTCTTATCCACAAATCAACACTGTTATCAGCCAGTCAGTGAACCTCTCCCAGCTCCTGTTTCCTCAACCGCAAAAATAAGGGAACTGCATGGACCATCATGGTGACTTTATTCTTTTTTACGGCCTCTGATGTATAGTTCAGTGAACTCTCATATAACTTTATGTTTTTTATCTTTACCTTTTTCATATTAGGATAATGGGCAATGACTTTGAACAGTAGTTTAAACATTAGGTGTTTGACTCTCTTTAAAAGGAATCATTGCTGTTAAGATCTTTAAGTAATAAGGATAACCAGGCCATAATTCACTTATCCATATGCTGTAAGTGAAGCTATCTGGAAAAAAGAGAAAATGAGAGCATAGAAAATGGCATTTTCTTGAGCACTGAAATTTTACCTGAAAAAAGGTTAGAGAGACCTGATATAATATAAAAAGGCTAGAGAGACCTGATCATAGTGCTTTTTCTTCTTATTTTCTCTCATGATCATTTTACAACTTTATTTTAAATTCCAAGCTACAAAAAGTAATATGTGGTAAAGAATAAGAAAATGTTGATCGTCATTGTAAAAAATTTCAATTACTCTAGGAGTATCTGAAGTAAAACGTGAAAGTCTAGCCCTCAAGACCAAACAGCATTATGTAATGCCTGTGTCTATCTATTGCAAATTCTCATGTAATTTAATGGAACAACCTTGCTTTTTCAGACCTCTTTCTGTGGCATCTGGATGAGTCATATTGTTTTCAGAGGGACTCTGCTGTGCCAAACTACATCTGCTGAAAAAAAGAAAGAAGAGCTTACCTTTAAGTGGGAAAATAAATGGCTTTCTCTTTCCAGGGTCTAAGGCAGACAGAATATTTGGAATCATTTAATTGCTTTCTGCATTAGTCACCCGACCCTGATATAAAACTTTTACTATTAAGAAGTTTCTCCAGCTTTGTTCTTTTGGCTTAGGATTGACTTGGCGATGCGGGCTCTTTTTTGGTTCCATATGAACTTTAAAGTAGTTTTTTCCAATTCTGTGAAGAAAGTCATTGGTAGCTTGATGGGGATGGCATTGAATCTGTAAATTACCTTGGGAAGGATGGCCATTTTCATGATATTGATTCTTCCTACCCATGAGCATGGAATATTCTTCCATTTGTTTGTATCCTCTTTTATTTCCTTGAGCAGTGGTTTGTAGTTCTCCTTGAAGAGGTCTTTCACATCCCTTGTAAGTTGGATTCCTAGGTATTTTATTATCTTTGAAGCAATTGTGAATGGGAGTTCACTCATGATTTGGCTCTCTGTTTGTCTGTTATTGATGTATAAGAATGCTTGTGATAAAGGACTATAAATCATGCTGCTATAAAGACACATGCACACGTATGTTTATTGCCGCATTATTCACAATAGCAAAGACTTGGAACCAACCCAAATGTCCAACAATGATAGACTGGATTAAGAAAATGTGGCACATATACACCATGGAATACTATGCAGCCATAAAAAATGATGAGTTCATGTCCTTTGTAGGGACATGGATGAAATTGGAAATCATCATTCTCAGTAAACTATCGCAAGAACAAAAAACCAAACACCACATATTCTCACTCATAGGTGGGAATTGAACAATGAGAACACATGGACACAGGAAGGGGAACATCACACTTCGGGGACTGTTATGGGTTGGGGGGAGGGGGGAGGGATAGCATTGGGAGATATACCTAATGCTAGATGAAGAGTTGGTGGGTGCAGCACACCAGCATGGCACATGTCTACATATGTAACTTACCTGCACATTGGGCACATGTACCATAAAACCTAAAGTATAATAATAATAATAATAATAATAATAATAATAATAATAAAAGAAAAAAAAAAAAAAAGAAGTTTCTCTCAGGGATCAAGCCAGGCCAAAGTCCAGCACCAAAACCAGCAATTTTATAGTCCTTTGGGTATATACCCAGTAATGGGATGGCTGAGTCAAATGGTATTTCTAGTTCTAGATCCCTGAGGAATCGCCACACTGACTTCCACAATGGTTGAACTAGTTTACAGTCCCACCAACAGTGTAAAAGTGTTCCTATTTCTCCACATCCTCTCCAGCACCTGTTGTTTCCTGACTTTTTAATGATTGCCATTCTAACTGGTGTCAGATGGTATCTCATTGTGGTTTTGATTTGCATTTCTCTGATGGCCAGTGATGATGAGCATTTTTTCATGTGTCTTTTGGCTGCATAAATGTCTTCTTTTGAGAAGTGTCTGTTCATATCCTTTGCCCACTTTTTGATGGGGTTGTTTGTTTTTTTCTTGTAAATTTGTTTGAGTTCATTGTAGATTCTGGATGTTAACCCTTTGTCAGATGAGTAGGTTGCGAAAATTTTCTCCCATTTTGTAGGTTGCCTGTTCACTCTGATGGTAGTTTCTTTTGCTGTGCAGAAGCTCTTTAGTTTAATTAGATCCCATTTGTCAATTTTGGCTTTTGTTGCCATTGCTTTTGGTGTTTTAGTCATGAAGTCCTTGCCCATGCCTATGTCCTGAATGGTAATGCCTAGGTTTTCTTCTAGGGTTTTTATGGTTTTAGGTCTAATGTTTAAGTCTTTAATCCATCTTGAATTAATTTTTGTATAAGGTGTAAGGAAGGGATCCAGTTTCAGCTTTCTACATATGGCTAGCCAGTTTTCCCAGCACCATTTATTAAATAGGGAATCCTTTCCCCATTGCTTGTTTTTCTCAGGTTTGTCAAAGATCAGACAGTTGTAGATATATGGTGTTATTTCTGAGGGCTCTGTTCTGTTCCATTGATCTATGTCTCTGCTTTGGTATCAGTACCATACTGTTTTGGTTACTGTAGCCTTGTAGTATAGTTTGAAGTCAGGTAGCATGATGCCTCCAGCTTTGTTCTTTTGGCTTAGGATTGACTTGGTGATGCGGGCTCTTTTTTGGTTCCATATGAACTTTAAAGTAGTATTTTCCAATTCTGTGAAGAAAGTCATTGGTAGCTTGATGGGGATGGCATTGAATCTATAAATTACCTTGGGCAGTATGGCCATTTTCACGATATTGATTCTCCCTACCCATGAGCATGGAATGTTCTTCCATTTGTTTGTATCCTCTTTTATTTCATTGAGCAGTGGTTTGTAGTTCTCCTTGAAGAGGTCCTTCACGTCCCTTGTAAGTTGGATTCCTAAGTATTTTATCATGCTGCTATAAAGACACATGCACACGTATGTTTATTGCGGCACTGTTCACAATAGCAAAGACTTGGAACCAACCCAAATGTCCAACGATGATAGACTGGATTAAGAAAATGTGGCGTATATACACCATGGAATACTATGCAGCCATAAAAAATGATGAGTTCATGTCCTTTGTAGGGACATGGATAAAATTGGAAATCATCATTCTCAGTAAACTATCGCAAGGACAAAAAACCAAACACCGCATGTTCTCACTCATAGATGGGAATTGAACAATGAGAACACATGGACACAGGAAGGGGAACATCACACTCTGGGGACTGTTGTGGGGTCGGGGGAGGGGGGAGGGATAGCATTAGGAGATATACCTAATGCTAAATGACGAGTTAATGGGTGCAGCACACCAGCATGGCACATGTATACATATGTAAATAACCTGCACATTGTGCACATGTACCCTAAAACTTAAAGTATAATAATAATAATAATAATAATAATAATAATAATAAACCCAGCAATTTTTGCCTAGTCATTTGTTTGAACCTTCCTTTCTCTTGGACACCAAAACATGACAGTAACAACCTTAAGGTTTCCAGAGAGGTGCAAAGCATTCAGAACAATGAAGGCATCTGTAACATTTTGCAAAGTTGAAATATCTTTCTGTTTATCAAAAAATCCTTGAATGTTCTGGTAATGAGGAGAGTAGAGATCCTTCTTTCAGAAAACATTTGTGATCAGTGGACAGAATAGCCATCTGCTCAGGAGATAGGAAAGAGAGAAGTTGGTATCTCTTAGGATAAGAACTGCACATAAGTTAAATTTTGGCTAAATGTGGTGCTGGTCTGGAGGTGCAATTTGTCTCATAATAATGATTATAGAAGGTTCCTTAAACAATTTTAGATATTCTTCATCCAGGGATACTGACTCCAAGTCCTATGTGCTTGCCATTAATTGCCCACAAGCTGCTTCACTATGTGCTTATGTTTAATATTACCATTTACTACTGACCACTCTGAGGTGTATTTACTGTTATTGGTGCTTCAAAGCTTCTGCTCAGTGGAATCTAAGGCCTGCACTTTTTAACAGGACATCACTACATCCATGCTCCTCACTTCCCTGAGGCTTGTTTCACTTAATTCCAGTTTATGGACTTTAAATTGGTACAACTTTTCTTGTTGGCAGGTGGGGAATTAAATTAAGCATGTGTATACCATTTGAGGCAGCAATTTCATGCCTTGAAATGTAACCTAAGGAAATAGTTAAGGATGTGCACAAGTGTATGGAAACAATAAAATTCATCGACCTAAATTCCTGGCTTTGGTCTTTGCCACAAACATAAATTTATTTAAGGGTAAGAGAACACAAAGAATATCTATCAGGGAATATGGGATATGAAAACAGATAAGTGTTTAAGGACACACAAACACACATACTTACAATCCCTCATGTGCACACATCAAACTGGTCATCAAGGTCTACTTATAAAAGCCTAAAAAGTATGCAAATGTGATTCAGAGACACAAAGAGGACAAACTATTATTAAACATTATTAAAAGTAATGGCAAAAACTGCCATTACTTTTGCACCACCCTAATAGTAGATGAACTAAATCTATTTTAAATGCAAATGTGAAATACGTCCTTTAGCAATAAAAAATGATTAAATGTCATTCATCTCACCACTGTTTATTATAGAAAAATTGTCTTAGTTCCAAGCTAGGATTACGAAGGTTTTATGTCTTTTTGATCTTTTGTATTAATTTTTTCTTTCACAAATAGGTGTTACTTATGAGATACATAAAATTAAAGAAGAAAGAAGGTCTGTCAATCAAAAATTGTAAGGTTATCATCCATATAAGAATGTAAGTCCCTGTAATTTTAATAGCCTGTGGAAACTCATTTGGTATTACCTAAATCAAGTTAAATGATAATGAAATTGTAAAAGGGCAAAGCCACTCTTTAGCATACCAAAAATTATCATTAAGGATTGACACCACTTTTCAACTTCAATAAAAACATAGATGAGAAGCCTTAGAGGTGTAACACATCACAGTGGTAAACAAAACACAGACATGGTCCCTATCGTTCTGGAGCTTGCAAACTTAAGGGAAAGATAGTGAAGCCAGAAATAATAAAGTTTCATAGGTGCTATGATAGGAGAACTCAGAGTGCTATGGAGCAGAGCAGATAGCACAAACACCCAGCTGGTCTTGGGTGTTTTGGGGAGGCTTCCCATAGGAAGTGATGTTTAAATTGAGACCTGAGGGATAAGGAGGCATTACCCAAGTAAAGAGGAGAGAGTGGAGCTAATGTGAGACCCTAGCCAAATATAACAGGCAGGAAATACTCTATGACCTGGTTCATCCCTGGGGATATCCTGTGTGGAAATCCACTACCCGGTAGTTGGGCATGTCCGGAAACTTCATGGAACATAACAGGACAATTGTAGAAAGTGCCTGAACTCTGTAGTTCATGCCCATGACAGAACCCAAGGTTGAGAGCTCTTAAGAGTTGTCTCATCCTTAACTCTTTCTATAGCATCTTGCCAGTGAGCTTGAATCAGGAGAAGAAAAAAAAATCAATAGTATGTTAAAAAAAATCAGTGTTTAAGTGATATAGCTGAAATGCTGATACTTTGCATATCAGGATGTCTCTACTCCACCCCTTTTCCCTTTCCTTTAGAGAGTGGTCCTCCAGGACTCCTATACTCCTCTGGTTTATGTTGGTTGTCTATGATGTCTGAGCCTGGTTATGCGTGTACAGGTGAACACTAACACTGGGCATGTCTAGTAGAGCATAAACCATGTAGTTCTAGAACTCAGGAAAGAGGAGGCCAGGTGGCAGTGATAGATTCAGGCTGGCAGTGGCTAGCACACAGAAGATACTCAAACACTGTATGGTGAATGGAAGGATGAATGAATGAATGAATGAATGGTATATTAGTTTGTTCTTATGCTGCTAATAAAGACATACTTGAGACTGGGTAATTTATAAAGGAAAGAGGTTTAATTGACTCACAGTTCCACAGGGCTGGGGAGGTCTCACAATCATGGCAGAAAGTGAATAAGGAGCAAAGTCACGTCTTACATGGCAGAAGGCAAGAGAGTTTGTGCAGGGGAACTCCCATTTATAAAACCATCAGATCTTGTGAGACTTATTATCTCCACCTGGCCCCACCCTTGACATGTGGGGATTATTACAATTCAAGATGAGATTTGGGTGAGGACACAGCCAAACCATATCAAATGGAGTGAATGAATGAAAGAATGACAGATTTTTGAAGACAGGAGAAAATAAAACTGAGGGTTTAACTCTTCAGGATGTTTCTATCCATATTTGTCTTTTGAAAATAATTGTCAAAAAATTGACAAATGGGATCTAATTAAACTAAAGAGCTTCTGCACAGGAAAAGAGACTATCAACAGAGTAAACAGACAACCTACAGAATGGGAGAAAATTTTTGCAAACTATGCATCTGACAAAGATCTAATATCCAGCACCTATAAGGAACCTAAACAAATTTACAAGAAAAAACCCAAACAACCCCATTAAAAACTGGGCAAAGGACATGAACAGATGTTTCTCAAAAGAAGACATACATGTGGCCAACAATCATATGAAAAAAAGCTCAACATCACTGATCATTAGAGAAATACAAATCAAAACCACAATGAGATACCATCTAACACCAGTCAGAATGGCTTTTATTTAAAAGTCAAAAAATAACAGATGCTGGAAAGGTTGTGGAGAAAAGGGAAAGTTTATACCCTGTTGGTGGGAGTGTAAATTGGTTTAGCCATTGTGGAAGACAGTGTGGCGATTCCTCAAAGACCTGAAGACAGAAATAGCAGCAATCCCATTACTTGATATATATGCAAAGGAATATAAATCATTCTATTATAAAGACACACGCATGTGTATGTTCATTGCAGCACCATTCACAATAACAAAGACATGGAATCAACCTAAATGCCCATCAATGGTAGACTGGATAAAGAAAATGTTGTACCTATACACCGTGGAATACTATGCAGCCATAAAAAGAACAAGGCCATATCTTTTGCAGGGACATGGATGGAGCTGGAGGCTATTATCCTTAGTAAACTAATGCAGGAACAGAAAACCAAATACCCCATATTCTTACTTATAAGTGGGAGCTAAATGATAAGAACACATGGATACACAGAGGGGAACAACACACACTGGGAACTTTTGGCAGGCAGAGGGTGGGAAGAGGAAGAGGATTAGGAAACAACTAATGGGTACTAGGCTTAATACCTGGGTGATGAAATAATCTGTACAACAAACCCCCATGACACAAATTTACCTGTGTAACAAACCTGCACTTGTACCCCTGAACTTGAAATAAAAGTTAAAAAAAGAAAATAATTGAGATTGTATTATATGTCTGCTTTCTAAGCTGATTTTTAAACTATTGTGGATCTTTATCATTAAGTTTTTTTCTTTCAATAAAACTTAAAAAAATACCCATTGATATTAATGAGAGTTGCAGTTTGAATATTATAGAGCAGGAAGCTTAGGAATGAGGGAGCTGTTCATGTTCCATCTTGCCAGTCAGCTTTTTGGAGGTCTCCTGGAGCAAAAATATTGCTAGAAAACTCAGCAACTGCCTCAGACTTGAGAGAAAAGAAACAGACATCCCTAGCCTGATCAGAGATGTGTGTGTGTGTGTGTGTGTGAATTTGTGTGTAAATATTTTGGGTTATATATTTTAACATACTTTACACATACATTGATTTATTTTGAAATAATAACTTACTGTGTATTTTCTAATCAGATTTTTCTCCATTTAAGAGTGTACTTTGAAGACCTTTTCATGTCCATATGTATACATTATTAGTTTTATAATTCAGTTTCAAACCAGCTATTTTCTGTGTTTTGAAGGTATCAGTACAGTTATTTTTTCTGGCTATAAAATAGATATGTGGTTATTTAAACAAAGTGAAACAATATAGTAGTAGTACATTATTAGAAGGTAAAATTTAACCTCTCTTACCTCACAACTCTTTACTCCAATGATATCACTGGTGCTAGTAGGCTACGTGTCCTTCCAGATGTTTTCTCTTGCCAATTAGATATTAACTTAGACATACCAGTAGACTATACAAATACACATATAATTTTATATTCCTTTGCAGAAATGAGATCATATATTCACAATATTATGATTTTTTTAACCTAATCTTATATCTCTTTGTTTTATTTTCATTTCCATAATTATTATTTGTTGAATTTTTTTTCGCATTTTATTGCCGGGGTATTACTCTGAGATTTCTGCCTTTTAATAAGTATTTATAAATCTCCATTAGATTTTCTGATTTAGAAGACAATACAGAAGATATTTTAAAATGCCACTGGAATGCATTCTCCACTGTCCGGACCATCTCTAGGGAAATTCCAGCCTCCTGAACGATTAGATTCAAAGCCCAGGAGGCTGCAGGTCAATTGGGAGAGAGCTAGGACCTTAGAGAGTGCAGGTTTTGAGTCCTCTCTCTGCCACTTTCAAGCCTTTAGACTTGAGGCAAGTTACTTATGAGTCTTATATTCTTCATCTGTTTAATGGAGATAATACTAGTTACTTTGAATGGTGGTTACTAAGAATAAAGGAGGTAAAGTGTAATGTTTACCCTACACAGGATAAATCATACAAATGTTATGTTCATTCTCCCGATCTTACCTTCCCAAACTGCCACACCAACGTTTCTGCCTGGACCCTGCACCATCTCAGGTACCAGTCAATCTGTGTCTTAGCATAAGGGGCATATTTCAGTACTACAATTGTCAATACAAACTAATGCAATAGTTATCATATGTGCATGATACAGGTGACACACTACGAAAATTATCAAACCCCCTTTATTTCACTTTTTTTTTTTTTTTGAGACTTAGTCTCGCTCTGTTGCCAGTCTGGAGTGCAGTGGCATGATCTCGGCTCACTGCACCCTCCACCTCCCAGGTTCAAGCGATTCTCCTGCCTCAGCCTTTGAGTAGCTGGGACTACAGGCACGCGCCACCAAGCCCAGCTAATTTTTGTATTTTTAGGAGAGAGGGGGTTTCACCATGCTGGCCAGGATGCTCTCGATCTCCTGACCTCATGAACAGCCCGCCTCGGCCTCCCAAAGTGCTGAGATTACAGGTGTGAGCCATCGCGCCCTGCCCCTTTATTTCACTTTCTAGGTTAATTCTAGAGAAGTTTCCCATTGAGTCTGAAAAGACAAGATGCCACAAAAGAACGCAGCATAACAATGAATCTGTTTGAGGGATATTTGCATTGAGATTCAGATGATTCAGGATCCGGCAACTGGCTAATTGTTGAGCTTATCTTGGGTAAGTCACTTCTGTTCTTTCAACCTCATTTCTATAATGGAATAATGCTGTCTGTAAGTGTTTAATAACATGGATTTTGGAGACACACAGTCCATTATTACAACTTTGCCAATAACTGTGTGATCTTGCACATGTTACTTAATCTTCTAAGCCTCTGTTGTCTTCCTTCCTTTCTTTCTTTCTCCTTCTTTCCTTCCTCTTTCTCTTTTTCTTCCTTTCTTTCGTTCTTTCTTTCTTTTTCTTTCTTTCTTTCTCTTTCTTTCTCTTCCTTTCTTTCTTTCTTTCTTTCTTTCTTTCTTTCTTTCTTTCCTTCTTTCTTTCTTTTCCTTCCTGCCTTCCTGCCTGCCTTCTCTCTCTCTCTTTCTTTCTTTCTTTTCTTCTCTTTCTTTCCTTCTTTCTTCTTTTTTACATCTAACCAAGGGATAATAATACTACCTATTCTACATGGTGGTAGGGAAGAATTAAAGAGCTAACATATGAAACATTCTTAGCAGGATGACTAGCACATAGTGAGGGTTCAGTAAATTTTAGCTATTATTAGTATTATTAGTTCTCTCAACCAGGGCCAAAAGCAGAGTGAAGCGAATAAAGTACATAGAGCAAACAGTTTAAGGAGACATTCAACTTCGGGGTTATGCAAATGCTAATGCTGCACCTGTACAGTCTTGAGTACCTCCATGAGAGAAATTGCCTCTTTTACACTTGCCTCATCTTAGTCTGTAATAGGATTTCAGCTTGGTGTTTTGGTTTTGCTCACTAGAGAACTCAAGGAACTCTGAGCATCTGCAGTATGCTTGGCACTGTAATTCCTTTATTATATGTTTTACCACATCTATTCATCACTTGTAACTCTGGTGTGGGGAATTGTCACCTCCATTTCACAGATTAGGAGACTAAGGCACAGAGAGATAAGTACCTTGTTTTGGGCCACACATTCACTAAATGGATAAGAGGTAGGAAGAAGTGTCCTTTTGATTGCCATGTTTCTTTCAGTATATCACAAAACCTCAACTGTAAATCCTGTATTTCTAAACCAGGTAATGTTTTCTTACTGCATTGATGTGTGAAAAAACGGAAATGCATGCATTTATTTCTAGAAAGATTCTAGTCTTTCCTCTCTTATTCATTAGCTGTCTGATCTTGAGTAAGTAATTGAACCTCTCTGGACTCCATTTTCTCACCTGTAAAAAAAGTGAGTTGAATGTCATTGTCAAGAATTCTCTAAATATTTCACATCCTATAATTCATAATTTAATTCTGCCTTTTACTTTTTTGTCTCTTTCCTCTTGTTAAGTGGACAGAAATGTGCAAAGATGCCCTTAAATACTTTGAGGTGGAACTCTTTTTGAAAGGAACCTCTAAAAATAAAAGAATTCATAAAAATAAGACGATAAGCCATCTATTCTATGTAACAGAATGTTATATATGGAGATAGAGTAATACAGGGCATATTTATTAAGAAATGTTCAAGAAACAGGAAATATTGTTTAAGATTATGCCTGACACAAAGTTAAGGAGAGAATCAAACAAAACCTGAGTGTATTAGCTGTGACTATAAAATAATAACCTTGGTGTTCTTGCGAGGGTTCATAAACTGGTTGTGAAGCCAGTTGCTACTATCTTGATCAATAACAATCTCTTTGCACAGGTATGTGACTTTTTGGGAATGGGCGTCTCTTTTGAAAAGCAATCCTGGTCTTTGTTTAAAAGTCTGATGTTGGTGAGGAAGGATAGAAATATACCCTATAGCCAGGTGCAGTTGTGGGTGCCTGTTATCCCAGCTACTCAGGAGGCTGTGATGTGAGGATCACTTGAGCCCAGAGTTTGGGGCCAGCCTGGGAAACATAGCGAGACCCCATCTCTTTTACAAAATAAAGTAATTCTTATGATTCCTTTGTCATTTGAGTATAGAAAAAATTGTCATTTGAGAGTAGGAGGACATCATAGATAAGATTGGGAGGGCAGATTGATAGTGTCTCTTAAGGCAATGGACATACTTTGTTTTCATGGAGACTTGAGTGAACTCTGGTTGAATACGATGCTTCTGTGGGTTTATTTTGTGGCAAAATGATAACTAAAAACTTTAATTCATGGAGCCTTAAAGCACTTTCACATCTTTCTCATAAAACTGGCACTGGTATCCCGGGGCTTATGAGTCCGTGGCCTGTGCCATTGGCAGTAATTAGCTCCAAGTTGCCTTGTGATTTCACCATACATTGATTTCCTACACTCAATGATAATATGATATAATATATAATTATATTATATTAATTATATAATTAATATATAATCATATTATATTAATTATATAATATAATTAATAATATTAATTAATATACATTGTATATTATTATACCTAATAATAATATAATAATTGATTTCTCAAACACTCAATTATAATATATAGCTCATTTTTTTCTCTTGCACAATCCTGGGTGGTTGAGGGGCAGGACAGGTAAAATTTAGATAGGTGAGATCAGAAAGATGTGAAGGGATTTAACTAAAGTTGTCACAGAATTATTGGGTTAGGTCTTTTACTGGGATGCAGACAGACCTCCTGACTTAAGTGGCCTCTCCAGAAACCAGAGTACTGGCATTGTTCCTATGAGTACCTTGCTTTTTAAGGGAAGAAAGGAACAAGGATTCTCTGACATTGACATGTAGAAAGTAAAATAAGAGGACAGGAAAGCACATGGAACATAAGAAGTGCATGCATAATATTATTATTTTAAAAAATCTGCCTCCACCTGCCTAGAAGTTCCTGTGTTCTTAGGAAAACTCTGACTTGAAGCATAAAAATGGTTCCCTTTTCAGAGAGGGCATTGATCATAAAGGGCCACAGGGATTCTATTGTAAGCTCAAAACTGTCCCAGAAATCTATCACTTTGTTCTGGCAGAAAGGGTTCAATGGAAAGCTTATTTTTTATGAGCATTCATTACATCTGGATCATAATTAGATCTCAATAAATATTGGTTAAATTTATTTGCATTGAACAGAATCTTCAGTAAGGTCTTGTGGGTCCTGATCAGCTATATCCAATGACAGTTCTTTCGATAAAGGTGACTGCAAAGATTAGCAAAACCATGAATCAGAGAACTGAGCTTGGCAAGAGGAGACAGACAAAAAGCAGAGAGAGGAGCTCAACATACAGATGAGCCAGATGTTTCACCATGTCACTACTTCATCCCTGAAGAAGTCTTGTAGAAAAAAGTAACATAGCTCAGAGGAAAGTGTCTGTTCCTCAGAATAATTATTTATTGAACGAATGAATGAACAAAGGAGATGCATACTTGGGAGTCATCACCAGCAAATAAAAGAGAATGTACCCTTTCTATGTTTTTCCAGACATGAACATTTTTCAAATATATTTTGGATCATATTATACATACTGTTTCATAATCTGTTATTAATAAGTCACAATGATTACTAGTGTTTCTGCTTGTAGAAATAGATACTTTTCTATTGCAGTAAAGATACAATATTGAGATAATTGCCACCTGTTGGTCAAATGCAGAACTACATCTCTGACTGTCTCGGAGGAGGCTCTGTAAGGATTTGAGGAGGGAGGGGCCTCTGGCCTGACCCACCAAACAGGGCTTGCTGGAGGCTTGAATGGCACAGGCAGCCCTTCCTGCAGAATCTATTGCTGTTTGGCTTTCTGAGCTTCTGGGAGGAAGTTCCACCCTTATCTCAGATCAAGAGAAAGCTGCCAGTGTGAGTGTCTCTGAGGGAGTGTGTATCAGTTTTGTGTGTGTGCGTTTGTGCGGATATTTTGTATTTTGGATCATAGCCTTTTAGACACATTTGCTTTATACATATACTTATACATATAAGAGTATTATCAACAACAAATAGGACAGATTATATTATACATAAAGTATGCAATCTGTTTTTTATGCTTAATAAGGAATACCTTTCGAAGTGAGTGTTTCTATAACATCAGTTGTGTGAATCAGATCGTAACAAAATTTTTCCTGTGCTTTGAAAATTTTTATTTTGATTACTTTTCTGAATTGCAAAAGGAATACATATTTGTCTTTTAATGATATCAAATCATGCAGAAATGTGTAAATGGAAAATGAAATTGTGCTTTGTTTACCCTCTCAAGATAAACATTTTTAATGGTGTGCTAATATATTCTACAAATGTTTCTATCCCAATATAATGTACTAGCATATGTAAGTACTTTTATATAAAAGCCCTAAATATGTATATACACGATATAGATGTACACTCTATATGTATTCTTCAACAAAGACAATGAGACAACATGTTAATCTGTCCCTTTCCTTTTTCCACTTATGAAATCTTAAAGTTTTTATTTGTATTTCTTTGTTATTGTGTTTGGGTTGTTTTTCATAGGTTTGTTGGGGATTTATATTGCTTTTTATGAAAATTAGAAGTTACTCTGTATCCATCCTCTAGTAGTCAAAAAGAATTTTTTATATGAAAGATGACTGTACAATTAATTGTTCAAACTGACACTTAAATAATAATTTCAACTCTTATTTTGGATTCGGGGAGTATATGTGTAAGTTTGTTACCTGAGTATATTGTGTGATGCTGAGGTTTGGGGTGTGATGGATCCTGTCACCCAGGTACTGAGCATAGTACCCAACAGTTAGTTTTTCACCCCTTGTGTCCCTCCCTAACTTCCGCCTTTAGTAGTCCCAACTTAGGTTGGTTCCATGTCTTTGCTATTGTGAACAGTGCTGTGATCAACATATGAGTGCATGTGTCTTTTTGGTAGAAGGATTTATTTTCCTTTGGATATATACTCAGTAATGTAATTGCTGGGTTGAATGGCAGCTCTGTTTTAAGTTCATAGAGAAACCTCCAAACTGCTTTCCATAGTGACTGAACTAATGTACATTCCCACCAGCAGTGTATAAGCATTCCCCTTTCTTCACAACCTCACCAGCATCTGCTATTTTTTGACTTTTTAATAATAGCCCCTCTGACTGGTGTGAGATGGTATCTCATTGTGCTTTTGATTTGCATTTCTCTAATGATAAGTAACATTGAGCATTTTTTTCATATGCTTGTTGGCCACATGCATATCTTCTTTTTAGAAATGTCTGTTCATGTCCTTTACTTTTTGCTTGTTGATTTAAGTTCTTTATAGATACTGGATATTAGGCCTTGTTGGATTCATAGTTTGCAAATATTTTCTCCCATTCTGTAGGTTGTCTATTTACTCTGTTGATAGCTTCTTTTGCTGTGCAGAAGCTCTTTAGTTTAATCAGGTCCCATTTGTCAATTTTTGTTTTTGTTGTAATTGCTTCTGAGGACTCAGTCATAAACACTTTCCCAAGGCCGATGTCCAGAATGGCATTTCCTAGGTTGTCTTCCTAAGATTCTTATATTTGAGGTCTTACTTTAAAATTTTTAATCTATTTTTAGTTAATTTTTGTACTAATATATGTTGAGAGGTAGGGGGTCCAGTTTCTTCTGCATATGGCTAGCCAGGCATCCCAGCACAATTTATTGAATAGGGAGCCCTCTCCCCATTGCAACTTTGTCAAAGATCAGATGACTGCGGGTATGTGGTCTTATTTCTGGGTTCTCTATTCTGGTTCATGGTCTATGTGTCTGTTTTTGTACCAGTACCATGCTATTTTGGTTACTGCAGCCTTATAGTATAGTTTGAAGTCGGGTAGTGTGATGCCTCCAGCTTTGTTCCTTTTGCTTAGGATTGCTTTGGCTATTTGGGCACTTTGTTCTATATGAGTTTTAGAATAGATTTTTTTTTTTAGTTCTGTGAAAAATGACATTGGTATGTTGGTAGGAATAGTGTTAAATCTGTAGATTGCTTTGGTCAGTATGGCCACTTTAATGATATTAATTATTCTTTTCTGTGAACATGGGATATTTTTCCATTTTTTTGCAAACTGACACTTTTGAGAGTAAAAGGTGGTCTGTGAAACAACAGACATAAATTGAAACCACATCAAGCCATATGCTCATCTTCTTATATATCATGAACATTAACTCAATGTCTGTAATACATGTGAATCATTTTTTCCCATTTTACATTTCTTTTTATCAGCTTTTGCAATGCAAATGTTTTAAATTTTTATTTTATTATTAAGACAATGTGGTTAATTATAAATGTTTGAAGAATACACTAGAGTGGAGTAGTTTGCCAGTCTAATGTGAGATAGACACAGAGAGCATTCAAAGCCCATAAGGCTACAAGATGCAGTGAGAAAAGCTTGGGTTTTAGAAAAATTTCAGGCTTAGAGTACCTGGTCTGTAATTTAGGATATTAATGACCTAGGTGGTTTGAGCTCTAGGTAAGAATGAAGATAGTAATCTCTACTTTGAATGTTTGTTTTTGGGATTAAAGGAGATGAGATATAAAGTTACCATGATGTAGAATGATTTTCTTGTTCATTTCCATCCAGCAGATCACCTCTCCAGTCTTTTAAAGCCTGAGCTTCTGCCTGAGCCCACTCACCACTTCAGGGATCTGCCAACTCATGTGGCCCTACACCCAGGTCTCTTTGTGCAAAGGGCAGGATTTCAACTCCTCTATCTTCTTCATCACCCGAAGGGGTTGTGGAGTGGGGATTTCTTGGTCCACAATAGCAGGGGAGTGGAATCTGACCATTTCTCAAGCCCTGGAAGCCCGTCTTCTAAGAGGGAGGCTGCTCAGGGTTTTCTAGGGAGGGTGAGGGATGCAACTGCATTCCTTCCTCTTACCAGATGTGTGACTCTGGAAAATTGATTTATACTCTGTGAACCTGAACTTGTCCACTGCAAAATGGGAAAAAATTGATACTTTCTTCACAGAATTGTGTAGGGAAAATGAGGGAGCTTAAGGAAATGTTTGGTGCATAATATAACTTCAGCAAATGTTTGTTCTGCTCACCATGACTCCTCACCACAATAAAAGAGACTTCAACATAAAAGAAAGAGCAGAACTGTCAGAGCACTTGGAAATGTAGCAACAAGAAAGGAAATGTATAGGCATTTACATAATGTGTGAATTTGGGTGCCATCTCAGTTGTAGGATATCAGAAGAATTTGGAGAAAGGGAAGACAATATTGTACTATTTCCTTGTATTCTATGTGAGTTTCTGTCCCTGTTACTTCACTTTCTACTGGAACATCTGAAGAAATAGTTTTCCAGTAAGTTCTG
The DNA here is from genome assembly GCF_028885625.2 of Pongo pygmaeus. Classification (NCBI taxonomy): domain Eukaryota; kingdom Metazoa; phylum Chordata; class Mammalia; order Primates; family Hominidae; genus Pongo; species Pongo pygmaeus. Next base: position 105,804,162 of record NC_072396.2, read on the forward strand.
GAAAAAGGAGACAGTACAGGGAAACCAAATATAATAAGGACCATTGGATCTTGGATGAGTCACTTCCTCTGTGCTGGCCTCATCTCTAACACCAAGTCACATGCAATATAACTGGTTAGGGGGTTTGGGCTTTGGGTGCTATTGTTTTCTGGTTGCATGACCTTTAGCAAATTTTTTAACATCTCTGAGACCAATTTAAAAAATATTTCAAATGGCTGTTATAATGGCAACAACATCATTAGGCTGTACTGAAAATTAAGTGAGAACATGCATGTAAAGCATTTAGTAAAGGGTCTGGCACTAAGTAATCAATAAATGTTATCATCATGTTCCTTTATTATTGGCTTTTTCGAGACAATCAGAAGACTAATAAAGGGTTTGGGGCTGGGAAGAATGTAGTGTATCACCTTAGATGACAGGTTCTATTAAGCTGCAGCATTAAAAGGGTTCAGTGATGGTGCAAGGGCTGACATACATATTAATGGGACAGAATAGAAAAATAAGAAGCAGAACCAAGTGTACAGAGACATTGAGAATTTCATAAATGTGGCATTTCCTGTTACTTTAGAATTCATAGACGCTAAGAATTGATGTTGGGTCATTTTAAACTGTTCACTAACAAAAGAATGGGAAATCTTATTCTCATGCCATATGATATAATGTGAAGCATTAGTACACACCACCACCTATCTATCCAGTATGGTTGCAGTTCCATAAAATGGGTATGCAGCTGTACACATATTTGCATGCATGTGGATATTTCTAGTTTCAATGAGATTCAAGAAACTATGAACACTGTTTATCAATGAGAGTATGATTGGAAGTCACTTGTATCTTTTTATACCTGTCTGTACTTTTGATAATATCATAAATGGGCATGGATTATTTTTACAAACAGAAACAAAGCCTGTAAAAGCTTTTAGTAGCTAGGGAACACAAGGGAGTGTGATAGGTTGGAAAGAGAAAACGTTTTGGGGCTATACATACCTTGTGTTCTCCTCTGGCTTTGCCCATTGCTAGGGGTGACCAAAAGGTAAGGTACTTAACTCTTCTGATTTCCCATTTTCTTGTTCTAAAGAGGAGGAAAGTAATCCTTTCATTGCAGAGTTCTTGAAGTAATCTGATGGAATTATCAAAATATAGATAAATATGCTGTGCTTTATATTCAAGTATACCGGAGATTCCATCCCAGCTCTTACCCCTACAAGTTTCTTCACCCTCTGAACTTCAGTTTCCTTATCTTGGAATTGGTGATAACATTGATCTTGAAATAGTATGTATATTAGCTGTCCAACACAGTGCCATAATAGGCACAACTCCCCCTATTCCAGGTAACTATTTCCAAGAACATTATATATCCTAGTAATATAAAAGAAAGAGGTGATTTTTTTTTTCTGACTGGAGGCCTAAGAATTGGTAGTAATTCTTATTTTCTTCAAATAATCTTATTTTTTCCATTTAATTAAGTATTTTATATCCTGAGGAGCCTTGATGCAGCCATTCTGTTCTGAGGAATTTATCTTACAACAAAACATGTTTCAAGAATTTCCTATTTGAAACAATGGTACAACCATGGTGATTGTGTATATATTTTTGGAACTTTTGTTAAGATTTTCCATAGAATAAATTCCTGAAAGTAAAAAATTTTAACCAAAACATATGGCATTGCCAAATGCAGATTTAAAATGTTCAATACCAATTTCTAGTCCCATGCGCAGGGGTGGTATTTCCTTTCCCTGAATTCATCTCATCAGTTATAAAGGGGCTTAGGCACTTTGACACTGCAATTCCTGTTGCAGAAATTTGTCCTGCAGGACAGTCTGTACAGAGCTATATATTGCAAGGCTTGGAGTTTACCCTGTGGTTGAAGCACAGGGACCAAGGAAAAAAAGTGTTGAAGATCACTGAAGTGAAATAGTTCAAGTGATGAGTCATGCACTCTAGGCTGGATCGGGAAGGAGCGTGCAGATTTTAGGGGCCTGATACACTGAAAGGCTCAGGGGTTGGGTTCCATGGTTCTTTCCTCCCCTGTTCTCGCCTCCTCCCACTGGAACTCTGCACACTCCTCTGTGTCAGGCCCTGGGATTGCTGCTATACACAGTTTTACCTCCCTTAATCCTCACAACATTTTCAGCTCCATTCTCTAGATGAGAAAACTGAGGCTCTGACAGGTATTCATCGAATCTAAGATGCCACACTATTTTAGGGACTACTAAGAAAAGCAAAGTTCTGGCTATTATAATGTTAAGACAGCAATAATTTAAGTGTTAAAAGTGAAAAAATATATGCCTCTGAGACTTGGGGAAATGTTATAGCTTGTGTAGCTTGCATCTATTACATGAAAAAATTGAGGTTGGAGTCTATTTCTTTCTGGTATCAGATGTTATGCTCTTGCCATAATTTAGGACCACAGTGGTAACTTAGACTTGTACTAATCAGGTAATGCCCTCTTCTCTTATTGTCCTATTGTGTTTTTTATATTTATTGTGTGTTTTATATTTATTTATATACAAACAAAAATAATGTATATATACAAATATAATGTATATACACAAATATTTGTATTCATTTCTGATAGCCAGGTGTTAGTTTTTCCTCCTGTGTAGTGGTTGTGTGACCTTGGGCAAGTCACTGCATATCTATGTGCCACATTATCTTCAGCTTTATTAGGATGGACTCCAACATTAGGATCACTTTAAGCCATTCACATTTTGTAATTTAAAATTTCCACTTGCCTGACATTCAGCCTTCTGTCGCTGTGCGTCCTTCCCGTCTGGGGTTGGTTGGAGTCAAGTGGGATGGTGGAGGGTGTTCTCTTTGAAAGATGCCTGCAGTAGCATTGCTAAGTAATGGGACATACCCCTTCATTTTTCATCTTAATAGAATCCACATTGCCATATGGAATTCTCTTAATGCAGAACGCATACATACCGAAATAAATGGGAAGCGTCCGGATGTTGGAAATAACTCAAACAGCACCTTGTAAAGGGCATGCCTACAAAATATATGGAAGGTTTACTAAAAAGTAGAAAATAAATGGTTTTGGTTGGGCTTTAAAATTCTAGTTGCAAAAAAAAAAAAATGCTGAAGGAGGATGCAAGCAAGGCCAAATTCAGAAAGGCTAAAACTTGAATCTCAGAATTTTGATTTTCATACTATTATTTTAATAATAAAAATATTACATGTCCTGTTAAATGCCAACAGTACAGACATGTATAAAGTAAAATGTAAAAGTCTCCCTGTCTGTATGTTCCTAATCTCTCTGGACTGCTAAGTACCACCCTGTGGAATTGACCCTCATATAATATTGTCATTATTGGTTTTTGAATAAAATCTAAATTTCCTGATGTGCATGGACGTGGAGCACCACGTTTCTCTTCTGAAAATGTGAGTATTGAGTGGCTAAATGGCTAAAATGAGTTACCTCACAAAATGCAACTTCTTAGAAAGAACGTTATGGGGAAAGACAAATAGGAATGCTTTGAGATACCTGTAAGGCTATTTCTATGTTTGTAAGGAATGCTTTGAGATACATGTAAGGCTATTTCTATGTTTGTATTGTGTTAATTATAGAATAATAACAATGTTTGCTGTATGTGCCTCTAACAATATGTGAAATAAGAGTGTAAAGAAAATCTAGAAATATCTATTGCTTGTCAAGACTTTGTGAGATGCTACATATCTGCTTCTGCAGGCCTACATGTAACAGCACTGGGCTGAGTCAGACTGTTTTTACAAGAACTCCAAATGCAAAACTATTTCTTGCTTGTGAAGGTTAAGTGGTGGGTCATATTGCCTCTGATCCATATGAAAGCATTTCTACCACTCATAGCAACCATTCAGAGAAAGAAGCTTCACATTGCTTTATAGTCCATCCCTCTGTAGTCTAAGGGGCTTCTAGAATTCCATTCCTGACGAGACCTATATAAAGAACACCCCAACGTTGGAAACAGTTAAGATATTTGAATCATCTAGAACCTTCCATAGACTGTGTGATGTTTCTTATTAACATATTATAGATTAGTTGTGATTTCTGGAAATTAATCCTTTGTTCATTATATTTGTTGCAAATATGTTTTTCCAGTTCGAGGTTTGTCTTTCCATGCCTTTTAAATGTAATGTTTGGATACACAAGGCTTTTTTTGTATATATACATGTATATGAAATGGGGTCTCACTATGTTTCCCAGGCTGGCCTCAAGCTCCTGGGTTCAAGTGATCCTCCTGCCTCAGCCTCCAGACTAGCTGGGACAATAGGCACAAGCCACCATGCCTGGCTCAAAGTTTTATATTTTGTTGTAGTTTACATATCAGACATTTTCTTTATGGTTTGTATTTCTTTGTGTCCTGATTTAAAAAGTTTTCTTATCCTAAAGTCAAAAACTTAATTCTTATATTTACTTCTATTTGAGTTTGTTTTTCACATTTAAATTTTTAATCCACCTGGGACCAAATTTTGATAGGTATGAGATACAGATGCAATTTTATTTCATTTTTACATATAATATATATATAAACAATTATCCCAATACCACATATTGAATAACCTGTATTTTTTCCCACTGACCTGATCTGCTACCACTGTCATATGTTGAGATTCCACATGTTTATGGTTCTGTTTCTAGGCTCTCTCTTAGGTTCTATTGATTTGTTTATTTATAAGATTGCCAAGCTTGGCACATAAAATACATGCCCATTGTTTATCTGAAATTCCAATTTAACTGGGCTGCCTGTATTTTACCTGGTAAATCTATTCGTCCCTGGGCATATTTCAGACTGTCTTGATTACTATAGCTTTGAATAGGTCGTTATGTCCAATAAAGCAAGTCTCCCTACTCTGTTTTGGACTTCAGAATTATCTTGGCTATTCTTGGCGTTTTTGCTGTTCCAAATACACTTTAGAATCAACTGGTAAATTTTTTAAGACTTCTTTTATGGACCAGTACAATGTCAATTTTTATAAATGAGCCATTTATATAGAATGCTTGAGAAGAATTTGATTTCTCTAATTTTCTATTTTTAAATTTTTATTTTTATTTTTGGTGGGTACATAGTAGGTGTATATATTTATGTGGTACATGAGATGTTTTGACACAGGCATGCAATGTGAAGTAAGCACATCATGGAGAATGGGGTAACCATCCCCTCAAGCATTCATCCTTTGTGTTACAAACAATCCAATTAGATACTTTTGATGATTTTAAAATGCACAATTACATTATTTACTATAGTCACCCTGTTGTGCTATCAAATAGTAGGTCTTATTCATGCTTTCTAACTATTTTTTTCTACCTATTAACCATCCCCATTCCCCTCCAGGCCCCCACTACCCTTCCCAGACTCTGGTAACCATCCTTCTATTCTCTACGTCTGTGAGTTCAACTGAATAGATGTTTGTCTTTCTGTGCCTGGCTTACTTCACTTAACATAATGATCTCCAGTCATGTTGTTGAAAATGACTGACTCTCATTCATTTTATGGCTGAATAGTACTATGTACCACCTTTTTTTTTTTTTTTTTTTTTTTTTTTTTTTTTTTTTTTTTGAGACAGAGTCTCACTCTGTCGCCCAGGCTGGGGTACAGTGGCATGATCTCAGCTCATTGCAACCTCGGCTTCCCAGGTTCAGGCAATTCTCCCTGCCTCAGCTTCCTGAATAGCTGGAATTACAGGCGCCTGCCACCATGCCCTGCTAATTTTTTATTTTTTTATTTTTTATTTTTTTTAGTAGAGACAGTTTCACCATGTTGGCCAGGCTGGTCTCGAACTCCTGACCTCAGGTGATCCGCCTGCCTCGGCCTCTTAAAGTGCTGGGATTACAGGCGTGAGCCACTGTGCCCGACCACCACTTTTTTTTTTTTTAAATCTATTCATCTGTTGATGGACATTAGGTTGCTTCCAAATCTTAGCTATTATAAACAGTGCTGCAACAAACATAAGACCGCAGATATCTCTTTGATAATACTGATTTCTTTCCTTTTGGATATATACGCAGCAGTGGGATTGCTGGATCATATGGTAGCTCAATTTTTAGTTTTTTGAGGAACCTCCAGACTGTTTTCCATAGTAGTTTTGCTAATTTACATTCCCAACAACAGTGTACGAGGGTTCCTTTTGCTTCACATCCTCACCAGCATTTGTCACTGCCTGTCCTTTGGATATAAGCCATTTTAAATGGGGTGAGATGTTATCTCATTCTAGTTTTGATTTGCATTTCTCTGATGATCAATGATGTTGAGCACCTTTTCATATGCATGTCTGCCATTTGTATGTCTTCTGTTGAGTACTGTCTATTCAAAGTTTTCGCTTGTTTTTTATAGGATTATTAGATTTTTTCCTGTAGAGTTGTTTGAGTTCCTTATATATTATGGTAATTAATCCCTTGTCAGATGGGTAACTTGCACGTATTTTCTCCCATTCTGTGGGTTGTTTCTTCACTTTGTTGATTGGATCTGTTGCTGTGCAGAAGCTTTTTAACTTGATGTGATCCCATTTGTCCATTTTTGCTTTAGTTGCCTGTGCTTGTAGGGTATTGCTCAAGAAAGTTTTGCCCAGAACAATGTCCTGAAGATTTTCCCCATTTTTTGTAGTAGTTTGATAGTTTGATTAAAGACTTAGATTTAAATTTTTAATCCATTTTGATTTGATTTTTGTATATGGCAAGAGATAAAGGTCCAGTTTCATTTTTCTGCATATGGATATCCAGTTTTCCCAGCACTATTTATTGAAGAGATGTTCTTTTCCCCAGTGTAAGTTCTTGGCACTTTTTGTCGAAAATGAATTCACTGTAGGTGTATGGATTTGTTTCTGGGTTCTCTATTCTGGTTCTTTGGTCTATGTGCTATGTGTCTGTTTTTATGCCAGTACTATGCTGTTTTGGTTACTATAGCTCCGTACTATAATTTGAAGTTAGGTAATGTGATTCCCCCAGATTTGTTCTTTTTGCTTAGGATAGCTTTGGCTATTCTGGTTTTATTGTGATTCTATATAGATTTTGGGATTTTTTTTCAGTGTCTGAGAAGAATGTCATTGGTATTTTGATAGAGATTACATTGAACCAGAACTTGGGTAGTGTCATGGTTTGAATATTTGTCCCCACCCAAATATCATGTTAAATTGTGATCCCTAATGTTGGAGGTGGTGCCTGGTGGGAGGTGATTGGATCATAGGGTGGTGTTCATGAATGGTTTAGCACTATCCTCTTGGTACTGTTCTCTTGATGTTTTCATGAGATCTGGTCATTTAAAAGTGTTTGGCACCTCCCCACTCTCTCTCTTTCTCCTGCTTTGGCCAAGTGAAGTGCCTGCTCCCACTTCACCTTCTGCAGCTCCCACTTCACCTTCTGCTCCCACTTCACCTTCTGCACCTTTCCTGAGGCCTCACTACAAGTTGAGCAGATGCCAGCATCATGCTTCCTGTACAGGCTGTGGAACTATGAACCAATTAAGACTCTTTTCTTTATAAATTACCCAGTCTCAGGTATTTCTTTATAGCAAGGTGAGAACAGACTAATGCAGGTAGTATGGACATTTTAACCATATGAATTCTTTCAGTCCATAAATGTGAAATATATTCCCATTTTGGGGGGTCCTTTTCAATTTCTTTCATTAGTGTTTTAGAGTTCATTATAGAGATCTTTCACTTCTTTGGTTAATTCCTAGGTATTTAATTTTATGGGTGGCTACTGTAGGTAGGATTACTTTTTAAATTTCTTTCTCAGATTTGTCACTGTTGGTATATAGAAATGCTACTAATTTTTGTATGTTGATTTTGTATCCTGCAACTTTAGTGAGTTTGTTTATCAGTTTTAATAGTTTCCTTGTGTAATCTTTAGGTTTTGCCAAATATAAGATCATATCAGCAAACAAGCATAATTTGTTTTCTTCCTTTCCAATTTGGATGCCCTTTATATCTTTCACCTGTCTGATTGCTCTAGCTAGGACTTCCAGCACTATGTTGAATAACAGTGGTGTCAGTGGGCATCCTTGTCATGTTCCAGATCTTAGAGGAAAGGCTGTCAGTTTTCCCCGTTCGGTATGATACCAGCTGTAAGTCTGTCACATATGGCTTTTATTATGTTGGGGTATGTTCCTTCTATCCCCAGTTTTTGAGGTTTTTTTTTCTATTATGAAGGGATGTTGAATTTTGTCAAATGCTTTTTCAGCATCAATAGAAATGATCATATTATGGCTTTTATCCTTCATTCTCTTAATATGATGTCTCACACTAATTGATTTGTGTATCTTGAACCATCCCTGCATCCCAGGGATAAATCCTACCTGGTCATGATGAGTGATCTTTCTAATGTATTGTTGAATTCGGTTTGCTAGTATTTTGTTGAGCATTTTTCCACCCATATCCATCAGAGATATTGGCCTGTAATTTTCTTTTTGTGTGTGTCTTTGTCTGGGTTTGGAATCAGGGTAATACCGGCCTCATAGAATGAATTTCAAAGTATTCCTTCCTCCTCTATTTCTCGGAATAGCTTGATTCAGATTGGTATTAGTTGTTCTTTAAATGTTTGTAAAAATTCAGCGGTGAAGCTACCAGATCCCACACTTTTCTTCACTGGGAGATTTTTTTATTACAGCTTTGATCTCGTTACTTGCTATTGGTATGTTCAGGGTTTGGATTTCTTCCTGTTTCAATTTTGGTAGTTTGTGTATGTCCAGGAATTTGTTCATTTCTTCTAGATTTTCCAATTTATTGGTATATTTTTGCTCATAGTAGCCACTAATGATCCTTTAAATTTCTGTGGTATCAGTTGTAATGTCTCTTTTTTCATCTCTGATTTTATTTATTTGGGTCTTCTCTCTCTTTTTGTTAGTTAATCTGGTTAATGGTTTGTCAATTTTAACTTTTCAAAAAACTGACTTTTTGTTTCATTGATGTTTTGTGTGTTTTTTTTTCATTTCAAATCCATTTATTTTTGCTCTGATCTTTATTATTTCTTTTTTCTACTAATTTTGGGTTTGGATTGCTCTTGCTTTTCTATTTCTTTAAGATGCATCATTAGATTGTTTATTTGAAGTTTTTTTCTCTTTTTTGATGTAGGCACTTATAGCTATAAATTTCCATCTTAGTATTACTTTTGCTGTATCCCATAGGATATGGTATGTTGTATTTCTATTATCATTTGTTTCAAGAAGTTTTTCAATTTCCTTCTTTATTTCTTCCCTGACCCAATTACTGTCATTCAAGAGAATGTTGTTTAATTTCCATGTATTTGTATAGTTTTCCAAATTCCTTGTTATGAATTTCTAGTTTTATTCTATTGTGGACAGAGAAGATGCTTGATACAATTTCAGGTTTCTGGAATGTTTTAAGACTTGTACTGTGACCCAACATATGGTCTATCCTTGAGAATGATCCATGTGCTGAGTAAAAGAATGTGTATTCTGTAGCCATTGGATGAAATGTTCTGTAAATATCTATTACATCTATTTGGTCCATAGTGCAGATTAAGTTTGATGTTTCTTTGTTGGTTGTCTGGAAGATCTGTCCAATGCTGAAAGTGGGGTGTTGAAGTCTTCAGCTATTATTGTATCAGGGCCTTTCTTTTTCTTTAGCTCTAATAATATTTGCTGTATATATCTAGGTGCTCCAGTGTTGGGTGCATATACATTTAAAATTGTTATAGCCTCTTGCTGAATTGAACATTTTATTATTATATAGTAACCTTCTTTGTCTCTTCTTATAGTTTTTTTTTTCTGGAAATCTATTTTGTCTGATGTAAGTATAGTGACTCCTGCTCTTTTTTTCTTTCAATTGGCATAGAATATATTTTTCCATCTCTTTATTTTCAGTCTATGTGTGTCTTTGCAAGTGAAATGTGTTTCTTATGTGCAACAGATCAATGGGTCTTGCATTTTCATCCTTTCAGCCAGACTATGTGTTTTGATTGAAGAGTTTAGGCCATTTACATTCAATGTTATTATTGATAAGTAAGGACTTACTCCTGCCATTTTGTTACTGGTTTTCTGGCTTCTTATATTCTTCTCTTCCTACACTTTCTTTCCTTCATGTCTTCCTCTAGTGAAGGTAATTTTCTCTGGTGATGTGATTTTGTTTCTTGCTTTTTATTTTTTTGTGTATTCATTGTGTGGTTTTTGATTTGAGGTTCCCATGAGGCTTGCAAATACCTTCTTATAGCCCATTGTTTTAACCTGGTAACAACTTAACACTATTTGCATAAACAAGCAAAAAGGAAACTAATAAAAATTCCACACTTTAACTTTCTCCTCCTGCTTTTAATCTTTTTGTATCTATTTATATCTTATTTTACTGACTATGTGTTGAAAAGTTATTGTAGTTATTATTTTTGATTGATTCATTATTTACTCTTTCTACTTAGGATAAAAGTAGTTTACACACCACAATTACAGTATTATAATATTCTGTGTTTTTCTGTGTACTTACTATTACCAGTGATTCCTTCAGGTGATTATTCCTCATTAATGTCCATTTCTTTCTGATTGAAGTACTTTCTTTAGCATTTCTTGTAGGACAAGTCTGGTGTTAATGAAACTCTTCAGCTTTAGTTTGTCTGGAAAAGTCTTTATTTCTCTTTCATGTTTAAAGGATATTTATTATCCTTTAACATATTATTCTAGGACATATTATTCTAGGGTAAAAGTTTTTTTTCCTTCAGCACTATAAATATGTTATGCCACTCTCTTGTCCTGTAAGGTTTCCACTGAAAAGTCTGTTGCTAGATGTATTGGACTCCATTGTATGTTATTTGTTTCTTTTCTCTTGGTGCTTTTAGGATCCCTTCTTTATCCTTGATCTTTGGGAGCTTGATTATTAAATGTCTTGAGGTAGTCTTCTTTGGGTTAAATCTGCTTGGTGTTCTACAACCTTCTTGTACTTGAATGTTGACATTTTTATCCAGGTTTGTGAAGTGCTCTGTTATTATTCCTTTCGAATAAATTTTCTACTTCTATCTCTTTCTCTGCCTCGTCTTTAAGGCCACTAACTCTGAGATTTGCCCTTTTGAGTATATTTTCTAGATCATGTAGGTGTGCTTTATTGTTTTGTATTCTTTTCTCTTTTGTCTCCTCTGACTTTGTATTTTCAAGTAGGTTGTTTTCAAGCTCACTAGTTCTTACTTCTGTTTGATCCATTCTGCTATTAAAGGATTCTGATGCATTCTTCAGTATGCCAATTGCATTTTTCAGCTTCAGAATTTCTGCTTGATTCCTTTTAATTATTTCAATCTCTTTGTTAAATTTATCTGATAGAATTTTGATTCATTCTCTGTGTTATCTTGAATTTCTTTAAGTTTCTTCAACATAGCTATTTTGAATTCTCTGAAAGGTCACATATCTGTGTTTCTCCAGGTTTGGTTCCTGGGCCTCATTTAGTTTGCTTGATGAGGTCATGTTTTCCTGGATGGTGCTGATGCTAGTAGATGTTCTTCAGTGTCTAGGCATTGAAGAGTTAGGCATTCATTGTAGTCTTCACTGTCTGGGCTTATTTGTAGCTGTCTTTCTTGGGAAGCATTTCCAGATATTTGAAAAGACTTGAGTGTTGTTAGCTAAGCTATATCTGCTTTAGGGGGCACCCCAAGCCCAGTAATGCTGTGGTTCTTGCAGACTCTTCATGGTATCACCGCGATGGTCTTGGACAAGATCCAGGAGAATTCTCTGGATTACCAGGCAGAGAGTCTTGTTTTCTTCCCTTATTTTTCCCAAACCTATAAAGTCTCTCTCTCTCTCTCTCTATTTTGAGCCACCTAAAGCTGGGGGTGGAGTGACACAAGCACCCATGTGACCACCACTGCTATGACTTTGCTCGGTCAGACCTGAAACCAGCATAGTGCTGGGTTTCACCCAATGCCTACTGTAACCCCTCCCTGACTACTGCTTATGCTCACTCAAGGCCCTGGGGCTCCACAGTTAGCACATGGCAAGGCCAGCCAAGCCAATATTCTTCTCTTCAGGGTAGCAAAGGCCCCCAGGCCCTGGGTGGGTCTCCAGGTGCCATCAGGGAGTCAGGGAGTAGGGTGAAAAACCTTAGAAGTCTATCTGGTGTTCTATTTTATTGTGGCTGAGCTGGCACTCAAGCCACAAGATGCAGTCCTTGTCATTCTTCTCTTCCTTTTCCAAAGGCAGAGAAACCTCACCCCATAGCCGCCGCTTCTTCTGGCCATGAGGAGTACTGCCAGACTACCAGTGATGTTCCCTTAAGACCCCAAAGCTCTTAAGTCTGCTTGTGGAGAATGCTGCCTGGCCTGGGACTCACCCTTCAGGGCAGTGGGCTCCCCTCTCTCCCAGGAAAGGTCCAAAATACCTTCCCAGAGTAAATTCTTAGAACTGGGGACACCAAGAGCCCTCTTGGTGCTTCACTCCCCTGTGGTCATGCTGGTACCTAAGGTACAAGTCAAAGCTCCCTTTACTTTTCCCCCAGCTTTTCTCAAGCAGAAAGGGTTTTGCTCCATAGACACCACAGCTGGTAATGTGCTGAGTCTCACCTGAAGCCAGCTAGTCTCAGAGGCTCACCCAAGGTCCTCAATTTAGTACCTGGGTATCACTGCTGGTTATTCAGGGCCCAAGGGCTCTTCAGTTAGCAGGTGATGAATGCTGCGAGGACTTGGTCCTTTCCTTCAAGGCAGTGGGTTCTCTTCTGGCCCAGTGTGTGTCTAGAAATGTCATCCAGGACCTAGGGCTTGGAATGGGGGCTTTGTAACTCTGAGCAGTGCCCTATCCTGCTGTGACTGAGCTGGTATCTTAGATGGAAGACAGAGTCCTCACCACTCTTCCCTCTCCTCTCCTCAAGCAGAAGGAAGGAGTCTCTTTTGAAGCCATGAACTGTGAAGCCTGGGGTTAGGGGAGAGGTGATGCCAGCACTCCCTAGGCTGACCCAACTGGTTTCTCAGTTGGTTGCATGCCCCACCCCCCACCCCCACAGTCCACTGTCTCTGGGCCTAGTTCAGCACTAGGACTTGTCTAAGAGTTGTAGTCCTTATAACCTAGACTGACTTTCAAGTTTACTTGGAGACAGCACTGTAGCCCTGGGTGGTGAGGTTTGTGGGCTCTCCAGTTCACACTGCTGCGATGGGCGATTCTCACTCTAGCTAGTGTTGATTTAAATGCTCTCTCTGTCAGCTAAGTTTGTCCTGGTTTTCCTTGCTGCTCTAATAGGACAGCACTTATCTGAATGCCTCATAATTGCACATAACTGTGTTCTCCCTCCCCCAGCGCCAAGAGATGCTCTCTGCACCACACCACTACTGACAAGGGTGGAGTTGGTGATTTTCTTTGTCTTCAGTGCCTCTTTCAGTGATATGAATTTAAAACTGCATATTATGAGTGCTCATCTGATTTTTGGTTCTTATGAAAGTGTTTTTCTGTGTAGATTTTAACTTGGTTCCTTGCTTTGGGAATAGTCAGTGGAGCCTTTGTATTCTGCCATCTTGTTCTGCCTCCTTTCTATAGAGTTTTTGAATAGTTGGTGCAGAATAATATGTCCATTAGATCAAGCTTGTTAATTTTTTTTTCAAGTTTTCCATATCTTTACTTATTTTTTTTTTGCCTGCTTGATCTATCAATTACTGAGAGAGGAATGTTAAGAACTCTCACAAATGATAGATATGTCAATTTCTCTTTGTAGTTCGTTGATTTTTGCTCTGTAGGTTTGAAGCTGTGTTAGTAGGAGGCATAAAAGCATATAACTGTGATACTTTCCTGGAGAATTACACCTTTCATCATTCTGTGCTGACCTTCATTACCCTTAATAATGCTTTTTGCCTTAAAGACTGTTTTTTTCCTGATAATAATATAGCTACGCTAAGTTTCTTTTGTTCGGTATTTTGCTGGTATGTCTTTTGCTGGTATGTCTTTTGCTGTCCCTTTACTTTCAAAATTTCTATGCTGTCATATTTTAGCTATAAATCTCGTTAACTCAGTGTATCTAGAATTGTTTTCCCCTTCTGCGTCATTTCATTTTAGTGGTGTCTCTTGTAAATTGCGTATAACTGAACTTAAAAAAATCAATCAGATATTGTCTTTTTAAAAACTGGCTGAGTTAGTTTATACTTAATATGATTTCCTATACATTTGGGTTTACTTTTACCATTTTATTTTGTGCTTTCTATTTTTCTACCTTTTCTATGCCCCACTTTTTTTCTGTTTTACTGGCAGTTTTCAAATTCTTTCAGGCTTTTTTCTCCTCTCAAATCCTTGGTTTAATTCTACTCTTCAGCAAATTATACATTAAGTTACTATTCTTTTAGTCATTATCATTAAGATTTTTTTACAATATACTTATTTTATTTTAAAACCAGAAAGTTTGCACAGAGGGCAAGGGAAATAACCAAATGTGAACAGTTGCTGTCTTAGCTATTTTTAAGTGTTTCCTGTTGTTTCTGATGGTATTCTCTCAGTGTTTCAGCAGCCTCTTCAACTCAGAACTGGTCTTAAATGTGGTCCATTTCTGCCCCCTCAACTTTGGTTACTGGGATATACTTTACCTACTGTCAGTCTGATTGTTTTTAGGCGTTCAGTTCTATAACTGAAAAATGAATACAATTGGCAACCATGACCATCACAGAGGCATAAACATTTCTATCACTGGTAGAGCCCAGTTGTGCTCTTGTAGTCAATCCCCTTCTCCTTCCGGCCAGTCTCTGGCAACCTCTAATCTGATTTTTTATCTCTATAGTTTCATATTTTCCACAATGTTATAAAAGTGGAATTATATAGGAAATATTCCTTTGTTTTTGTATGGTTTCTTTCACTTAACATAATTTTTTTAGGTTTATCTGCAGTATATCTTACATCAGTCACTTAATTCCTTCTTAAGGCTGAATAATATTAATATTTCATTGCATGGATTACAGTACCACATATTTATCCATTCATCAATTGATAGACATTTGGGCTTTTTCTACTTTTTTCTATTATGAACAATGATACTATGAACATTAGTGTACACATTTTTATGCAAACTTATGAAGTCTTCAAATCTCTTGGGTAAAATACCTAAGAGTGGGATTGTAGGTTAAGTGCCATCTTTATGTTAAGTTTATAAAAACTGCCAAATTGTTTCCCAAGGTCATTTTGCCATTTGAATTCCTGCCAGGGCAATGTATGACAGTTAAGTTGCTCTGAGTCTTTGTCAGCCTTTTGTATTGTCTTAAAAAATGAATTTAGTCTGTTTCCAAATGCACCTTCCATCAAAACAAAACTGGACAAAAATTTATTCTGTCCCACAATTTCCACTTCAGGGAGTTTATCTTATTGCTTTTTTTTTCAGCTATAGTTCCTTTATTAAAAGAACTAGATGAAACAATAGACTTTAAGAAATTATTTTTTTCACCTCAATTTTACAAATACTATATCACAAATGTTTTACAATACAAATTTAAATACAGCAGCTTTCCACTTTCTTAAAAGATTCTTCACCTCCTAAATAGAAATAGAAGGGAAGCAATGCTATTAAGTATCATATAAACTAGTAGTGGCAGCAGAATAATCTATCAACATTCTCATAACACTAGTCTAGTGACATTATTATTATTGTGAGAATTTAATAGGAATAGAAGGAAGGGGCCTAGAAGATAGTAGAAACTGATTAAAATATCACTAATTGGTCGGGCGCAGTGGCTCACACCTGTAATCCCAGGACTTTGAGATGCCGAGGCAGGTGGATCACCTGAGGTCAGGAGTTCGAGAAGCAGCCTGGCCAACATGGCAAAACCGCGTCTCTACTAAAAATACAAAAATTAGCTGGGCGTGGTGGCAGGCACCTGTAATCCCAGCTACTCGGGAGGCAGAGGCAGGAGAATCGCTTGAACCCAGGAGGCAGAGGTTGCAGTGAGCTTGTTATTTGTATTTTCCCCTACATTTATGAATGTGGTTTCTCTATTGTTTAAATTGAGGGTGAATTCCTGTTACATTCAGAAACAAAGCCCATAAAAGTATATACCATAATCAAGATGTTCTTCAGTGTCTGGGCATTGAAGAGTTAAGTATCCATTGTAGTCTTCACTATCTGGGCTTATCTGACCTATGTTACTCATCTGACCCATGTCCCAGGCATCCCGCTCAAAAGTGGAGTAGGCAAATCCTCGGGCCAATCATTAGATAAGACATTTGAAAGCTCCAGAGTCGTCAGTCCATTGTGTGAAGCCACAGCCATGAGAAATTTTGAGTGCACACTCACTGGACCCTTTTCAAATGAAAAAGTGTATCTGGAAATGGTGAAGCCGGTGGAGTTACTAGGTGGATAAAGTTAATAAAAACCGTTAGGATGTGTTGGGGAAGCTTCCCACAGGAAGTGATGTTTAAACTGAGACCCGAGGGGAAAAGAGGCATTATCCAGGGAAAGAGTAGAAGGAGGAGATAATCTGAGATTCTAGCCAGATATAAAGGACAGGAAATGCTATATAACCTGATTAATCCCTGGAGAAATCCATTATGGAAATCCACTATTCAGCGGTTGGGCATGTCCAGAAAACTGTGTGAAACTTAATGAAACAATTATAGAAAGTGGCTGAACCCATTCTCCTCTCTTTGCTCTGACCCCAGCCCTCACAGCAGAGTGTTACCACTATTGCTACATACTGTATGGGATTTAGGGATATTGTCAGGAGAGTGTGTGAAATGGTGGGTTTTAGATTCAAGTTTGGAAAGTAAAGATGTTTGTGAGAGTAGTAAGAAGAAGAAATATTTATATTTGAGGAACCATAGAAAGGAAAACTAAGTAAAGGGATTTGATCATTATTTTCATTTACACACTCTTGCACCACTCGCAAGGCAAAATGACTTTTAACAGAAGATTGTTTCATTTTCCCAAATTATTATTGATTTTCACTGGAAAAATCAGAAATTAGAGATCAGTACCATCTAGTGACCAGTTCCAAAATGGCTACTTGTACATCATTAAGCAGGAAGCCTGGGAAGGAGAGGCTCCATCAGAAGGAACTTTCTAGGATTTTACATGGCAAATAAAGTGGCCCAGACAGAGCCTACTGTAATTAAATTATATTAAATCATGTGCCAGGAAGTTTTCTTCAGCCTCCTCCATGATAAAAAGAAAGCTCTTTGTGTATGTGTGTTTGTGTGTGTGTGTGTCAGATTTTTTTTATATATATGTATACACACACACACACATAAATGCTTGCGTACAGATGTATATTGCAAAATGTTTTGTAACTTCTTTTTAAAAATTATGTGCGCATATGTATGTATATTTGATATATATATTTTTTCATGTACAGAACTACATTTTGACAGAATTATTATTGTGGTCAAATTTCTAATGAGAAATATATAATATAAAATTTTATCTCATTTTAATTTTTGCTGACATCAAAATTAATGTATTTGTTCCAAAAATAAATGCAGTGGAGAAATAAGTATTCATTGGAGAAAATTTTTAAATCTTTTGTCCTGTTATGTAACAAGATGTCCATCCTTGGTAATGTAGTTTCTATTCTCCAGATATATTTCCATGTTCATAGTACTATATAGGTAGGTTCAGATGACATTATATATTGTTTTAGAAAATTTTAATCACTATATGTATGGTATGGTTAATAAATTCTGTTTAATATGTATTTTTGCTTACATACATTATAATTTTGTTCTTCCTTAGTCTTTATATGTTTGTGATGCAGAATTATTATTTGAATTATTTCACTTCAGACTTGGAATAAAACTATTTTAGGTATTCAGACTTATTTATATATTAAGAATATTAAATATCTGCCTATAAAATATGCGGGAATTGTTTCCCATAATTCATATTTCTTTAAAATTATTTTTCTGTTTTTGGATAGGCAAAGTCTTGTTTTAACTTTCCGTTCCTTTTTATAATTAAATTAGTAATATAATTCACTGTAAAGAATTTGGAACCAGTTAATGTGTATTTATGACTTTATGATCATTGTTAAAAAGAAAGTTTGTGACCCTACTGATACTCTATGGGATTTGGGGATATTGTCTGGAGAGTGTGTGAAATAGTGGATTTTAGAATTGAGTTTGGAAAGTAAAAATGTTTGTGAGAGTAGTAAGAAGAAGAAAGAAGTTAATGTGAGAAAAAGCATTTCGTAGTAAGAATGAAATGTTAAAAACTTCTGAAGGGCCAGGTGCAGTGACTCATGCCTGTAATCCCAACACTTTGGGAGGCTGAGGCGAGAGGATTGCTGGAGTCCAGCAGTTCGAGACTAGCTTGGGCAAAATAATGAAACTCTGTCTCCACACACACAAAAAAATACAAAAATCAGTCTGGTATGGTGGCACGTGCCTGCCTAGTCACAGCTACTTGGGAGGCTGAGGTGGGAAGATTGCTTGAGCGAGGGAGGTTGAGGCTGCAATGAGCTGTGATTGCACCACTGCACTCCAGTCTGGGTGACAAAGCAAGACCCTGTCCCCGCTCCAAAACAATCCCAAACAAAACAAAATAAAAACAAAACCTAGAGGAACAGAATTTATCATTGAAACATTTTTATTCTATGCATTTTTATGTCTTTGTCATTTCACCTTTTAGTTGAATGTCAAAGAAGCAATTTTCCATTAAGTCTGAGAAAGAAATGACATTCATAAGTCCACTGGAGAAACGGTATCTGATACCTAGGCCTCAGATACCAGGTCTATCACGGATCATAGAACTTTCAGTGAGTTACTTCCCCTGTGCTGGCTTCTGCTGTAACACACAATAATCCTTTATATAGAAATAGGTCTTTGCTTAAGTGTCATTTCCATCAGTGAGAACTTCAATGATTATACTACTTTTAAAAGTTCACACCCCTTCTGCACTCCCCATCTCCTTTCCCTGCATTAATTGTTCCACAATAAAAATGACAGCATAAACTTTGGTAGTTCCCTCTCTTAGCCATGCACTGTTTTCAGTGCTTCATATGTACTAACACATTTATTTCTCACATCAAGTTTAATAGGGAGATACTATTATTATTGTCCCTAAGGTCACACAGTTTTTAAGTGGGCAGAGCTGTGATTGAAATCCACCATCATGGCTCCTAACTCCCTTCTCTTAACTGTCAATCATGTTGTGCCTGTCCAAATTAGCTAGGCCATATCACATACTCCATATTTTACTTATTTGTTTATTATCTTTTACCAACCCCACTAAAACATTAACTTTGAAAGGGCAAGAACTTTGTTCATTTTATTCATGGTTATATCCTGAGGCAGAGGCATAAAATGTCCTGTAGTCAACCAAGTACAAAATCTGATATTAATATCACCACTATAGCTTTCTTATGCTTACCGTTTGTGTGGTAGATCTTTTTCTTTCCCTTTATTTTCAGCCTATTTTACTGTTATAATTAAACTGCATTTCCTTTAGACAACAAATATTTAGATCTTGTTTTTGTATATATTCTCATAATCTTTGCCTTTTACTTGGGGGTGTTTAGTCTATTAGCATTTAAAGTACTATCAATAAAATTTGATTTAATTATAATATTTTGCTATTTTAGTGCATTTCCTTTAAAAAATTCCTCTATCCTTTGTTTGCTTTCTTTTTTGCCCCTTCCAACTTTTGGGTTGAGAGGGTACATATATATGCCAGTTTGTTACATGGATAAATTACATGTCGCTGGGGTTTGTTGTACAAATTATTTCATCAACCAGATAGTGTATTAGTCAGGGTTCTCTAGAGGGACAAAACTAATAGGATATATGTATATGTGAAAAGGATTTTATTAAGGAGAATTGACTCACATGATCACAAGGTGAAGTCCCACGATAGGCCATCTGCAAGTTGAGGAGCAAGGAAGACAGTAGTGGCTCAGTCCAAGTCCAAAAACCTCAAAAGTAGCAAAGCCAACAGTGCAGCCTTCAGTCTGTGGCTGAAGGTCCAAGAGCCCCTGGCAAACCACTGGTGTTAAGTCCAAGAGTCCAAAAGCTGAAGAACTTGGAGTCTGATGTTCGGGAGCAGGAAGCATCCAGCATGGGAGAAAGATGAAGGCTGAAAGGCTCAGCAAGTCAGCTTCTTCTACCTTCTTCTGTCTGCTTTTTCTAGCCACCTTGGAAGCTGATTGGATGGTGCCCACCCAGATTGTGGGTGGGTTTTCCTGAGGGTGGGTCTTCCTCTCCCAGTCCACTGACTCCAATGTTAACCTCTTCTGGCAACACCCAGAAATACCCAGATACACCCAGAAACAGTATTTTGTATCCTTTGATCCAATCAAGTTAACACTTAATATTAACCATCACAAGCCCACCCCTTGTCAACTTGAACCCATACACATTTCCTGAAATCATACTTAATCTCCAAGTAAAGATAATCATAAGGTCATAATTAAGCCTAACATAATACAGCTATCCTTCGTTCCATTGGAAGTGCACTAATCCTTAACCGTACTACCTGACAGGTAGATTTTTCAATCCTAAACCGTCTTCCTTGTTCTCCCCTCAAGTAGGCCCCAGTGTCCATTGTTCCTGTCTTTGTGTACTCAATGTTTAGTTCCCACGTATGAGTGAGAACATGCAGTATTTGGTTTTCTGATTTTGCATTATTTTGCATAGGATTATGGCCTCCAGCTGCATCCATGTTGCTGCAAAGGACATGATTTCATTTTTTTTTCTGTGGTGGCATAGTATTTTCTATAGTGGCATAGTACATTGTTTTATTCAATCCACCTTGATGAGTACCTATGGTTGATTCCACGTCTTTGCTATCATGAATAGTGCTGCGATGAACATACGGGTTGGCACCCATTTAAAAGCGGGAAGTTGAGTGAGGGGCTGACTCGTTTTTAATGGCATCCCAGCAACCCCAGGACTTCTGAGCTTATGACTTTTCTTTTTCCACAAGAAGAGTTATCCTCAGCACACCCTAGGATACTCATCTTTCTTTCCATATAAGCCCTCTACTCCTTCGCAATCACCCCCTCTGATTTCCAATTGGGACCGAATAAGGATTACATTTCTGGGGAATTTTTGCTCAAAGTCAGCAACCCATTATCTGTGAGTGTATAACCTCCTGACTTTTAAACCCACTGTGCAGATCTCTCTTAATCAGTTTATGTATCCAAAAAATAGGAATAATAGTTCATGCTCGGCATACATTTTAGGATTATTTTGTTAAAACACCTGTGAAATTGCGTTTTAAACTGTAAGGCATCGTTTAATGTAAGTTGCTATAGGGTAGTGGATGTATTTCAAGATTGTAGGTATATGGGGTGACTAAAAAGTGTGAACTAAGGAATCTTGCTGCCTCTTTGCACAAAAAGGTGACAGGAAAGCAAAGCAATGTGTATATCTAATTTGAGCCCATTTTTCTAAATAAAGGAAAGATGGATTTCACCATTAGCATCTCTGAAGCTCTCTGACTCTGAGAATGGTAAAGAGCCTCTCATATCACCGTTCTTTGAACTCTAAGTCCCTTGAAAGCAGGGGTTATTGTATGTTAGGCTTTTCTTGGCCATCTTTTACTTTCTTAACAAGCATCAGCTGCTTGGCCTGGTGTGCCCCCTGCATTTGAGAAGTGTAACAATCTATCTATTCAGTGGCAATTATCTCCGCATCTGTTGGCTTTACTATATCTGAATAATGAAAATAAAAACCTACATTTTATTTTACTTTTTATTTTATTTTACAATTTCAACTTTTATTTTAGGTTCAGGGGGTACATGTGCAGGTTTCTTACATGGATATATTACGTGATGCTGAGGTTTGGGGTACAATTGATCCCATCATCCAGAGAGTGAGCATAGTATGTAATAGTTTTTCATCCCTCTCCTCCCAACTACCCTTCCCTCTAGTAGCCCCTGATGTCTGTTGTTGCAATCATAATGTTCATGTGTACTCAGTGTTTAATTACCACTTATAAGGGAGAACATGAGGTATTTGGTTTTCTGTCTCTGTGCTAGTTTGCTAAGGATAATGGCCTCCAGCTCCATCCACAACCCTGCAAAAGACATAATCTCATTCTTTTTTATGACTGCATAGTATTCCATGGTATGTACGTACCACATTTTCTTTATTCAATCCATCATTGGTGGGCATCTAGGTTGACTCCATGTCTTTGCTATTGTGAGTAGTGCTTCAGAGAACATACACGTGCATGTGTCTTTATGGGAGAACGATTTACATTCCTTTGGGTATGTACCCAGTAATGGGATTGCCGGGTATAATAGTAGTTCTGTTTTAGTTCTTTAAGAAATTGCCAAACTGCTTTTCACAGTGGCTGAACTAATTTACATTCCCACTAGCAGTGTGTAATTGTTAACTTTTCTCCACAACCTTGTCAGCATCTGTTATTTTTTGACTTTTTAATAATAGCCATTCTGACTGGTGTGAGATGCTCTCTTTGTAGTTTTGATTTGCATTTCTCTAATGATTGGTGATGTTGAGCATTCTTTCATATGCCTGTTGGCTGCATGTATGTCTTTTTTTGAAAACTATTCATGTCCTTTGCCCATTTTTTAATCAGGCTGTTTGTTTTTGCTTGTTGATTTGTTTAAGCTTCTTATAGATTCTGGATATTAGACCTTTGTCAGATGCATAGTTTACAAATATTTTCTCTCTTTCTGTAGGTTGTCTGTTTATTCTGTTGATAGTTTCTTTTGCTGTGCAGAAGCTTTTTAGTTTAATTAGGTCCCACTTGTCAATTTTTGTTTTTGCTGCAATTGCTTTTGGAGTCTTCATCATAAAATCTTTGTCAGCCTGTGTCCATAATGGTATTTCCTAGATTTTCTCCTAGAGTTTTTATTAGGTTTTACATTTACGTCTTTAATCAATCTGG
This sequence comes from Pongo pygmaeus, assembly GCF_028885625.2. Classification (NCBI taxonomy): domain Eukaryota; kingdom Metazoa; phylum Chordata; class Mammalia; order Primates; family Hominidae; genus Pongo; species Pongo pygmaeus. Next base: position 105,826,878 of record NC_072396.2, read on the forward strand.
GGTTGATTTTTGTATACAGTGAAAGGAAGGGATCCAATCACAATCTTATGCATATGTGTTTGCCTTCTTTTAGGCTAAATAAATATGTTTTAGAACTTCATTCTGCTTTCTCTATTTACTTTATAGCTATACCTTATTGTATTTTAAAGTGATTGCTTTAGGGATTACAATATAAACCAGTAATCTTTCTGTGTTCTCAGAGTTCATATTGTACCACTTCACATAAAATAAAAGAACATTGGTGTTATGCATTTCCTCTTACCACTGCTCTTTTATACTATAGCTGCCATATGTATTATACCCACATACATTAAATCTCATAATACATTATAATTTTTGCTTTAAAGCCACTTGTATTTAAAAGAAATTAAAAGGAAAATAAAAGATAGTGGTTTATATTTACCCACATATTGGCCATTTTTTATGCTTTTCATTCCTCTATTTAGATTTCATTTTACATCTGGTATCATTTCTCTTCAGCCTAAAAAAACTTCCTTTAGCATATCTTGTATTGCAGATATACTAACATTGTACTTCCTTAGTTTTTGTTTATGTAACGCTGTCTTTGTTTATGTAACACTATCTTTGTGAATGATACCTTGTAGATTCCAAATTTTGTTCCTCTACAGCAGGGGTCTCCAACCCCCAGGTCATGGACCAGTACTGGTCCCTGGCCTGTTAGGAACCAGGCCTGACAGCAGGAGGTGAGCCGTGGGCCAGCAAGCATTACCACCTGAGCTCTGCCTCCTGTCAGATCAGTAGCAGCATTAGATTCTCATAGGAGTGTGAACCCTATTGTGAACTGCACATGTGAGGGATCTAGGTTGCATGCTCCTTATGAGAATTTAATGCCTGATGATCTGAGGTAGAACAGTTTCATCCTGAAACCTACCCCCACACCCCATCAGTGGAAAAATTGTCTTCCTGAAAACTGGTCTTGGTCCCCTGGTGCCAAAAAGGTTGGGGACCACTGCTGTACAGAGTATTAACTTGTTTGTTGGTTGAAGCAACAAATTAATTCAATCTCTGTCTCTTCTGCAGTTAGCATTGGATGAAATATTTTAGCTAAGGCTAAAAGAACTGAAGCTTACTGTTTTCCCCACCATGTATAGTTCAGGGGTCAGCCAGATGTTTCAGCCAAAGTTATATACAGAATTTGTGGCACTCTCTTTGTGACTTTCACCTTTCAGTGTATTATTTACTTATTTTTCAGCTGCTGTGGTTGCCCCAAAATGTGGCCATTGATTCCTAAACTAGTAAGACTACAGATTTATCTGAGTTTTAGCCACTCCACGTGTAACCAGACAAAAAGCCATGATAGCCACTCCACATGTAATCGGGCAAAAAGCCATAAAAGCAGGCATCCAGAAACATTTCCTCTTCCAAATTCTACTTCTCTCCGATCTCTGCTTGCTTTCTGTCTTACTCAAGTGCTTTAAAATAATGAACAATAAATGTTAATTTTTCTGTGACACAGTTTCAAAATACAAGCACTACTAAATCTTAGCGTGAAGCAACAAGAAGCAACATACTCAAAACAGTGTGGAGGTTTCTCAAAAAGCAAAACATAGACCTACCAGATGATCCAGCAATCACACTACTGGGCATGTATCCAAAGGAAAGGAAATTGGTATATCAAAAGGATACCTACAGTCCTATATTTATCTCCATGCTATTCACAACAGCCAAGATAAGGAATCAATTTAAGTGCCCATCAACGGATGAATAGAAAAAGAAAATGTGGTATATATACACAATGGAATAGCATTCAGCCATACAAAATAACAAAATCCTGTCATTTTCAGTAACATAGATGGAGCTGGAAGTCATTATATTAAGTGAAATAAGCCAGACACAGAAAGACGAATACCACATGTTCTCACTTATTTGTGGGAGTTATAAACTTTGATCTCATGGAGGTAGACAGTAGAATGGTAGTTAGTCAAGGCTGGGGAGGGCTGGGGGAATGAAGAGAGATGGTTAATCGGTACAAACATACAGTTAGATAGAAGGAATAAGTTCTAGTGTCCTCAAGTGCTTTTAGATAGTTATTTAAGTTGTTTCCCAGAGTTTATAATTGCTAGCTATGGGAGGTTTGGGTCAATGTGACTTATTTTGCCATTACTGGAAGTAAAACATGTACTCTGCCTTTAATTATGAAAAGAATGAGCCATTGACTTTCTTGCCTGAAGAGGTTGAATGCAATTTAATTGTGAAAGTGAGGGCTGTCTATTTCAGTCAACATAGAGAATACAAACAGGGATGAATTAGTTAGTTACTATAGGCAAAAAAGGTTTCATATGTAGATCTATGTATTTAGAAAAGTGAAACATTAATTTAAATAAATAACATTTCTTACCAGAATGCCTTGATTCGAAATATGTGAGCTCTTGTAACAAATTATTGGAATTGACTTTCCTCCATAGCATACAGTGTCTTAAACCATAGAATATTCCCTTCAGCTACACTCTCAGCTGAAATAACTTTGCATGTGTGTGTATACACACATACGTATGTGTGAGGTATGAACATATAATAAATATATAGCTATATATTTTCAAAGGAAAATGTAATCTTAGCATAACATCTCTTTGCAACATGCCTTTTTCATATAACAGCATATTTTCTAAGTAGTGGAACACATTTCTAACGTGATTTTTTTGGTTTAGTTCACAAACAGACTTATCCTGTGTTTTCGAAAATATTATTTGGTTTACTTTCCCTGATTGTAAAATTAACATAAATTTTTTGCCAAAAACAAGTAACTGTTTTGTATTTTTCTTTTCCTCTATCTATATTATGGTATTAATTCAGTTATATAAATTATAAATCAACATATACTTTTTGTGTGTGTGTGTATATATATGTGTGTGTGTATGTGTGTTTGTGTGTGTATAAGGAAATAAAATGTTTCTAAATTTTAACTTCGTTTATCAGTAGGTGTCATCAACCCGAAACAACAGCTAATCTCCTTTCTGTCTTTATGGCTATGCTTATTCTGGACATGTCATATAAATGGAATCATGCAGTATGTGACTTTTTGCATCTGACTTATTTCAGTTAGCATAATGTTTTTAAGGTTCAACCATGTTGTAGCATCCGCCAGTACTTTTTTATGGCTGAATAATATTCCATTGTATAGATGTACCACATTTCACTTGTACTTTTACCAACTGATGGGCATTGGACTGTTTCCATCTTTTGGCTACTATTAATAATGTTGCTGTAAACATTCATGTACAAGTTTTTGCTTGAACACCCATTTTCAATTCTCTTATGTATATACCTAGGAGTGGAATTGGAGGCCATGTGTTCATTTTTAAACAAAGCTGATATTACCTGTGCAAAATTGATCAAAACAAATAGACAAATAAACAAACCTGTTTTTATGGTATTACCAAATGGCTGCATATGAGCAAGGACCATCAGAGAATATGGACAAATAAAATACTCGAACCTTTCAGAGAGGGTATTTACCAGTTAATGGTTTTCTATGGTCACAAATAAATATTACAAATGCAGAAAGCAGCAGGAGTTGCTTCTGTTGCCAGAAATCCAAATCCATTAAATTCATTCTCTAGGCTTTTAGGCACTTAGAGTTATGTTGACTATTTGTGATACAACTCTTATAAAGGCATAAAGCATACCATTCTGAAAATAGGCAAAGACTGTTCAGACAAATATCTACGTCTAATGTGAAATGGTTCAATTGAAATGCTGTCCCTACATCACTTATTGGGTCAGAGGAAAATATTATGGCCAGAGATAACTTGGCATAGAACTGAATTTATCCAAGATGTATTATCTTTGAATACTCCATTGCAACCTGCCAGCTGGAGGTCACATAAGAAAATATGACAGCACTAAATACGGCAAACAAAAGTTCATTACATCCTATCAAATGTTTTTCTAATGTGGTATTTAAAAGTTTCTTCCAATATACATTTCCTTTATTTGTCCAAAAATGGGAAGATGTGCATATTTATCATATTCACCTCAGAAAGACTATGTGGCACATCAGTGATGTGACGTGGAAAACTTTTAATTCCAGGAAAGCCAAATTCATAGGCCTATGGGGTCAAGTTGATAATGTAGATAATATAAGCAGGAGTAAATAAAAATAACAAGAACTTTTGCCACCACAAGTTAATACTCTCCACTGTTATTGAAATGAACAGTATTCTTAGTTTCTTTGTTTCACCCACGTTTCACAATTTTTATTTTTTAGCTGGGCATGATGGCATGTGCCTATAGTCCCATCTTACTTCAGGAGGCTGAAGTGGGAGAATTCCTTGAGCTCAGGAGTTTGAGACTACCCTGGGCAACATAGAGAGACCCTGTCTCTAAAACAATAAATGCATAAAATTTTATTTTTAATAGTGAAGTAATAATTGCATTATTTATGAGGTACAGTGTGATGTTTTGATATATATGTATGTGTATATATATGTGTATGTATATGTGTACATACACACACAGATTGTGGAATGATTAAATCAAGTGAATTAACATATCCATCACCTCATCTATTTATCATTTGTTTGTAGTTAGAATGTTTAAAATCTCTTTTAACAAGAAATATTTCACTTTTCTCTTTACTGTAAGAAAAGTAACAGCAATAATAGTACAATAAAAACTAACATTCTGTGTATGTGTGGGGATAGGAAGTGACAGGAACCACAGTGACTGGGGATAAGGAAACTGCTTCTCAGCTCCAGCCAGTTGTTTCCTTAAGGGCATGTAGGAATGTAGGCCCTTTGTGGCAAAACCTTCTCATTTTTCAAGATAAGCCAAGAAGCTTTATTTATATGTGAGATCTTCCAATTTTTAGATGTCGGCAACTGTTTAAAAATGAAACGTTATGTGAACAAAATTGTGTGCCCCAAATCATCAATTTTTACCCTCTGTTGTAAATTAATATTTTTTTGTAGTTGCAAGATTTAATGGAGTGAAAGTAATTAATATTAATTGAAGGAATATGACATCTAAAACCAGATAAGCTAAAATCAAAAGATTAAAGACAGACATGATTAATATTTTACAATTATCTTTATATAAACAAAAAGTCCAATTAAATAATTAAAAAAAGAAAGGGAATGAAATTAGGAGCAGACATACAAAGAAGCTTACATTACGTGCTTTGTCCAGACATAAGGAGTTGAGAAGACTTTTTTTATTGCCGGGGTTATTATGGAGGTTAATGAAAATGTTTACCCAAAAGTTGGAACTATCAAGAATGAATATAATATTCATAAGAAAAATGAGGACACTATGATCAGTTCCCAGGAGCTTTTTAAAAATAAGAACAGCTCTCATTTTTGGCCTGCCATTCCAATATCACTGCCTTGTTTTTACAGGGATTTTTGGTTTATATGGACTCTTGTTTGGATGGCCACAGTCCTCCTTTTAGCAGAGTAATGATCTGCATTTCATAGATCAGGAAATCAAGGGCATAAAACATGTTGCTGAGAAAAGACTAGGAATAAATAATCTTTTATTCTTGCAAATCTCAGTTGCAAGTTCACATAGTGGAGGTGGAAATGTCAACCGGATGTCTAGAATACAGAAAGAAGTAGTCTTTGCTGAGCCTTGAATACTATTTTTAAAATCCTACTAATGTGAAAGACTGAGGACTCCTTGTAACCTCATTTAAAAAGTTTTATCTGCTAATACATAGACAGTGTTTACAGACAGAAACATATTTGTCATTTGACTCTAAAAAATTCACCTATGCAAAAATCTCATTGTCAAAAGTAGGCAGAGAGCATAAAGAAAACACACTTTTCCACTGAATATTTTTTCTTGAAATTAAACATTTTTATTTGAATGCAATCATCAACATGACTGAATGACAATATATTTGCTTATGAGTAATATAAAGTGAAACCATACAAATTGAGAACAAAATTAAGTTGTCTTGATAACTATTCAAAAAGTGTTTGACCAAAACAAACCCCTGGCCCAGTATAAATACTCTCTATTAAATTCTCAAAAATAAATATGGCTGAATACAAAGAAATCCTTATGCTGTTGAGATGACCCATTTTCATGCTCTGGGAAAAGAAATGATTTGGCAGAAGACATGAGAATTGTGTGTTATTTTAAAGTGAAGATGTGAATGTCTGTATGGAAAGGCAAGATGAACTTAAACATTGAACAGTAAACTGAGAATTCTGATTTGGTTCCCTTATAGCACAGTGCTACTGAAGCACTGCCAAGTTCACCATGCACTCAGATGTGCAAATGTTTCTCTGTATAACTGGTCTGATCATCCTCATGGCTCCGTCTACACCTGCACTTTCTGTCTGTCCTTTTGAGAATACTCACAATCTCTCAGGTTGGCCTTGCCTTATGCCCAGCCATTTTCCATCATTAGGTTTTGGGCACATGAGTGGTTGTGGGATGGAGAGACAAGGGGCAGTGGTAGCTTGCTTGTCCCTATGGCATTAAGTTGTTCCCTACACTGGTGACTGTTAAGATGTGATGAAACTTGGCCATGACCTTTTGGCTTTGTTCTCGGCCCTTTCATTAGCACTGTGTTTTTATAGTCAATAAATTAGTCTTTATTATCATATATGCATGTATATTATCATACATACAAATAAATGGAAAATAATAAAGAAAGAAATAGATTATTGCAAAGTAGCAAAAACATGCCTAACAGGATTTTTAAAAGGAGACTATCAGATAAACTGTAGACAATGTCTGGTGATACTGCCATAGTCTCTGCCCAAAAGCTCCTTGATCTGATATAAAACTTCAGCAAAGTTTCAGGATGCAAAATCAATGCAAAAATCAGTAGCATTTCTATATACTAATAACATCCAAGCTGAGAGCCAAATCAAGGACACAATCCCATTCCGAATAGCCAAAAAAAAAAAAAAAAAAAAAAAAACCTAGGGATACAGCTAACCAGAGAGGTGAAAGATCTCTACAATGAGAGATTATAAAACTCTGCTCAATCACGCCATTGCACTCCAGCCTGGGCAACAAGAGCGAAACTCCGTCTTAAAAAAAAAAAAAAGAATTCAGAGATGACACAAACAAATGGAAAAACATTCCATGCTCATGGGTAGGAAGATTCAATATTGTTAAAATGTCCATGCTGTCCAAAGCAACTTACAGATTCAATGCTATTCCTTTCAAGCTACCAGTGACACCAAACACAGAATTAGAAAAAACTGTTTTAAAATTCATATGGAACCATAAAAGAAGCCAAATAGCCAAGTAATCATAAGCAAAAAGAACAAAGCTGGAGACATCACATTACCTGACTTCAAACTATACTACGAGGCTGAAGTAACCAAAACAGCATGGTGTGCATACAAAAATAGGCACATAGACAAAGAGAACAGAATCTAGAGCCCAGAAATAATGCCACACACTTACAACCATCTGATATTCAACAAAATCGACAAAAACAAGCAATGGGGAAAGAACTCCCTATTGAACAAATAGTGCTGAGATAACTGGCTAGCCATACACAGAAGACTGAAACTGGACCCCTTTCTTACACCATAAAGAAAAATCAACTCAAAATGGGTTAAAGACTTAAATGTAAAACTTAAAACTGTAAAGACCCTGAAAGATCGCCTAGGAAATACCATTGTGGACATAGGTCCTGGAAAATATTTCATGATGAAGATGCCAAAGCAATTTCAACAAAAACAAAAATTGACAAATGGGACCTGATTAAAGAGCTACTGCATAGCAAAAAAACTATCAACAGAGTAAACAGACAACTCACAGAATGTGAGAAAATATTTGCAAACTATGCATCTCATAAAGATCTAATATCCAGAATCTATAAAGAACTTAAACCAATAAGCAAAAACCAACTAACCCCACTCAAAAATGGGCAAAGGACATATAGTAAAGTGAACAAACACTTTTCAAAAGAAGACATACACACAGCCAACAAGTATATGCAAAAAAGCTCAACATCATGAATCATTAGAAAAATGCAAATCAAAACCACAATGAGATACCATCTCACACCAGTCGGAATGGCTATTAAAAAGTCGAAAAATAAAAGGTGCTGGCAAGGTTGTAGAGAAAAATGAACTTATACACTTCTAGTGGTAATGTAAATTAATTCAGCCACTGTAGAAATACTGTGGACTTCTCAGAGAACTTAAAACAGAATTAGCATTTGACCCAGCAATTCCATTATTGGGTATATACCCAAAAGAATATAAATCGTTTTACCATAAAGACACATTCACAATAGCAAAGCACTATTCAAAGTAGCAAAGACATGGAATCAACTTAAACGCCGATCAATGGTAGATTGGATAAAGAAAATGTGGTATATATACACCATGGAATACTACACAATCATAAAGAAGAATGAGATCATGTCCTTTGCAGCAACATGGGTGGAGCTGGAGGTCATTATCCTAAGCAAACTAATGCAGGAACAGAAAACCGGATACCACATGTTCTCACTTATAAGTGGGAGCTATACATGGAGTACATATGGATATAAAGAAAGGAACGACAGACACCACGGCCTACTGGGGGGTGGAGGGTGTGGAGAGAGTGAGGATAAAAAAACTACCTATCGGTTATGATATGGTTTGGCTTTGTGTCCACACCCAAATCTCATCTTGATTTGTAATCCCCAGGTGTTGAGGGAGGAACTGGTCGGAGGTGATTGGATCATGGGGGTGGTTTCCTCCATGCTGTTCTCATGATCGTGAGTGAGTTCTCACGAGATCTGATGGTTTTATGTGTTTGGAAGTTTCTCCTTCACACTCTCTCTTTTCCTGCCGCCTCGTGAAGAAGGTACTTCCATCTCCTTCATCTTCCACCATGATTTTAAGTTTCCTGAGGCCCCCCTGACCAGCCATGTGTAACTGTGAGTCAATTAAACGTCATTCCTTTATAAATTATAGTCTCAGGGAAGTTCTTTATAGCAATGTGAAAACGGACTAATAGAGGGTACACTGCTTATTACCTGGATGATGAAATAATCTGTACACCAAACCACAGCGACATGCATGCAATTTTCCTATATAAGAAACCTAAACATGTATCCCTGAACTGAAAATAAAAAGTAAAAACAATAAAAAGAAAGCATCTGGAACATACCACTTCTTTAAGTGATATTAGAAATTTTAGTTCCAGAATTCTTCATTCCATCAACGGGGGGATTTTGATGTAAAATGAATGGAATAACTATATTAAGGATTATTTGAAAACATACACAGAAAACATGCAATATACACGTATTTATGTAACTTGTGAGCTTTGGTGTTACTTTTTGTAGCATATGCTTTCCTTTGGAGTTTGGAAGAGGAAAAGATATTTGTGCCATTTCTTTTTATTATTTAATGAGTTATCCTGCCTATTCTTTACTCTTCAGTTTAACATTAGAGAAACACACACTCACTCCACACATGTAGAAACAAATTGCAGTCGTCTTTCTCGAAATGAGTATGTCCTGCAGGCAGTTGAAAATGAGAGTCTGGGCTTCAAAGAAAAGAGTGGGATGGACAAATGGACTTGAGTTGGCAGTGCCCACCCCCCCAAAAAATACGTACAGAATGAAAGAATAATTGTGATAGACCCAGCTTTGGAAGTCATTATCAAAAACGAAAACAGCAATACACATTCAAGTTTTTTCTCTCCACATGAATTTTTCAAATATATTTTGTATTATTCATTTCATATTGTCTTTGTCTCTCTTTGCAAAAATTGTTACTTTTCCATCGCAGCAGATGTGGAATATAGAGATAATTGCCACCTGCTGGTCAAAGCCAGAACTACATCTCTGAATATCTGGGAGGAGGCTCTGTAAGGCTCTGGAGAGGGAGGGGCCTCTGGTCTGACCCGCCAAACAGGGCTTGCTGGAGGCTTGAATGGCACAGGCAGCTCTTCCTGCTTAATCTATTGCTGCCTGGCTCTCTGAGTTCTTGGCAGGAAGTTCCACCCCTCTCTCAAATAAAGAGAAAGCCACCAGTGTGAGTGTCTGATAAACTATATCAGCGCATGTGTGTGCATGTGTCGGTATTTTGTATTTTGGGTTATATCCTTTTAAACACAGTTGATTTATACCATGCACTTATGCACACGGCAGTATTATCAACAATAAGGGGGGGGGGCAATCATATTGAAATACAATGTGTAATTTGCTCTTTTAAAAAAATCTCACCGTTAACTATGAATTCCTTTTTAAAAATTAATTTCATTATAAATTGTAAGATGTACAACATGATGTTATAAGATACATACATATAGTAAAATGGTTACTGTAGTGGAACAGATTAACATATCCATCATCTCACGGAGTTTCCTATTTTCCTCCTTTTGGCAAGAACAGCTGTAACCTACTCATTTAGCAAAAATCCGAATGCAATACACTATTATTTACTATATTCCTCATATTGGACGTTAGATCTTTTGATTTGTTCATCCTACATGTTTGCTGCTTTGTATCTATGACCTACATCTCCCCATTTCCTTCTCCTACCCTAACCCTTGTAACCACTATTTTCTTGTCTCTCTCTATATTTGACCTTTAAAAAACATTTGACACATAAGTTGGACTGTGCAATATTTGTCTTTCTGTGTCTGGCTTATTTCATTTAGTATAATGACCTCCAGGTCCATCCTTGTTGTGGCAAATGGCAGGATCTCCTTGTTTTTTATACTACATTATTTATATTACTAAGTGCAAATTGCTTTCCAGGTCAGTAGACTTATACAAAATAAATTCCTGAGATTAGATTATAATAAGTTTTTATTTTTTCACAAATTTATAACAATTATTTTCCTAAATCACAAAACTAATATATGTTTGTAATTGAAAGAAACTGAGCAAAAGACATGCTAATGTGGAAATGAAATGATCCTGTATCTACTTCCTTCACTCTGCTGAGGTATCCTTTGTTAATGGTGTGGAGCATATTCAACAGATGATTTTTTTTCTCCATAGAAAGAAAATGTTCATGAGAATATATATGGAAATATATATGTACAAAATACATAAAGATGAACAATGTGTGTGAACATGTGTTATGAGATGAATGTTTCTATCCTCCCAAATTTATGCATTGAAGCCCTCCCTAGCTTCCAAGGTGATAGTATTTGGAGGTGGGGCCTTTGGGGTATAATTAAGTTTAGATTAGACCATGAGAGTGGGACCCTCATGATGGGATTGATGCCCTTATAAGCAGAGGAAGAGAGAGAGAGAGAGATCTCTTTCTTTCTTCACGAGTATGCACCAAGGGTAATGTGAGCAAACAGCAAGAAAGTGGCTGTCTACAAGCCATGAAGAGAGCCATCACCAGACGCTGAATCTACTGATACTTGGTCTTGGACTTCCCAGCCTCCAGAACTATCAGAAATATATGTCTGTCATTTAAGTCACCCAGACTGTGGCATTTTGTTATAGCAGCCTGAACAGACAGCATGTATATACACATATTCTTCATGAAAATGGGATGACTGCAAACTTTATCTTGCAATTTACCTTTCTTAGTTGAGAATAAAGGTACCTGGACTTTTATTTGTGTGTTCATTGCTATTGGATATCTTCTCATAAGTTTAATTGCATTCCTCTAATTTTCTATGAGATTTTAAATTTTCATTTGTTTCTCTTCTGGTTAAAGAGAGTTCCTGGCATGTAAAGTGGTTTCTGAGGTATACGTGGATAATTTCCCCTCTAATTTTTAATGCAACTTTAAACGTTAAAATCTCATTGATTTTAATGATGAAATCAATACAGTTCTTTGTAAAAGTTTTTAAGATTCACAGGAGTGTAAAGATTGCCACTTTATGAGAAGATTTTAGATAGAAACCATACAAAGCCCAGGAAGACATCATAGTGAGAAAGGCTTGGGTTTTAGAGTCCCTGGCCTGTGTTTTACATACTTGGCACTAAGGGTAACTTGCTTAGCCTCTATAGTCTTGAGTTTTCTCATTTCTCATAAGAGATCCTTATTACCTACCTTGAGTTTATTATCATATTTAGAAGAGATACAATATAAAATTCCTTAGATATAACTCAAGCTTTGATAAACAAGAATTTCCTTCCTCCATGTCACTTTCCCAATGTCTAAAACCTGTACTTTCATCTGATTTATTCACTACTTCAGGAACTGCCAATCAACATGCCTCCTAGCCTAGGACAGGATTTCCTCTCCACAAACATCATCACTAAGGGGAGTTGTCTAGTATTTTCCCATGTGGGCATGACAAAGTTCAGCACAATACCAGAAAAGTTTACAACTATCATTTCTTACCCACACTGCGTTGTAGAAGCCCACATCTACAATAGAAGCTGCTGGGTATACTCTGGGCATGTCCGGTGGCTGAATTCACTGTTGCCACTTATCTGGATATGTGGTTTATCTTTGGCAAGCCTGGAGCTGATCATCAGCAAAATGAAAATAATGATGCTTTCTTTTCAGAGTTGTTTTAGGGAAATGAGAAACCCATGGGAGGCTTTAGTGCTTACTATCTTAGCCTCACCTTGCCTTCCTGCAGAAGAGATGTCTGTGATAGAAACTAAATGCATAACTCTAAGAGAGAATAGTTGGAACCCTAAGTGTACGGAGGGAAATGTGATGTATTAGCCATGGTGACTGTCCAGTATTGTAGGATGAGTTACCTGAGGGGCTTTGGAAGAGAACAGAAAAATCCTCATGTCATTTCCTACCAGCATATGTGCTTTCCTGTCCTTAGTACTTTGTCTTTTATGTTGTAAGGGAAGAAGGACTCTAAGAGGTGCAAGTTAAAGAGATTTCCTTTGAGTCTTGGAATGAAGAGACAGTGCAGAGGAACCAATCCTAATAACAGATCTGCTGTATAGAAGGCTGCAGTCAAAGGAACTGTGTCCTGATAGCAATCCTGTCACTTCCCCAGAAAGAGATGTCTCTTCTCCAGAAATGCTAGTATCTATCTTTGTGGGCATATATTAAAGTAGAGAAAAAATACTATAACAAAATACACCAAGATGTTAATTGTGTTTACCATGAAGGGGCAGGAGTGCTGGATATATTTTCTTGTCTGTATTTGACACTATTTTCCACATGGTCCAAAATGAGTGTGGATTACCTTCATTATAATAAGGAGAGCCTAAAAAAATGTACTTTAACTAATAAAGAGCACCAGGTCTGGAGATGCAGTGGAAGGAACAGGGCTTGGCCAGGTGAGATCTGGGCAGTTACTTTAGATCCCTGAGCCTCAGGGAGCCTGGAGCTTAATTCTTCACCCACAGGGCTCCCCCCGGGGTGGGAGATGTGATGAAATCACCACATTGTCCACATACGGGCTCTATGCTGTTGTATTGATTAGAGACTGGTCCCTTCATGCTTTGCAGAGAGTGACATTGTGGTATCCACTGCTTGAGTCTGTGGTCCCACTGCACACTATGACCCCATTTCCTTGATCCCAGCATTCTCAGCACAGTGTGATTCTCCAGGTATTATATAAAGGATAGGGTGCTTTTGTTTTGTTTGTGTTTGTTTTTATGATCTGCATTGGTGGATCTCAATGTTTGGTCCCCAGACCAGCAGTGTCAGTATCACCTGGGAACTTGCTAGAAAGTGCTAATTCTTAGGCTCCATCCTAGACCTACTGAATCAGAAACTCTTGTGGTTGGTTCTAGCAGTCTTTTCTTTCTTTGTTGTTTGTACAAATTTATGGGGTACCTGTACTCCCCAGTTTGTCACAAGGTTCCAAGTGATTCTGATGCAAGCTGGTTTGAGAACCATATTCTACAAAATTTAATGTAGTAAATGAAATGTGTTAATTGCTGAGTTAAGGAATGAATCTTTATTTTATTTCCATACTTCTTCATAATCTCCAAAGTACAATTTGTTCATTTTGTGAAATGAGTATTTTTTTCATTGAGAAATAAAATTGAAATTGAAGGTCAGTCAGTGCCATCTGTTGACCCAATCTAGAACTGCAGCTTGGTTATCACTTTAGCAAGAGATCTAGGAAGGAAGGCGGGAAGGAAGGAAAGGGGGGCTGTGTAAGCCCACCAGAATAAACTTTCTGGAAGTTATACGGCAGAGAAAGCACTAAGCAGAGATGGAGACAGAGCCCGTGGGTGTTAATTCATGTGACAGGATGTTTCCTTTGACCCCTCTCTCAAATTAAACACAGTTGAGTGAATGTATATGTGTCGTTATAAATATAATGTGGTATATAACCTCCTTTTTATGTTGTCTGACATTTAATATCTTTTAATGTCCAGAACTATACATTTTTTCAGCATTAGTTTTGTAAATCAAACTACAACTAGGTTTATTCTATGCTGTCATAACTGTATCTCGGTTATTTTGCGAATTAAAAATCAGTGAGCTGTATGTATTCCCCTAGCTCTTGAAAACACTGGAGAAATATACAATTATAAGAGACATTATCTTATGTTTCCCCTATTACTATGACCTTTCTCAAGATAGCAATTCAATCGATTTGTAAATATTCTCTGGATTTGTTTCTGTGGGCTCATTTGTATTTTAAAATATGACATATGTGGCTGGGCGCGGTGGCTCACGCCTGAAATCCCAGCACTTTGGGAGGCCAAGGCAGGCAGAACAACTGAGGTCAGGAGTTCAAGACCAGCTTGACCAACAAGGAGAAGCCCTGTCTCTACTAAAAATACAAAATTAGCCAGGTGTGGTGGCGTGTGCCTCTAATCCCAGCTACTCGGGAGGCTGAGGCAGAAGAATGGCTTGAACCTGTGAGACAGAGGTTGCAGTGAGCCAAGATTGCGCCGTTGCGCTCCAGCCTGGGCAAAAAGAGCAAAACTCCATCTCAAAAAAAAAAATGACATATGTATATCCTTATGGAAATATATGTCATTCAAAAATCATGTCATGTTGTATGTTATGTTCTGTATCTTGCTTATATATTTCTGTATCTCAGTGCTTTTTATTAGATTTCTTTAATTTTTGATGTGTTTAAGCAGTTTTACATATGTTGATTGCCATTGCCTTCATTTTTTTCTTTAAATTACCTGTTGGTAGACATGTACACGACTCTTTTAGATAGTTATTTTTCCTTATATGTCAGCTATATTAATTATGTC
Source organism: Pongo pygmaeus (assembly GCF_028885625.2). Taxonomy (NCBI): domain Eukaryota; kingdom Metazoa; phylum Chordata; class Mammalia; order Primates; family Hominidae; genus Pongo; species Pongo pygmaeus. The sequence continues at coordinate 105,841,924 of NC_072396.2, forward strand.
TGTAAATTATAGTGCAAATGTGTCCGATGCAGAGCCCTCCCTCCGGTGTCCCAATAATGAGCAGACACTTTATGGATGCTCTCCTGGGAAGGGGAGGTCTGGCATCCATGCTGGACTTATCACTGCCGAACTGAATGGTCTCTTCTGCCTTCAGGGAGGTGACAGTACTGGCATCCACGGTTTATTTGTGAAGTCCTGGTCACTGCCCTAGAAGCATTATATCTGTGCACATTGTGACCTCTTTACTCTGACCCTAGGCAGTTTTGTCCATCAGCTCTCTCAGCACAAAGTTTAGCCAGTTAAATAGAGTAACTCTTAATATGAATTATATATTTTAAAATAAGAAAGAAGTAAATGGCTATTTCAAGATAAGGGTAATTATTATTTATTGAAAAGAAGGTTTCATAACCAGCATTGAAAGTAGCATTTTTGAGGTTTATTATTTTGCCAAATTAATACATCAGTATATTAACTGTCCAGTCTGCACTCACTCCCCAACCAGAAGATATTCATTATTAATAATTTGATATATATTCTGCTGACTTTTGTATGTGTCTTAATAAAATGCACAGACATTTTTCCAAATGTAAAAGTGTACTCTTTTACAAACCGTGATTGTCCTCTGCATAGTGTGTTGATATTTATCTGTTTCATGTAGTATGAGAGTTTGTTTCACATTTCATCTTTTATATCATTGGACATATTTTCAAATGTTCACTGGGTATTTATGTTACTTTCATGTACATTCTCTATTGTAATCTTCGGCCCATTTCTCTGTTGGCTAAAGTATCAAGGATATTAACCACGTAGCTGCAATACAGATTGCAACTATTTTCTTCCAGCTTTTTATATACTTTGTACTCTTAAATTTTGCAATACAGATGGTGTTCATTTTATTTTATTTTTTTTAACTCAAGGATATTATATTATTTATAAAATGGAACAGACTGACCTGAACTCTAGTTGTCTTTGATGGCTCAAAGCAAATCCAGAAGGCCTTACCAGTTTCAACCAGTTTGTGCCAGTTAACTTCAAAGAGGAAGCTTGCCTAATGATTTTTATAAACATGAACATTTGCTAATAATATATTGTAGGTTGTTACTTGCTTATCCAAGTGATCCCATTTTATTTTTGTTTTTTTATTTTTTAATATGTATGTATTTTTTATTATACTTTAAGTTCTAGGGTACCTGTGCACAACGTGCAGGTTTGTTACATATGTATACATGTACCATATTGGTTTGCTGCACCCATTAACTCATCATTTACATTAGGTATATCTCCTAATGCTATCCCTCCCCCCTCCCCCCATCCCACAACAGTCCCTGGTGTGTGATGTTCCCCTTCCTGTGTCCATGTGTTCTCATTGTTCAGTTTCCACCTATGAGTGAGAACATGCGGTGTTTGGTTTTTTGTCCTTGCGATAGTTTGCTGAGAATGATGGTTTCCAGCTTCATCCATGTCCCTACAAAGGACATGAACTCATCATTTTTTATGGCTGCATAGTATTCCATGGTGTATATGTGCCACATTTTCTTAATCCAGTCTATAATTGATGGACATTTGGGTTGGTTCCGAGTCTTTGCTATTGTGAATAGTGCCACAATAAATATACATGTGCATGTGTCTTTATAGCAGCATGATTTATAACCCTTTGGGTATATACCCAGTAATGGGATGGCTGGGTCAAGTGGTATTTCTAGTTCTAGATCCCTGAGGAATCGCCACACTGACTTCCACAATGGTTGAACTAGTTTACAGTCCCACCAACAGTGTAAAAGTGTTCCTATTTCTCTACATCCTCTCCAGCACCTGTTGTTTCCTGACTTTTTAATAATTGCCATTCTAACTGGTGTGAGATGATATCTCATTGTGGTTTTGATTTGCATTTCTCTGATGGTCAGTGATGGTCATTTTTTCATGTGTCTTTTGGCTGCATAAATGTCTTCTTTTAAGAAGTGTCTGTTCATATCCTTCACCCATTCTTTGACGGGTTGTTTGTTTTTTTCTTGTAAATTTGTTTGAGTTCATTGTAGATTCTGGCTATTAGCCCTTTGTCAGATGAGTAGATTGCAAAAATTTTCTCCCATTCTGTAGGTTGCGTGTTAACTCTGATGGTAGTTTCTTTTGCTGTGCAGAAGCTCTTTAGTTTAATTAGATCCCATTTGTCAATTTTGGCTTTTGTTGCCATTGCTTTTGGTGTTTTAGTCATGAAGTCCTTGCCCATGCCTATGTCCTGAATGGTAATGCCTAGGTTTTCTTCTAGGGTTTCTATGGTTTGAGGTCTAACGTTTAAGTCTTTAATCCATCTTGAATTAATTTTTGTATAAGGTGTAAGGAAGGGATCCAGTTTCAGCTTGCTATATTTGGCTAGCCAGTTTTCCCAGCACCATTTGTTGAATAGGAAATCCTTTCCCCGTTTCTTATTTTCGTCAGGTTTGTCAAAGATCAGAGAGTTGTAGATGTGTGGTATTATTTCTGAGGGCTCTGTTGTGTTCCATTGATCTATATCTCTGTTTTGGTACCAGTACCATGCTGCTTTGGTTACTGTAGCCTTGTAGTATCGTTTGAAGTCAGGTAGCGTGATGCCTCCCGCTTTGTTCTTTTGGCTTAGGATTGACTTGGCAATGCGGGCTCTTTTTTGGTTCCATATGAACCTCAAAGTAGTTTTTTCTGATTCTGTGAAGAAAGTCAGTGGTAGCTTTATGGGGATGGCATTGAATCTATGAATTACCTTGGGCAGTATGGCCATTTTCGTGATATTGATTCTTCCTATCCATGAGCATGGAATGTTCTTCCATTTGTTTGTGTCCTCTTTTATTTCGTTGAACAGTGGTTTGCAGTTCTCCTTGAAGAGGTCCTTCATGTCCCTTGTAAGTTGGATTCCTAGGTATTTTATTCTCTTTGAAGCAATTGTGAATGGGAGTTCACTCATGATTTGGCCCTCTGTTTGTCTTTTATTGGTGTATAAGAATGCTTGTGATATTTGCACATTGATTTTGTATCCTGAGACTTTGCTGAAATTGCTTATCAGCTTAAGGAGATTTTGGGCTGAGACGATCAGATTTTCTAGATATACAATCATGTCATCTGCAAACAGGGACAATTTGACTTCCTCTTTTCCTAATTGAATACACTTTATTTCCTTCTCCTGCCTGATTGCCCTGGCCAGAACTTCCAACACTATGTTGAATAGTAGTGGTGAGAGAGGGCATCCCTGTCTTGTGCCAGTTTTCAAGGGGAATGCTTCCAGTTTTTGCCCATTCAGTATGATATTGGCTGTGAGTTTGTCGTAAATAGCTCCTATTATTTTGAGATATGTCCCATCAATACCTAATTTATTGAGAGTTTTTAGCATGAAGGGCTGTTCAATTTTGTCAAAGGCCTTTTCTGCATCTATTGAGATAATCATGTGGTTTTTGTCTTTGCTTCTGTTTATGTGATGGATTACGTTTATTGATTTGCATATGTTGAACCAGCCTTGCATCCCAGGGATGAAGCCCACTTGATCACGGTGGATAAGCTTTTTGATGTGCTGCTGGGTTCGGTTTGCCGGTATTTTATTGAGGATTTTTGCATCAATGTTCATCAAGGATATTGGTCTAAAATTCTCTTTTTTTTGTTTTGTCTCTGCCAGGCTTTGGTATCAGGATGATGCTGGCCTCATAAAATGAGTTAGGGAGGATTCCCTCTTTTTCTATTGATTGGAATAGTTTCAGAGGGAATGGTACCAGCTCTTCCTTGTACCTCTGGTAGAATTCGGCTGTGAATCCGTCTGGTCCTGGAGTTTTTTTGGTTGGTAAGCTATTAATTATTGCCTCAATATCAGAGCCTGTTATTCGTCTACTAAGAGATTCAACTTTTTCCTGGTTTAGTCTTCGGAGGGTGTATGTGTCCAGGAATTTGTCCATTTCTTCTAGATTTTCTAGTTTATTTGCATAGAGGTGTTTATAGTATTCTCTGATGGTAGTTTGTATTTCTGTGGGTTCAGTGGTGATATCCCCTTTATCATTTTTTATTGCATCTATTTAATTCTTCTCTCTTTTCTTCTTCATTAGTCTTGCTAGTGGTGTATCAATTTTGTTGATCTTTTCAAAAAACACCAGCTCCTGGATTCATTGATTTTTTGAAGGGGTTTTTGTGTCTCTATCTCCTTCAGTTCTGCTCTGATCTTAGTTATTTCTTGCCTTCTGCTGGCTTTTGAATGTGTTTGCTCTTGCTTCTCTAGTTCTTTTAATTGTGATGTTAGGGTGTCAATTTTAGATCTTTCCTGTTTAATCTTGTGGGCATTTAGTGCTCTAAATTTCTCCCTAAACACTGCTTTAAATGTGTCCCAGAGATTCTGGTATGTTGTGTCTTTGTTCTTGTTGGTTTCAAAGAACATCTTTATTTCTGCCTTCATTTAGTTATGCACCCAGTAGTCATTCAGGAGCAGGTTGTTCAGTTTCCATGTAGTTGAGCAGTGTTGAGTAAGTTTCTTAATCCTGAGTTCTATTTTGATTTCACTGTGGTCTGAGAGACAGTTTGTTTTAATTTCTCTTCTTTTACATTTGCTGAGGAGTGCTTTACTTCCAAGTATATGGTCAATTTTGGAATAGGTGTGGTGTGATGCTGAGAAGAATGTATATTCTGTTGATTTGGGGTGGAGAGTTCTGTAGATGTCTATTAGGTTCACTTGGTGCAGAGCTGATTTCAATTCCTGGATATCCTTGTTAACTTTCTGTCTCATTGATCTGTCTACTGTTGACAGTGGGATGTTAAAATCTCCCATTATTATTGTGTGGGAGTCTAAGTCTCTTTGTAGGTCACTAAGGACTTGCTTTATGAATCTGGGTGCTCCTGTATTGGGTGCATATATATTTAGGATAGTTAGCTCTTCTTGTTGAATTGATCCCTTTACCATTATGTAATGGCCTTCTTTGCCTCTTTTGATCTTTGTTGGTTTAAAGTCTGTTTTATCAGAGACTAGGATTGCAACCTCTGCCTTTTTTTGTTTTCCATTTGCTTGGTAGATCTTCCTCCATCCCTTTATTTTGAGCCTATGTGTGTCTCTGCACGTGAGATGGGTTTCCTGAATACAGCACACTGATGGGTCTTGACTCTTTATCCAATTTGCCAGTCTGTGTCTTTTAATGGGAGCATTTAGCACATTTACATTTAAGGTTAATATTGTTATGTGTGAATTTGATCCTGTCATTATGAAGTTAGCTGGTTGTTTTCCTCATTAGTTGATGCAGTTTCTTCATAGCCTCGATGATCTTTATAATTTGGCATGTTTTTGCAGTGGCTGGTACCAGTTGTTCCTTTCCATGTTTAGTGCTTCCTTCAGGAGCTCTTGTAGGGCAGGCCTGATGGTGACAAAATCTCTCAGCATTTGCTTGTGTGTAAAGTATTTTATTTCTCCTTCACTTATGAAGCTTAGTTTGGCTGGATATGAAATTCTGGGTTGAAAATTCTTTTCTTTAAGAATGTTGAATATTGGCCCCCACTCTCTTCTGGCTTGTAGAGTTTCTGCCGAGAGATCCGCTGTTAGTCTGATGGGCTTCCCTTTGTGGGTAACCCAACCTTTCTCTCTGGCTGCCCTTAACATTTTTTCCTTCATTTCAACTTTGGTGAATCTGACAATTATGTGTCTTGGAGTTGCTCTTCTCGAGGAGTATCTTTGTGGCGTTCTCTGTATTTCCTGAATTTGAATGTTGGCCTGCCTTGCTAGGTTGAGGAAGTTCTCCTGGATAATATCCTGCAGAGTGTTTTCCAACTTGGTTCCATTCTCCCCGTCACTTTCAGGTATACCAATGAGATGTAGATTTGGTCTTTTCACATAGTCTCATATTTCTTGGAGGCGTTGTTCTTTTCTTTTTATTCTTTTTACTTTAAACTTCTCTTCTCACTTCATTTCATTCATTTGATCTTCAATCACTGATACCCTTTCTTCCAGTTGATTGAATGGACTACTGAAGCTTGAGCATTCATCACATAGTTCTCGTGCCATGGTTTTCAGCTCCATCAGGTCCTTCAAGGACTTCTCTGCATTGGTTATTCTAGTTAGCCATTCATTTAATCTTTTTTCAAGGTTTTTAACTTCTTTGCAATGGGTTTGAACTTCCTCCTTTAGCTCAGAGAAGTCTGATCGTCTGAAGCCTTCTTCTCTCAACTCATCAAAGTTATTCTCCATCCAGCTTTGTTCCATTGCTGGTGAGGAGCTGCGTTCCTTTGGAGGAGGAGAGGTGCTCTGATTTTTAGAAGTGTCAGTTTTTCTGTTCTGTTTTTTCCCCATTTTTGTGGTTTTATCTACCTTTGGTCTTTGATGATGGTGATGTACAGATGGGATTTTGGTGTGGATGTCCTTTCTGTTTGTTAGTTTTCCTTTTAACAGTCGGGACCCTCAGCTGCAGGTCTGTTGGAGTTTGCTGGAGGTCCATTGCAGACCCTGTTTGCCTGAGTATCAGCAGCAGAGGCTGCAGAACAGTGAATATTGCTGAACAGCAAAAGTTGCTGTCTGATCGTTCCTCTGGAGGTTTCTTCTCAGAGGGGTACCCAGCTGTGTGAGGTGTCAGTCTGCCCCTACTGTCCCTACTAGTGGGTGCCTCCCAGATAGGTTACTCGGGGATCAGGGACCCACTTGAGGAGGCAGTCTGTCCGTTCTTAGATCTCAAACTCCCTGCTGGGAGAACCACTACTCTCTTCAAAGCTGTCAGACAGGGACATTTAAGTCTGCAGAAGTTTCTGCTACCTTTTGTTCGGCTATGCCCTGTCCCCATGGGTGGAGTCTACAGAGGCAGGCAGGCCTCCTTGAATTGCAGTGGGCTCCACCCATTTCCAGTGTCCTGGCTGCTTTGTTTACCTATTCAAGCCTCAGCAATGGCGGGCACCCCTCCCCCAGCCTCACTGCTGCCTTGCAGTTGGATCTCAGACTGCTGTGCTAGAAATGAGCAAGGCTCTGTGGGTGTGGGACCCTCTGAGCCATGCACGGGATATAATCTCCTGGTGTGCCTTTTGCTAAGACCATTGGAAAAGCACAGTATTAGGGTGGGGGTGACCCAATTTTCCAGGTGCCGTCTATCACAGCTTTGCTTGGCTATGAAAGGGAATTCCCTGACCCCTTGTGCTTCCCAGGTGAGGCAATGCCTCACCCTGCTTCAGCTCACACTCGGTGAGCTGCCCCCATTGTCCTGCACCCACTGTCCGACAAGCCCCAGTGAGATGAATTCGGTACCTCAGTTGGAAATGCAAAAATCACCCATCTTATGCATCGCTCATGCTGGGAACTGTAGACTGGAGCTGTTCCTATTCAGCCATCTTGGAACCAGCAACAGATGGTGTTTATATATATACAATCATGTGTCACTTAATGATGGTGATACCTTCTGAGAAAGACATGGTTAGATGATTTTTGTTGTTGTATTGATGGCAGTGGCATGTTGTCTGCAGTGGCCACTGCCATCATGCTGGTTGTGCTCTCCATGGAGCCAGTGGGAGCAGGGACAAGTGGAAGCCTGGCCCCTTCAAAGTTGAGGTGGGAACTCCTTGTGTGTCCCTGCAGCCACCCAAGCCATGGCTGTGGACCTAGACTTCTCTGAGCTCTTAGGCATGGGAGCAGGCGGGAGCCCCGCCCTCCAGGGCACAGCTGCAGCCAACCAAACAACAGCTGCAGACCTGGGCCTCCCACTCCAGGGAGCAGGCAAGAGCCCCAACCACCCCCCATGCAGCTGTGGACCCAGGCATCTCTGCATTCTTGGGGCCCAGGAAGGTCCTCCATGCCATTGCAGGTTTGGAAGTGCCTGCTCCTGCTGCCTGGCTTCTCCCTGCTGTTGGCACCCACTCCAATCTCAGAGCGTAGTTGGTGCCAAGCCCAGGCACTGTTGCATCCCAGCCAGGTGTGCATGTGCTTGATGCAGTGCTGACATGAAAGCCCCTTGCCACCCCAGCCCTTTCCATTCTTTGAGCACTGACAGGAAGCTGAGGGGAGGCTGAGGGCAGCTGAGGCTGGCCTGCAGGCTCCCTTTGGCACCTACAGCCTGGGCACTATGAATGGCAGCAGGAGGCAGACAGGTTCCAGGCCAGAAGTGGGTAGGTCCCTGATGAGGCTCCACCTTCAGGCCAGGGAGGGCCTGAAGGCTGGGGGTTGAGCTGCCAGCCCTGTGGACCAGAGTGGGAACTTGTGGTGCCTTTTCTGGGGCTGCCCATGGCTGCCCATGGACCAATCAGCTCACACTTTCTCCCCTCTGAGTCCCATAAAAGCCTCAGGCTCAGCCAGAGCTGAGCAGTCATCAGGATGATGAGCTGCAGAGAGGAGCACCCCATTCTAAGGCCTCCTGTCTGTTGAGAGCTGCAGAGACGACGGGATGACCTGCCTGCAGAGATGAGCCACCTACTCTAGGGCCTCCTGTCTGCTGAGAGCTGCACAGACAATGGGACAACCAGCTGCAGAGAGGAACTACACTCTCTGTTGATAGCTGAACACTTGTCCGGACAACTTGCCTAGCAGAGAGGAGCTAACCTCTATGCTAGGAGATGAACACTCATTGGAACACCCTGGTTGTGGAAAGGAGCTGTCCCCTGTAGATTTCATCTGAGATGTTCTATTGCTCAATAAAGCTCCCTTTGTCTTGTTCACCCTCCATTTGTCTGCATACCTCATTCTTCCTGGGCTCAGGATAAGAAGTCAGGACCTGCAGAATGAGGCTAAAAGAGCTGTAACACAAATGTGGCTCAGACATGCTCTGTATTAGTCCGTTTTCATGCTGTTGATAAAGACATGCCCGAGACTGGGAAGAAAAAGAGGTTTTATAGTTCCACATGGCTGAGGAGGCCTCAAAATCATGGCAGAAGGCAAGGAGGAGCAAGTCATGTCTTACATGGGTGGTGGCACACAGAGAGCTTGTGTAGGGAAACTCCCATTTTGTAAAACCATCAGATCTTGTGATACTTATTCAGTATCATGAGAACAACATGGGATAGACTTGCCCCCATGATTTAATTACCTCACACCAGGTCCCTCCGACAACACATGGGAATTGAAGATGAGATATGGGTGGGGACACAGCCAAACCATATCATTCCTCCCCTGGCCCCTCCCAAATTTCATGTCTGCATATTACAAAACCAATCGTGCCTTCCCAACAGTCCCCCAAAGTCTTAACTCATTTCAGCATTAACTCAAAAGTCCATAGTCCAAAGTCTCATCCAAGACAAGGCAAGTCCCTTCTGCCTATGAGCTTGTAAAATCAAAAGCAAATTAGTTACTTCCTAGATACAATGGGGGTACAGGCATTGGGTAAATACAGCCATTCAAAATGGGAGAAATTGGCCAAAACAAAGGGACTACAGGCCCAAAGCAAGTCCAAAATCCAGCAGGGCAGTAAAATCTTAAAGCTCCAAAATGATTTTCTTTGACTCCATGTCTCACATCCAGGTCAGGCTGGTGCAAGAGGTGGGCTCCCACAGCCTTGGGCAGCTCCGCCGCTGTGGCTTTGCAGGGTATAGCCCCTCTCCTGGCTGCTTTCACGGGCTGGCATTGAGTGTCTATGGCTTTTCCAGGCGCATGGTGCAAGCTGTTGGTGGATCTACCATTCTGAGGTCTGGAGGATAGTGGCCTTCTTCTCATAGTTCCAGTAGGTGGTGCCCCAGTAGGGACTCTGTGGTGGTGCTCCACCCCCACATTTCCCTTCCACACTGCCTTAGCAGACATTCTCCATGAGGGCTTTGCCCCTGCAGCAACTTCTGCCTGGGCATCCAAGCATTTTCATACATCTTCTGAAATCTAGGCAGAGGTTCCCAAACCTCAATTCTTGACTTCTGTGCACCTGCAGGCTCAACACCACATGGAAGGTGCCAAGGCTTGGGGATTCCACCCTCTGAAACAGTGGCCCAAGCTGTAACTTGGCCCCTTTAGCAATGACTGGAGTGGCTGGAATGCAATGTACCAAGTCCCTAGGTTGCACAGAGCAGGGGAGCTGTAGGCCTGCCCCATGAAACCATCTTTTCCTCCTAGACCTCCAGGCCTGTGATGGGAGGAGCTGCCATGAAGACCTCTGACATGCCCTGGAGACATTTTCCCCATTGTCCTGGGGATGATCATTCAGCTCCTTGTTACTTATGCAAATTTCAGCAGCTGGCTTGAATTTCTCCTCAGAAAATGGGATTTTCTTTTCTACTGCATCATCAGGCTGCAAATTTTCTGAATTTTTGTGCTCTGTTTCCCTTTTAAAACTGAATGCATTTAACAGCACCCAAGTCCCCTATTAAATGCTTTGCTGCTTATAAATTTCTTCCACCAGATACCCTAAATCATCTCTCTCAAGTTCAAAGTTCCACAAATCTCTAGGGCACAGGCAAAATGCCACCAGTTTCTTTGCTAAAACATAACAAGAATCACCTTTATTCCTGTTCCCAACAAGTTTCTCATCTCCATCTGAGACCACCTCAGCCTGGACCTTATTGTTCATATGATTATCAGTATTTTTGTCAAAGCCATTCAACAAGTCCCTAGGAAGTTCCAAATTTTCCCACATTTCTGTCTTCTTCTGAGCTCTCCCTCAGTTCCAATCTCTGCTTGTTACCCAGTTCTAAAGTTGCTTCCACATTTCTGGGTATCTTTTCAGCAATGCCCCACTCTACTGGTACCAATTTACTGTATTAGTCCATTTTCATGCTGCTGATAAAGACATACGCAAGACTGGGAAGAAAAAGGAGTTTAATGGACTTACAGTTCCACATGGCTGGGGAGGCCTCACAATCATGGCAGAAGGCAAGGAGGAGCAAGTCACATCTTACATGGATGGCAGCAAGCAAAGAGAGAGTTTGTTTAGGGAAGCTCTCATTTTTTAAAAAATTTTACTTTAAGTTCTGGGATACATGTGCAGAACCTGCAGGTTTGTTACATAGGTACACAGGAGTACATGTGCCATGGTGGTTTGCTGCATCTATCAGCTCATCATCTAGGTTCAAAGTCCCACATGCATTAGCTATTTGTCCTAATGCTCTCCCTCTGCTTGTCCCTAATCCCCGGACAGGCCCCAGTGTATGATGTTCCCCTCCCTGTGTCCATGTATTCTCATTTTCAACTCCCACTTATGATTGAGAACATGCAGTGTTTGTTTTTTCTGTTCCTGCGTTAGTTTGCTGAGAATGATGGCTTCCAGATTCATCCATGTCCCTGCAAAGGACATGAACTCATTTTTTAAATGGCTGCATAGTATTCCGTGGTGTATATCTGCCACATTTTCTTTATCCAGTCTCTCATTGATGGGCATTTGGGTTGGTTCCAAGTCTTTGCTATTGTGAACAGTGCTACAGTAAACATACGTGTGCATGTGTCTTTATAGTAGAATGATTTATGATCCTTTGGGTATATACCCAGTAATGGGATTGCTGGGTCAAATGGTATTTCTGGTTCTAGATCCTTGAGGAATTGCCACACTGTCTTCACACAATGGTTGAACTAATTTACATTCCCACCAACAGTGTAAAAGCATTTGTGTTTCTCCACAGCCCCACCAGCATCTATTGTTCCCTGACTTTTTAATAATCACCATTCTAACTGGTGTGAGATGGTATCTCATTGTGGTTTTGATTTGCATTTCTCTAATGACCAGTGATGATGAGCTTTTTTCATGTTTGTTGGCTGCATAAATGTCTTCTTTTGAGAAGTGTCTGTTCATATCCCTCACCCACTTTTTGAAGGGGTTGTTTTTTTCTTGTAAATTTGTTTAAGTTCCTTGTAGATTCTGGATATTAGACCTTTGTCAGATGGGTAGATTGCAAAAATTTTCTCCCATTCTTTTGGTTGCCTGTTCACTCTGATGATAGTTTCATTTTTTGTGCAGAAGCTCTTTAGTTTGATTAGATCCCATTTGTCAATTTTGGCTTTTGTTACAATTGCTTTTGGTGTTGTAGTCATGAAGTCTTTGCTCAGGCCTATGTCCTGAATGGTACTGCCTAGGTTTTCTTCTAGGATTTTTATGGTTTTTGGGTTTTACATTTAAGTATTTAATCCATCTTGAGTTAATTTTTGTATAAGGTGTAAGGAAGGGGTCCAGTTTCTGTTTTCTGCATACAGCTAATCAGGTTTCCCAGCACCATTTATTAAATAGGGAATTCTTTCCCTATGGCTTGTTTTTGTCAGATTTGTTGAAGATCAGATGGTTGTAGATGTGTGGTGTTATTTCTGAAGTCTGTTCTGTTGTGTTGGTCTGTATATCTGTTTGGCTACCTGTACCATGCTGTTTTGGTTACTGTAGCTTTGTAGTATAGTTTGAAGACAGGTAGCATGATGCCTCCAGCTTTTTTTTTTTTTTTTTTTTTTTTTGCTTAGGATTGTCTTGGCTATACAGGCTCTTTTTTGGTTCCATATGAAGTTTACTGTAGTTTTTTTCTAATTCTACAAAGAAAGTCACTGGTAGCTTGATAGGAATAGCATAGAATCTATAAATTACTTTTGGCAGTATGGCCATTTTCACAATATTGATTCTTCCTATCCATAAGCATGGAATTTTTTTCCATTTGTTTGTGTCCTCTCTTATTTCCTTGAGTGGTGGTTTTTAGTTCTCCTTGAAGAGGTCTTTCATGTCTCTTGAAAGTTGTATTCCTAGGTATTTTATTCTCTTTGTAGCAATTGTGAATGGGAGTTCACTCATGATTTGGCTCTCCGCTTGTCAATTGTTGGTGTGTAGGAATGCTTATGATTTTTGCACATTGATTTTATATCCCGAGGCTTTGCTAAAGTTGCTTATCAGCTTAAGGAATTTTTGGGCTGAGACGATGGGATTTTCTAAATATACAATCATGTCATCTGCAAAAAGAGAGAATTTGATTTTCTCTCTTCCTATTTGAATACCCTTTATTTCTTTCTCTTGCCTGATTGCTCTGGCCAGAACTTCCAATACTATGTTGAATAGGAGTGGTGAGAGGGCATTCTTGTCTTGTGCCGGCTTTCAAAGGGAATGTTTCCAGCTTTTTCCCATTCAGTATGATATTGGCTATGGGTTTGTCATAAATAGGTCTTATTATTTTGAGATATGTTCCATCAATACCTAGTTTATTGAGAGTTTTTAGCATGAAGGGATGTTGAATTTTATTGAAAGCCTTTTCTGCATCTATTGAGATAATTATGTGGTTTTTGTCATTGGTTTTGTTTATGTGATGGATTACTTTTATTTATTTGCATATGTTGATCCAGCCTTGCATCCCAGGGATAAAGCCGACTTGATTGTGGTGGATAAGCTTTTGACGTGCTGCTGGATTCGGTTTGCCAGTATTTTATTGAAGATTTTTGCATTGATGTTCATCAAGGATATTGGCCTGAAATTTTCTTTTTTTTGTTGTGTCCCTCCCAGGTTTTGGTGTCAGGATGATGCTGGCCTCATAAAATGAGTTAAGGAGGAGTCCCTCTTTTTCTATTGTTTGGAATAGTTTCAGAAGGAATGGTACCAGCTCCTCTTTATTCCTCTGGTAGAATTCAGCTGTGAATTCGTCTGGTCCCAGGCTTTTTTTGGTTGTTAGGCTATTAATTACTGCCTCAATTTCAGAACTTGTTATTGGCCTATTCAGGGAATCAACTTCTTCCTGGTTTAGTCTTGGGAGGGTGTATGTGTCCAGGAATTTATCCACTTCTTCTAGATTTTCTAGTTTATTTGCACAGAGGTGTTTATAGTATTCTCTGATGGTAGTTTGTATTTCTATGGGATCAGTTGTGATATCCCCTATATCATTTTTCATTGTGTTTATTTGATTCTTCTTTCTTTTCTTCTTTATTAGTCTACCTAGTGATCCATCTATTTTGTTAGTCTTTTCAAAAAACCAGCTCCTGAATTTGTTGAGTTTTTGAAGGGTTTTTCATGTCTCTCCCTCCTTCAATTCTGCTCTGATATTAGTTATTTCTTGTCTTTTTCTAGCTTTTGAATTTTTTGCTTTTGCTTCTCCAGTTCTTTTAATTGTGATGTTAGGGTGTCGATTTTAGATCTTTCCCGCTTTCTGTTGTGGGCATTCATGCTATAAATTTCCCTCTTAACACAGCTTTAGCTGTGTCCCAGAGATTCTGGTACATTGTCTTTTTGTTCTCATTGGTTTCAAAGAACTTATTTATTTCTGCCTTAATTTCGTTATTTACCCAATAGTCATTCAGGAGCAGGTTGTTCAATTTCCATGTAATTGTGTGGCTTTGAGTGAGTTTGTTAATCCTGAGTTCTAATTTGATTGCACTGTGGTCTGAGAGACTATTATGATTTCCATTCTTTTCCATTTGCTGAGGAGTGTTTTACTTCCAATTATATGGTCGATTTTAGAATATATGCTATGTGACACTGAGAAGAATGTATATTCTGTTGATTAAGGGTGGAGAGTTCTGTAGCGGTCTATTAGGTCCACTTGGTCCAGAGCTGAGTTCAAGTCTTGAATATCCTTGTTAATTTTCTGTCTCATTGATCTGTCTAATATTGATAGTGGGGTGTTAAAGTCTCCCACTATTAGTGTGTGGGAGTTTAGGTCTCTTTGTAGGTCTCTAAGAACTTGTTTTATGAATCTGGGTGCTCCTGTATTGGGTGCATGTATATTTTGGATAGTCAACTCTTCTTTTTGTGTTGATCCCTTTACCATTATGCAATTCCCTTCTTCATTTTTTTTTTATCTTTGTTGGTTTAAAGCCTGTTTTATCAGAGACTAGGATTGCAACCTCTGCTTTTTTTTTTCTTTCTATTTGCTTGGTAAATATTCTTCAACATCTTTATTTTGAGCCTATGTGTGTCTTTGCACGTGAGATGGGTCTCCTGAATAGAGCACACTGATGGGTCTTGACTCTATCTAATTTGCCAGCCTGTGTCTTTTAATTGGGGCATTTAGCCCATTTACATTTAAGGTTAATATTATTATGTGTGAATTTGATCCTGTCATCATGATGCTAGCTGGTTATTTTGCAGATTAATTGATGCAGTTTCTTCATAGTGTCATTGGTCTTTACATTTTGATGTGTTTTTGCAGTGGCTGGTACCAGTTTTTCCTTTCCATATTTAGTGCTTCCTTCAGGAGCTTTTGTAAGGCAGGCCTGGTAGTGACAAAATCCTACAGCATTTGCTTGTCTGGAAAGGATTTTATTTCTCCTTTGTTTATGAGGCTTAGTTTGACTGGGTATGAAATTCTGGGTTGAAAACTCTTTTCTTTAAGAATGTTGAATATTGGCCCCCACTCTCTTCTGAGTTCTAGCATTTCTGCAGAGACATCCACTGTTAGTCTGATTGGCGTTCCTTTGTAGGTAACCTGACCTTTCTCTCTGGCTTCCCTTAACATTTTTTCCTTCATTTCATCCTTGGAGAATCTGATGATTATGTGTCTTGGGGTTACTCTTCTCAAGGAGTATCTTAGTGGTGTTCTCTGCTTTTCCTGAATTTGAATGTTGGTCTATCTTGCTAGGTTGGGGAAGTTCTCCTGGATAATATCCTGAAGTGTGTTTTCCAAGGTGGTTCCATTCTCCCCATCACTTTCAGGGACCCCAATCAATCATATTTGGTCTTTTCACATAGTCCCATATTTCTTGGATGCTTTATTCATTCTTCAATCTGTGATATCCTTCTTCTGCTTGATTGATCCAGCTATCGATACTCAGTGTATGCTTTATGAAGTTCTTGTGATGTGTTTTTCAGCTCCATCAGGTCATTTATGTTCCTCTTTAAACTTGTTATTCTAGTAGCAGTTCCTGTAACATTTTCTCAAGGTTCTTAGCTTCCTTTCATTGGGTTAGAACATACTCCTTTAGCTCAGAAGAGTTTGTTATTACCCACCTTCTGAAGCCTACTTCGTCAATTAGTCAATCTCATTCTCCATCCAGTTTTGTGCCCTTGCTGGAGAGGAGTTGTAATCATTTGGAGGAGAAGAGGGATTCTGGTTTTTTGAATTTTCAGCATTTTTGCCTTGGTTTTTCCTTATCTTCATGGATTTGTCTGCCTCTGATCTTTAAGGTTGATGATCTTTGGGTGGGATTTTTGTGGGTGGGTCCCTTATGTTGATGTTGTTGCTTTCTGTTAGTTTTTCTTCTAACAGTCAGGCCCCTCTTCTGCAGGCCTGCTGCAGTTTGCTGGAGGTTCACTCCAGAACCTGTTGGCCTTGGTGTCACCAGTGGAGGCTGCAGAATAGCTAAGGTTGCTGCCTGCTCCTTTCTCTGGAAACTTCATCCAAGAGTGACACTGGCCTGATGCCAGCTGGAGCTCTCCTGTATGAGGTGTCTGTCGATCACTGTTGGGAGGTTTCTCCCAGTCAGGAGGTGTGGGGTTCAGGGACCCACTTGAGGAGGTACTCTGTCCCTTAGCAGAGATGTTGCACTGTGCTGGGAGAATCCCTCTTGTCAGGATCAGCTGCTCTCTTCAGAGCCAGCAGGCAGGAACAATTAAATCCACTGAAGCTGCGCCCACAGCTGCCCCTTCCCCCAGGTGCTCTGTCCCAGAGAGATGAGAGTTTTGTCTGTAAGCCCCCGACTGGGGCTGTTACCTTTCCTTCAGAGATGCCCTGCCCAATGAGGAGGAATCTAGAGAAGCAATCTGGCCACAGCTGCTTTGTTGCTCCCAGCCCAGACCTCCTAGCCTCCTTAGAACTGTCAGGGGAAAACTGCCCACTGAAGCCTCAGTAATGGTGGATGCCCCTTCCCCCACCAAGCTCAGTCATTCCAGGTCGACTTCAGACTGATGTGCTGGCAGTAAGAGCTTCTAGCCAGTGGTTCTTAGTTTGCTGGGCTCCGTGGAAGTGGGACCCGCTGAGTGAGACCACTTGGCTCCTTTCCAGGGGAGTCAAAGGTTCTGTCTCACTGGGGTTCCAGGTGCCACTAGGGTACAAAAAAATACTCCTGCAGCTAGCTCAGTGTCTGCCCAAATAGCCTCCCAGTTTTGTGTTTGAAACCCAGGGCCCTGCTGGTGTAGGCACACCAGGGAATCTCTTGATCTGCAGATTGCAAAAACTGTGGGAAAAGCGTGATAGCCCAGTCAGGTAGCACAGTCCCTCACTGCTTCCCTTGGCTGGGGGAGGGAGGTCCCCTGCTCCTTGCACTTCCCAGATGAAGCGACACCCAACCCTACTTCTGCTCGCCCTCCATGGGTTGGACCCACAGCCTAACCAGTCCCAATGAGATGAACTGGGTGCCTCAGTTGGAAATGCAGAAATTACCCACCTTCTGTGTTGGTCTCGCTGGGAGCTCCAGGGTGGATCTGTTCCTATTCGGACATCTTGGCCCCTCCCCATCAAAACTCTCGTTTTTAAAACTATCAGATCTCATGAAACTTATTCACTATCACGAGAACAGCAGGGGAAAGACTTGCCCCCATGATTCAATTACCCCCCACTGCGTCCCTCCCACAACACGTGGGTATTGAAAATGAGATTTGGGTGGGGACACAGCCAAACCATGTTATGCCCCTTGTTCGCCATGTTGTGAGCCAAAAGATGGAAAGAACTGTGACCCTTTGGGAAGCCCAGACCTGGGAGCTCCCCAAGCCAGGGCTGTAACTCCCTCTTCAGGGCCCTGTAGTTCCTGGTGTCTCCAAGCTTCTGGGTGCCACTGTGTTCCCTGGTGCCAGTTGTAGAAGCTGCCTGCGGTGTGCCTGGTCCAGCTGCAGCCTCGTGGAGAGCCAGTACCAATGCTGGCACCCAGAGTTGCCCACTCCACTGCAGCAGCCAGCATGTCTGACTGCACAGTGGCCAGACCCCATGCTTGCTCACATACCCCTCATTGCTCTGAGCAGTCTCCTGTGTCAGATATGGGATGCAGGCCAGTAGTGTGAGCTGAGCATAGCCTGCCAGACCAAGTGAGCAGAATGAGTGCAGCAGGCCCAAGCAAAACTTAGGCAAGGGTGCCACCAGCCACAGAGGTTTCTGGCCAGAAAAGCAACACCCCAAAGATCCTGTAACAGTATGAACATCATAGAGTGTACTTACACAAAACTAGATGATATAGCCTACTAAACACCTAGGCTATTCCTCTTAGGCTACAAACCTGTACAGCATGCTGCTGTACTGAATACTTTAAGCAATGGTAACACAATGGTAAGTATTTGTGTATCTAAACATAAAAGAGGTACAATAAAATTATCATATAAAAGATAAAAAGTAGTCACCTATATATGGCAACTCTATTATAATCTGATAGAACTACCATCGTATATGTGGTCCATCATTAACTGAGACATTGTGTGGAGAGACAGACAGACACACACACACACACACACAGAGAGAAAGAGAGAAGCAGTAATGCTCATTGTTAAAGAGAAATCCTAAACAACACAACAAGAATATCTGTAATAATATCAACTTGAATAGCTGTAAGAATTAAATTAGATAAAGTATCTGTTGATTAAAGTCTTTATGTAAACATCAATAACCTTTTTGCAGGCCACTTTCCAGAGAGAGCAACAACTCTGTTTTCACATAAGCCTTGCTTAACATCTCAGGGACCAGCTCAGCCATGTGGCTTCTACACCCAGGTTTCCTGGCACAAGGTTTTTATTCCTATACTGAATATCATGCTGAGGGAGTATCCATGCGGACAGAATTCTAGGACAGCTTAGAACAATCACTCCTTAAGCTTTGGAACTTATCATCTAAAACGGAGGCTAATGGGTGTATTGGGAGGGAAAGAAAGAGAAGCCCATTCCTGCTCCTGACTTGATGTGTGACCCTGAAAAAGTATAGTGTTCTGTGGGTCTACCCTTGATCTCTGTAAAATGGGAATAATGTTACCTTCCTCAGAGAGCTCTGGTGGGAAAAAAAGAAAAAGTACAGCAATGTCTGGCACATCGTAAGTCTTGGAAAAACACTACTACTGCCCAGCTCACTTTCTCCCATAAGAGAGATGTCTTTTAAATAAACTCTATATAATATTTATCTTAGAGAACATCTGGAAATATAGGCAGAAAAGAGAAATATACAGATATTTACCCAATATATGAGTTTTTGGTGTCATTTCTGTGTCTTGGGAAGAGCAAGAAATTTTAATAAAGACAAGAAAATAATTTGCTTTTATTTCAAGTGATTTCCAATCATCTTATTTCTCTTCTAGTTTGATACCAGTGGTGCATTTCCCACCAAGTCTTTAAAATAGAGCATAAATGAGAATAAAGCAATATTGGCACCCATGCTGAACCAGAGGACCTCGGGTGAGTCCCTCCGCCTGTGCTGGCCTCAGCTCTAACAGAGAAGACTCAATACAGAAACAGTGGTTGTGGACGTGGGGTTTGTGGAGTGAGATACATGTGGATTTGCTCTTTAGTTGAGAGACGCTTAATCTT
The DNA here is from genome assembly GCF_028885625.2 of Pongo pygmaeus. NCBI lineage: Eukaryota > Metazoa > Chordata > Mammalia > Primates > Hominidae > Pongo > Pongo pygmaeus. The sequence continues at coordinate 105,861,186 of NC_072396.2, forward strand.
GAATAAGCAATTTCTTTTATCTGAATTTCACCTTTATTCGTGTGCTATATGGGAATTGGGATGATACTTGCCCCTTAAATTTGAGATGAAGATTAAATGGATCATTGCATTGAAAGCACTCAGGGCAATGCTATATTAGTCCATTTTCACACTGCTATAAAGAACTACCTGAGACTGGACAATTTATGAAGAAAAGAGGTTTAATTGACTCACAGTTCTGTAGGCTGTACAGGACGCATGGCTAGGGAGGCCTCAAGAAACTTACAATCATGGCAGAAGGCAAAGGGGAAGCAAGGCACATCTTACATGGTGGCAGGAGGGAGAGAGGGAGAGAGAGAGAGAGAGAAAGAGGGAGAGAGAGAAAGGGAAAGTGCCACACTTTCAAACCATCAGATATTATGAGAACTCACTCACTATAACGAGAAGAGCAAGGGGGAAATCTGCTACCTTAATCCAATCACCTCCCACGAGTCCTTTCCCCTGACACATGGGGATTATAATTTAACATGAGATTTGATTGGGGACATGGAGACAAACCATATCAAATGCACAGCATGTTCTAGTGCTGAATACACATTTGCCTCATTCATTTTATTTATTGTTACTCCTCCTAACAATCCAAAAGGAGAGTCCTGTGAATGCAGTTTGCATTGCCAGGCAATGTAATTGTTCTGTGGTGCTGCACCTTCATCTTTGTTGGGAACAAACTGGTTGACATGTAGTCTAAAGGAAGACTATAAAAAGCTCAGGAGCAGTCTCAGATATATAACATTATTTAGTATAAAACAGATTTGGCATTTCCAATCCATGCATTCAGATGCATGATTCAAGAAATGAGACAGGTGCTGTTTGCAGATGACATGATTGTATATTTAGAAAACCCCATCGTCTCAGCCCAAAATCTCCTTAAGCTGATAAGCAACTTCAGCAAAGTGTCAGGACACAAAATCAATGTGCAAAATTCACAAGCATTCCTATACACCAATAACAGACAGACAGAGAGCCAAATAATGAGTGAACTCACATTCACAATTGCTTCGAAGAGAATAAAATACCTAGGAATCCAACTTACAAGGGATGTGAAGGACCTCTTCAAGGAGAACTACAAACCACTGCTCAAGGAAATAAAAGAGGACACAAACAAATGGAAGAACATTCCATGCTCATGGATAGGAAGAATCAATATCATGAAAATGCCCATACTACCCAAGGTAATTCATAGATTCAATGCTTTCCCCATCAAGCTACCACTGACTTTCTTCACAGAATCAGAAAAAACTACTTTGAGGTTCATATGGAACCAAAAAAGAGCCCGCATTGCCAAGTCAATCCTAAGCCAAAAGAACAAAGCAGGAGGCATCACACTACCTGACTTCAAACTATACTACAAGGCTACAGTAACCAAAGCAGCATGGTACTGGTACCAAAACAGAGATATAGACCAATGGAACACAACTGAGTGCTCAGAAATAATACCACACATCTACAACCATCTGATCTTTGACAAACCTGAGAAAAACAAGCAATGGGGAAAGGATTCCCTATTTAATAAATGGTGCTGGGAAAACTGGCTAGCCATATGTAGAAAGCTGAAACTGGATCCCTTCCTTACACCTTATACAAAAATTAATTCAAGATGGATTAAAGACTTAAATGTTAGACCTAAAACCATAAAAACCCTAGAAGAAAAGCTAGGCAATACCATTCAGGACATAGGCATGGGCAAGGACTTCATGACTAAAACACCAAAAGCAATGGCAACAAAAGCCAAAATTGACAAATGGGATCTAATTAAACTAAAGAGCTTCTGCACAGCAAAAGAAACTACCATCAGAGTGAACAGGCAACCTACAGAATGGGAGAAAATTTTTACAATCTACTCATCTGACAAAGGGCTAATATCCAGAATCTATAAAGAATTTAAACAAATTTACAAGAAAAAAATCAAACCACCCCATCAAAAAGTGGGTGAAGGATATGAACAGACACTTCTCAAAAGAAGACATTTATGCAGCCAAAAGACACATGAAAAGATGCTCATCATCACTGGCCATCAGAGAAATGCAAATCAAAAGCACAATGAGATACCATCTCACACCAGTTAGAATGGCGATCATTAAAAAGTCAGGAAACAACAGGTGCTGGAGAGGATGTGGAGAAATAGGAACACTTTTACACTGTTGGTGGGACTGTAAACTAGTTCAACCATTGTGGAAGTCAGTGTGGCGATTCCTCAGGGATCTAGAACTAGAAATGCCTCTTGACCCAGCCATCCCATTACTGGGTATATACCCAAAGGGTTATAAATCATGCTGCTATAAAGACACATGCACACATATGTTTATTGTGACACTATTCACAATAGCAAAGACTTGGAACCAACCCAAATGTCCATCAATTATAGACTGGATTAAGAAAATGTGGCACATATACACCATGGAATACTATGCAGCTGTAAAAAATGATGAGTTCATGTCCTTTGTAGGGACATGGATGAAGCTGGAAACCATCATTCTGAGCAAACTATTGCAAGGACAGAAAACCAAACACCGCATGTTCTCACTCATAGGTGGGAATTGAACAATGAGAACACTTGGACATAGCCTGGGGAACATCACACATTGGGACCTGTCGTGGGGGCAGAGGGGAGGGATAGCATTAGGAGATATACCTAATGTAAATGACGAGTTAATGACCAACATGGCACATGCATACATATGTAACAAACCTGCATGTTGTGCACATGTACCCTAGAACTTGAAGTATAATAATAAATAAATAAATAAATAATAATAAAAATAAATGAGACAGGTGCATCTATAGATGGTTCAATAAAAATCAAAGTTCAATACTTTTCCCATGGCAAATCATTTAATATTAATTAAAACATCACAAAACAATAAAGCACAAAACTGTGTCTCTATCACAGCTCTATAAAATGCCAATGCAATATACATGCAATGTATTTGCATGCTGGCAAGCAAAAAAAAATAAGGGAAAGAAATGCAGGAATATGTTAACAGTTTTTTCCTGGTTATTGATATTTTCATCTCTACAGTTAACTGTATTTTAATCATTTGAGTCATTGGTAAAATGAGGATATGTTTATGATAGAATAAACCTTCAGCTTCTAAAATTTGTGTTACTTATCCAACATATCAAATATACAAAATATTATAGAGAGCTATGAAGTGAACACTTGTGTATCCACTACCCAGGTTAAGCAATAAACTTGACAAATGTTTGAGCCCATCCCCTCATTTCACTTGTCCTTCCTTTACTCCTCAGATGTAACTCATAACCAGAGTGTGGTGTTTATATTCTCCATAAATTGGTTCATAATTTTATCATGAATAAAAACATTCTGAAAGTATTATATATATGTTATATGCATATATTTCATACTTTAGGTGTCTTTATTTTCCATATGATCATGATATGTATTTCTGCATATATATGAATATATGGTCTGATTCTTATAGGTCTAGGGCATTTATTTTCATGACTATAGAATATTCTACTGTAAGAATGAACAACAGTGTATTTTTTGGACTAATGGTAATGGACATTTTTGTTTTTCCTATAGTTTTGCTCTCAAAAACAATGCTGAAGTTACCACGATTACAGATGAGGCCATGTACGGACATGCCAGACATTCTCTGGTTTCTTGCTACTCAACGTGTGATCCATGAAATAGTAGCTTCAGCAATACCTGGTATATTAGGGATCTACCAAGAAATGTGTGTGTGTGTGTGTGTGTGTGTGTGTGTGTGTACTTTTAAAGAAATTAGCTGCCATGAATGTGAAGCCTGGAAAGCCTGCAGAGAAGGCTGGCAGGCTGGAGACCCAATGAAGAGCTGCAGTTCAAGTCTGAAGGCAGTTTGCTGGCGGAATTCCCTCTTCCTCAAGGGAGGTAAATCTTTTTATTCCTGAAGGATTTCAACTGATTGGATAAGGTCAACTGACATTCTATAGGGTAATCTGCTTTATGCAAAGTCTACAGAGCTAAATGGTAATCTAATCTAAAAATACCTTCACAGAAACATTTGGAATAATGTTGGACCAAATATCTGGGTACATGGATAAGTATGTGACCTACCTAAGTAGGCCTAAGTTGGCACATAAAATTAACCATCATACCTGGGATCCTGTTACAAATGCAGATTTTGAGGCCATGCTACAGAAAATCACATCCCCAAACCCCCACAAACTCTGCCCTCCTGTCATTACATCACCACCTTTCTTTGATGCAGGTTAGAGTGCTAAGAACACCCAGATGCCATTTCTCCCCACTTTATTTTATTTTGATGGGGGTGAGGGACAGTGTCTAACCTTGCATGACCTAGGTTTGAGGTTTCTGCTCTTGGATGTGGCCATTGAAGGGGAGAAGGGTTCACATCCAACCACTGGCTTTCTCCAGCACAGGGGTGACAGGAGGGTGGGATCATAAGGAGTCCTGCATAGAGGGGAATTCTGAGATCATTAATGGAATGGTGCCATTAAAGACTCACGAGCAGATAACTAGGATGAATGGAATCCATATTTGCAAAGATCAGCAGCAGCTATGCACTAAGGCCGAGGGCAGGAGATATAGGTAGGAAGCCCAGGGGTAAGGGGATCAGTTGGAGGCAAGTTCTGGGATGAACTATTAGGAGTGCAGAGTAACACACAGGTGCCAGAGGTATTCTGAAGGAAGGCATAAAAGTTAGTTGGAGATGAGGGATAGAAAAGGGCCTCATTGAGGCCACTCACCCTGGAGTTCCTGCAATTGTTTCTGGACTCCTTCCATACTGAGGTTCCTAGGCTCCAATGAGGACAGGGAGGGATCCACCACCCACCCACACCAGCAACCCTTGTAAGAAGTGCAACTTTGCTGGGTGACTGTAATCTCAGCTACTTGGGAGGCTGATGCTGAAGGACTGCTTGAGCCTAGGAGTTTGCACCCAGGAGTTTGAGTTCAGCCTGGGCAACATAATGAGACCCCAAATCTAAAAAAAAAGTACACCCTGTTGGAGGTGTACATAAACTTGATGCCATCATATGCAATGGGCAGGAAAGCAAGTGATATATGGGAAATAATGCCTCTTCTCAGGGATGAGCCCTATGGATTCCATAGCCCCAGGCTCCCTGCCACCCTGTCCCTAAGGAGAGTGTGCCAAGGCCCAAGGAAATGAACAGAGCAGCTGTGGCTGGACTCTCCTGGTTGTGACTGCCATTTGCTGCTTTCTGTCCTAATCAAACTTTCCACTCCATGCTTCACACTATTAACACAAATGAACAATGTCAAGAATAAAAGAAAGTCATCACTGCAGATCTACATAAAATCATAGCATGATGACATGAATAGCTTTATGTTAATGACTTTGTTAACTAAAATGAAATGGATATAAACTGTATCTGCATTATGATTTATTTTATATAAAAATGTGTGCATATATATATTTATGCGCACATATATATTTATTCAATCATTTATGACTGAATTGTTCTCAATGATTCTAAAAAATGGCTATGTCAATTTACATGCTCAGAAGCAATGTATGTGAGTACTCATATCTCCTCCCTCCAACTTCAGAAATAATCTTGGGAAGCATACACTTTGCCTCACCATTTAGACTTCCAAGATTGTGTCCTAATGGACCATTTGCAGAGAGACGTGTATGTGTGTGTGTGTGTGTGTGTGTGTGTGTGTGTAGAGCTAGAGAGCTCGAGAGATGAGAGCAAGAGTGAGTTTAGGTGTTTAGAATTAGCCTGTGCTGGGAACATAAGACCACAGGAAATCGTGGGAATTGGCAGGAGGATGAGTGACTGGAAGACCATGGCATCCGAGATGGCTAGGGAAGGAGGTCCAGGCTGTCGAAGCCTGATGATGTACAGAGAGGAAATAGAGGGGCCATGTGATGGGTTCCATGGTTCCTACCCACAAAGGACTCCTGGCAGCTCCGAGAGCCTGAGCTGAACAGACACTGTGGTTGATAAGTAACATGTGAGGCCATCTGTAGTCTCCACAGTGAGGCTGAGAAGCACACAGGGTGGTCTCTGCTCCCTGGGTGAGAGGACCAAGGCTTAGAGAGGTATAGGACCTTGTCTTTGACTATTGAGGCACTACAGGGAAGAACAAGGTTGACATTATTCTTTATGTAATTGCAACTATCCCCTTAGTTCCTAGTTTTAAGAAATTCACACTCCAACATATGGCTCCCTAATGTACATGTACATAAAGAACTGAAAAGTGGCAAGTGGTAGGAAGGTGGCAAGTGGTAGGAAGGTGGCAAGTGGTAGGAAATAACGTATGCCAAACGAAAGTGGAGGCATAATTTGTAAACTGGTGGTACCTCTTCTATGTCATCATTTATAGGATTATGACTTGAAAATGTCATGCTGTTATTATTTTAATTTCGAAAAGGATGCTTGCTGATTGTCTAATGTGCAAGCATCACAGAAATGTGGACAATAAATTGTGCAAATGTCCTGTTCAACTCTTGCCTGCAATTTGGAATTGCTAAATGCCAGTCACTGAGAACTGATCATAAGGTGAGATTCTGTGCTACTGCTGTTTGTTTAGTAATGAAAATAAATGGCTGAACCCCTTCAAGAACATGGACATGGAGCACCTGGTGTCAGCTCTCTGAAGAGTTCCCTGGGCAGATGGGCTGAGTCTCCCTCCCACTGCAGGTGCTAACCTGAGACTCTTCGAAAAGTGCACCTTCGGGAAAGGGAGGGGTTGGGATAATGGACAGAAGCCCCTGGTGTGCCAGGTAACATGCCTGCTACTGTGGGCCTCCAGGTCGAGCATGTGACAGAGTTCCATTGTCTCTCAAGGCCAGTATCTGGAAGGGGCGTGTGTCCTTTCTCATCAGGATTTATTGACAAAATTACCTATGAAGGGAAGCCAGATCATTGTATCTGCTAAGGCCAGCCAGGGATAAACAGGGATGCAGGGCTTTTGTGTCCTGGCCCCACTGGCTCATGGTTGGGGCAGGGGAAGAGCAATCCAGGGCACACAACATACAACATGTAACATCACTGTTTATTATGAAAATAAATGGTGATCATGAGTAGGGCAAATACACGGAACAACTAGCTCTTCAGGTGGCTATGACCTGCGGCCTGCAAGTTAACTCTGGCTTCTTGGTCAGCCAGGCCTCAAACCCCAGTCCTTGGAGTGGCCTTAGGCTGGTGAAAAGAGGAAACGAAGAGGATGAGAAGGAAGACAAAGATGACATCAAAGGGCTCCTTTTAGGGGATTTGCTTGAAGGCCTCCACAGGGATCTTGGCCTCAGTCTAGAGGAAGTAAAGAAAAGGAGTTGGGATGTTAGTAGAGCCAGGTGCCCTGGGTTCCATCCCCACACTACCCGGCCTCCATCTTCTTGGCCCTCCTGAAGGCCCAGAGACAGGTGTCTTTTACCCCCTTGATTCCCAGACCTCACCTGGAGCCAGTGAAGACCTGACCAGCTCTGGTGTAGTTCCACTTATTGTCCTGAAGGCACTTGGGGTGGGAGAATAGGTGCTCTCCATTACTACCCCAGGACAGACACGCTGACCATGCAATGCCATCCTTAGTCTATGCTACCTGTTTGCTGGGACACATGTACCAATATGAGCACTGTTGTAAGGATGAAAAAAGGCCTAGGGAAAATGAAAACACATATCCCTGACATTCATTCCCACTAGATTCAAATCAGAAACATAGGGTTATTTAAATGAACAAGGGAGCTTAATCCATATTGGTAAAAAAGATGTTCAAGAAATAACAAGTGGAAATTCAATAATACGTTTCTTTTTTATTGAGATATAATGCACATACTGTAGCAGTCACCATTTTAAGGTGTACAATTCAGTGCTTTTTAAGTCTATTCACAAGATTGTGCAACCATCACAACTATCTAATTCCGAACTATTTTTATCACCTCAAAAAGAAACTCCTTAGCTGTTAGAGATCACTCCCCGTTCTCCCTCTTCCCCAGATCTTGGCAAGCACTACTCTGCTTTTGGTCTCTATGGATCTGGCTATTCTGAACAATTCATATGAATGGAATCATATAATTGTGTGGCTTTTTGTGACTGGCTGCTCTCACTCAGCATATAATGTTTTCAAGTTTCATCCATGTCATAGCATGTATCACAACTACATTCTTTTTTATCAATAATATTCCAATAATATTCCACCATATGGATGTACCACATTAATCTATCCATTCAACAGCTAAAGGTCACTTGATGTGTTTCCATTTTTTGGCTATTTCGAATAACACCATTATGGAAATTCATGTGAAAGTTGTTGAATGGGCATATATTTTCATTTCCATTGATGTACACTTAGGAGTGGGATTACTGGGTCATGTGGTAACTGTATGTTTAAGATTTTGAGGAATTGCCAAAATCTTTTCCTCAGCGACTGCTCCATTTTATGTTCCCAGTTGTAATCCATAAGATTTCCAATTTCTTTGCATTCTCACTGACATTTGTAATGTTTCTTTTTATTGACTAAAGCCATCCTAGTGGGTGTGAAGTGGCAACTCATTTTGGTTTCGATTTGCATTTCCATAATGACTAATGATGTTGAGAAATTTTTCATGTGCTTGTTGGTCATTTGTATATCTTCTTTGGAGAAAAGTCTATTCAAATCCTTTCCCCATTTTCTAATTGGGTGGTTTGTCTGTTTATTGTTGAGTTGTAAGGGTTCTTCTTGTCAGCAATGTAATTTGCAAACATTTTGTCTTGTTTCATCGTTCAGTTTTCAACTTTCTTGATACTATCTGTTGATGCACAAAAGCTTCTAATTTAGACGAAGTCTGATTTACCTATTTTTCCTTTGGTTGTTTGTGCTTTTCATTTCATATGTAAGAAATGGTTGCCTAATTCAAGGTCATGAAGATGTACACCTATAGAGTTTTACAGTTCTAGCTCTTACTTTTAGATCCTTGATCCATTTTCAGTCAGTATTTGCACATCATGTGAGGCAGGTGTCAAAATTCATTGTTTTACAAGTTGATATCCAATTGTTCCAGCATCATTTGTTAAAAAGACTATTTTTTTCTATTGGATTTTTTTCAGCACCCAGAATGATAATCAACTGGATATAAATGTGTGAGATTATCTGTGAACTCTGAATTCTGTTCCATTGATGCCCACGTCTCTTCCTATATCGGTACCACGCTGTCTTGATTAATGTAGTTTTGTAGCAAGTTTTGAAATCAGGAAGTGTTAGTCTTCTAACATTGTTCTTCTCTTTCAAGATGGTTTTGGCTGTTTGGGGTCCACTGTATTTCCACATGAATTTTGAAATTATCTTGTCAATTTCTGCAAAGAAGCCAGTTGGGATTCTGTCAGGGACTGCAATGAATCTGTAGATTGTTCTGGGTGATATTGCCGTCTTATTGATACTAAGTCTTCCAATCTGTGAACAAGGGATGTCTTTCCATTTATTTAAGTCTTCTTTAATTTTTTTCAGCAATGTTTTGAAGATTTCAGAGTATAATATTTGCATTTATTCCCTTAAATTTGTTTCTACATATTTTACTTTTTTTGATGCTACTGTAAATGGACTTGTTTTCTTAATTTCATTTTTTTGGAGTGTCCATTGCAACTACATAGAAGTACAAATGATTTTTGTGTATTGTATCTTGCAACCTTGCTCAACTGGTTTATTAGTAGTTTCTTGTGGTGGATTCTTTCAGATTTTACATATGGAAGGCAATGTCATTTGAGCCATTTAAATGACCATATAAAAATTATCTACAATATATCAGTATAAAAGTATGATGCCTTTCTGATGGGCCCACCTTTTTTGGAAGCAAAACATCCAGATTACTGGGGAACCCGCCCCCAATATTTCAATGTAGGTTCTTTCTATTTTCCATAAGTGTTGGCCGGCTGAGAAATAAAGAGAGACAGTATAAAGAGAGGAATTTTACAGCTGGGCCACCGGGGGTGACATCACATATCAGTAGGACCATGATGCCCGCCTGAGTCTCAGACCAGCAAGTTTTTATTAAGGGTTTCAAAAGGGGAGGGGGTGTAAGAACAGGGAGTAGGTACAAAGATCACATGCTTCAAAGGGCAAAAAGCAGAACTACTAATAAGGGTCTAACAAAGATCACATTCTTCTGAGGGAACAAGACAAAGGGAAAAAGCAGAACTACTGATAAGGGTCTATGCTCAGCAGTGCACGTATTGTCTTGATGAACATCTTAAACAACAGAAAACAGAGTTTGAGAGCAGAGAACTGGTCTGACCACAAATTTACCAGGGCGGAGTTTTTCCCCACCCTAGTGAGCCTGAGGGTACTGCAGGAGACCAGGGTGTATTTCAGTCCTTATCTCAACTGCATAAGACAGACATTCCCAGAGTGGCCATTTATAGACCTCCCCCTAGGAATGCATTCCTTCCCGAGGGTATTAATATCTTCCCTACTTGCATGTCCATTTATAGGCTCTCTGCAAGAAGAAAAATATGGCTCTATTCTGCCCGACCCCGCAGGCAGTCAGACCTCATGGTTGTCTTCTCTTGTTCCCTAAAAATCACTGTTATTCTGTTCTTTTTCAAGGTGCACTGATTTCATATTGTTCAAAAACACATGTTTTACAATCAATTTGTACAGTTAACACATTTATCACAGTGGTCCTGAAGTGACATACATCCTCAGCTTACGAAGATAACAGGATTAAGAGATTAAAGTAAAGACAGGCATAAGAAATTATAAAAGTATTATCTGGGAACTGATAAATGTCCATGAAATCTTCACAATTTATGTTCCTCTGCCATGGCTCCAGCTGGTCCCTCCATTTGGGGTCCCTGACTTCCCACAACATCAGATAGTTATTTTTCTAAATTGCATGTGAGTTTCCATTACTCACTCTTCTGATGCCCCAACTCCCCCCATCCCCATGTACTCCTAGTACTCACTTCTGAGACCACTCTAGTTTCATCCCAGACTGGGCAGAGAAAGCCTGCACCATTTCCTGTGCTCTTAGGAGAGGGAGGGCTCAGAGCTGGAGGAGAGTGTGGACATTGGGATGGAGAAGGCACTCTGAGTCTTTTGGGGGCTGGCATCCCTCAGAAACAGCTCATCATTCACGATGCACAGACTGGAGGAAAGAACAATGCACCCTCAAACTGGACAGGTAGACAACTCCACACTCCCAACAATGGGATCCTTCTTAACCACTGCTGCCGCTCAACAACCAAATTCCTTCCATATCCCTACTGTGCCTGCCTCCCAGATATTTTGGCTGGTACCTTCTAACCCTCTTACAGAGTCTGCCTTTGGAGAGATTGTCTACCAGCTTCACTAGATTTTTAGAACCCCAGCATGTTTACCCTGTACAACAGCGCAAGGAAGTGGATACTCTTATTCTAATTTTCAGAGAAAGGCACTGAATCTCAGAGAGGTCGAATAAGTTGATCAAGGTCACATAGTTTGTGAGTGTTGGGGTGAGGAACAAAAACTGTATTCCAACTCCAAGGCCCACACTCTTAAATATTAGGCTGGACTGTTCCTTGGATCTACCTGTTGGCCTTCTACAATATTGAGAACACCCTGAGGACTGCACCCACCACATTCCCACGACACTGGCCCCAAGCTGGGATGGGTGCTCCCACCCACAACATAGCACTAACCTGGAATTGTGGCCAGAGGTAGTGATGAAAGTCCACGTGAAGGCAAGATCAGAACCCTGAGACCATCCTTCCACTTCAGAGACAACAAACACCACCAACTTAGAGTTACGCAGGCTTTACATGCTCACACAGTGATCCCCAGTCAGAATCTTGCTTGACACTCACACAGAACGGGGGACAGACCAGGACAATTGTTCACTTGGAGTCAGGAAGATGTGGCAGGAATGGGGAAGGCAACAACAGGAACAATCAGCTCCCAGTGATAGGGCCCCTATCATGCATGGGGCCCTGTGAAAACCACAGGTTCACTTGATTCCTATTTCACAGTAGCCCAAGAAATGGGTTATTATTAGCCCTATTTTGCAAATGAAGAAACTGAAGGGTTAAGTAACCAGCACAAGTTCACAGAGTAAAGACCTGGGATGAGAGCTGTCAAACTCCACAGTCTGTGTCCTTAACGCATGCCTGAGCTGTGCAGGGCCAACAGGCATGGACCTAGGTCAGATCAGGGTGGTTTGTGGGCAGAGTGGGGGTGGGAAAACACAGAGGGAAGAAGAGGAAGGGATGGAACAAAATCAGAGAAGCTGGGAGAATTCTGGGAAGGAGCCCAGCCAGGGGGAGGGAGCAGTGGGGGATCTGGGGAGGAGACTCTGCAGTCACTCACCTTCCTTGAACACTCTGTTGACAGAAAAGCAGAGCATCCTTTCCTGAAAAGGAAGCGCTCAGGTGCTCAGGATCCCCCTTAACCTCCTACCCACCTCTGGCTCTCTGGGCCTGCCCGAGGGAGGAAGCAGGTGTTCACCGTCTGGCACCACATGTCCACCAGGATGGAGCTGAAGTCATGCTGAGTTTCGGGCAATGCACTGAGGGAGTCCACATTTTGTGGACATTTTGTGTGCTTCAGCAGCTGCCTCTGCAGGTCTATAGAGGAGAAGAGAAGCAAGGAAGGTGCGGGGTGGGGGGAGCTGCCATACCCTGGTCCTTGGTCCCTGTGATTGTTCCCGTCACACTCCTTTACCCTGCCCAATCTTCTCTGTCACACACTTACAGGGGTCTTTGAGCATTTTTATATTCCTGCTATCCTTGAAGTACTTGCACAAGCTGCTCCTAGGAGAAAAAGAGGAGCAGGAGTGGGTGGTCTGGCCAGTGCGGGCATTTCCAGGAGCTGGTCTCTTTCTGCAGGAGAGCCACATGGCCCCGGATCAGGGTCTGAGCTGTGATACTCAAGGAGTTGAGTCCTCAGAGTTGAAGGGAATGCTCAGGGAGAAGCAGGCCTCATCATGGTAAGCACCGAGGAGACCCTGTCAATCTCCAGAGTCATAAATCAAGTAATACCTGTGGGGAAGCAGTGAGGATAGGCTGTCTCTGTGGCCTGGGCCCCAAATGAGACTTGAAAATTCCCATGAGCTGACCTGTGCATGGGTGGCCTAGCCTGCCTCAGCCCTCCCCTTTCTCATGGTCCCAGGGATACTCACTGCTGCAGGAATTACAGGACTATACTCTTTAGGGTTTCAGATCCAGTATAGCTTTCCTGGAATCAAAAGACAATTTGGATCTATGCAGTGGACAAAGCCTCCCTTATGACACCCCAAATCTTGCTTTGTCCTTCTTCCTCACCTTGCAGGGTTTCATTATCTCAGAGCTGTCAATATCAACAATCATTGGTGCAGATAACTCTCAGCTGTCCTGGAGAAGGAAAGAGGAAGTCAGCAGTGGAGACCAAGGAAGTGGAGCTGGATGACCAATAAGATGAACACGCCTGTGGAGAACAAGCATCAGAGGACAGGTGGGAAATGGGCCTGGAAATTCCAGTAGGCAGCTTTCTCATGGGGTGCTGGATATCTCTACTATTACATGCCAACGTGTGTGTGTGTGTGTGTGTGTGTGTGTGTGTGTGGACACATTTTCCAGGGAAAATATTCCTGTCTTTTTCAGGAATTCATGCCTGTAAAATGGATGAGGGTCTGATACAAGCATGTAATCTAGGCAAGACCCAAAGGACTTGAGGGCAGGTGTGGAGGACATGTTCCTGAGTAAGAGGAGACAATGTTGATGGTATTATACATAGTTACCAGGCATAATAATCCCGGATAGCACTGTCCAAAACCAAAAATTGAATGAAGTGACTGACAGTTCAGGGTTGCACAGTCTCTCTCCTGCTCCCTCTCCTTTTCCTCCCTCTCCTTCCTCCTGGTTAGCTTCCACCTAGACTGCCAAGACTCCCTTTTCTCCATGCCACACAAAGCAGCATTGGGAGCCCAGGCTCCAGGGCTTTCTTCCCCTCCCTCCCTCACTTGCCTTTGTCCAAGTCACCATGGAAGGCTCTGCAGGGAGCAGGAAATAGAGTGGGAGCCCAGGGCTCTGCTACCTCACTGGCTGTCCATCAACCTGCCTGACCAGGCCCAGGCCAAGACCAGGTCAGCCCTTAGGGATGGCCCAGGATGCTGGGACACGGAGGGAGTGAGGCTGGGCTCAGGAGGCAGGAAGGGGAAGGCGGGGGGGGTGACAACAGAAACGGGGTGAAGGTAGGGGAGGGACAGATGGGTGAGACATAGGAAAGAGGAGACAATGGAGAAACAGTATGCAATGCAAATGGAAGGGAAAGATGCTCTACTGTGGAGGTGGAGTTCAGGGAGTTATAGAGAAGAAAAGGGCTCCCCAGCTGCAGCCCTTTCCTTCATCGCCCTCTGGCTGGCCTCGGGGACGAAGGCAGGAAAGGAAAACATGCACCTGTTGGGCTGGGGCCCACTGGATGCAGCTGGAGCCTTTCTCACCTGTGCGAGCTCAGTCTGAGCTGGGCATGGGAAACAGAGCAGCCACAGGGACAGAAGACCTTCTCCCAGGAGGAGTGAAGGGTCAGGCCTCAGCTCAGCATGGGGTTCAGAGTCTAGCGACCCCCTCTCCTGACCACTGCATTCTCTTCTGATGGTCCCTGACACCTGTGCCCCACTGTGCTGGTGCCTTAACTGGGGAATGTACCCATCTGGGGCTACCCAGGGCTCCTCTGAGGGAGGACCCTCTGAGGGCCCAGGCAGTATGATGTGAGGTGTGGAGGGAAGGAGGGGTAGTGCCCTGAGAGGCCTGTCCTTCTCGCTCCTCAACTTCCTCTGCCCTCTTCCTTCCACTCCTGTTTCAGGAACGTGGCCCGCTTCTGGTCCCCTGACTCAGGAAACCCAGGTTTCTCCCCAAGGAGGGCCCAGCTCCTGGCATTGGGCCAGAGGAAGAGATGGCATGACAGCAGCCACCCATGGCCTCAGCCCTCAATATGGGGCAGGGAAGCCCTCATGCCAGCCTAGGACAAGTGGGGGGACCTTTTTGGAGCAAGAGAAGGAGAACCCCTCTCGGGACAGGGGAGGGAAGCCCCATCTCAGCATGGAAGCAGGAAGACCTGTCTCAGCATGAGGCCCTGGACTAAAGGACTCTTCTTGGTCCAGGGCACCAGCATCTGAATACTGCTGGCCCTGGGGAGGTGGGGGAGCCCTGCTTCCTGGAGCACACTTACAGAGGGCACACTGGAGGAGGCTTGGTGGAGACAGGTGAGAAACACACCCCAGAGCAGGTGAAAAGGGGACCATGTCAGAGGAAGGAAAGGAGACCTCTAAGCACAGATGAGTGAGTGACACAGAGAGAGGAGTGTGTGTGTGTGTGTGTGTGTGTAGGAGGGGAGGTTTGTGGTCTTCCCAGAGGACCAAGGCTGCTTCTTCTTGCAGAAGGGCACTTTCATATACAGCTCAGTCACCCAGGGAGCAAAGATGCCCAGGAAGGGCGACAGGGGTTGCCACTGACCTTACATGGGCAGACTGGTCCGAGAAGGTGCTGCACAAGGGGTTCCCTTCTAGCCATAGCTCTTTGAGCTTCAGCCCTTTCACCTTGCCCAACTCCCACGCCGACTCCAGCTAAGAAAGATGGGGAGGAAACTGGAGAAGGAGGGCCAGGGAAAGAGAGACACCTGGAACCCTGGGCCTTGAATTCCCCCAGCCCTCACAGTTACCCACAGGTACCACTGCTTGGCTGTTGCCATTATCCTGATGTGTACTGCCATCCACCCTCCACCCAAAGTTGATCTGGTTCCCCCTTCTCACCTTATTTTTGGAGAGATTCAGGGTCTTGACTTTGGAAGCCTTCTCTATAATGTCAGACAGGCCTTCCAGCTGGTACAGTTTGTTGTTGCACAAGTTCAAAGACAATAGGTTTGGGTCAAGAAGAGTTAGAGTGGTGGCTACTATCTTGGGCCTCAGAGACAAATCTGCCCTCCACCTTATCTGTTCCACCCCTCTAACTAAATATCAGAACTGGGCCTAAGGCTTCACCTCAGGGAAATTTCTTTCAATGATCTTCAGGGTGGCAGCCATGCAGTTTCTTTAATTCAGGATTATATCAATGTCACGGCCCACCAAGTCTTGAAGAAGCCAAGAGAAGGGAATCAGAAGGCTGGGAGGGTCCTGGCTGGACCAGAGCCAGCCCCAACCCCTCTGTAAATTGCCATCCCTAAGTCTCCCTGTCAGGTAGACCTCTCTGCCCCTACTTGCCTTAGAATTTCTGCTGTCAGCCATACCTGGGTCAAAGCGGAGATTCTGGAGATCAAGAGCTTGCTGGGAGACATTGTACCATTTGTTCATGGTCAGCTGCAGAGATAGAGATGAAGACAGAGGCTCTGAGGCTCTAGTGGTGGTGGTGGTGGTGGTGGTGACAGGGAAAGAGGGGGCCAGGGGAAGAAGAGATGGGTCCAGGAAGTGGACATACAATGATCCTTGAGTCTGTATTACCTTTAGCATCTCCATTTGGCCTGGCTTCAACTTATTCTTCACAGAGTAGGGCGCAGTAAAATGATTGACAAATATACATATCTGCAGGGAGGCAGGGTGGTAAGTACCAGGACCTCTAATCCCAAAGAGGATGACCAGCCCCCTGGCCTGTCCTCCTGCCCAGAGACTAAGTACAGGGAATGCCCTCGGCACACACCTTTTGGTTCTCATCATCATAAATCTTATAACTGACATCCTTCAATGCGGAGGCAGCACTAGCATCCTGGACAAAGAAGCATGCCCAATTTCAGATGTAGTGGAACTACAGGGAGTGAAGGCAAGAGCAACAGCATCAGAGGCCAATGGCTCCTGCTGAGCCAGGTCTCTCCCCGTCCCCCATGTCCACTCATCTGGCTTCACCATCCTCTCACATCAACCGGAGTGAAGGGGACACTGCAATGGCTCTGGACTGAATTCATTAGCCATGCCTTGTCATACTTTATCCCATAAGGAATCTAAGCGTAAAAAGAAGAAATAGGAGAGAAGGGAGAGATGACATGGAACTAAGGATGGAGAACAGAACCAACCAGCTGTTTATTTTTCCAGCTTTCTACTTAGCTTGGGCTTCGAAAAAAAGGGACCACTGACATGATTTCTTATTTTTGTGTGAACTATGGATTCCCTAAGCTACCTTTCTCTCCATTCTGAAGCTCTCTTTCAAATAATCAACTTAGGGTGTTTTATGTGGTCTTCTTTCTATCAGGTTCCAGAATATTCTCTCTCTCTCTCTTTCTTTCTTTCATTTCTTTCTTCTTCTCCTTCCTTCCTTCCTTCTCTCTCTCTCTTTCCTTCCTTCCTTCCTTGCTTCCTGCCTTCCTTCCTTCCTTCCTTCCTGCCTTCCCTTCCTCCCTCCCTCCCTCCTTCCTTCCTTCCTTCTCTCTCTCTCTCTTTCTTTCTTTCTTTTTGGAGACAGAGTCTTGCTCTGTTGCCCAAGCTGGAGTGCAGTGGCATGATCCCAGCTCACTACAACCTCCACCTCCCAGGTTCAAGCGATTCTCCTGCCTCAGCCTCCCGAGTAGCTGGATTTACAGGTGACTGCCACCATGCCCGGCTAATTAGTGTATTTTTAGTAGACACGGGGTTTCACCATGTTGCTCAGGCTGGTCTCAAATTTCTAACCTCAAGGGATCTGCCTGCCTCGGCCTCCCAAAGTATTGGGATTACAGGTGTGAGCCACTGCACCTGGCCCAGAATATTCTACCTAATGCAGACCTCAACGAGATACTCACTGTGACTTTGAACCATTTCCTCATGTTTTCATCTTCTGTGTTCTGCCTCATTTTTCTCTCTGGAGGTTTTCTATTTCTCCAAATGGTAATATGGACTTGATCTTCACTATGCCATTTCACTAGCTTCCTGTTGCATTGGATTCTATAAGGAGTGCTGTGGGGAAAGGGAGAGAAGGCAGATATTCATTAAAGCTAAGAAAGTCTTCTATACACACTCCCCTCACTAACACTAGGGCTACAATTGGGATTGCTCAGCCATTATTCCACTTCCAGCATTCTTCAGTTTTCTAATGAGAGAAGAAAAGGAAGACCACAGAGAATGAAAGGGTTGCACAGTCCCGGAGGCTGCTACGTGCAAACCAGGCTGCCTGGTCACTTTCTGTCTTAGTTGGCAATCCTTGTGGACATCCCTCATCTCCACGCTTCCATCATTCTCCTGGCAGTGTGAAGGCAGAAGTTCATACCCACCATGTTCATAATGACAGTTCCTCTTGTCAAAATTACCCTGGAAATGACTCCCACCTTTCTTCCTTCTTTGAAAAGTGCTACCACATATACGGCATTCTGCAATTGGGAACAAAACACAAGTTTGAAGACACATCAATGGTCCACTTACCATGTCTCATGTCGTGGGCTAACTCCATGGTAGGACAAGCAAAGTGCCAACCTGCCCCAACGGACCGATCACACAAGCCCCAGAAAACAAACTCCTCTGCCTGTCCAGATACAAGAGCCTTATCTCACAGGTGGCACAATCAGGGCAGGAATCCTGGGAGAGGAAGCAACTGTGTTGAACCTCTTAAAAAATGGAGCAGGAATTATAAAGAACAGAGGTGCGTGTGTCCATGGGTTAGACTAGACACCAGCTACACACCTGGAAAGGGTCCTAATCTTGCCTAGCATCCTAATCTTGCCTAGAGAATCTCAGGCTTCTCTAATCAAACAACAGCACCAACACTTGAGAGACAACCTCTCTCGCACTTCTGAAATCGCACCTCCAGTCCCCAAATGCATTCTGTGAACAATCAGCAAGCTGTACTTCTTTGCCAGTGTAGTACAAGCTTTAATGACAGGTGGGACTGATGTAACAGCTTCCCAAGCTGCCCTCCTGCCTCCAGCCTTGCCCTCAGCAATACTCAGTTTGAAATATCCAGAGCAAGCTTTCTTTTTGCCCAGCCCAAAATGCCTTCAGCCCAAGAGACAACTCTTCCAAAGCAAGTGACAGAATTACTAGAAAGAAAGAAAATCGGCAAGGATATTAAAAACCACTACAGTAACAGGATCTAAATGACATAAATAAAACACTGTACCCAACAACGAAAGCAGGGCATGTTTTTTCCGCTCCCCCCTCTACTGTCTTGCAGCATTCACGAAGGTAGACCATCTCCTGGGCCATCAAACAGACCTCAACCAATTTCAAAATGTACACGTCGTCTCAGGGCACCCTTATGAATAAAATTCAGTCACTGCTGACCTCTCTGCAATGTACTGATTATGGCCAGGCCTCAGATTAACTTCTGTTGGGGGGGGGGTCATTGCTTTCACTGTGTGTGACCCACTGTCAGGACAGTCCTGCTACTCTCGAGTGTTGGGACTTTCCCTGTATGCTGTTGGAAGTGAAATTAAATGTGGGCAGAGCGTGTGACCTAGACATTCCTGAGGCTTGGTCCTTACAACTTGGAAGTGGGCCTGGAATGCTCTCTTTCTCTCACACTCTACATCCAACAGATCAGAATGGATGTATCTTCTCTTGTCTCTACCTTTAAAATATATCCAGAGTCTGGCAACTTCTCACCCCCTCCATTGCTACCTACCCTGGCCAGGTCACCAACATCTACCTCCTGGATTATGTTGCTTTCCAACTTGTCCTTCTGCTTTTGCCCTTGGATCCCTTACCATCTATTTTCAACACAGCAGGCAGAGTGATTTTTTAAAGCATAAGTCAAATCTTGTCATTCCTCTACTCAAAATCCTTTAACTGGTATGTTAAAAAGCTATGAGTCCATAACAATACTCAACAACAACAACAAAGGCCCCTATTGGTGACATCTGGAGGACGTCCAGGAACCAACTCATTTTCACGAAAGCCCATAAATGAAAGGGACAAAAATCAAAGATTAAAGTGAGGGTTAAGGGCACATGGTCAATGTATGGAGCACAGGAAGAGTCAATGTCATTTTTGAGAACAAGCATTACTTCAGAAATAATGTCACTGAGGGGAAGAAGGTGTAAAAGTGAGCTAGCCAACAGCTACAGCTACAGCCTCAGGCAAGGCCTTGTGTTTGAAGAGAGCACATGTAATAAAAAGCCACAGAGGAACCCGACAGAGAGAGATGCTGAAGATAAAACACACACAGGTGCACATCTACTTACTGAACTCTGGCATCTCTGCACAATCCCTGTCTTGCAGTTGTGCTGCCAGAATTACAGGTGTTCTCAAGATAAAGCAGCTTGTGCTTCTCACCCAGACCGCCTGGGCTTCCCATCAGGCCCCACCATATATTGGTTGATCCTCCCACACAGACATAGTAGTGAGTAACCTTTATGACATCATGTGCGTTCCTACTGGAATTTCCTGTGTCATTTTGGAATTCTGCCTACATCACTGCCATGCCACTGAGTGTATGGCATCAGCATCCCTGCTACGGCAGGGAAAGAACGGGATAAGAAGAAAACCAACCCTTGCCCAGTGGCAACCAACATCTCCTCAGTGTTGGGCAGACTCACTAGGTTTCTCTTGACCTCCTCACAGAAATCCTATGAGAATTCTATCCACAGTCCCTTTTCAGATCATGAATATTAGGCTCACAGATGTCAGGTACATTTCCCAGTCAAGTAAGTGGCAGAACAGGAATTATGTCCTCATGTATATTGGTCTGCCTCTACACCCTGAGTGCTCATCCAGAGACTGCACTGGTTCTCCTTTAAATGGAAAGCTTTCCGGTCTCATGGACAGATTTTTCTGAGCAGGCCAGGGATGATGTTTTATGCTAGTTACTCCTGTTCGGGTGGGAACCAGGTTTCTTGGATAAAGTGGAGATCTCTGTCTTGGACCAGATGGGTGAAATCTGTTTGGGCCACGGGTTTTCAGATTAGAAGTAACTTTAGGCTGGGAGTGTCTGGCATAGAATATATGTAACTTACCTGCACATTGCGCACATGTACCATAAAACCTAAAGTATAATAATAATAATAATAATAATAATAAAATAAAAAAAATAAAAAATAAAAAAAATAAAAATAAAAAAAAAAAAAAAAAAGAACGGAAAAAAAAAAAAAAAAAGAATAAGGGCCTAATTAATATTTGTGAAAAGAATGCATGTGATGTAGTTTTGGGATCATCGACAAAACCACTTTTGAGAATACATCCATCTGAACCATTTCTACCAACCTCTATTTATTTATTCCAGACCTATTTAGGCTGCAGAACTATTTCATAACCTGCTTGCAAAACTAAAATGAATTAAATTTTTCTTCTGCAAAATTAATATTTTTTTCATTGATGTATCATTAGAAATAAGTACCTCCCTGTAGACTAAGTACCTCCCTGTAGACTAAGGCTAGAACTGCAGCTTTGAGGATCTGAGAGAAGGGGACTTTTGCAAATAGTGGTGACAAAAATGAGGAGAGGCATTCCCTGAATCCAGCAGATAGAGCTTTCTGGACATCTGGTCTCCATAGGACGAATGTTCTGGACCTACAGGCATGTTGTGTTCACTCAGCCTTGTGACAGACAGGAAGTACCATACCTGTCTCAGAGAAAGGAAAGAGTGTGTGTCTGTGTGTCTGTGTTGCCCATGCGAGCAAGATTAGTGTTTTGTATTACATGCTTTTAGAATTAGGTTACTGATACATGTACTCCAAATCATGTTGGTAAACACATTGCCACACAACACTGGATCCCACTGCACATTTCGTTTCATGTGTTATGTATTATATATGGCCAAATTTTGTTTCTTGTTCAGAATACACTTTTTAGTGCCTTTTTCTTCTTTACCTCTTGAGGTTTTAATATTTGAGTTGATTGTTTTAAAATAAGAAAGTAGTAGAGTTCTCTGTACAATAATGTAATGGAACAGTATCCATGAGTTGACCAGGGTTACAGAGCACCCCCAGTGGGGGAGGCCAAAAAACCCAGTGGAACACAGCTTGGGCTTTGAAGTGGGTCTAAGATTTTGAGTCCCTGCTCTACACTTTCCCAGGAGAAGCACATGAATACTTTTAAGCATAAAGTGATATTTTCCTACGGATTTTCAGTGATATTTACACCAATATACACTTGCACTAACCGTGTGTGAGTCTAATTTTCTGCAATATGCCTAACCATTCAGAAGTCATTCTTACAATCATCCAGATATTTCACTTTTTGAATTTATTACATAAATCACTCTCTGTCTAAATATATACATATAATTATATGGCTGTGCTTTACAGGTTGTTTGGGACAGAAGGATGATGGGACCAGAGAGTGGCTAATATTGTTAGGGGAGAAGTAGAAATGATTGTCGTTGGAATCAAGTAGGCATGGCAAAGAAAGGGCATGAGTACCTGACATACAGAGTAAAAAGGCCAAGGAATGGATGTGTGGGTCAGAAAGAAGAGGGGGAGTACAGAGAAGACAATAAAACACACATTGAAAAAGCCTCCAGGGAACTGAATTCATCCTGGTGATACACCCCCCCCCTCTGGAAACCTTCCTTCCTTCCTTTCCATGTATGTCTTATCTGTCCCTGTTACTTCACTTCAAGTTGAACACCAGAGAAACAGTTCCCACACAGTCTCAAAAAGGAGAGATGGTACAGGGCAACAGTGTGCAATGATGAGTCTCTTGCACAGAAGGCTGGAGTCAGGGGTCATTGGTTTCAGACACAACACCCATTGTTGCCCACCAGAGTTTGAGTGGGCTCTGTCGCACCGCTCATTTCAGCCTTGACACAGAGTCGCACATTACTGGTTATGGTCATAGGATTTGAGGTCATATCCATCAGGATTTCAATCCTGGTGCTAAATTCTATGATCCAAGGCAAGTAACTGACCTCACTGTGACTCAAGTTCTTGTTGTTTGTTTTCCCTCTAACTCAAAGATAGTAACAGTTTCTACCTCCTGGGTTACTGTAAAAATTAAACGAGTTAACACATGGAAATACATAAAAAGCACCTGAAGAAATGCCTGTGACCTAACAAGCACTATAAATAAGTTTTCTATTGCTATGTCAAGAACTTAGTACAACATCTGGCATTTATTGAGGAAGAAATATGTCTTAGTTGCATTTGTTGTTATTAATCCTCCTGGAAATGAGAAGGAATACAGATGAGTGTATAGGGACAAATTGCTGTGTTGACTATTAATGTGTTTTATAAACTGGCAATATTAAAACAAGAAAACCATGTTGGAAAATAATCTGACATACTGATTAAGGAAATCAAAATAAGAAGCTCAGAGACTGAAATATGTATATGGAAAGCTTCAATGGTGGTGGGGGGGATTTAAGTTTCTAATTTCCAACTTCATTATTCAAGAAATTGTTCTGGTTTAAGTGGTAGACTTGGAAAATAAAGCTAGAGTATTCCTCATACTACATGACACAATGTGGAAAAAAGTCCAGGATATAAAATTGAATATTCCAGACTGACATCAGCATGATCTCAAGCTAGAAAGCTACAAGTTGTCCTTCTATATAAATCTTGAGTTAACAATACATGGATCAGAATACCTCTGAAAATTCTAGAGACAAGTTGGGAAGCTATAGCACTTAGGCTATTGTAAAACCAAGAGGAATACTGCAAACGGGGTAGGAAAATTTGTGGTATTTAGGGCATCCATTCATGTTTCTCCTATGTGGCATAGCATGGAATGACCATGAGAAACTTCTATACCCAGGCTCCTTCCTCATAATGGAAACAATAGTGGGCTATATGTCCAACGTTCTGGTTCATCTGAAAGCTTCTGAAGGGGCTAGTTTCTGTCTTGCCTGACTCAAGAGCTGATGGGACCCATGCAATATTTTGGACACTGCTGAAAACAGAAGTAAGAAGCACGTTAGAGTTTCCATTCCACAGGCAGATGTCAGGGGAACAATAGATTAGAAAATGCTTGAGAGATGCTAGAATCTCCAGCTGGACTGATTTTTCATTTTTTATTTTTTATTTTTTTTGAGATGGAGTCTTGCTCTTTCACCCAGGCCGGACTGCAGTGGCGCTATCTCTGCTCACTGCAAGCTCTGCCTCCCGGGTTCATGCCATTCTCCTGCCTCAGCCTCCCAAGTAGCTGGGACTACAGGTGTCCGCCACTGTGCCCGGCTAATTTTTTGTATTTTTAGTAGAGACGGGGTTTCACCATGTTAGCCAAGATGGTCTCGATCTCCTGACCTCGTGATCTGCCCGCCTCGGCTTCCCAAAGTGCTGGGATTACAGGCGTGAGCCACCGCGCCTGGCCTGGACTGATTATTGATAGTCTTCTCTTGCACAATGCTAGTATACAAAGACTGGGTGAGGTGGCTTGTTTTTCAAATACTCAAATTCCAACAAAAAATAGGAAGGCATACAGAGGAACATGGCCCAATAAAAAGAAGAAATTAAACTCTAGAAACCAACCTAAAGAAACACAGATCTATGAGCTGCCTGACAAAGAATTTAAAATAACTGCCATAAAGATACTCAGTGAACTAAAAGAGAACATAGATATACAGATAAGTAACATGAATAAAAGAATGGATTAACAAAATGGGAATATCAACAAAAAATAGAAACTATTAAAAAAGAAATTTAGAGCTAAAAAATACAATAATGAAACTAATATTTATTAAAGGGGTTTAACAGTACAACTGATCTGGCAAAAGAAATAATCAGCAAACATAAATATAGGTCATTTGAAAAACCAAGTTAGAGAAGGAAAAAGAAAAAGCAATGAAGAAAAGTAAAGGGAACACTTGGGACATGTTCAAGCAGGCAAGACATGCATTATGGAAATTCCAGAAGGAAAAGAGAGATAGAAAGAAGCAAATAGCTTATTTGAAGAAATAATGGCCAAAAACTTTCCAAATCTGGAAAAGGAAATGGATATATAGATTTTAAAAGCTCAAATATCTTCAACTAGGAAAATAAAAATAAAATGAGACACATTATAATGAAACTGTCTGAAGTCAAAAATAGAATCTTAAAAGCAGCAAGAGAAAAGTGATTTGTTGCAATGGAGCTTCCATAAGATTATCAGTGTATTTCTCAGCAGAAAATTTGCAGGCAAGAAGACAGTGGGATGACACATTCAAACTGCTTTAAGAAAAATAACTGTCAATCAAGAATAATGTATTAAGAAAAGCTATACTTCAAAACTGAAGGGGAAACAAGACTTTCCCAGATAAACAAAAGCTGAGGAAGTTCATTACTGCCAGACCTGCTCTAAAGACATGCTAAAAAGAGTCCTTCAAATTGAAGTAGGACAGTAGACACAAAGCTGTACAAAAATATAAGGTTCATCAGTAAAGGTACACAAATGGGTGAATAAAATAACTGGCACTATTGTAATTTTATGCACAGAATTT
This sequence comes from Pongo pygmaeus, assembly GCF_028885625.2. Taxonomy (NCBI): domain Eukaryota; kingdom Metazoa; phylum Chordata; class Mammalia; order Primates; family Hominidae; genus Pongo; species Pongo pygmaeus. Next base: position 105,886,383 of record NC_072396.2, read on the forward strand.
AAGTGACAAAAACATTTTTTAAAAATATAAACTATTTTAATGAGTACATAATATATGAAGATGTAATTTGCCACATCAATAACATAAAATGGGAAGTGTGGAGTTGTAAAGGAGAATTTTGTATGCAATTTGCCGTTAAGTTGTTATCAATTTAAAATATAATGGTATACCTTTAATTTAATATGTTTTATGTAATTGCAGTGGTAAACCACAGAGAAAACATCTGTAGGATATACATAAGAGGCAAACAAGAAGGGAATCAAAGCATACCATTACAAAAAAAATTGATGAAACAAAAAGGAAGTCAGTAAGAGAGGAAAAGAGGCACAAAAAAGCTGCAAGACATATAGAAAACAATTAACAAAATGATAATTACTATCAGTAATTACTTTAAATGGAATTGGATTAAATTCCCCAATCAAAATACCTAGATATGCTGAGTGGGTAAAAAAAAAGACAATTAATTTTTTAAAAAAAATTTATTTTAAGTTCCAGGATACATGTGCAGAACATGCAGGTTTGTTACATAGGTATATGTGTGCCATCCTGGCTTGCTGCACCTATTGATTGACCCTTCATCTAGGTTCCCTCCCCTCACACCCCACCCCCCAACAGGCCCCAGTGTGTGTTGTTCCCCGCACCATGTCCATGTGTTCTCATTGTTTGACTCCCACTTATGAGTGAGAACATGTGGTGTTTGGTTTTCTGTTTCTGTGTTAGTTTGCTGAGGATGATGGCTTCCAGCTTCATTCATGTCCTGCATAGGACGTGATCTCATTCCTTTTTATGGCTGCATAGTATTCTATGGTGTATATGTACCACATTTTCTTTGTCCAGTCTATCATTGATGGGCATTTGGGTTGGCTCCATGTGAAACAGACAAATTTTAAATTAAGAAAAGACTGTTACAAGAGACAAAAAGGACATTATATAATGATAAACGGTTGATTCACCAAGAAGATATAATAAGTATAAGTATTTAGGCACCAAACCTCAGAGCTACTAAGTACATGAATCAAATTTTGAAAGAATTAAAGTGAGAAAAAGCCACATAATAGCAAGATACTTAGATACCCAACTTTCAACAACAGACCAAACAACCAGATAGAAGATCAATAAGAAATCAGAGGATTGAACAACACTAGTTTAACTGCACCTAACATATGTATACAAAACACTGCACCCAACAACAGCAGAATATACACACTTATCAAGTGCACATGGAACATTCTATAGGATAGATGATATTAGGCCACAAAACAAGTCTTAACAAATTCAAGAAGATTGCAGTCAAACAAAGTATCTTTTCCTATCACAATGGAATAAAACTAGAAATCAATAGTATAAGGAAAACTAAAAGTCTACAAATATGTGGAAATTAAACTACATACTCCAATAAATTGGCCAAAGAAGAAGTCACAGAGGAAACTAGAAAATACTTTGAGACGAATGAAAATGAAAACACAACACATGAAAAATCATGGGATAGAGCAAAAGCAATGCTAAGAGGTAAATGCATGGGTGTAAATGTGTATATTAAAAAGAAGAGAGGAACAGCTCCGGTCTACAGCTCCCAGTGTGAGCGATGCAGAAGACAGGTGATTTCTGCATTTCCATCTGAGGTACCGTGTTCATCTCACTAGGGAGTGCCAGGCAGTGGGTGCAGGTCAGTGGGTGAGCACACCGTGCGCCAGCCAAAGCAGGAGCAAGGCATTGCCTCACTCGGGAAGCGCAAGGGGTCAGAGAGTTCCCTTTCCAGGGGTGACAGAGGGCACCTGGAAAATTGGGCCACTCCCACCCGAATACTGTGCTTTTCCAACGGGCTTAGGAAACAGTGCACCAGGAGATTATAGCCCGCACCTGGCTTAGAGGGTCCTATGCCCACGGAGTCTTGCTGATTGCTAGCACAGCAGTATGAGATCAAACTGCAAGGCGGCAGCGAGGCTGGGGGAGGGGCGCCCGCCATTGCCCAGCCTTGCTTAGGTAAACAAAGCAGCCAGGAAGATTGAACTGGGTGGAGCTCACCACAGCTCAAGGAGGCCTGCCTGCCTCTGTAGGATCCACCTCTGGGGGCAGGGCACAGACAAACAAAAAGACAGCAGTAACCTCTACAGACTTAAATGTCCCTGTCTGACAGCTTTGAGGAGAGCAGTGGTTCTCCCAGCACGCAGCTGGAGATCTGAGAATGGGCAGACTGCCTCCTCAAGTGGGTCCCTGACCCCTGAACCCCAAGCAGCCTAACTGGGAGGCACCCCCCAGCAGGGGCAGACTGACACCTCACTCAGCTGGCTGGGTACTCCAACAGACCTGCAGCTGAGGGTCCTGTCTCTTAGAAGGAAAACTAACAGAAAGGACATCCACACCAAAAACCCATCTCTACATCACCATCATCAAAGACCAAAAGTAGATAAAACCACAAAGATGGGGAAAAAACAGAGCAGAAAAACTGGAAACTCTAAAAAGCAGAGTGCCTCTCCTCCTCCAAAGGAACGCAGTTTCTCACCAGCAATGGAACAAAGCTGGACGGAGAATGACTTTGACGAGCTGAGAGAAGAAGGCTTCAGATGAACAAATTACTCTGAGCTACGGCAGGATATTCAAACCAAAGGCAAAGAAGTTGAAAACTTTGAAAAAAATTTAGAAGAATGTATAACTAGAATAACCAATACAGAGAAGTGCTTAAAGGAGCTGATGGAGCTGAAAACCAAGGCTCGAGAACTACGTGAAGAATGCAGAAGCCTCAGGAGCCGATGTGATCAAATGGAAGAAAGGGTATCAGCCCTGGAAGATGAAATGAATGAAATGAAGCAAGAAGGGAAGTTTAGAGAAAAAAGACTAAAAAGAAATGAGCAAAGCCTCCAAGAAATGTGGGACTATGTGAAAAGACCAAATCTACGTCTGATTGGTGTACCTGAAAGTGACGGGGAGAATGGAAACAAGTTGGAAAACACTCTGCAGGATATTATCCAGGAGAACTTCCCCAATCTAGCAAGGCAGGCCAACATTCAGATTCAGGAAATACAGAGAATGCCACAAAGATACTCCTCGAGAAGAGCAACTCCAAGACACATAATTGTCAGATTCACCAAAGTTGAAATGAAGGAAAAAATGTTAAGGGCAGCCAGAGAGAAAGGTCGGGTTACCCTCAAAGGGAAGCCCATCAGACTAACAGTGAATCTCTCGGCAGAAACCCTACAAGCCAGAAGAGAGTGGGGGCCAATATTCAACATTCTTAAAGAAAAGAATTTTCAACCCAGAATTTCATATCCAGCCAAACTAAGCTTCATAAGTGAAGGAGAAATAAAATCCTTTACAGACAAGCAAATGCTGAGAGATTTTGTCACCACCAGGCCTGCCCTAAAAGAGCTCCTGAAGGAAGCACTAAACATGGAAAGGCACAACCGGTACCAGCCACTGCAAAATCATGCGAAAATGTAAAGACCATCAAGACTAGGAAGAGACTGCATCAACTAACGAGCAAAATAACCAGCTAACATCATAATGACAGGATCAAATTCACACATAACAATATTAACCTTAAATGTAAATGGACTAAATGCTCCAATTAAAAGACACAGACTGGCAAATTGGATAAAGACTCAAGACCCATCGGTGTGTTGTATTCAGGAAACCCATCTCATCTCACGTGCAGAGACACACATAGGCTCAAAATAAAAGGATGGAGGAAGATCTACCAAACAAATGGAAAACAAAAAAAGGCAGGGTTTGCAATCCTCGTCTCTGATAAAACAGACTTTAAACCAACAAAGATCAAAAGAGACAAAGAAGGCCATTACATAATGGTAAAGGGATCAATTCAACAAGAAGAGCTAACTATCCTAAATATATATGCACCCAATACAGGAGCACCCATATTCATAAAGCAAGTCCTGAGTGACCTACAAAGAGTCTTAGGCTCCCACACATTAATAATGGGAGACTTTAACACCCCACTGTCAACATTAGACAGATCAACGAGACAGAAAGTCAACAAGGATACCCAGGAATTGAACTCAGCTCTGCACCAAGCAGACCTAATAGATATCTACAGAACTCTCCACCCCAAATCAACAGAATATACATTTTTTTCAGCACCACACCACACCTATTCCAAAATTGATCACATACTTGGAAGTAAAGCTCTCCTCAGTAAATGTAAAAGAACAGAAATTATAACAAACTATCTCTCAGATCACAGTGCAATCAAGCTAGAACTCAGGATTAAGAATCTCACTCAAAACTGCTCAACTACATGGAAACTGAACAACCTGCTCCTGAATGACTACTGGGTACATAACGAAATGAAGGCACAAATAAAGATGTTCTTTGAAACCAATGAGAACCAAGACACAACATACCAGAATCACTGGGATGCATTCAAAGCAGTGTGTAGAGGGAAATTTATAGCACTAAATGCCCATAAGAGAAAGCAGGAAAGATCCAAAATTGACACCCTAACATCACAATTAAAAGAACTAGAAAAGCAAGAGCAAACACATTCAAAAGCTAGCAGAAGGCAAGAAATAACTAAAATCAGAGCAGAACTGAAGGAAATAGAGACCAAAAAAACCCTTCAAAAAATTAATGAATCTAGGAGCTGGTTTTTTGAAAGGATCAACAAAATTGATAGACTGCTAGCAAGATTAATAAAGAAAAAAAGAGAGAAGAATCAAATAGATGCAATAAAAAATGATAAAGAGGATATCACCACCGATCCCACATAAATACAAACTACCATCAGAGAATATTACAAACACCTCTACGCAAATAAACTAGAAAATCTAGAAGAAATGGATAAATTCCTCAACACATACACCATCCCAAGACTAAACCAGGAAGAAGTTGAATCTCTGAATAGACCAATAACAGGAGCTGAAATTGTGGCAATAATCAATAGCTTACCAACCAAAAAAAGTCCAGGACCAGATGGGTTCACAGCTGAATTCTACCAGAGGTACAAGGAGGAACTGGTACCATTCCTTCTGAAACTCTTCCAATCAATAGAAAAAGAGGGAATCCTCCCTAACTCATTTTATGAGGCCAGCATCATCCTGATACCAAAGCCGGACAGAGACACAACCAAAAAAGAGAATTTTAGACCAATATCCTTGATGAACATTCATGCAAAAATCCTCAATAAAATACTGGCAACCCGAATCCAGCAGCACATCAAAAAGCTTATCCACCATGATCAAGTGGGCTTCATCCCTGGGATGCAAGGCTGGTTCAATATATGCAAATCAATAAATATAATCCAGCATATAAACAGAACAAAAGACAAAAACCACATGATTATCTCAATAGATGCAGAAAAGGCCTTTGACAAAATTCAAGAACCCTTCATGCTAAACACTCTCAATAAATTAGGTATTGATGGGACATATCTCAAAATAATAAGAGCTATGTATGACAAACCCACAGCCAACATCATACTGAATGGGCAAAAACTGGAAGCATTCCCTTTGAAAACTGGCACAACAAAGGGATGCCCTCTCTCACCACTTCTATTCAACATAGTGTTGGAAGTTCTGGCCAGGGCAATTAGTCAGGAGAAGGAAATAAAGGGTATTCAATTAGGAAAAGAGGAAGTCAAATTTTCCCTGTTGGCAGACGACATGATTGTATATCTAGAAAACCCCATTGTCTCAGCCCAAAATCTCCTTAAGCTGATAAGCAACTTCAGCAAAGTCTCAGGATACAAAATCAATGTACAAAAATCACAAGCATTCTTATACACCAATAACAGACAGACAGAGAGCCAAATCATGAGTGAACTCCCATCCACAATTGCTTCAAAGAGAATAAAATACCTAGGAATCCAATTTACAAGGGATGTGAAGGACCTCTTCAAGGAGAACTACAAACCACTGCTCAAGGAAATAAAAGAGGATACAAACAAATGGAAGAACATTCCATGCTCATGGGTAGGAAGAATCAATATTGTGAAAATGGCCATACTGCCCAAGGTAATTTATAGATTCAATGCCATCCCCATCAAGCTACCAATGACTTTCTTCACAGAATTGGAAAATACTACTTTAAACTTCATATGGAACCAAAAAAGAGCCCGCATTGCCAAGTCAATCCTAAGCCAAAAGAACAAAGCTGGAGGCATCACACTACCTGACTTTAAACTATACTACAAGGCTACAGTAACCAAAACAGCATGGTACTGGTATCAAAACAGAGATATAGATCAATGGAACAGAACAGAGCCGTCAGAAATAACACCACATATCTACAACCATCTGATCTTTGACAAACCTGAGAAAAACAAGCAATGGGGAAAGGATTCCCTATTTAATAAATGGTGCTGGGAAAACTGGCTAGCCATATGTAGAAAGCTGAAACTGGATCCCTTCCTTACACCTTATACAAAAATCAATTCAAGATGGATTAAAGACTTAAATGTTAGACCTAAAACCATAAAAACCCTAGAAGAAAACCTAGGCATTACCATTCAGGACATATGCATGGGCAAGGACTTCATGACTAAAACACCAAAAGCAATGGCAACAAAAGCCAAAATTGACAAATGGGATCTAATTAAAGAGCTTCTGCACAGCAAAAGAAACTACCATCAGAGTGAACAGGCAACCTACAAAATGGGAGAAAATTTTCACAACCTACTCATCTGACAAAGGGCTAATATCCAGAATCTACAATGAACTCAAACAAATTTACAAGAAAAAAACAAACAACCCCATCAAAAAGTGGGTGAAGGACATGAACAGACACTTCTCAAAAGAAGACATTTATGCAACCAAAAAACACATGAAAAAATGCTCATCATCACTGGCCATCAGAGAAATGCAAATCAAAACCACAATGAGATACCATCTCACACCAGTTAGAATGGCAATCATTTAAAAGTCAGGAAACAACAGGTGCTGGAGAGGATGCGGAGAAATAGGAACACTTTTACACTGTTGGTGGGAATGTAAACTAGTTCAACCCTTGTGGAACTCAGCGTGGCGATTCCTCAGGGATCTAGAACTAGAAATTCCATTTGACCCAGCCATCCCATTACTGGGTATATACCCAAAGGACTATAAATCATGTTGCTATAAAGACACATGCACACGTATGTTTATTGCGGCATTATTCACAATAGCAAAGACTTGGAACCAACCCAAATGTCCAACAATGATAGACTGGATTAAGAAAATGTGGCACATATACACCATGGAACACTATGCAGCCATAAAAAATGATGAGTTCATGTCCTTTGTAGGGACATGGATGAAATTGGAAATCATCATTCTCAGTAAACTATTGCAAGAACAAAAAAGCAAACACCGCATATTCTCACTCATAGGTGGGAATTGAACAATGAGAACACATGGACACAGGAAGGGGAACATCACACTTCGGGGACTGTTGTGGGGTGGGGGGAGGGGGGAGGGATAGCATTGGAAGATATACCTAATGCTAGATGACGAGTTAGTGGAGGCAGCGCACCAGCATGGCACATGTATACATATGTAACTAACCTGCACATTGCGCACATGTACCATAAAACCTAAAGTACAATAATAATAATAATTAAAAAAAATACAAAAGTCTCTGGTTCCCATCTTCATATGCAGGCAGATGACTATACCAAAAACTTTATGAAATAAACAAAACAAACAAAAAGGCTGCTTTAGTACTTTTGGTGAAAGCATACTAAATGAAATTTAATAAAAAAAAAAAAAAAAGAAGAGGCCGGGCGCGGTGGCTAACGCCTGTAATCCCAGCACTTTGGGAGGCCAAGGCAGGCGGATCACGAGGTCAGGAGATCGAGACCATCCTGGCTAACACGGTGAAACCCTGTCTCTACTAAAAATACAAAAAATTAGCCGGGTGCAGTGGCAGGCGCCTGTAGTCCCAGCTACTCAGGAGGCTGAGGCAGGAGAATGGCGTGAACCCAGGAGGCAGAGCTTGCAGTGAGCCGAGATAGCACCACTGCACTCTGGCCTCGGTGAAAGAGCGAGACTCCATCTCAAAAAAAAAAAAAGAAGAAGAAGAAGAAGAAAGATCTTAATCAACAATCTATCTTTATACCTCAAAGAACTTTTTAGTTCAAGGACAAACAAACCAAACCCGCAGATAGCAGAAGAAAGAAAATAATGAAGATAAGAGGAAAAATCCATTAATCAGAGAATTAAAACATGTCAGAAAAAAATCAATAAAACAAAGAGTTGGTCTGTTGAGAATATAAACAAAATTGACAAAACCTCGGCTTGATAATCTAATAAAAAAGATGGAATACTCAAATAAAATTAAAAGGCGGGCACACTGCAACCAATGATACAGAAATAAAAAGGATTATAATAGAATACTAAGAACAATTTTGCACGAACAAATTTGGAAAACCTGAAAGAAAAGGATAAATTCCTAAAAACATGCAACCTACCAAGACTGAATCATAAAGAAACAGAAAATTTGAACAGACCAATAATAAATAAAGAGGTTGATTCAGTAATCAAAAACCTCCCAATAAAGAAAAGCTGGGGCCAGATGGCTTCACTGGAGAATTATACCAAAACTTAATAATTAACACCAATCCTCCTTAAACACTTCCAAAAAATTGAAGAGGAGAGCCGTGATTGTGCCACTGCACTCCAGTTGGAGTGACAGAGTGAGACCCTGTCTCAAAACAAAAAAAAGTTTATTCACCGTGACCAAGTGGGATTTATTCCTGGGATGCAAGGATGGTTCAACATATGAAAACAATGTAACATAAAACATTAACAGGATGAAGAATAGAAATCACATGATCATCACAACAGATGCAGAAAAAGCATTGAATAAGATTCAATATCATTTCAGAGAAAAATACTCATCAAACTAAGACTAAAAAGAAACTACCTCAACATAATAAAGGCTATTTATGAAAAGCCCACAGCTAACGTTATACTCAATTGTGAAAGATTGAAAGACACACACACATGCACACACACATAGGTATACACACAGACACACTCACATGGCTATCCTTTTTTGTTTTTACCATTTTAGTCTCTATAGTAAAGGAAAGCATAGCACGTAAGAGTGTGAGTGCTGGAATAGTTGCCAAGTGAGCCAATTCATAGTATATTTTACAAAATTTTTTTTTCTATTGTAATTGGTATATTCCCAATGAAAATGGTGTTTTCTCTATTTTGCAAGTATTTTACATTATTCTTATACCCAGTAAGTTTAATTTCTATTATTAATTATAATTTTCTGTAGATTCCATAGAGTTTTATATAAAGATGATTATATTAAGACTTGTTTTCTTTTTTATCCCTTTTATACATTTATATGTGTGTGTGTGTGTGTGTGTGTGTGTGTGTGCGCGCGTGCACGTGTATTTATATTGGCTTACTTTACTGCCTGGAAAACAGTAAGAATCTGAACAGAAGTGGTTATATGAGTCATACTTATCTCTTCTGATTTAAAAATGGAAAGCTGTTAATGTTTCACTATTATGTATGGTATTGGCTGCTTTTTAAAAAATACCCATTATCAATTTAAAGAAATGTATTTCTATTCCTGGTTAGCTGGGAGTGATTGCTATTGTTGCTGTTTAGTCTTGATTGGTTGTTGAATTGCATTGTATACTTTTTTTCTGGATCTTTTATGATAATTGTCCTTTTCTCCCTCCTTTATTCTATTGAAGTGTTGAATTATATTATGGATCTCCTTATGTTAGGCCAATATTCCAAGCTTAGGATAAACACAATTTTGTCATGCTGTATTATCTCTTTTAGCCACTACAGAATTTAGTTTGCTATAATCTTATTTCTATATTTACATTTATATAATTAATTGAGATTGAGCAGTAATTTTGAATTCCATGTCAAGAATACATTTAATATTTTCCATTTCTTTAACATAAAAATTATATATTTTTTCCTGGAAATTATTTAATCTAAATTTTCAAATTATCAGCATATCTTTTTAATAACATTATCTTTTTTTTTCTCTAGCCACCTTTTTTTAATTTTTATTTTTTATTACACTTTAAGTTTTAGGGTACATGTGCACAATGTGCAGGTTTGTTACATATGTATACATGTGCCATGTTGGTATGCTGCACCCATTAACTCGTCATTTAACATTAGGTATATCTCCTAATGCTATCCCTCCCCCATTCCCCCACCACACAACAGGCCCCGGTGTGTGATGTTCCCCTTCCTGTGTCCATGTGTTCTCATTGTTCAATTCCCACCTATGAGTGAGAACATGCGGTGTTCGGTTTTTTGTCCTTGCGATAATTTGCTGAGAATGATGGTTTCCAGCTTCATCCATGTCCCTACAAAGGACATGAACTCATCCTTTTTTAATGACTGCATAGTATTCCATGGTGTATATGTACCACATTTTCTTCATCCAATCTACCATTGTTGGACATTTGGCTTGGTCGCGTCTTTGCTATTGGGAATAGTGCCACAATAAACATACATGTGCATGTGTCTTTATAGCAGCATGATTTATAGTCCTTTGGGTATATACCCAGTAATGGGATGGCTGGGTCAAATGGAATTTCTAGCTCTAGATCCCTGAGGAATTGCCACACTGACTTCTACAATGGTTGAACTAGTTTACAGTCCCACCAACAGTGTAAAAGTGTTCCTATTTCTCCACATCCTCTCTAGCACCTGTTGTTTCCTGACTTTTTAATGATCACCATTCTAACTGGTGTGAGATGGTATCTCATTGTGGTTTTGATTTGCATTTCTCTGATGGCCAGTGATGATGAGCATTTTTTTTTATGTTTCTGTTGGCTGCATAAATGTCTTCTTTTGAGAAGTGTCTGTTCATATCCTTTGCCCACTTGTTGATGGGGTTGTTTATTTTTTTCTTGTAAATTTGTTTGAGTTCATTGTAGATTCTGGATATTAGCCCTTTGTCAGATGAGTAGATTGCAAAAATTTTCTCCCATTCTGTAGGTTGCCTGTTCACTCTGATGGTAGTTTCTTTTGCTGTGCAGAAGCTCTTTAGTTTAATTAGATCCCATTTGTCAATTTTGGCTTTTGTTGCCATTGCTTTTGGTGTTTTAGTCATGAAGTCCTTGCCTATGCCTATGTACTGAATGGTATTGCCTAGGTTTTCTTCTAGAGTTTTTATGGTTTTAGGTCTAACATTTAAGTCTTTAATCCATCTTGAATTAATTTTTGTATAAGGTGTAAGGAAGGGATCCAGTTTCAGCTTTCTACATATGGCTAGCCAGTTTTCCCAGCACCATTTATTAAATAGGGAATCTTTTCCCCATTTCTTATTTTTGTCAGGTTTGTCAAAGATCAGATGGTTGTAGATATGTGGCATTATTTCTGAGGGCTCTGTTCTGTTCCATTGGTCTATATCTCTGTTTTGATACCAGTACCATGGTGTTTTGGTTACTGTAGCCTTGTAGTATAGTTTGAAGTCAGGTAGCATGATGCCTCCAGCTTTGTTCTTTTGGCTTAGGATTGTCTTGGTGATGCGGGCTCTTTTTTGGTTCCATATGAACTTCAAAGTAGTTTTTTCCAATTCTGTGAAGAAAGTCATTGGTAGCTTGATGGGGAAGGCATTGAATCTACAAATTACCTTGGGCAGTATGGCCATTTTCATGATATTGATTCTTCCTATCCATGAGCATGGAATGTTCTTCCATTTGTTTGTATCCTCTTTTATTTTGTTGAGCAGTGGTTTGTAGTTCTCCTTGAAGAGGTCCTTCACGTCCCTTGTAAGTTGGATTCCTAGTATTTTATTCTCTTTGAAGCAATTGTGAATGGGAGTTCACTCATGATTTGGCTCTCTGTCTGTCTGTTATTGGTGTATAAGAATGCTTGTGATTTTTGCAGATTGATTTTGTATCCTGAGACTTTGCTGAAGTTGCCTATCAGCTTAAGGAGATTTTGGGCTGAGACGATCGGGTTTTCTAGATATACAATCATGTTATCTGCAAATAGGGACAATTCGATCTTCTCTTTTCCTAATTGAATACCCTTTATTTCCTTCTTCTGCCTGATTGCCCTGGCCAGAACTTCCAACACTATGTTGAATTAACTCTCTGCTGTAGCTGCAAGTGTGACAGCTTTTCATTCCAAAAGTGTTTTATTTGTGCCATATCTCTAATTTTCTTGATTCATATTGCCAGAAGATTTTTTGTTACCTTATCTTTTGAAAGCATTGACATGTACCATTTTTATTTAACTCTTTCATGTATCTTATCATTTTCATTAAATCTGCTGTTATTTACATTATTTGTTCCTTGACAATAATGGAAAGATGAGATAGTTTTATTAGACTTATCATAAATGAACAGTCTTTTCATCTACCATTAGGTTTTACCTTGTAATTATTATCTGTGAATAGATATACCAATATTCAATACATTTGTTTACTTGGAAAACACTTGTGGCTTACCAATCCTTGAGATTTTTAACGAATTCCATCATGTCTATTTAATTCCATTACTGGAATATCGGCCACTGAGGTTTAGGGGTTGCTGATAAGCACAGCATTAGCTAGCCTCTCCTGACTCATATATCTCATCTGTAAATTTAAATGACACCCTCTTCGGATTTTTCTGAGAGTTAAATGCAATAACTTTCATGATGAGGTTATCATAGTGCTTGACACACAATAGGGACTCAAAAATGGCAGCTATAATTATTAAATAATAACATTATTTTTAGAAAATGTGGAAAATTTGTATAAAATGATCAAATTTGCATCTGTTCATCCTGACAGATAAGTTGTATCCTGCTTTCAAGGGTGAGGTACTTTATTTATTGGTATAGACAACACTTCCTAATGAAATTTTAGGCTCTTATTTCTTGAAGTACTTATGCACTTATTTCTTGCCATCATGATATTAGAAATATGCTTATAAGTTAGGGGTACTTATAAAGAATGAAAATTGGAAAGAGTCAAGCAAGAGAGAGATTGACTAATGAAATAAAATGAGCTAAAGAGCAATAAGTAACTCCTTACTGAAAAGAATAGATTATAATTATTATTTTTATAATATAATTACTAGTAAACATACATTCCATTGTTCTTTGTAAACAAAGGCATAAGATATTAATGTGGCAGAAGATACTTAGTTTGAACAGGCTTTCCCACAGTGTTTTGTGACTAACACTAGTACCTCAACTACTCATTGGAAAAATACTCCATTTCCATATAAGTTGGGGAAACTATCCCTCCTTTTGAAATTCATGTTCCATATTAGCATATTATCTAAAAAATTGCTATTATATGGAAATCCTTTTACCCTCAGTTTTGTGTCTTACATTTCTTTAATGGTAGAGTATACTTTTGTTGTTGCTGTCTCTCAGACCTAGTGTTTTCCAGAACAAACCTGGAAATGCTGAGATGAGAGAAAAATAAAGTGGATTATTTAAGCTACATGTAATATAAAATATCTCAAGTTTAACCTTATTTCAAACAACAGTTAAATCTACCATATATGTAAACACAATCCTTTATTTGAAGAACTTTATTCATTTAGTACCATCTTCATGAATTTTGTAAAATGAGAATATTGCCTATAATTTTGCTTAAATCTTTTTTAAAAAACGATTCACTATTTTTTTCCACATGGAGGAAAAGTGAGAGTTTTCAAGAAGGAGTCTAAAAAGCAATTGTTAGAAAAATCAGAGCGAGGGGCTGTGGTGCAGAAGAAAATAGTGTCTGGCTGGACTAGTTTAAGCTATTTAGAGATCCCAAGCACAACAAGATTATGGCATCCTATTCCATATGTGCTTTGAAAACAAACGGACTTCCAAGTAAACATAAGAACAAATTTCGAATCTTCACCTGATGGCTACTTTCATATTTTTATCAATATTTTCATATTTTTATCAAATTCTTTTTGAAAAGTCTTTCTCCCTCCCTCTCTCTTTACAAAATCGAATAAGACATAGAATTAATATTGTATTGGGAATCATCTATACAAACTGGCATCTAGGGAGTCTCAAGTGTCCTTAATAACAGCATGGTCAGAGGAAGAGCAAAGGACATCATCCTGATTCATCCAGCATTGAATCAGGAAGGCCTTTAGTGTGTGTTGTGGGAGGGGGTTTCCCACCTAGGCTCTACAGCCCTGTGGCTGAGATGACTTACAAGTCCATGAATCCATGCTGTCTTCCCTAACCCACCTCACTCCCAACTCCCTTAGCCGCACCTTCTGCCCTAGTGCTTTCTACTCCTCCACTTCACTTTCTACCAGCAATAGCTCCTATGAATTTAGGATCAAGACAGATAGACACACACACGCACGTGCACACACACACACACACACACACACACACACACACACATACACACACTGCCAGGCATACAAAAGTTTGGCCAGATTCAGAAAGCCCTCTCTTTGTCTCCACTTAACCCCCTCTCAGGCTCTCTGCTATTTGGAGGCCACTTGGCCATCCCTTAAAGTTCAATTCTGTGAATAATCATCTAGTACTAGCCAGAATACCAAAATACCACCTAGTGTGGCAGAATATAGGAGTTGGTGGAAAAGTTGGGATTGCAGCCAGTCTGATCAACTATTGGCCTTAGCGAGAGCTCTGATCATAATTCTAAAGATCTTCTGCACCTGTAGCCGAGACTCTTCAGAAGGCCAAACATGGCTACAATACCTAATGGGCAGGGTCTGGTGCATGACCACAGGGAAGGTCACATGACTCCAGGATCCATGTAACGTGTAAGTGTGGGGCCCTACCTGGCTGCTAGGTGCTTGCCTGGCAGGGGCTACTTGATTGCAAGAATCAAGTGACCTCAGGGTTCAGGAGTCCTCAATTTTTATGTGACTAAAAGGGTTGAGCCACATGGTGATAGTGTGGCATGTGATCATAGGATTCACATGTACAATAGCCATAGTGTAGCTCTGGTGCTCACATGACTGCAAGGGCTTTGCCTGCTGCATGATGGTAGGAGCCATATGGCTGCCAACACATGGATCTGCAGAGTTCAGTTGCTCACAATCTTCACGTGAGAGAGCTGAGCCTGACACTGTGTCTGTTATGGGGAGGGATGTACTTGACCATAGCTTTTACATGACCCTAAATAGTAAGCCATATATAGGACTTTGGAGGCTGAGACTTCCACATGCTGGTAGTTAGTGATGACCACCTGACAGCATTCATGTGAACGGCAGGTTTCAGGACTCTAGTGACTAGAACAGCTGGACCCACAACATGATCATACTGGCAACATGACCAGAAAGATCACTTGACCTCAGAGTTTAAAAGTCCATGGTGCTGCCATGACCAGTAGGGCTCTAGTTGTAGGGCTCCTAATCGTATTATCCTCATGATGGCAACTTCCAAGTGATCTGCAGCCTTAGGGACTGACAAGGCTCCAGTGCCCAGGAGGGATGGGTCAGCTTGGGTTATCTTCTGGACAGTAGGGTCCAGTGACAGTAGGGTTTTTCTGATCTGCAGGCTTTAGGGCACCATTCTGTTCATAAGACCTGGAGCTCTGAGATTGCCCACATTACTGAGATGGTGGTGCCTCCAGGTGATCTGCCACAGCATACAAGCTTGGGCTTTAGCTACCTTCACCCCTCCTTGATGTGTTAATTTTACATGTTTTTTTTTCTAATAACACATAAAATATAAGGGAACTCAATTTGGTCAGGGTACCACTTGGGCTCTGGGAGGGCAATTTCCCTTATGACAACTACCCAAAGGAGGTGTTGATGCTGGCACAGGCCAACCTATGGGATCTGTCTGGGTTTACTATCCATTTTCCACCACTGACTTGTTTAATTGGAAAAACTACAAGCTCACTTATCAGGAGGATCCAAAGCAGATGGAGAAGATGTTTTCCTCCATATTTGCTACTCATAACCCCACCTGGGCAGACATCTAAAATTTATTTAACATACTAACCTCAGAGGATGGGACAATGGTTTTAGATAAAGCTTGGGAGGAAGCTGATTGAATGCATGCTGACTCTCCTGGCAATCTGGTAAGAGCAGCTGCCCAAAGAAGTGCCTACCATTGACCCAGGATGGAATGTAAACACATTCCATAATATAATGTAATGTAAACACATACATATAAGCTTGTAGACTACCAGGATTGCATTTTGGCTGGTCTCTACCAGGGAGTGCCCAAGCAAAGAAGCCTCAGTAAGGTACAGGAAGTTAGACAGAAACCTGAGAGCCCCTAGAGGCCTTAGAGTGGGTTTTCAAGGCCTTCAGACAGTACACACATACTGACCCAGAAGTCCCAGACAATTAAAAAATGGTAGACATGATGTTTATTAACCAAAGTGCCCCAGATATTCAGAAAAAGCTGCAAAAGCTGGATGAAACTTTAGGAATGTCTTTGTCACGATTGGTGGAGAAAGTATTTACTGATCAAGATGAAGAAATGGGGAAAAAAAGCAGAAAATGAAGAAGCAGGCTGATTTACTGGCTGCAGCTTTAACTCAAGGAGTCTCTGGCCATGATGGGGGGCCCCAGCAGGCTTACCATCCAAGGTAGGAGCACCCAGGCCCCAAACTGTCAATAAAAAGAGACATCCCACTGCAGGTCCCAAACAGTATGCCTGTTGCAAACAGGAAGTTCACTGGAAACCAAAAAACAACCATTGCCCATGCTTCAAAAAGCCCAATGCTGGGAAAAGTCAGCCTTCAGTCAACCTAATGCCCAGGATGGCTGAAGCGCTTGAGGCAGATCGGAATGACAGGGCCCAGGGGTTCCACCCAACCCAGACCACACCCTCCTATGTTTCCCACATGGAGCCCTGGGTTGCAATGATGGTGGGAAATCAGCTTTTGGACTTAGTAGATTCTGGTGCCTCTTATTCAATATTGAACACCTGGTTGTCCAAACTTTCTTCACAGACTATGAAAGTGACTGAGGTCTTGGGAAAGATACTGACAAGATCATTCCTCCAACCTTTGGACTGTCAACTAGGACAAGCTCAATTAAAACACAGTTTCCTATATATGCTTGAATGCTTGATCCCTTTGTTGGGGTAAGACCTGACCAAATTAAATGCTAATGTTATCTTTTCCCTGGGACAGCTGAACATCTAGGTGCCTCTGGAACAAACTCTGTAGGCTGTTTTGTTACAACTAGAAGTTGCTGAAAACACCCCCATCTCTGAGGAGATACTCCAAAAGGTGAGTCTGGAAGCCTGGGTGGATAGGAGGCCAGGCAAGATGAAAACTGCACCCCCAGTGTGAGTCAACATTTGTTCAGAATTAACACTGCCAAACCTAAAATTGTACTCTCTGAGAGAATAGGCACGATTGGATATTCAGCTTCTGTTGAGGCAAAATTCTGATGAATTTTTCTGGTTTTCAGACTTAGACCTAAAAGATGCCTTTTTCTGTATTCTTCTGGGTCCATAGTCCCAAGAGCTGTTTGCCTTTGAACAGGAAGATCCAGATTCTAAAGTCTGACAGCATGTACTGTTGGACAGTGCTTTTTAAAAGTTTAAAAACTCTTCAACTACCTTTGGGGAAATACTTGCCAAGGACCTCCAGTATCTCCAATTAAAAGATGGGACTTTGTTACAATATGTAAATTATATGTTAATAGCCAGCACTATTAAGACAGACTCTGAACAGAACACTACACTGACTTTAAATTTCCTGGCAGAATAGGCAGACCAGGTATCCAAGGAAAAGGTACAGATCTCACAGCCCATGGTCAAATATCTTGTGTTTGAACTTTCCCAGGGACAGAAAAATCTGCTCCCAGACCAGAGGGAAGCTCTTGCCAGGGAGGCCAGACCCATCACATGGTGGCAGCTATGAGGTTCTTTGTGTATGGCTGGGTTTTGCCACATCTGGATTCTTAATCTTGGACTTACAGCCAAAACTCTATATGAAGCTTTAAAAGGAATAGACACTGAGCCTCTAGAAAAGACTGGAGAATGTCAAAAAGGCTTTCAAACCATTAAACGAAGATTGTTAACAGTTCCAGCCTTGGAACTCCCAGACATAAGAAAGCCATTAGATTTCTTCTTGCATGAGAAACAAGGGATGGGTTTAGGAGTGCTAATCCAAGACCTGGGAAATTAAGAGGCCTGTAGCCTACTATTCAAAACAGCTGGACATTGTCACAAGGGCTTGGCCCTTTTGCCTGTGATCAGTTTCTGCCACCTATGACCTCCAGGAGGCAGAAAAGTTTACTTTGGGGCAAGCTGCTATGGTGCACACCCCTCACTGTATGCTTTCTCTATTAGAACAGAAAGGGGACTACTGGCTGACTTCTGGAAGCTTGGGTAGATAACAGGCCATACTTCTATATAACCCAAATGTGACTTTGAAAGCTGTCTCCACTCTAAATCCTACCACCTTGCTTCCTCAAACCACAGCTGAACCTGTACATGACTGCTTACAAGTTATTGAGCAAGTTTAGTCTAGTCAACTAGACTTGACTGATATTCTTCTGGAGGATCCGCACTTAAAAATGTTCAATGACGGGAACAGGTTTATGGATCAAGGGAAACAGAAGGCTGAGTATGCTGTGGTAACACTCTGATGGGTTCTGGAAGCAGAGGTACTTCCTCCTGGTGTGTTAGCACAGAAGGCAGAATTCACAGCATTATGTAGCACACTCCAACTAGGTAAAGATTTCCAGGTGAGCATTTACACAGATTCCAAGTATGCCTTTTCCATTGTTCACACTCACAGGACTATCTGTAGAGAAAGGGGGCTCCTAACCTCCAGTAATGAAGAAATTAAACATGGTAGAAAAACCCTAGCCTTACTAGAAGCAGTCTTATAGCCCAAGAAAGTAGCTATAATACATTGTTTTGGGCACCAACGGACAGAAAACTTGGTGGCAAAAGGTAACCATTGAGCAGACTAGGCCACTAGAGAAGCAGCAAAGAAAAAGACCTCTAAAGCTCTGCTAATGCCATTAATACCTGAAACAGACCTCAGTATAAAACCGCGTAATTATTCAGAAGACTTAAAAAGAGCACTTGAGTGGGGTTTTGGCCCTGATCAAAGAACCCAGGACCGATGGATCTACAATGAAGAAGAAAAAGTCCTAGTACCTAAATATTGTATGATAGATATTATCAAACATACACAGGACACCACACACTATGGCAGAGAGACCAATCTCCAATGGATTCAAAATTACATTGTTGAGACATACTTAAAGAGGACTATCCAAAAGGTAATAGAAAAATGCTTTATCTGTGTCCTGAACAACCCTAAGACTGGTCCTCCTGAACCAGTACTGGGGGATCAAGCAAGAGGTAAGGGCTGATGGAAGAATGGCAAATTGACTTTACCATGATGCCAAAGGTAGCAGGAAATTTTAAATATTTACTTCTTGTTGTAGATACATTCTCAGGATGGGTCAAAGCATATCCCTGCAAGACAGAAAGGACATCCAAAGTTGTTAAGGCTTCGTTAAAGGAAATAGTCTCTTGGTTTGGATTGCCTATCTCCATTCAGTGATAATGGCGTGGCCTTTGTGGCCCAAGTTAACAAGGATGTATCCCAGGCCCTCAGAATAATCTGGTATCTCCATGCAGCCTGGAGACCACAGTCTATTGGAAAAACTGAAAAGATGAACCATACTATTAAAAAAATCATTAGCTAAGATTTGTCAAGAAACTAACCTGACTTGAGATAAAGCTTTGCCTATTGCTCTACTCAGAGCAAGAGTGGCCCCAGAAGTGGGCTTAAGTTAAGCCCTTTTGAAATCTTACATGGGAGACCATCCCTCTGCCCTCCTTGTAAATGCAAAGATCCCCATAATATACATATAAAAGACTTAAATATTATTAGATAATTACAATCTTTAGGTCTGCCTTTAACTACTATTCATGAGTTTGCTTCCAGCAGGTTGTGGTATCAAACAGACATTACTTTATATCACATTTGACCTGGAGTGTGGGTACTGCTCAGGACCTGGAAGAACCAACACCCTGATGACCAGCTAAAACTCCAATGGAAGGGGCCATATGAGGTAGTACTGGTGAGCCATTCTTCTGTTAAATTTGCAGGAATTAGGTCTCGGACTCACCATAGCCATATAAAACCAGCCCCACCAGACTCTTGGCCTAGCAAGAAATGTCAGAAAGACATTTCAACTGTAGAACCCATCTGAACCCTGCCTGAATGGATAAGTGAACATTTGAGAAACCTTAAATATGTCTTCAAGAAAAAAACCAGATAAGTAACCAGCTTACCAGCTTTAATATAATTAAATGAAAATTCATATCCTTTTGACCACAATTCATTATTGTTGTTGCTTTATGCAAAAAGGTGGTATAGCCTCCTACTCTTTCCCACTTTACTAGATGCTTAATCCATATATTTACTTCATAGTTGTTCTGGTCATCATAATTGCTGGAAATATATATGTATATATGTGTGTGTGTGTATATATATGCCACATTAAAGTAGTTCCTTGCCACATTAAAGTAGTTCCTTGCCTCCCTTTCATTTAGACACCACTGAATCTGCAAAATACCCTCCCTTACTCTTAAAACTCTAATCACCCTTTGCTCCTATTTCCATTATTGCAATGTTTAGATTGGCATGATAATACTATAGTTAAACTGTCTCAGAGTATTACTATTGGAGGAAAACTGTCAGATTGCTGGATCTGTCAGCAAGTCCCCAAGACCATTCAAGATAAAACTTTTCCATTAGTGGCACCAACCACTAAAATTTTAGATGTCTCAAATGCTACTACACATCTGTACCAACCACTCTCAATGTCCACCTTCCAGGTCCAGTTCATTGTACACCAGGAAATCCATACCCCTTGTTTCAACTTGTCTCACCCCATCATAATTGAAAAATCATTCCACAGCACATCCTCCAAGGTCCATAGTTTACTGGGTAGATAAATGTAGCCAAGACATGGGAAATTAAGTATAAAACTTGTCCCTGTTATGCCAGCAATATCTAGAGCTGGGATGTTATGTAAATTGATTCTGGGGAGCTTGTAAAAAATGATCCCTGGCTCAATTTCATCTTGCCAATACTATCCATGGATGAGTCCATCAATGAACACATCATGGGGGGCATCACTTATGCATGTCCTGGGTACACATTTGTTTGTTGCATAGGATCAGATATTTCACTGTTGAGATGGGCCCATTGAAGTCTTGAAAGCTTGTACATTAAAGGCTCCTATTTTCTAGGCTATTTTGTATCTTCCTCTTCAATCCATCCTAGCAATGAAAGATTCCATCCTTTTCCCCACAGATTAAAAAAGGACTGACAGGTGGATAACAGGACTCTTGGCAGAGTCTTTTGTGTATCATACTTCTTAGTTATGGAGTCTATGCTAACAGGGATATGATTAGAAACTCATCTACTACCATAGGGACCATTGCAGAAAAGACTGTTAAAAGCCTTAAAGCACAGCAGAAATCTCTAAGTTCCCTTGCTCAGGTAGTTTTTGACAATCTGGCTGCACTTGATTTCCTTTTGGCTACACAGGGAGGGGTCTGTGTTGTGATCAATACTACTTGTTGCACCCATATAAATACTTCAGATGAAATAGAGACCTGAATAGAAAAGATCTTCCAACAAGCTACCTGGATAAAACACATTACTACAACAGATCCTGTGCCTGATTGATTCTCTGAGCTTTAAAAGTGAGTACCCCAAGGTTTTCAGTTTAAGAGGACTTTTGAAATTTGGGCTTGTGATCCTGACAATAGGACTTATAATTTATCTTATAGTCTTGTGTGCAATGTAATGCTATGCTAAGATTGTGGACAGAAACATTAATATATACATGCTGAACCCTCAAAATCCCTGATTGGGCCTTCATAAAATACCTACAAGTTACTGCCAGGCAGTTTGATTCCTCTAATCCTGACTCTTAATTCAAATATGCCCCTTTCCAGAAGGAAGAAGCTACAGTGGTCTTCACCCAATTCCTACTAAATTAGCTGTCATATCAGGACTGATATCAAGCCCAGAGAAGGCTGAAACTGTCCCTATTAACTTTATTAAATCAATAAAAGAAGAAGAGAAATGAAAATAAGCCAAGCTTGCAGCACATTCAGCATTAATCATTAGGTCATCTTGCTCTCTGATCGGCTTCCTCTTGGTTGTTTGTTGACTATTGTCCTAGAATCACATAGACCATGTATCATAGTTCCCTTTAACTGCTCTGTAGATAACAACTTGAACATTATGAAATGTTAAGTTTTCCCTTTGAGATATTCCTTCAGGTTCTGGATACTGATGAAACTACTGACTCAGCTGGTCTGAAGGACCACAATGATGCCCAGCTGATCTGAAGGACCTCATTGACTCAGCTGGTCTGAAAGACCCTACTGACACCAACTGATCTGAAGGACCCTATGAGGAGCTGACTCATCAAAGAATGCAGTTTCCACATCCTGGTTATTTCATCCCCCTTTCCCCAGCCAATCAATGACACCAATTTTCCATCCTCTCACCCTCCATGATCCCCTTAAACATCCCAGCCCTGAACTCTTCCAGGAAATGGATTTGAGGGTCTTCTCTTATCTGCAACCATTGAACTATTTCTCTGCTGCAAACTGTGCTGTGTTAATGTAATAAGTCTGTTACTACACAGCAGGCATACAAACCTGCTGTTCCTATAACAAAAGGATGGTTTGATGCTTTTAGAAAGAAGTCTGGCTTTTAAAATGTCAAGGTAATAGAAGAAACAGCTTCTGCCAACCAAGAGGCAGATGATGAATTTCCAGATGACATTAAGAAAATAATTGGGCTGAGGCAGGAGAATCGCTTGAACCCAGGAGGCGGATGTTGCAGTGAGCCGAGATCACACCATTGTGCTCCAGCCTGGGCAACCAGAGTGAAACTTCATCAAAAAATAATAATAATTGGGTGTCAGTGGGAGTGCATGTATGTGGATGCACCCCACCTCTGATGGTGCACATGCACCCCACGATACCACTGCCACTGCCACTGCCACTGTACACACATGCAGACACCACCACATTGTGGCCACCAGTACAAACATGCACAAGTGGTCCCCACCGCTTGGCTGCCACTGGCACTCAGGAGCATATGTGGAACCCACTGCTGTCACAGCCCTGATGATGCACTTTTGCTGGCACCCACCCCCCAACCAAACTGATTTGATAGAGCTGAAAAACTCACTACAAGAATTTCATAATACAATCCGAAGAATTAACAGCAGAATAGAACAAGGTGAGGAAAGAATCTCAATGTTTCACAACCAGTTCTTTGAATCAAGATAACATGCACAAAAATTTCCCCAACCTTGCTATAGAGGTTGACATACAAATTCAGGAAATTTAGGGAACCCCTGGAGATACTATACAAGATGACCATCCCAAAGACATGTAGTCATCAGATTCTCCAAGGTCAATATGCAAGAAATTCAATAAATTGTCCTGGAAAAACTGGTTAGTCATATGCAGAAGATTGAAACTGGACCTTCTCCTTTCACCACATATAAAAATCAACTCAAGATGGATTAAAGACTTAAATGTAAAACCTCAAACTACAAGAATCATAGGAAGACAACCTAGGAAATACCATTCTGGACATAGGAAGAAGAAAAGATTTCATGACAAAGATGCCAAAAGCAAAAATTGACAAATGGGGTCTAATTAAACTAAGGAGCTACTTCACTGAAAAAGAAACTATCAACAAAGTGAACAGACAACCCACAGAATGGGAGAAAATATTTTCAAACTATGCACCTGATAAAGGTCTAATATCCAGGATCTATAAGGAACTTAAACAAATCAACAAGCAAAAAACAAACAACCCCATGAAAAAATGGGCAACAGACATGAATAGACACTTCTCAAAATAAGATTACACGTGGTCAACAAGCATATGAAAGTATCCTCAACATCACTAATCATTAGAGAAATGCAAATCAAAACCACAGTGAGATACCATCCCACACCAGTCGCAATGGCTATTATTAAAAAGTCAAAAAATAACAGATGCCTACAAGGATGCAGAGAATGGGAAACACTTATACACTGCTAGTGGGAATGTAAATTAGTTCAGTCACTGTGGATAGCAGTTTGGAAATTTCTCAAAGAACTTAGAACAGCCATTTGACCCAAAAATACCATTATGGGGTATATAGCCAAAGGAATATAAATTATTCTACCATAAAGACACATGCATTGGGCAGCCAAGATGGCCGAATAGGAACAGCTCTGGTCTACAGCTCCCAGTGTGAGTGACACAGAAGACGGGTGATTTCTGCATTCCATCTGAGGTACTGGGTTCATCTCACTAGGGAGTGCCAGACAGTGGGCGCAGGACAGTGGGTGCAGCACACTGTGCACGAGCCAAAGCAGGGTGAGGCATTGCCTCACTCAGGAAGCACAAGGGGTCAGGGAGTTCCCTTTCCTAGACAAAGAAAGGGGTGACAAACGACAACTGGAAAATCGCGTCACTCCCACCCTAATACCGCGCTTTTCTGATGGGCTTAAAAAACGGTGCACCAGGAGATTACATCCTGCACCTGGCTTAGAGGGTCCTACAACCATGGAGTCTCGCTGATTGCTAGCACAGCAGTCTGAGATCAAACTGCAAGGTGGCAGCGAGGCTGGGGGAGGGGCACCCGCCATTGCCCAGGCTCGCTTAGGTAAACAAAGCAGCCAGGAAGTTTGAACTGGGTGGAGCCCACCACAACTCAAGGAGGCCTGCCTGCCTCTGTAGGCTCCACTTCTGGGGGCAGGGCACAGACAAACAAAAAGACAGCAGTAACCTCTGCAGACTTAAATGTCCCTGTCTGACAGCTTTGAAGAGAGCAGTGGTTCCCCCAGCATGCAGCTGGAGATCTGAGAACGGGCAGACTGCCTCCTCAAGTGGGTCCCTGACCCCTGACCCAAGAGCAGCCTAACTGGGAGGCACCCCCCAGTAGGGGCAGACTGACACCTCACATGGCTGGGTACTCCTCTGAGACAAAACTTCCAGAGGAACAATCAGACAGCAGCATTTGCAGTTCACGAAAATCCGCTGTTCTGCAGCCACCACTGCTGATACCCAGGCAAACAGGGTCTGGAGTGGACCTCTAGCAAACTCCAACAGACCTGCAGCTCAGGGTCCTGTCTGTTAGAAGGAAAACTAACAAACAGAAAGGACATCCACACCAAAAACCCATCTGTACATCACCATCATCAAAGACCAAAAGTAGATAAAACCACAAAGATGGGGAAAAAACAGAGCAGAAAAACTAGAAACTCTAAAAAGCACAGCACCTCTCCTCCTCCAAAGGAATGCAGTTCCTCACCAGCAATGGAACAAAGCTGGATGGAGAATGACTTTGACGAGTTGAGAGAAGAAGGCTTCAGACGGTCAAACTACTCTGAGCTACAGGAGGAAATTCAAACCAAAGGCAAAGAAGTTGAAAACTTTGAAAAAACTTTAGACGAATATATAACTAGAATAACCAAAACAGAGAAGTGCTTAAAGGAGCTGATGGTCTCCAGTCCATGCCTCCAAGATGACAAAGAAGTAACAACTGTCATGCCAAAAAGTGCCGCAGCCAAGTGCAGACTATTCACTGCACTAACTGTGCCCGATGCATGCCCAAGGACAAGGCCATTAAGAAATTCATCACTCAAAACATAGTGGAAGATGCAGCAGTCAGGGACATTTCTGAAGTGAGCGTCTTCGATGCCTATGTGCTTGCCAAGCTGTATGTGAAGCTACATTACTGTGTGAGTTGTGCAATTCACAGCAAAGTAGTCAGGAATTGATCTCGTGAAGCCCACAAGGACCGAACACTCCCACCCCGATTTAGACCTGCGGGTGCTGCCCCATGTCCCCCACCAAAGCCCATGAAAGGAGCTGAGTTCTTAAAGACTGAAGACAGACTATTCTCTGGAGAAAGATGAAATGGAAATTGTAATTAAAAAAAAAAAAAGGAGCTGATGGAACTGAAAGCCAAGGCTCAAGAACTACGTGAAGAATGCAGAAGCCTCAGGAGCCGATGCGATCAACTAGAAGTAAGGGTGTCAGTGATGGAAGATGAAATGAATGAAATGAAGTGAGAAGGGAAGTTTAGAGAAAAAAGAATAAAATGAAACGAACAAAGCCTCCAAGAAATATGGGACTATGTGAAAACACCAAATCTACATCTGACTGGTGTACCGGAAAGTGACGGGGAGAATGGAACCAAGTTGGAAAACAGTCTGCAGGATATTATCCAGGAGAATTTCCCCAATCTAGCAAGACAGGCCAACATTCAGATTCAGGAAATACAGAGAACACCACAAAGATACTCCTCGAGAAGAGCAACTCCAAGACACATAATTGTCAGATTCACCAAAGTTGAAATGAAGGAAAAAATGTTAAGGGCAGCCAGAGAGAAAGGTTGGGTTACCCACAAAGGGAAGCCCATCAGACTAACAGCGGATCTCTCGGCAGAAACTCTACAAGCCAGAAGAGAGTGGGGGCCAATATTCAACATTCTTAAAGAAAAGAATATTCAACCCAGAATTTCATATCCAGCCAAACTAAGCTTCATAAGTGAAGGAGAAATAAAATCCTTTACAGACAAGCAAATGCTGAGAGATTTTGTCACCACAAAGCCTGCCCTACAAGAGCTCCTGAAGGAAGCACTAAACATGGAAAGGAAAAATCAGTACCAGCCACTGCAAAATCATGCCAAATTGTAAAGACCATCGAGGCTATGAAGAAACTACATCAACTAACGAGCAAAATAACCAGCTAACATCATAATGACAGGATCAAATTCACACATAACAATATTAACTTTAAATGTAAATGGACTAAATTCTCCAATTAAAAGACACAGACTGGCAAATTGGATAAAGCGTCAAGACCCACCAGTGTGCTGTATTCAGGAAACCCATCTCACGTGCAGAGACACACATAGGCTCAAAATAAAAGGATGGAGGAAGATCTACTAAGCAAATGGAAAACAAAAAAAAGGCAGGGGTTGCAATCCTAGTCTCTGATAAAACAGACTTTAAACCAACACAGATCAAAAGAGACAAAGAAGGCCATTACATAATGGTAAAGGGATCAATTCAACAAGAAGAGCTAACTATCCTAAATATATATGCACCCAATACAGGAGCACCCAGATTCATAAAGCAAGTCCTGAGTGACCTACAAAGAGACTTAGACTCCCACACAATAATAATGGGAGACTTTAACACCCCACTGTCAACATTAGACAGATCAATGAGATAGAAAGTTAACAAGGATACCCAGGAATTGAACTCAGCTCTGCATCAAGCGGACCTAATAGACATCTATGGAACTCTCCACCCCAAATCAACAGAATATACACTTTTTTTCAGCACCACAGCACACCTATTCCAAAATTGACCACACAGTTGGAAGTAAAGCTCTCCTCAGCAAATGTAAAAGAAGAGAAATTAAAACAAAGTGTCTCTCAGACCACAGTGCAATAAAACTAGAACTCAGGATTAAGAAACTCACTCAAAACCGCTCAACTACATGGAAACTGAACAACCTGCTCCTGAATGACTACTGGGTACATAACAAAATGAAGGCAGAAATAAAGATGTTCTTTGAAACCAATGAGAACAAAGACACAACATACTAGAATCTCTGGGACACATTCAAAGCAGTGTGTAGAGGGAAATTTATAGCACTAAATGCCCACAAGAGAAAGCAGGAAAGATCCAAAATTGATACCCTAACATCACAATTAAAAGAACTAGAAAAGCAAGAGCAAACACATTCAAAAGCTAGCAGAAGGCAAGAAATAACTAAAATCAGAGCAGAACTGAGGGAAATAGAGACATAAAAACCCCTTCAAAAAATTAATGAATCCAGGAGCTGGTTTTTTGAAAGGATCAACAAAATAGACTGCTAGCAAGACTAATAAATTAGAAAAGAGAGAAGAATCAAATAGATGCAATAAAAAATGATAAAGGGGATATCACCACTGATCCCACAGAAATACAAACTACCATCAGAGAATACTACAAACACCTCTATGCAAATAAACTAGAAAATGTAGAAGAAACGGATAAATTCCTCAACACATACACCCTCCCAAGACTAAACCAGGAAGAAGTTGAATCTCTGAATAGACCAATAACAGGCTCTGAAATTGTGGCAATAATCAATAGCTTACCAACTAAAAAGAGTCCAAGAACAGATGGATTCACAGCCGAATTCTACCAGAGGTACAAGGAAGAGCTGGTACCATTCCTTCTGAAACACTTCCAATCAATAGAAAAAGAGAGAATCCTCCCTAACTCATTTTATGAGGCCAGCATCATCCTGATACCAAAGCCTGGCAGAGACACAACAAAAAAAGAGAATTTTAGACCAATATCCTTGATGAACATTGATGCAAAAATCCTCAATAAAATACTGGCAAACCGAATCCAGCAGCACATCAAAAAGCTTATCCACCATGATCAAGTGGGCCTCATCCCTGGGATGCAAGGCTGGTTCAATATACGCAAATCAATAAATGTAATCCAGCATATAAACAGAACCAAAGACAAAAACCACATGATTATCTCAATAGATGCAGAAAAGGCCTTTGACAAAATTCAAGAACCCTTCATGCTAAAAACTCTCAATACATTAGGTATTGATGGGACGTATCTCAAAATAATAAGAGCTATCTATGACAAACCCACAGCCAATATCATACTGAATGGGCAAAAACTGGAAGCATTCCCTTTGAAAACTGGCACAAGACAGGGCTGACCTCCCTCACCACTCCTATTCAACATAGTGTTGGAAGTTCTGGCCAGGGCAATTAGGCAGGAGAAGGAAATAAAGGGTATTCAATTAGGAAAAGAGGAAGTCAAATTGTCCCTGTTTGCAGATGACATGATTGTATATCTAGAAAACCCCATTGTCTCAACCCCAAATCTCCTTAAGCTGATAAGCAACTTCAGCAAAGTCTCAGGATACAAAATCAATGTACAAAAATCACAAGCATTCTTATACACCAATAACAGACAGACAGAGAACCAAATCATGAGTGAACTCCAATTCACAATTGCTTCAAAGAGAATAAAATACCTAGGAATCCAACTTACAAGGGATGTGAAGGACCTCTTCAAGGAGAACTACAAACCACTGCTCAATGAAATAAAAGAGGATACAAACAAATGGAAGAACATTCCATGCTCACGGGTAGGAAGAATCAATATCCTGAAAATGGCCACACTTCCCAAGGTAATTTATAGATTCAATGCCATCCCCATCAAGGTACCACTGACTTTCTTCACAGAATTGGAAAATACTACTTTAAAGTTCATATGGAACCAAAAAAGAGCCCGCATCACCAAGTCAATCCTAAGCCAAAAGAACAAAGCTGGAGGCATCACACTACCTGACTTCAAACTATACTACAAGGCTACAGTAACCAAAACAGCATGGTACTGGTATCAAAACAGAGATATAGATCAATGGAACACAACAGAGCGCTCAGAAATAATGCCACACATCTACAACCATCTGATCTTTGACAAACCTGAGAAAAACAAGCAATGGGGAAAGGATTCCCTATTTAATAAATGGTGCTGGGAAAACTGGCTAGCCATATGTAGAAAGCTGAAACTGGATCCCTTCCTTACACCTTATACAAAAATTAATTCAAGATGGATTAAAGACTTAAATGTTAGACCTAAAACCATAAAAACTCTAGAAGAAAACCTAGGCAATACCATTCAGGACATAGGCATGGGCAAGGACTTCATGACTAAAACACCAAAAGCAATGGCAACAAAAGCCAAAATTGACAAATGGGATCTAATTAAACTAAAGAGCTTCTGCACAGCAAAAGAAACTACCATCAGAGTGAACAGGCAACCTACAAAATGGGAGAAAATTTTCGCAACCTACTCATCTGACAAAGGGCTAATATCCAGAATCTACAAAGAAATCAAACAAATTTACAAGAAAAAAACAAACAACCCCATCAAAAAGTGGGTGAAGGACATGAACAGACACTTCTCAAAAGAAGACATTTATGCAGCCAAAAACACATGAAAAAATGTTCACCAACACTGGCCATCAGAGAAATGGAAATCAAAACCACAATGAGATACCATCTGACACCATTTGAAATGGTGATCATTAAAAAGTCAGGAAACAACAGGTGCTGGAGAGGATGTGGAGAAATAGGAACACTTTTACACTGTTGGTGGGACTGTAAACTAGTTCAACCCTTGTGGAAGTCAGTGTGGCGATTCCTCAGGGATGTAGAACTAGAAATATCATTTGACCCAGCCATCCCATTACTGGGTATATACCCAAAGGACTATAAATCATGCTGCTATAAAGACACATGCACACGTATGTTTATTGCGGCACTATTCACAATAGCAAAGACTTGGAACCAACCCAAATGTCCAACAATGACAGACTGGATTAAGAAAATGTGGCACATATACACCATGGAATACTATGCAGCCATAAAAAATGATGAGTTCATGTCCTTTGTAGGGACATGGATGAAATTAGAAATCATCATTCTCAGCAAACTATCGCAAGGACAAAAAACAAAACACCACATGTTCTCACTCATAGTTGGGAATTGAACAATTAGAACACATGGATACAGGAAGGGGAACATCACACTGTGGGGACTGTTGTGGGGTGGGGGGAAGGGGGAGGGATAGCATTAGGAGATATACCTAATGCTAAATGATGAGTTAATGGGTGTAGCACACCAGCATGGCACATGTATATATATGTAACTAACCTGCACATTGTACACATGTACCCTAAAACTTAAAGTATAATAATAATAAAATAAAATTAAATTAAAACAAAAGACACATGCATGTGTTTGTTCATTGCAGCATCATTTACAATAGTGAAAACATGGAACTGACCTAAATGCCCATCAATGGCAGAGTGGATAAAGAAAACGTGGTACGAATATATCATGGCATACTACACATTCATAAAAAAGAACAAAACCATGCCCTTTGCAGCAACATGAATAGAGCTGGAGGTCACTATCCTAAGTGAATTAAGAGCGAAACAGAAAACCAAACACCACAAGTTTTGAGGTTTAAGTGTGAGCTAAGCTATGGTTTTGTAAAGGCATACAGAGTGTTATAATAGACATTGGATCTCAGAAATTAGGAGGTTGGGAGGGGAATGAGGTATGAAAAACTACCTATTGAGTACTATGTACACTACTCAGGTAACAGGTCCACTAAAATCCCAGCTTTAACCACGGTACAATTCATTCATGTAACCAAAAACTATCTGTACTCCTAAAGCTACTGAAATTAAAACATTTTTATTATTATTTTTTTATTTTTTTATTTTAAAAATTTTTTTTATTATACTTTAAGTTCTAGGGTACATGTGCAGAATGTGCAGGTTTGATACATATGTATATATGGGCCATGTTGGTGTGCTGCACCCATTAACTCATCATTTACATTAGATATATCTCCTAATGCTATCCCTCCCCACTCCCCCACCCCAAGACAGGCTCCGGTGTGTGATGTTCCCCTTCCTGTGTTCAAGTGTTCTCATTGTTCAATTACCACCTATGAGTGAGAACATACAGTGTTTGGTATTTTGTCCTTGTGATAGTTTGCTGAGAATGATGGTTTCCAGCTTCATCCATGTCCCTACAAAGGACATGACCTCATCCTTTTTTATGGCTGCATAGTATTCCATGGTGTATATGTGCCACATTTTCTTAATCTAGTCTATCATTGATGGACATTTGAGTTGGTTCCAAGTCTTTGCTATTGTGAATATTGATGCAATAAACATACGTGTGCATGTGTCTTTATAGCACCATGATTTATAATCATTTGGGTATATACACAGTAATGAGATGACTGGGTCAAATGGTATTTCTAGTTCTAGATCCTTGAGGAATTGCCACACTGTCTTCCACAATGGTCAAACTAGTTTATAGTCCCACCAACAGTGTAAAAGTGTTCCTATTTCTCCACATCCTCTCCAGCACCTGTTGTTTCCTGACTTTTTAATGATCGCTATTCTAACTAATGTGAGATGGTATCTCATTGTGGTTTTGATTTGCATTTCTCTGGTGGCCAGTAATGATGAGCATTTTTTCATGTGTCTGTTGGCTGCATAAATGTCTTCTTTTGAGAAGTGTCTGTTCATATCCTTTGCCCACCTGTTGATGGGGTTGTTTGTTTTTTTCTTGTAAATTTGTTTGAGTTCTTTGTAGATTCTGAATATTAGCCCTTTGTCAGATGAGCAGATTGCAAAAATTTTCTCCCATTCTGTAGGTTGCCTGTTCACTCTGATGGTAGTTTCTTTTGCTGTGCAGAAGCTCTTTAGTTTAATTAGATCCCATTTGTCAATTTTGGCTTTTGTTGCCATTGCTTTTGGTGTTTTAGATATGAAATACTTGCCCATGCCTATTTCCTGAATGGTATTGCCTAGGTTTTCTTCTAGGGTTTTTACGGTTTTAGGTCTAACATTTAAGTATTTGATCCATCCTGAATTAATTTTTGTATAAGGTGTAAGGAAGGGATCCAGTTTCAGCTTTCTACATATGGCTAGCCAGTTTTCCAAGCACCATTTATTAAATAGGGAATCCTTTCCCCATTTCTTATTTTTGTCAGGTTTGTGAAAGATCAGATAGCTGTAGATATATGGCATTATTTCTGAGGGCTCTGTTCTATTCCATTGGTCTATATCTCTGTTTTGGTACCAGCACCATGCTGTTTTGGTTACTGTAGCCTTGTAGTATAGTTTGAAGTCAGGTAGAGTGATGCCTCCAGCTTTGTTCTTTTGGCTTAGGATTGTCTTGGCAATGTGGGCTCTTTTTTGGTTCCATATGAACTTTAAAGTAATTTTTTCCAATTCTGTGAAGAAAGTCATTGGTAGCTTGATGGGGATGGCATTGAATCTATAAATTACCTTGGGCAGTATGGCCATTTTCACGATATTGATTCTTCCTATCCATGAGCATGGAGTGTTCTTCCATTTGTTTGTGTCCTCTTTTGTTTTGTTGAGCAGTGGTTTGTAGTTCTCCTTGAAGAGGTCCTTCACATCCCTTGTAAGTTGGATTCCTAGGTATTTTATTCTCTTTGAAGCAACTGTGAATGGGAGTTGACTCATGATTTGGCTCTCTGTTTGTCTTTTATTGGTGTATAAGAATGCTTGTAATTTTTGCACACTGATTTTGTATCCTGAGACTTTGCTGAAGTTGCTTATCAGCTTAAGGAGATTTTGGGCTGCGACAATGGGGTTTTCTAAATACACAATCATGTCATATGGAAAGAGGGACAATTTGACTTCCTCTTTTCTTAATTGAATGTCCTTTATTTCTTTCTCCTGCCTAATTTCCCTGGCCAGAATTTCCAACACTATGTTGAATAGGAGAGGTCAAAGACAGCATCCCTGTCTTGTGCCAGTTTTCAAAGGAAATGCTTCCAGTTTTTGTCCATTCAGTATGATATTGGCTGTGGGTTCATCATAAATAGCTCTTATTATTTTGAGATATGTCCCATCAATACCTAATTTATTGAGAGTTTTTAGCATGAAGCGCTGTTCAATTTTGTCAAAGGCCTTTTCTGCATCTATTGAGATAATCATGTGGTTTTTGTCTTTGGTTCTGTTTACATGCTGGATTATGTTTATTGATTTCCATATGTTGAACCAGTCTTGCATCCCAGGGATGAAGCCCACTTAATCATGGTGGATAAGCTTTTTAATGTGCTGCTGGATTTGGTTTGCCAGTACTTTGTTGAGGATTTTTGCATCAATGTTCATCAAGGATATTGGTCTAAAATTCTCTTTTTTAGTTGTGTCTCTGCCAGGCTTTGGTATCAGGATGATGCTGGCCTCATAAAATGAGTTAGGGAGGATTCCCTCTTTTTCTATTGATTGGAATAGTTTCAGAAGGAATGGTACCAGCTCTTCCTTGTACCTCTGGTAGAATTCGGCTGTGAATCCGTCTGGTCCTGGAGTTTTTTTGGTTGGTAAGCTATTAATTATTGCCTCAATATCAGAGCCTGTTATTCGTCTACTAAGAGATTCAACTTTTTCCTGGTTTAGTCTTCGGAGGGTGTATGTGTCCAGGAATTTGTCCATTTCTTCTAGATTTTCTAGTTTATTTGCATAGAGGTGTTTATAGTATTCTCTGATGGTAGTTTGTATTTCTGTGGGTTCAGTGGTGATATCCCCGTTATCATTTTTTATTGCATCTATTTAATTCTTCTCTCTTTTCTTCTTCATTAGTCTTGTTAGTGGTCTATCAATTTTGTTGATCTTTTCAAAAAACACCAGCTACATTGAATGTGTTTGCTCTTGCTTCTCTAGTTCTTTTAATTGTGATGTTAGGGTGTCAATTTTGGATCTTTCCTGCTTTCTCTTGTGGGCATTTAGTGCTATAAATTTGCCCCTACACACTGCTTTAAATTTGTCCCAGAGATTCTGGTATGTTGTGTCTTTGTTCTCACTGGTTTCAAATAACATCTTTATTTCTGCCTTCATTCTGTTATTTACCCAGTAGTCATTCAGGAGCAGGTTGTCCCGTTTCCATGTAGTTGAGTGGTTTTGAGTAAGTTTCTTAATCCTGAGTTCTAGTTTGATTGCACTGTTTTCTGAGAGACAGTTTGCTATAATCTCTGTTCTTTTACATTTGCTGAGGAGTGCTTTGCTTCTAACTATGTGGTCAGTTTTGGAATAAGTGTGATGTGGTGCTGAGAAGATTTTATATTCTGTTGATTTGGGGTGGAGACTTCTGTAGATGTCTGTTAGGTCTGCTTGGTGCAGAGCTGAGTTCAATTCCTGGATATCCTTGCTAACTTTGTGTCTCATTGATCTGTCTAATGTTGACAGTGGGGTGTAAAAGTCTCCCGTTATTATTGTGTGGGAGTTTAAGTCTCTTTGTAGGTGTCTAAGGACTTGCTTTATGAATCTGGGTGCTCCTGTATTGGGTGCATATATATTTAGGATAGTTAGCTCTTCTTGTTGAATTGATCCCTTTACCATTATGTGATGGCCTTTTTAGTGCCTTTTGATCTTTGTTGGTTTAAAGTCTGTTTTATCAGAGACTAGGATTGCAACTCCTACCTTTTTTGTTTTCCATTTGCTTGGTAGTTCTTCCTCCGTCCCTTTATTTTGAGCCTATTTGTGTCTGTGAACGTGAGATGGTTCTCCTGAATACAGCACACTGATGGGTCTTGACTCTTTATCGAATTTGCAGGTCTGTGTCTTTTAATAGGAGGATTTAGCACATTTACATTTAAGGTTAATATTGTTATGTGTGAATTTGATCCTGTCATTATGATGTTAGCTGGTTATTTTGCTCATTAGTTGATGCAGTTTCTTCCTAGCATCGATGGTCTTTACAATTTGGCATGTTTTTGCAGTGGCTGGTACCAGTTGTTCCTTTCCACGTTTAGTGCTTCCTTCAGGAGCTCTTGTAGGGCAGGCTGGTGGTGACAAAATCTCTCAGCATTTGCTTGTCTGTAAAGGATTTTATTTCTCCTTTGCTTATGAAGCTTAGTTTGACTGGATATGAAATTCTAGGTTGAAAATTCATACTTTAAGAATGTTGAATATTGGCCCCCACTCTCTTCTGGCTTGTAGAGTTTCTGCCAAGAGATCTGCTTGTAGTCTGATGGGCTTCCCTTTATGTGTAACCTGAGCTTTCTATCTGGCTGCCCTTAACATTTTTTCCTTCATTTCAACTTTGGTGAATCTGACAATTATGTGTCTTGGAGTTGCTCTTCTCGAGGAGTATCTTTGTGGTGTTCTGTGTATTTCCTGAATTTGAATGTTGGCTTGCCTTTCTAGGTTGGGGAAGTTCTCCTGGATAATATCCTGCAGAGTGTTTTCCAACTTGGTTCCATTCTCCCCGTCACTTTCAGGTACACCAATCAGACATAGATTTGGTCTTTTCACATATTCCCATATTTCCTGGAGACTTTGTTTCTTTTTACTCTTTTTTCTCTAAACTTCTCTTCTCGTTTCATTTCATTCATTTGATCTTCAGTCACTGATACCCTTTCTTCCAGTTGATTGAATCAGCTACTGATGCTTGTGCATTCATCATGTAGTTCTCGTGCCATGGTTTTCTGCTCCCTCAGGTCATTTAAGGACTTCTCTACACTGATTATTGTAGTTAGCCATTCGTCTAATGTTTTTTCAAGGTTTTTAGTTTCTTTGCAATGAGTTCGAACTTCCTCCTGTAGCTTGGAGAAGTTTGTTCGTCTGAAGCCTTCTTCTCTCAACTCATCAAAGTCATTCTCCATCTAGCTTTGTTCCATTGTTGGCGAGGAGCTGTATTTCTTTGGAGGGGGAGAGATGCTCTCAGTTTTAGAATTTTCAGCTTTTCTGCTCTGTTTTTCCCCCATCTTTGTGGTTTTATCTACCTTTGGTCTTTGATGATGGTGATGTACAGATGGGGTTTTGGTTAGGATGTCCTTTCTGTTTGTTAGTTTTCCTTCTAACAGTCAGGACCCTGCAGGTCCTGTTGGAGTTTGCTGGAGGTCCACTCTAGTCCCTGTTTGCCTGAGTATCAACATCAGAGGCTGCAGAACAGCGAATATTGCTGAACAGCAAATGTTGCTGCCTGATCGTACCTCTGGATGCTCATCTCAGAGGGTTACCTGGCCATGTGAGGTGTCAGTCTGCCCCTACTGGGGGGTGCCTCCCAGTTAGGCTACTCGGGGGTCAGGGACCCACTTGAGGAGGCAGTCTGTCCTTTCTCAGATCTCAAACTCCATGCTGGGAGAACCACTACTCTCTTCGAAACCATCAGATAGGGACATTTAAGTCTGTAGAGGTTTCTGCTGCCTTTTGTTCAGCTTTGCCCTGCCCCTAGAGGTGGAGTCTACAGAGGCAGGCAGGCCTCCTTGAGCTGTGGTGGGCTCCACCCAGTTTGAGCTTCCTGGCCGCTTTGTTTACCTACTCAAGCCTCAGCAATGTTGGGCGCCCCTCCCCCAGCCTCGCTGCCACCTTGCAGTTTGATCTCAGACTGCTGTGCTAGCAATGAGTGAGGCTCTATGGGCGTGGGATCCTCTGAGCCAGGCACAGGATATAATCCCCTGTTGTGTCATTTGCTAAGATTGTTGGAAATGTGCAGTATTAGGGTGGGAGTGATCCAATTTTCCAGGTGCTGTCTGTCACCACTTCCCTTGGCTAGGAAAGGGAATTCCCTGACCCCTTTTGCTTCCCGGGTGAGGTGCTGACTCACCCTGTTTCGGCTCACGCTGGGTGGGCTGCACCCACTGTCCTGTCCCCACTGTCCAATGTGCCCCCGTGAGATGAACCCGGTACCTCAGTTGGAAATGTAGAAATCACCCGTCTTCTGCATTGCTCATGCTGGGAGCTGTAGATTGGAGCTGTTCCTATTCAGCCATCTTGGAAACGCCTGCCCCCAATTGTTTTAATTTTTAGCTCCCACAAATAAGTGTGAACTTGTGATGTTTATTTTTCTGTGCCTGGCTTATTTCACTTAATATAATGACCTCCAGTTCCATCCATGTTATTGTAAATGATTGGATCTCATTTTTTTTAAATGGATGAGTAGTACTCCTTTACATATATGTACCTCATTTTTCTTATCTATTCTTCTGTTTATGGACACTTAGGTTGCTTCCAAATCTTAGCTATTGTGAACACTACTGTAACAAACATAGGAGTGCAGATATCTCATTGATACACTGATTTCCTTTCTTTTGCGTATATACCCAGCAATGAGACTGCTGGGTCATATGGTAACTCTATTTTTTTTTTTTTTTGAGGAACCTCCAAACTGTTCTCCACAGTGGTTGTACATTTACATTCCCACCAACAAGGGTTCCCTTTTCTCCACATCCTCACAGCATTTGTTATTCCCTGTCTTTTGGATATAAGCCAGTTTAACTGGGGTGAGATGTTATCTCATTATAGTTTTGATTTGCATTTCTCTGATGATCAATGATATTGAACATCTTTTCGTATACCTGTTTGCCATTTGTAGGTCTTCTTTTGAGAACTGTCTATTCAAATATTTTACCCATGAGGTAGAACAAGATGGCAGAATAGAAGGATCCACCTATTGTCCAATCCCCTGACTCCCTGCTGCAAGAACATCAACTTAACAACTACGCAGAGAAAACACCTTCATAAGAACCATAAATCAGGTGAACACCCATAACACTTGGTTTTAACTTCATATAACTGAAAGAGGCAATGAAAAGAGAGAAAAAAACATGCTGAATCGCCTATCCCCTCACACCAACCCCACCAATGGTGTGGTGCCCAGACTGTCTCTGGGCATTGGGGAAGGAAGAACACAGCAATTGTGAGACATTGAATTCAGTGCTGTCCTGGTAAAGCAGGAAGGAAAACCGAACCACTCAGCTGACATTTGCCCACACAGGTAGCATTTAAATCAGCCCTAGCCAGAGGGGAATCATTGATCCAAGTAGTCCAAACTTGAGTGCCTGCAAACCTTGCCACCAAGCACTTACAGTGCTGTGCGTCTCCAAGCAAACTTAAAAGGCAGTTTAGTCCATAAGGACTGCAACATCTATGCAAGTCCTAGTGCTGAAGTGGACCCAGAAACAGTGGACTGGGGGGACACGTGACAAACTGAGACACCAGCTGGGGCAGCCAAGGGAGTGTTGGCATTGCCCCTCCCCTAATCCCAGGCTGCAGATCTTGTGGCTTTGAAAGAGACCCCTACTTTATTCTTTAGGAGAAGAGAGGAAAGAGTAGGGAGGACTTTCTGTTGCATGCTTCTTGGATACCAGCTCAGCCACAGCAGGAGAGGGAACGGATCAGAGTCATGAGATCCCCATTTCAGGTCCTAGCTTCCAGACACTTCTAGACACACCATAGGCCAGAAGGGAACCCACTGCCTTGCAAAAAAAGACCCAGTACTTGCAGCATTCATAACCTGCTAACTGAAGAGCTCTTGGACCCTGAATAACCAGAAGTGATGCCCAAGTCCTACATCAAGGACCTTGAGTGCCCCTCTGAGACATGCTGGCTTCAGGTGAAACTCAGCACATTACCAGCTGTGGTGGCTACAGTGAGAAAATCTTTCTGCTCGAGAAAAGTGGAGGGAAAATTACAGAGGACTTTGTCTTGCACCATAGGTACCAGCACAGCCATAGGTGTGTAGAGCACCAAGAGGGCTCTTGGGGTCTCTGGTTCCAGGATTTGACCTTTGGAAGGCATTTCTGGACCTACCCTGGTCCAGAGGGGAACTGCCCACTGCTTTGAAGGGTGAGTTCCAGTCTGGGCAGCATTCACCACAAGCTGACTTAAGAGCCCTTGGCTCTTAAGGGAACATTAGCAGTAGTCGGACTGTACTTCCTGTGGTCTGAGGCAATGGTAGCTATTAGGTGAGGCTCCTCTGCATTTGGAAAGGGGAGAAAACAGTGAGAAGGACTGCATCTTGTGGTTTGAATGCCAGCTCAGGTACCATACCATAGAACACCAGGTAGATTTCTAAAGTTTTTGACTCTAGTCCCTGACTCATCAATGGCACCTCTGGACCCACCCAAGGGCCTAGGGGACCTTGCTGCCCTGAAGGGAAGAACACAGGACTGGCTGGCTTTACCACCTGCTGATTGTAGAGTGACAGGGCCTTGAGTGAATATAGGCAGTAGCCAGGGAGTGGTTACAACAGGTCTTGGGAGAAACCCAGTGCTGTGCTGGCTTCAGGTGTGACCCAGCACAGTCATAGTGGTGGCTACAGGGGTGCATGTGTCACTCCACTGCCAGATTTAGGTGGCTCAGAAGAGAGAGAGAGACATTCAGTTTGGGAGACAGTACAGGAGGAGAACAAGAGTCTATTCTTGTTAAACCAGAAAATTATTCTGGGTCTTGTCCAAGATAAATAAGGCAGTACCTATCCACAAGAACCACAGAGTTACTGGGCTTGGGGTGCCCCCTAAAGAAGATATAGCTTAGATTACAACACCCAAGTCCTTTAAAATATCTGGAAAGCCTTTCCAAGAAGGACAGCTACAAATAAGCCTAGACAATGAAGACTACAATAAATAACTAACTCTTCAATGCCAGACACTGAAGAACATCTACTAGCATCAACACCATCCAGGAAAACATGACCACAGTAACTGAACTAAATAAGGCACCCAGGACCAATCCTGGAGAAACAGAGATATGTGATATTTCAGACACAGAATTCAAAACGGTAGTGTTGAGAATAAACTCAAAGAAATTCAAGATAATACAGAGAAGAAACTCAGATACATTTAACAAAGAGATGGAAATAATTTAAAAGAAGAAAGCAGAAATTCTGGAGCTGAAAAATGCAATTGGCATACTAAAGAATGTATCAGAGTCCTTTAATAGCAGAATTGATCAAGCTCAGAAGAATTAGTGAGCTTAAGACAGGCTATTTCAAAATACACAGCCAGAGGAGGCAAAAGAAAAGATAATTAAAACAATAAAGCATGTGTATAGAATCTATAAAACAGCCTCAAAAGGGCATATGTAAGAGTTATTGGCCTTAAACATGAGGTAGACAAAGAGATTGGAGTAGAGAGTTTATTCATGGGATAATAAGAGAAAACTTCCTAAGCCTAGAGAAACATATCAATATTCAAGTACAAGAAGGTTATAGAACACCAAGCAGATTTAACTCAAAGAAGACTACCCCAAGGCATTTAATATATCCAATGAAAACATCCTTCAAACATGAAGGAGAAATAAAGACTTTCCAAGACAAACAAAAGCTGAGGGATTCCATCAACACTGGATGGGACCTAAAAGAAATGCTAAAGAAAGTACTTCAATCAGAAAGAAAAGGACGTTAATGAGCAAGAAATAATCATTAGTAAATAAACAATCATGGTACAAAACTCACTAGTAATTCGTAAGGAAACAGAAAAACAGAGTATATCATAACACTGTAACTGTGGTGGGTAAACTACTCTTATCCTAAGTAGAAAGACTAAATGATGAGCCAATCATAAATAATAACCACAAGAACTTTTCAAGACATATTCAGTACAGTAAGATATATATAGAAACAATAGAAAGATCAAATGAAGGGGGACAAAGTTAAAGCATAGAGTTTGTATTAGTTTTCTTTTTGCTTCTTTGTTTGTTTATGCAAACAGTGTTAGGTTGTTATCAGGTTAAAATAAGGGGTTATAAGAAAGTATTTTTGCCAGGCATGGTGGCTCCTGCCTGTAATCCCAGCACTTTGGGAGGCCAAGGCGGGCAGATCATGAGGTCAGGAGATTGAGACCAGCCTGACCAACATGGTGAAACCCCATCTCTACTAAAAATACAAAAATTAGCCAGGCGTGGTGGTGCATGCCTGTAATCCCAGCTACTTAGGGGGCTGAGGCAGGAGAATTGCTTGAACCCGGGAGGCAGAGGTTGCAGTGAGCCAAGATTGCACAACTGCACTTCAGCCTGGGTGATAGAGTGAGACTCTGTCTCAAAAAAAAAAAGGTATTTTCAAACCTCATGGGATCCTCAAACTAAAAAACATACAATGGATACACTAAAAATGAAAAGCAAGAAACTAAATCTTATCACCAGTGAAAATCACCTTCAGTAAAGGAAGACAGGAAGGAAAGAAAGAAGGAAGAGATGACCACAAAACAAACCAGAAAACAATGAACAAAATAGCAGGAGTAGGCCCACACTTATCAATCATAATATTGAATGTAAATGGAATAAGTTATCCAATCAAAACACATAGAGCAGCTGAATGGATAAAAAAACAAGACCCATGGATCTGTTGCCTAGAAGAAACACAATTCACCTACAAACACATATATAGGCTGAAAACAAAAGGATGGAAATAGATATTCCATGCCAATGGAAACTGAAATAGAGCAGGAGTTGCTGTACTTATATCAGATGAAATAAATTTTAAGACAAAAAGTATAAGGAGAGACAAAGAAGGTTACTATATAATGATAAAAGGGTAAATTCAGTAAGAAGATATAACAATTTTAAATATACATGCACCCAACACTAGAGAACCCAGATATATAAAGTAAATATTAGAGCTACAAAAAAAGATAAGCTTCAATGCAATAATAACTAGAGACTTCAACACTCCACTTTCAGCATTGGATAGATCTTCCAGACAGAGAGTCAACAAAGAAAGAGCAGACTTAATATGCATTATAGATAAAATGGACCTAAGAGATATTTACTGAACTTTTTATCCAATGGCTGCAGAATACACATTCTTTTCCTCAGCACATGGATCATTCTTAAGGATAGACCATATGATAGGTCACAAAAAAAACTCTTAAAACTTTGAGAAAAATGAAATAATATCAAGAATCTTCTCTGACCACAATGGAATAAAACTAGAAATCAATAAAAAGAGGAATTTTGGAAACTATACAAATACATGGAAATTAAACAACATGCTCCTGAATAACCCGTGGTTCAATGAAGAAATTAAGGGGGATATTTAAAAATTTCTCAAAATAAATGATAATGCAAACACAACATGCCAAAGCTTATGGAATACAGCAAAAGCAGTACTCAAGGGAAGTATATAGCTTCATCAAAAAAGAGGAAATACTGAGAATGATGGTTTCCAGTTTCATCCATGTCCCTATGAAGGACATGAACTCATCATTTTTTATGGCTGCATAGTATTCCATGGTGTATATGTGCCACATTTTCTTACTCCGGACTATTGTTGTTGGACATTTGGGTTGGTTCCAAGTCTTTGCTATTGTGAATAGTGCCGCTAAAAACATACATGTGCATGTGTCTTTATAGCAGCATGATTTATAATCCTTTGGGTATATACCCAGTAATGGGATGGCTGGGTCAAATGGTATTTCTAGTTCTAGATCCCTGAGGAATCGCCACACTGACTTCCACAATGGTTGAACTAGTTTACAGTCCCACCAACAGTGTAAAAGTGTTCCTATTTCTCCACATCCTCTCCAGCACCTGTTGTTTCCTGACTTTTTAATGATCACCATTCTAACTGGTGTGAGATGGTATCTCATTGTGCTTTTGATTTGCATTTCTCTGATGACCAGTGATGATGAGCATTTTTTCATGTGTTTTTTGGCTGCATAAATGTCTTCTTTTGAGAAGTGTCTGTTCATATCCTTTGCCCACTTTTTGATGGGGCTGTTTGTTTTTTTCTTGTAAATTTGTTTGAGTTCATTGTAGATTCTGGATATTAGCCCTTTGTCAGATGAGTAGGTTGCAAAAATTTTCTCCCATTCTGTAGGTTGCCTGTTCACTCTGATGGTAGTTTCTTTGGCTGTGCAGAAGCTCTTTAGTTTAACTAGATCCCATTTGTCAATTTTGGCTTTTGTTGCCATTG
Organism: Pongo pygmaeus; assembly: GCF_028885625.2. Taxonomy (NCBI): domain Eukaryota; kingdom Metazoa; phylum Chordata; class Mammalia; order Primates; family Hominidae; genus Pongo; species Pongo pygmaeus. The sequence goes on from NC_072396.2 coordinate 105,929,551, forward strand.
CTTTTGGTGTTTCAGTCATGAAGTCCTTGCCCATGCCTATGTCCTGAATGGTATTGCCTAGCTTTTCTTCTAGGGTTTTTATGGTTTTAGGTCTAACATTTAAGTCTTTAATCCATCTTGAATTAATTTTTGTATAAGATTAAATAGGGAATCCTTTCCCCATTTCTTGTTTTTGTCAGGTTTGTCAAACATCAGATAGTTGTAGATATGTGACATTATTTCTGAGGGCTCTGTTGTGTTCCATTGGTCTATATCTCTGTTTTGGTACCAGTACCATGCTGTTTTGGTTTCCGTAGCCTTGTAGTATAGTTTGAAGTCAGGTAGTGTGATGCCTCCAGCTTTGTTCTTTTGGCTTAGGATTGACTTGGTGATGTGGGCTCTGGAAACCATCATTCTCAGCAAACTATCACAAGGACAAAAAACCAAATGCCACATGTTCTCACTCATAGGTGGGAATTGAACAATGAGAACACATGGACACAGGAAGGGGAACATCACGAATACCACGGACTGTTGTGGGGTGGGGGGAGTGGGGAGGGATAGCATTAGGAGATATACCTAATGCTAAATGACGAGTTAATGGGTGCAGCACACCAACATGGCACATGTATACATATGTAACAAACCTGCACTTTGTGCACATGTACCCTAAAACTTAAAGTATAATAATAAAAAAAAGCAAAAATTAAATTAACAGACAGAAATCCCACATTAGTAGTAATAACGTTAAATGTAAATGAATAAAAAATGTAATTAAAAGACAGCTATTTTAAGACTGGATTTAAAATTCTAACTGTATACTATCTACAGCACCTTCATTTAAAATATAAATTTATTGAAAGTGAAAGATGAATAAAGATATATTATACAAGCAGCAACCACAGAATTAGTGGCTATAATAATTCTAGGCAGATAATGAAACAAAATATGTTATTGAGTTAATAACTTTTTTTTTTTTTGAGACAGAGTTTCTCTCTTGTTTCCCAGGCTGGAGTGCCATGGCACCATTTCGGCTCACTACAACCTTCGCCTCCCAGGTTCAAGTGATTCTCCTGTCTCAGCCTCCTAAGAAACTGGGATTACAGTGCCTGCCACCACGCTCAGCTAATTTTCTGGGGTTTCACCTTGTTGGCCAGGCTGGTCTTGAACTGATGACCTCAGGTGATCCACCCGCCTTGGTCTCTCAAAGTCATGGGATTACAGCTGTGAGCCACCACACCTGGCTCATATTTTTTATCACTATAAAATGATATATAATTTTATCACTATAAAAATTTATTCTATAATTTCATATTAAGAGAAACATTTTATAATTATAAAAACATGTAACAATAAAATGTTAGTTCATCAAGAAGATACAATAGTTATAAATATATATGTATCAATAGTAACAGAGCACCAATTTACATGAAAAAAATCTGATGAAACTAGAAAAAGACAAGGTGAAAAAATGGTTGCATACATCAATGCACCACTTTTTGTAATGGATAGAATAATTAGACAAAAAATAAAGGAAATAAACGATTTAGCACTATAAGCCAACTAGACCTGGAAGACATCTATAAAACGCATCACAATAATAGAATGTACACTTTCCTCAAGTGTACATAGAACACCTCCATGATAGACCATATCCTGGCCATAAAGCAAATGTTAATAAATGTAAGAGGATAGAAATAATGTGGAAAAAAAGAGGAAATACTTAAAAAAGAGGAAAAACTTCAAATAAACAATCTAGTGATGCGTCTTAAAGAGCTAGAAAAGAAAGAGCAAACCAAACCCCAAATTAGTAGAACAAAAGAAATAATAAATATTAGAGAAGAAATAAATAAAATTGAAATAAAAAACCAAAGGTGAAATGAGACAAAAGTGAGTGTTTTGAAAAGTTAAACCAAATTGACACACCTTTAGCAAGACTAACAAAAAAAAGAGAGAAGATCCAAATATATAAAATCAGAAATAAAAAAGGAGACATTACAACTGATATTGCAGAAATTCAAAGGATCATTAGTGGCTACTATGGGCAACTATATGCTAATAAATTGGAAAATCTAGAAGAAATTGACAAACTTCTAGACACATACAACCTACAAAGATTGAATCAGGAAGAAATAAAAAACCTGAACAGAACAATAATAATAAGTAATGAGATTGAGGCTGTAATAAGATGTCTCCCAGAAAAGAAAAGCCTGAGACCCAATGGCTTTACTGCTGAATCCTACCAAACATTTAAAGAATGAATACCAATCCTACACAAGCTATTCTGAAAAATAAAGGAGAAGGGAATACTTCCAAACTCATTCTAAGAGGCCATATCACCCTGATACCAAACTCAGACAAAGACACAACAAAAAAACAAAAACTATAGGCCAATATCTCTGATGAATATTGATGCAAAAATCCTCAACAAAATATTGGCAAACTCAATTCAACACTTTAGAAGATCATTCATAATGACCAAGTGGGATTTATCCCTGGGATGCAAAGATTTAACATATGCAAATCAATCAACGTGATACATCATATTAACAGAATGAAGGATAAAAATCATATAATTATTTCAATTGATGTTGAAAAGCCATTTTGATAAAATTCAGCATCCCTTTGTGATAAAAACCTTCAAAATACTGGGTATAGAGGGAACATATCTCAACATAATAAAAACCATATATGACAGACCCACTGCCAGTATCATACTGAAAGACATTTCCTGTAAGATGTGGAACACAGCAAGGATTCCCAGTGTCAATGCTGTTATTCAACATAGTACTGGAAGTCCTAGCTAGAGCCATCTGACAATATAAATACGTAAAGGGCATCCAAATTGGAAAGGAAGAAGTCAGATTGTCTTTGGTTTTTTTTGGGGTTAGGGTTATATCATTATTTATTTATTTATTTATTTATTTTTCTTCATTTCTTCTAAACACAAAAACGGGATACATGGGCAGAACGTGCAGGTTTGTCACATAGGTATACGTGTGCATGGTGGTTTGCTGCTCCTATTGACCCATCCTCTAAGTCCCTCCCCTCACCCCACACCCCCCAAAAGGCCCTGGTGTGTGTTGTTCCCCTCACTGTGTCCATATGTTCTCGATGTTCAACTCCCACTTATGACTGAGAATATGTGGTGTTTGGTTTTCTGTTCCTGTGTTAGTTTGCTGAGGATGATGGCTTCCAGCTTCATCCATGTCCCTGCAAAAGACATGATCTCATTCCTTTATATGGCCGCATAGAATTCCATGGTGTACATGTACCACATTTTCTTTGTCCAGTCTATCATTGATGGACATTTGGGTTGGTTTCATGTCCTTGCTATTGTAAATAGTGTCGCAATAAACATACATGTGCATGTGTCTTTATACTCCCTTGGGTATATACCCAGTAATGGGATTTCTGGGTCAAATGGTATTTCTAGTTCTAGATCCTTGAGGAATCGCCATACTGTCTTCCACAATGGTTGAACCAGCTTACACTCCCATCAACAGTGTAAAAGCGTTCCTATTTCTCCACAGCCTCACCAGCATCTATTGTTTCCTGACTTTTTAATAATTGCCATTCTGACTGGCATGAGATGGTATCTCATTGTGGTTTTGATTTGCATTTCTCTGATGGTCAGTGATGTTGAGCCTTTTTTCATATGTTTCTTGGCCATGTAAATGTCTTCTTTTGAGAAGTGTCTGTTCATAAACTTTGTCCACTTTTTGATGTCTTTTTTTTCTTGTAAATTTGTTTAAGTTCCTTGTAAATTATGGATATTAGACTTTTGTCAGATGGGTAAATTGCAAAAATTTTCTCCCATTCTGTAGGTTGCCTGTTCACTCTGATGATCATTTCTTTTGCTATACAGATGCTCTTTAGTTTAATTAGATTCCATTTCTCAATTTTGGCTTTTGTTGCAATTGCTTTTGGAGTTTTTGTCATGAAGTCTTTGCCCATGCCTATGTCCTGAGTGGTTTTAGGAAGAAGTGAAATTATCTTGTTTGCAGATGATATGGTCTTATATTTGGAAAACCTGAAAGATTCTACAACAAAACTATTAGAACTGATAAATTTGGTAAAGTTGCAAGATACAAAATCAACATACAAAAAGCAGTAGCATACTGCATGTCTATATGCCAACAGTGAATGATCTGAAAAAGAAATGTAAAAAGTAATCCAACCCCATCAAGTTACCAATGACTTTCTTCACAGAATTGGAAAAAAACTACTTTAAAGTTCATATGGGACCAAGAAACAGCCCACATTGCCAAGTCAATCCTAAGCCAAAAGAACAAAGCCGGAGGCATCATGCTACCTGACTTCAAACTATACTACAAGGATACAGTAACCAAAACAGCATGGTACTGGTACCAACACAGAGATATAGACCAATGGAACACAACAGAGCCCTCAGAAATAATACCACACATCTACAACCATCTGATCTTTGACAAACCTGACAAAAACAAGAAAGGGGGAAATGATTCCCTATTTAATAAATGGTGCTGGGAAAACTGGCTAGCCATATATAGAAAGCTGAAACTGGATCCCTTCCTTACACCTTATACAAAAATTAATTCAAGGTGGATTAAAGACTTAAATGTCAGACCTAAAACAATAAAAACCCTAGAAGAAAAGCTAGGCAATGCCATTCAGGACATAGGCATGGGCAAGGACTTCATGTCTAAAACACCAAAAGCAATGGCAACAAAAGCCAAAATTGACAAATGGGATCTAGTTAAACTAAAGAGCTTCTGAACAGCAAAAGTAACTACCATCAGAGTGAACAGGCAACCTACAGAATGGGAGAAAATTTTTGCAATCTACCCATCTGACAAAGGGCTAATATCCAGAATCTACAAAGAACTTAAACAAATTTACAAGAAAAAATCAAACAACCCCATCAAAAAGTGGGTGAAGGATATGAACAGACACTTCTCAAAAGAAGACATTTATGCTGCCAACAGACACATGAAAAAATGCTCATCATCACTGGCCATCAGAGAAATGCAAATCAAAACCACAATGAGATACCATCTCACACCAGTTAGAATGGCGATCATTAAAAAGTCAGGAAACAACAGGTGCTGGAGAGGATGTGGAGAAATAGGAACACTTTTACACTGTTGGTTGGACTGTAAACTAGTTCAACCCTTGTGGAAGACAGTGTGGTGATTCCTCAGGGATCTAGAACTAGAAATACCATTTGATCCAGCCATCCCATTACTGGGTATATACCCAAAGGATTATAAATCATGCTACTATAAAGACACATGCACACATATTTTTATTGCGGCACTATTCACAACAGTGAAGACTTGGAACCAACCCAAATGTCCATCAATGATAGACTGGATTAAGAAAATGTGGCACATATACACCATGGAATACTATGCAGCCATAAAAAAGGATGAGTTCATGTCCTTTATGGGGACATGGATGAAGCTGGAAACCATCATTCTGAGCAAACTATCACAAGGACAGAAGACCAAACACTGCATGTTCTCACTGATAGGTGGGAATTGAACAATGAGAACACATGGACACAGGATGGGGAATATCACACACTGGGGCCTGTCATGGGGTTGGGGGATGGGGGAGGGATAGCATTAGGAGATATACCTAATGTAAATGACGAGTTAATGGGTGCAGCACACCAACATGGCACATGTATACATATGTAACAAACCTGCACGTTGTGCACATGTATCCTGGAACTTAAAGTATAATAATAAAAAAAAGTAATCTCATTTACAATAGCCACACATAAAATTAAATACCTGGAAATTAACCAAAGAAGGAAAAGATCTGTATAATGAAAACTATAAAACGCTGATGGAAGACATTGAAGAGGACACCAAAAAATGAAAGAAAGTTTCCTCGTTCATGGATTGGAGGAATCAATATTGTAAAAATGTCCATACCACCCAAAGCAATCTAGAGATTCAATGCAATCCCTATCAAATTACCAATGACATTCTTCACAGAAATAGAAAATCCTAAAATTCATGTGGATCCACAAAGTACATAGAGTATCTGAAGCTATCCTAACCAAAAAGAATAAAACTAGAAGAATCACATTACCTAACTTCAAATTATCCTACAGAGCTATAGTAACCCAAACAGCATGGTACTGGCATAAAACCAGACACATGGATCAATGGAACGGAATACAGAATCCATAAACAAGTCCACACACCTATGGTGAACTCATTTTTGACAAAGGTGACCAGGACGTACTCTGAGGATAAGACCGTCTCTTCAATAAATGGTGCTGGGAAAACTGGATATCCATATGCAGAAGAAAGAAACTAGACCCCCATATACATATCTTTCCATATACAAAAATCAAATCAAAATGGATTAAATACATAAATCTAAGACCTCAAACTCTGAAAGTACTACAAGAAAACATTGGGGGAAAATCTCCAGGACATTGGTCTTGACAAAAATTGCTTGAGCAATACCCCAAAAACATAGACAACAAGAGCATAAATGGACACATGGGATCATATCAAGTTAAAAAGCTTCTACACAGCAAAGGAAACAGTCAACAAAGTGAAGAAACAATCCACAGAATGGGAGAAAATATTTGCAAACTACCCATCTGACAAGGTATTAATCACCAGAAGATATAAGAAGCTCAAACAACTCTGTAGGAAAAAATTTCATAATCCAATAAAAAATGGGCACAAGATTTGAATAGACATTTTTCTAAAGATATATAAGTGGCAAACATGCATATGAAAAGGTGCCGAATATCACTGATCATCAGATAATTCAAATAAAAACTACAATGGGGCATCATCTTACCCCAGTTAAAATGGCTTATATCGAAGAGACAGGCAATAACAAATGCTGGTGAAGATGTGGAGAAAAGGAAACCCTGTACCATGTTTCTGGGAATTTAAATTAGTACAGCCGCTATCGAGAACAATTTAGAGGTTCCTCAAAAAACTGAAAATTGAGTTTCCATATGACCCAGTAATCTCACTGCTGGGTATGTACCCCAAAGAAAGGAAATCAGTATATTGAAGAGAGATTCCTGTTTGTTGCAGCACTGTTTACAATAGCTAAGATTTGGAAGCAACCTGTCCATCAACAGATGAATGGATAAATAAAATGTAGTACATATACACAATGGAATACTATTCAGCCACAAAAAGTATGAGAACCTGTCATTTGCAACAACATGGATGGAACTGGACATTGTTAAATGAAATAAGCCAAACATCACATGTTCTCAGTTATTTGTGGGATCTAAAAGTTAAAACAATTGAACTCATGAACATAAAAAGTAGAAGGATGGTTACCAGTGGCTGAGAAGGGTAATGGGGGGTGCCGAGGAGGGGCAGGAATTGTTAATTAAAAAAAAGTAGTTAGAAAGAATGAATATAAGACCTAGTATTCGATAGCACAACAGGGTGACTATAGTCAATAATAACTTAATCGTACATTTGTAAATAACTTAAAGAGTATAATTTGATTGTTTGTAACTCAAAGGATAAATGCTTGAGAGGATGGAATAAATAAATAAATAAATAAATAAATAAATAAATAAATAGGTTTTGTGAGAGTTCCCTCCTAAATATTGCAAGTCTATACCTAAGAATTATATCAATATACTCATAAAAAACAGAGATTGAAATATAAACGGGCCAAACCTTTAGTGAGTCTGTGCTAATGATTTTGTTTATAGAATAGCAGATCTGCGGGGATCCATTTTTGACCTTTCTGGAATACGATTAGTCATTAGTCATTCCTACTCCCAAACATGTTTTTCAAGTGCCTAACTTAAATTGAAGCTCAGAGTGAAACTTTATTGTCCCCAGGTTCTACAGGTCAATTATTAAATACTTACAGTTTTTTATCCTCTTTGGTCTCAATTAAAAGATCCCAGGAAACTTGGGTTTTTAATGAAATTATTAGGTTTCTTTTCATCTGAAGACTATCAGTTTCCTTTAATGACATCATGATCTTAGTTTGCCTTTCTTAATTTTGGACATCGTGGAAATGAAACAGGGCTTTGCTTTTCCCATGATCCTGCCTCTCAGTTTGAATTTTTCCAGGCATCCATGACCAAGCCTAGCATTTCAGAGTCTGGTCAAGAGAACTTCAGTCTCTCCCATCTGTCTGTTACTTCCAGTTCTCTCTGACACCCTCCTAGTCTCTAGTGTCAAATTTGGATTCCAATACAGATCCTGTGTCTGGTCTCCTTTCCTGCCCACCCTTCCAGCTTCACACTAACTTTTTAAATGAGCACATTACAGTCATTAAGACTACCAGAGACAATTCAGTTCAACTTTCTCTCATTTTTTCCTGCTCATAAATTCTCAGTGACTCCAGTCTTAGCCTGCTTTGTGCTGCTATAGCAGAATACCTTAGACTGGGTAATTTATAAAGAGTGGAAATTCATTTCTTACGGTTCTGGAGTCTGGGAAGTCCAAGATTAAGGCACTGGAAGATTTGGTGTTTGGTAAGGGCTCAATCTCTGCTTCCAAGAGGGTGCTTTGAATGCTGCATCCTCCAAATGGGATGAACAATACTCCTCTCATGACAGAAGAGCAGAATAGAGCAAACCCACTCCCATAAGCCCTTTTTATTGTGAACATAATCCATTCCTGAGGACAGAGCCCTCATAACCTAAGCACCACCTATTAGGCCCCATCTCCCAACTCTATTGTATTGGGGATTAAGTTTCAACATGAGTTTTGGAAGGGACAAAAATAGTCAAACCATAGCAACCCGTTTCCAAACAGGTCAAGACTACAACCCTCTTTGTCAGTCTTCCAGGTCTACCCTATCCTCCCTTTGCATATTCTGTTATACACTCAGATGGGCTGTTCCCTCTACAGAAAATCCATTTTTGCTCCCTGTTCCCCCTCCCTCAACACACACACACACACACACACACACACACACACACACACACAGTGGAGCTCCTCCTGGAAACTCTTACTGCTCTTACAGTTTGGCCACAAATTATCTAACCTTTGAGCCCAATCACACCAAGCCTCTTCCTACTTTTTCCTTCCGTTAGAATGGACATAGTCCTCTTTTCCCTTATGATACTAGTACTTATCAGGTCAGGTTAAGTTGTGATTTGATCATAGTTAGTGGTTTAGTGGCCAGCAGGAGAGATGGGGACAGAAGCTAGGGGAGCAAACTTGTCTTGTAAGGCAGATGGCAAAATACTAACCTCATATAAGAAATGGATGCTAGTCCTTAATTGGGAGAAACGGGTTGGGTTGCCAGTTTAGCAAAAAGAAAAAAGAAATACAAAGATACTCAGTTAAATTTAATTTCAGATAATGAATTTTTAAAGTATAAGTTTGACTAAAGTATTACATGTAACATTTATTACAATTAGCTCTTTATCTGAAATGCACGTTTAACTGGGCATTCTGTATCTTATTTGACAATCCTAGAGCTCAGAGGGTTCAGGTGAATGTGGGATGAAGATGAAGAGATGAAAGTCTCTTTATATGTTACCAAGGATGCCTTCTGACTTCCATATTTTGCCCTAAATTGTCATTCATTTTCTCAGCTTTTTTCTTTCTATAATGCATCAATGGCATCTAAAAAGTCAGCAAATTCTATATAATTGCCATTTCCCCTAATTTTCTCAATTACTTGAGATATTACACTTGCATGTACATTCATTTCTACTAGTATCACTTGAAAGTTTTAACAACCGTACTGCCATAGCATGCCAGAGACTACCCACTATCAGTATTTTATCTATTACCAATGACAGAATCCTCATTGCCTGCTCTGAAAATCCCATTTTGGGGTCTGTTCCTTAGGATCACTTCTGTTATCCCGTTTTAGGTAAGGTTCTAGGGGAAAATGACTATGAGATAAAAATTTGATTGTAGACAATTTATACGGGCATGCTCAAAAGAAGCTTTGTGAATTGGTGAGGGAGGAAAGAACAGCAGAGAAAGAATTGAACTGATACAGTAACAATGAAGGCCTCAGCTGATCCTATGGTGAGTTTGGTAACTGAGATGACCTTTCAAAGTTGCCCAAAATTGAACCAGGAGGTCTGGCTTTTGCCTATCTACATCATTCCATCAGTGGATGCGGGCTGCATAACCTTAGAAGAGGCAGTTGCCTTCAGATAAGGGCAATTCTCCAGAATTTGGAGAAGTGAGTGCCCCTGACCTGAGAAGGTATGGCAAGGGGTGGGGAGTGGTTCTGGGCAGCAAAACACAGCCTCCATTTCAACAAATGTAATTGTATCTGTGTTGGCTATCTTTTATCTATTACTTTTATCGATCTTTAGTATACATATTTTTAAAATTCTGTTTATCTTCGTTTTCCTCTTCATTTCTCTCGTTACCAGTTTCTAGTGTCGTGTATTCCTTCCAAGTTAATCTTCATTTGTTTTTTTTATTATTACCTTAGTCCTGTCAGTTTTTGTTTCATAGCCTTCTGTTGTTTATTTCCAGGTTCTTTTTCTGATTTATACCGTTTCAAAGGTTTAAATGTTTTCTTTCAGCTCATTTAGAAATACTAGGTCAGAGTTTTTATCTGCTTTGTGTATGCATGTTTCTGTGCTTTCACATCCTATGGGTCTTGTCTCTCAAGGTGTTACACTCACCTTTCGATGTTTATTTTGCTATCATACTTTCTGGGATTTGATTTCTCTGGATTCTTCCTCCATCTGCTACTATCTGAACTTTCCTTTTCTCTTACCCACAATCTCTCTTCCCTGTTCAATTTGATTTCTGAAATAAGCAGTTTTCTTTCTGTATGTGGATTTTTTTCTTCTGGAATAAAACATATGCTGGATAGTTGTGAAATCCTTAAGGGACGAGTTCACCACAGCTCTCTCTGATCTCTTGATGATTCTGTGCAGTTTTCTTTACCTGTAATTCAGAACCTGTGATCACTTCTTCCAATGTTTCAATTGCTCTCAAACCTATTTTCCCAGTTTGGTCAAGAAATAATGATATCTCAGAGTAGGGTGATGACAGTAAAGATGAAGAGAACTGAACATTAAGAGAAACATTTTGGTGATATAATCAAGGGGAATCGCTTATGGTCTAATGTAGGAGAGAAGAGATGCTCAAAAATGGTTTTTGGCTTAGGCAATTAGATGGTTTTACAGAAATAAGGGAAACTAGATGAATAATTGGTAACGACAGAAGGCAGCATTCTATTTGGCTATATTAAGTTTGCAGCGCCTATTAGATAACCATGTATATAGATCAAATAAATAAATCTTTGAACTGAGAGAAAATGGTCTGCTTAGATGTCCTTTGGGAAGCCTTTTCTGAATGCCCTCTTCCCATCCCATTAAGCTCATTACCTTTGCTACCCACAGTGTCCTTCATCACTTTGATTGAAGCCTTTATAAAACTTATTTTGTAACTGCCTATTTATTGGTCCATTTCCTCTGTTGGACTGTGAGCTTTTTGAAAAACAATCTGTGTTCATTCTTTTTTCAGGTTCCTTCCTGGCACAATGCTGACAGTCAGCTCTTATTTGTTCAATGCAGGCACACAAGACAGTAAATTCTATTTTTCTATAGCTCCAGTTTTTGAAAACTATTTTCCAGATTTGCCCAGTACATGCCTCCCTGTGTCTTCTACCCAGTTCAGGATTTATCTCTGAAGTTAGATACTTTTAACTTGTTCCAAATATTCTCTTACATATTTGACTTAGACCATATGTGATTTTTATGTCTGGGTGAGCGTATTAGTCTTTCAAACCAAGCATGTAATAAAATCCTCAACATTGTTTTCACATATAATATCTTAAATTATGTTTCCTCAAATATGTTTTTGTATTCAAATACCCAAATGTAGGATTTACTATTTATATCATTAAATTTCATCTTAGTGAGTTCAACACTTAATTCCAGAAGTGGAGATCATTTGGGATCCTACACATAAACATCTTGACTTACACATACTCTTACCTCTAAGTGCTCAGAGGCAGAAGTTGGGAGCATAACAAATGTGCCTTTTGTTCTTTGTTCTTGCGATAGTTTACTGAGAATGATGATTTCCAATTTCATCCATGTCCCTACAAAGGACATGAACTCATCATTTTTTATGGCTGCATAGTATTCCATGGCACATTCCATTCCATTCCATTTCACTTTCCATTCCATTCCATTAAATTCCAGTCCACATTCCATTCCATTCCATTCCATTCCACATTCCATTCCACATTCGATTCTACATTACATTCCACATTCCATTCCATTCCTCTTTCCACTCCATTCCATTCCATTCCACCTTCCATTCAATTCCATTTCACAACCCATTCCATTCCATTCCACATTTCATTTCAATCCATTCCATTCCATTTCACATTCCATTCCATTCCACCTTCCCTTCCACATATCATTCCAATCCCTTCCACATTCCATTCCATTCCATTCCATTTCACATTGTATTCCACATTCCATTCCATTCCATTCCATTCCATTCCACTTTCCATTCCATTCCATTCCACATTCCATTCCACATTCCATTCCATTCCATTCCACTTTCCATTCGATTCCATTCCATTCCATTCCACGGTCCATTCCACTTTCCATTACACGTTCCTTTCCACTTTCCATTCCACGTTCCAATCCATTCCATTCCACATTCTCTTCCACATTCCATTCCAATCCATACCACATTCCATCCCATTCCTTTCCACATTCCATTCCATTCATTTTCACATTCCATTCCATTCCACATTCCATTCCTTTCCTTTTCACATTCCATTCCATTCCACATTCCATTCCATTCCACATTCCATTCCTTTCCTTTTCACATTCCATTCCATTCCACATTCCATTCCATTCCACATTCCTATCCAATTCATTCCACATTCCATTCCACATTCCCTTCAATTCCATTCCATTCCGTTCCATTCCATTCCACATTCTATTCCATTCCATTCCACATTCCATTCCATTCCTTTCCATTCCAGTCCACATTCCATTCCATTCCACATTGCATTCCATTCCATTCCACATTCCGTTCCATTCCATTCCACATTCCATTCACCAATCCATTCCACATTCCATTCCATTCCATTCCACATTGCATTCCATTCCAATCTATTCCATTACATTCCTTTCCACATTCCATTCCAATCCACATTCCATTCAATTGCATTCCATTCCATATTCCATTCCATTCCATTGCACATTCCATTCCTTTCCATTCCACATTCCATTCCATTCCATTCCACACTCCATTCCAAATTCCTATCCATTCCATTCCACATTCTACTCCTTTCCATCCATTCCATTCCACATTCCATTCCATTCCATTCCACATTCCCTTCCATTCCATTCCACCTTCCATTCCTTTCCATTCAATTCCATTCCACATTCCATTCCATTCCACATTCCATTCCATTCCATTCCACATTCCTTTGCATTCCATTCTACTTTTCATTCCATTCGTTTCCATTCCATTCCATTCCACATTCCATTCCATTCCATTCCGCAATCCATTCCATTCCATTCCACTTTCCATTCCGTTCCATTCCATTCCACTTTCCATTCCACATTACTTTCCATTCCATTCCACATTCCATTCCATTCCATTCCAAATTCCATACCGCATATTCTCACTCATAGGTGGGAATTGAACAATGAGAACACATGGTCACAGGAAGGGGAACATCACACTTCGGGGACTGTTGTGGGGTGGGGGGAGAGGGGAGGGATAGCACTGGGAGATATACCTAATGCTAGATGACCAGTTGGTGGGTGCAGCGCACCAGCATGGCACATGTATACATATGTAACTTACCTGCACGTTGCGCACATGTACCATAGAGCCTAAAGTATAATAATAATAATAATAATAATAATAATAATAAAAAGAAAAAAAAATTGTAAATAAAAAAAAAAACATGTGCGCTTGCATTGTGACTATTCCATGTGATTTTCATTGTGGCAAATAAGTCACATACTTGCTTGTAAGTTTTTCATACTACTACTAATAAACATTTGGATGCCCAAAAAAAAAAAAAAAAGAAAGAAAGAAAATAATCATGGCCACAAAAATGGACAAATTTCTGAAATCACATTATATAATAAAAGAACATTTAATATTTAAAAAAAAAAAACCAATGTGCCAAAGTTGGGCTCCAGACCCTTTCCCCACCTTCAACCAGAAAATTATGTATTTAGGTTAATGTAAAATTTGTTTTATGGTGAAGTTAACGTAAAATTTATTTTTGGCAAAAAATTGTCTTAAAATTTTTGAAAACCACTTTTCTAGAGCAAGTCACTGGTGCATGTCCCAAGACCGTAATCAATACCACATCCTTTTCGGTCTACTCAACACATCACCAATTTAAATGATTTTGGTTTTTAAAGTTTGCATGACTTATCCACTATAGATTAAAAATGGGTGGATAATTTTTATGAATCATTGTATCTATTTTTAAAAGATGACAGTAATTTTGTATCTTAGGGAATATTTTTATAATATATAGTTTTGAGTCCTCTCCAACTTTAAATACAAGCTTCTATGAAAGAATTCGTCAATTTAACAGATGCTGGCAATTCAATTGATCTTATCTTGCACTTTGTGAAAAGGTGCTGCAGTTCTTGGTGTGCTCAAAAAAGATAACTGGCCAATTTGTGCTTGGTGATTCGCAGTCTATGTATTCTACTCTAGTTCTTCTTTCCCCTCTCCTTTCACCAGTACACCAAATGAATTTAAAAGGGGGGATGATATTGTAGCATAAAATAATCTTACAACAACCGTCTCATGGAAGAAAAGTGGATTTGGGAAGCATCTAATTCCATTTAGGACTATTTACTCAATTAGGTATAAACTCAATCAATCATATTATGCTTCAGCTCACATTTACTATTTTATTTAAATTGCAAAGAACAGCTATTAAATGCCTTGCCCAAATGCAGACATGTCACCTATTAAGTGCCTTGCCTAAATGTAGATATGTCACCATCTAAATTTATTTTGTTATCTTTAAAAGAGACAGGATCTCACTATGTTGCCGAGGCAGTTCTTGAACTCCTGGACTCAAGTGATTCTCCTGCCCCAGCCACCCAAAGTGCTGGGATTACAGGCATGAGCCACTGTGTGGAGCATAAATTTATTTTTTGATAGGATTAACACATGAAGAGAACACAAAGCCTACTTTTCATATTCCTAGTGATTCCAAGTTGGATTCTAATGGTATTCTCACAAGGTTACAGAGCAACTTGATGGTGCAACTGAGACCAGAATCCTGGAATTTAAATTCACAGGCCATTACACTTTCTACTATCCCACTGTGATCCTCAAATACTTAGTGGTACTGCTCATAAATAAAGGGAGCACCAGTGTAAAAAATTTGTCAAAATCAAACAATTCAAAGGTAACACCCTCTGGTCCTCTACCACTTACCAATTCTTCCTTCTTCGGTTTCAACCATTTAATTGGTCATATTTTCCTAACCTTAAACTGAGTTTGAGACTCAGTATCAGCCTCTGTGAGATAAGATGTAGAAAATATAAAATTATTACAACTTCACAGTGTGATCTCCCCAGAGGTATTAAGTGCCAACTGTTTAATTATTGCCCCTCCAACTCCCAAAATAATAATTTTGGATGGGAAATGATCATTTACATAAAACAATATGTAGAAATTAAAACACTTTAATATAAACATTTCCAGAATATAGACTGACTTTATATCAGTACTTTTTGAGACCCTTTTAAAACTATATATCATCTAAGTTTATTATAGACTGTTTCATTTTCCACTTTCAGAACTAGAAAATGCAAAAATACACTGCAAATTAGATTTAACAAAGAAAAAATCAGTTTAAGTTATTTCATACATATTCCTTGGAGAAAGTTGAGACACATAAACACAGAAAAACAACAATAAAATACCACCAACACTAACACAAAACCAAGCAAAGAATTGATTTTGTAATGCTTGGTAATTCTGTCCTTTAAAATAAATTATCTCCCATGAATAAATAATTCACTATCACAGCAATTTGATGAGCAGAAGTAGAGACAACTTCATTTAGGGAAATTACATTATATGTGAGATATGTGAGAAACATTTAATAATTTTTTTCTTTTTTAAGAAAATGAAGGAAAGTAACTTGAGGAAAAGACATATTGAATACTTTTACTTCACTTGGCTTTTTTAGAGATTAAAGTAGCCATCCACCTAGAAAAATTCCAATAACATGAATTTTATAAAACCAAACTTTTTTTCCTTCAACTTTGAAGGAACACAACGAAAAAGTTGAAAATCCTAGAGTAGACTCATCCCAAATCACTGTCTCTTCTGTCTTTTCTTGAGTAGGTTTCTTTTTCTCTTAAGTTCTTGTGTTCTCATGTTAGTGTTGTTCAGAGGCTAGGTTTAGGCTTTTTTGTTGTTGTTTCTTCTTTCAATTAAATTTCAAGTTTTTTTAAATAGCTTTCCTGAAGTGACACTGACTATCTACCTCTCCTTTTCTTCATCTGATCCTCTTGCTTTTGTCTAAGTCAATTTTCTTAGCTGATTTCCTCAATTAATCCTTGGGCAAACAAAACTAGAAGTTCAATACCCAAGAATAGACTCATTCCAAAACACAGATTGTTGTCCTTTCTTTAACAGGTTTCCTTTTCTCTTATATGTTCTCCTTGAGTTCTTATGTTCTTTCTCAGAGGTTAAGTTTGGGCTTTTTTTTTTCCTTGTTTTAATTCAATTTAAATTTTTATACAAAAAAACCCTAAGTGTCCTGAAGTGACACTGACTGTATCTACCTCTCCTTTTCTTCATCAGATGTTCCTTTTTCTAAATCCATATTGACTGTTTTTTTTTTTCAATTCAACCTTGGGTAAACAAAACTAAACATTCAAAATCCAAGAATAGACTCATCCCAAAGCATTTCCTCTTCTGTCCTTTCTTCAACAGATTTCTTTTTCTCTTTCCTGTGCTTACGTTCTTCTTTCTCGGAGGGTACATCATGGCTTTTTTTCTTTTTTCGATGCTTAAGCTTTCCTGAACTGACTCTGACTCTATCCTCCTCTCTTTTCCTTTGTCTGATGCTCTTGTCTTTGTCTAAATCTGTATCTTCATAACTCTTTTTCCTTTTATGCTTGGACTGCTCTTTCTCTGGCCTTTCTTTGCCTTCTTCTAGGTGTCGCTTTCTCTTCTGATGTTTCCGTTTATGACCTGCTTGATGGTCAGTAGTATTGTTTTCTGAGGAGAGGTGCTTGTAAACTTCAGATTCTACACTGTATGAGCCAGAGTTATTTTCTTGCTGATTAAGGCTCAAGGGTACTGGTTTTTCTGGGAAACAGTCTCTGGTGAGTTGACAGTAGCTAATAGAATCTAGTCTCTGTTTGCTATCATGAGCTGGTAAGCAATGAGGTAACTGGTTTTCCACTACTTGTGAAATACTATATGGTCCTGAATAGGTCTGGAAAGTCTCACATGGGAGCTTTTGCTCCAACATTCTATGTCTGGGTCTGACATCAACCATTTCTCTGTTCTTGTGTGTTTCTACAGCGCTATCTCCTATCTTTCTGAAACAAGTTTTTGGCTCTAGTCCTCTAGCTTTCTGCACTTTTATGTAATCTTCAAGTTCATCTTGGAAAGAATCATATGTCCTCTTTGAATGGGTTGGTAACCACTGAGGTAACTGGCTTTCCACTGGTGAAATATGGTATGGTCGTTGGTAGGTCTGGGAAGCCTCATGTGAAAATCTTTGCTCACACATTCTTGATCTGGGTCCAGAATCAACCATTTCTCTGTACCCACGAGTATCCACAGAGTTCTCTCTCATCTTTCTGAAACAAGTCTTTGGATCTAGTCCTCTGGCTTTCTGTACTTTGATGTAATCTTCAAGTTCATCTTGGAAAGAGTCATATGTCTTCTTTGAATGAGGTAACTGCTTTTCCATTGCTTGTGAAATATTGTATGGTGCTGGGTATGTTCGGAAAGTCTCAAATGGGAGTCTTTGTTCAAACATTCTATGTCTGGGTCTGGAATCGACCACTTCTCTGTATCTGCGGGTTTCCAAAGAACTCTCTTCCATCTTTCTGAAACAAGTCTTGGTCTCTAGTCCTCTGGCTTTCTGCACATTGATGTAATCTGCACACTCATTTTGGTAAGAGTCTTGTGTCTTCCTTGAATTCTTCACTAGATTGATAACAATGGATTCTCTGTAAAGAAGACAGCAGAAAATTCTCATTAGATTATTTTATTCTAAATATTTTATTTGTTCTTAAAAGTATTAGTCTGAAAAAACAAAAACAATACCCAAACAAATTTTAAAAACCTACTTCGTTATAAAAGCTATAAATTGTGAATTTTTATGCCAAAAAAGCAGCATGGACAGTGAGAACCTACCCATTATAAAGCCATAAATCATGACTTTTTATGCCCCCCCAAAAGGAGCATGGAAAATGATATATCTCCTAGGCACCTCACAATTTTTATGCAAAAAAGAAAAGGAAATTTCCTCTGGCCTGGGATGAAAGGGAAGACGGGTATAAAGTAGCACATATATCTGATGTTGTTGTAGCACTAAAAATGTTAAGGCATGTTGGAATGTATGGGTAGGGACTAATAATATTTAATGTCCTGACAGACGCTCTGATTTGAATGTCATACCGTTTTTAAAGTTTTCGTTAGTTCCTTATATACATCTTATAAATGTGATATGTGTTTATTCTGTAACCTTGAGATTTTTAAAAATCTAAATTATAAATCTAGCCAGGTGTGGTGTGTGTGCCTGTATTCCCAGCTACTGAGGTTGAAGCAGGAGGATCTCTTGAGCCCAGGAGTTTGAGGCTGTACTGCACTATGATGGAACCTGTGAATAGCCACTGGGCTCCACCCTGGGCCAGAGAGCAAGAACCCATCTCTGAAAAAAGGAATGTAAATGTAGGTTAATTGGGTAAGTCAGACAATTTAGCTTCTAAGTATTCGGATACAAATAATAGAAATATTTTCTACTAGAATAAAACAATGTAACAGAAAGAATACGTCTTGATTTTATTTTATTCATTTTATTTTATTTATTTTCTTGAGACAGGGTCTCACTCTGTTGCCCAGGTTAGAGTGCAGTGGTGTGATCATGGTTCACTGCAGCGTCAACATCCTGGACTCAAGTGATCCTCCTACCTTAGCTACCCAAGTAGCTGTGACCATGGGTACATGCCACTAAACCTGGCTAATTTTTCTTTTTTCTTGGGTAAAGATAAGGTCTCACTATGCTGCCCAGGCTTGACCTCAAACTCCTTGGCTCTTCCTCCCACAGTGCTGGGATTACGGGCATAAGCCACCAGGCCTGGCTCTATGTCTTGACTTTAAAAGCATCAATACAAAGATAAATAGTCAAATACCCTTTGCTACCTGAACTACCCAATCTCCAACTGTCCATTCAATTCTCCTCTCCTTGAAATAACAGAATAAAATGGACTAAATATTTATTGAACTCCCATTATGTGCCAGGGCAGGCACCTTACACATATTATATTTCATCATAACAATCTTATATAAGAACTCACCAAAGTTACACACTCGGTAGAAAAATGGATCTGGTATTCTAATCCAGGTCCATCTAATAGCAAGACCTCTGTTCTTAACCACTATACATCACTGGAAAAATGGTGACTGGGTCACTGAATCCCTGGAACCAAGCCAACCTTCCAGAAATTCTCTGCATTTGTGTGGTTAGTGTGAGAGTGATCCTTTAGCATCTCTCCAAAGAACACTGCTCTCTAGTCAGGAGGGGTGCCAGTTAGCCAGGTTTGCCAGTATACTATCATTACTAGAACTAAAACTAGAACCCCTGAGGGACGCTAGTATGCAATATGTTACAAATATTGCCAACCATACCCAGGTTTAACTCATAGGGGCATGAATGCCTAAGAAGTTTGTAAAATACATCAAAGAATGCTTGACTAGAAGCTCTGGTCTTTGGCATCATAGGAAAATTTTGGCAAAAATACTTACTTAATTTGATGTTCACTTCCTTGCATGTGGGACCGGAACATATCTAAAGATGTAAAAGCAATACTACAAATATGGCAAACATAGGTTCTCATACTAAATGCTGAAAAAACAAAGAGTTCAAGTTAAGAAGGTCAGTATAAATACATTTAGAATCACATAATGTTAGAACTGGACAAGAATTTATTAGAGACCATCTACTTGACATTTTCCAATAAAGATGGGGCCCAGAGAGGTCAAATGACTTGGTCAAAGTCGATCAAGTTAGTAGTAGTGTTAGCCTCTCAGAGCCCACCCTCTTAATTGAATGCCCAGAATTCTTTACACCACACCATACTGCTTCTCTAGCTTAACTTCTTCCCTAAGAATCTGCTATCTGTCTACTTACTGTTGCTACATGGAGGTGCAACAGGCACCTGAAATTTAGCATGGCCAACCAACCTTTGCCTCTGAATCTCTTAACCAGTCTCTTTTTGTTTGCCCCAACTCTGTTTCCACCCAACCAAAACCTGAAACGTCCCACAACATTAAAAACAAATAAAGGCAAATTTTTTACTCTCTTACCTGAGATCACTGCAGTGCCTTAGTTACCAAAAGTAATTTCCACAGATTTTAGAAAGGAGAGAGGTTCAGTGAGCCCCACTCTCAGGATAAAAGCTGAAAGCAAAATTCTAAAACAAAACTACTAGTTACCACTTCAAAAGAGTCAAAAGCTATACACTAGGAACTATATAGTAACTGGCACACTATTCTGCTTTGTAGGTAGAATTAGAAGCAAGGGATACATTAATTTTTTAAAAATCTCATCACCCTTCCACTTTATCTTTGATCAAAAGAAGCAAATTAATACATTTCATAAGCCAAATATGAAATCGTTCTGACCCTAGGGAGGAGGAAATAAATTGGTACCTGCAAAGATTTTAGGGACAACCACGGTAATCTTCTTTTAAACCAAAAAGTGACCTAATCATTTAAAAGAAGCTAAATTAATTATTATCAAGTATATTGGCCTTGTCTGAGCAAAGACTATTCATAGAAACAGGAGACTGCTTGCAAGGGGAAAGAAAGATGCTGACTCTGAAGAACATGAGGCTGCACACTACTGGCTATTGCGGGCCCAGGAAAACTCAGCAGGTTATGTCAAAATATGAATGAAATGTTCCCTCAAAACTATCCTTTTCTATGCTCTAATTTCATGCATACTAAGTCACTTTCTGATTATAATTGGTTTTTCATATTCTTTGATACCAAGAAAAGGATACCCTGGATGACAGACATCAAGAAAAACTAGGAAATGGAAATATGTATCTCCTCTTACCATAAATCAATACCAGAATGACAATACAATAACTTAAAGTACAATGTTTCCCAGACTTCTCTGATAAAAATCAACTGGGGTGTCAGTTAAAAATATAGATTCCCAGGCTCTCCCCTGGAGAACATGATTCAATGTTTCTGGGGCAGGGACAAGAAATTTCTATGATCACAAATATGGCAAATGATTATCACAGGCTTTGTGAGAAACATTAAAGTAACATCCTTCCAGTTAGTTATTTACCAGCCACTTTCAAGTTTGTTTGTGGTTAGTGAGTCCCTGATTTCAGGCTGATCATCTTGAAGATTTTGGATTTCTTGCAAAGTTAAGGACTAAACCCAGGAGAGTACATATTCACAACAACCTCTTTCAGGAAATTCTTACCATCTTTTACAGGTGCTGGAACTTAGGCTCAGATTAACTTTGCCAATACCATATATTTTGAGGGTACCCAAGTTGTGCAAGATAAGCAGGAGTCCTGGTTTCCTCTGGATTAATGGTTCTCAATGCTGGTTACACATTAAAATCATATGGAAAAATTTAAAAATATTGATGTTACAGCTCCATGTCAGACCAATCAAATCAGAATCTCTAGGAGTGGAATTAGGCACCCTTACTTTTTGAAAGCTTTACATATGATTTAACTGTGCAGCCACTGTTGAGCACTTGCCCTAGATCAAGCTTGTCCAACTTGCAGCCCACAGGCCACATGTGGCCCAGGGGGCCTTTGAATGTGACTCAACACAAATTCACAAACGTTCTTAAAACATTATGAGATTTTTATGTGATTTTTTTAACTCGTCAGTTATTGTTAGTGTTAGTGTATTTTACGTGTGGCCCAAGATAATTCTTCTTCCAATGTGGCCCATGGAAGCCAAAAGATTGGACACCTCTACCCTAGATTATTGAGCTAATAATCTTCATTATGACTATAAACTCAGATTATATTTCAGAGTTTTTACATATTTATTTAGTGCTTATAAAGTATACTGTATACAGTGTTCTCCTCTGTTCCTGCTTTGTGTCTCCACAAACTACATCAGAAATAATATTCTAATAGAGGTAACATAGAGGTTTAGAAGAGCTGCCCGTCATGTATTAAAGATCCAGAGGCATTTCTAGAACTGTAGTCTGATTACCATTACCTTAGCCCTTGGCTTTTTCACATACTGATGTTCTTTATCTTTTTCTAGGATTCAGACATCTCAGAAAATGATATATAAAAGTTGTGTAAACCTTTCTGTGAAGATATGAAACCTATTTATGTCCCCAAGGTCAGAATTCCTGACTGAATCCTCCTGGGGCCTGCCTCCATTCTGTTTCTTATACTCTCCACTCTTTTATTTCAGAGACTATTCCGAGGTTCTGTTCTGTTCTTGGCTGTTCTGCTCTCAGCCCTTCTAGGATTCCTTGTTTCTGAGTTCTCCCAGAAACTCAGGCTCCTTTATAGCTTGTACCCTTCAGAATCTTCACTAACCTGAAACTTGTGGGGCCTACTCTTCCCCTAATCATAACCCTATCTCATAAGTCTCTGAACTAAGGTCTTTGTTTTCAAAGCATAAATTGGGAAAGTGCATGTCTAACACTATTTTCAATCTTGGCTCCATATAAAAATCACTTAGGGAGTTAAAAAAGAGAACACAAAACATGAACATGTAAGTCCCAGAGATGGTAATTTAATTGATTGGAGGGATGCCCTGAGCAATGGGAGTTCTAAAAGCTCCTTACATGATTCTAATTAGTCAAGGTTGAGAACCACTGGTCTAACATCTTAAACGGGGAAAACCCAATTGAGAGCTGCACATAATCAAAACTGTAGCTGTCGGGAAGAATTGCTAATGGACGCTGGGTTTAATACCTAGGTGATAGGATGATCTGTGCAGCAAAACCACCATGACACACATTTACTTATATAACAAATCTTCACATCTGCGCATGCACCCATGAACTTAAAATAAAAGTTGGAAAAAAACTGCATGTGAATATCGGATTTATGTTATAAAGAAAAATAGAAAATGTCCAATTTACCTATTTTAAAATTATGACGGGACAAAACATTTTTACAAAACTAACATTTGTTACAAACCTATTCTGTGATGGGTACTATATATACTACTTCAGTTTATTATTATTCAATCCTGTAGAGTCACATTATTTTCATTTTATACCAGAGGAATCTGTGGTGCAACTTGGCAAGTGACTATATCTCCAAATCTATGTTTATCCCTCTATACAACACTGACTCTCAATAAACAATTTGCAAATATGAATTGAGAAAAAATTATGTCCTCATTACCATATAAAGCACTAAGAAGGATACTGAAGAATAAAATATAATCTTTTGTCTCAGAGAAGCTAATTCCCTTGAGGGGCTATAATTGTATCAATTGTCAATGAACAGTAAAGCCTATGAGAAATCAGAGAAAGGGGAGAACACAAAGAACTAGAACAGTAAGAGAAGTTGTGATGGATCTTTGAGGACAGAAAAGATTTGAATTTGTAAGAAAGCAGGTAAGGGCATTCCAGGGGATGAAACTAATATCAAGTATGGCAGAGACAGAAATCAGCACAATGTGTTGAATCCAAATAATCGGTTTAACAAACACTGAATACCTATGTGGCACCAAACATCAGGTTAGACGCCAGGGATACAAGATGAATGAAACAGCCAAGTTGTTCACAAATCCAGTGTGAGAAAGATACATGAACAAAAAATTTCAGTCTCACTTGGTAAAAGTAAGAGAGGTATGTTTAAGAGGTATGCGAGCACAAAGAAGCAGGGGCACTTAGCATAATACGGGGGTCTGAAAAAGGCTACTGGAAAAGATAATGTCTTAGCTAAACTTGGAGGGATGATGAATAGTTAACCTGAAAAGAGTTGAGAAGAGTGTTTTAGGTACAAAAATTCATGAAAACAGCATAGAAGTGCTTACAGGAACTTCTTAAAATTTGGAATTGTTGTAGAGTAAAACATAAGGGAAAGAGATGGGAAGAGGCAAAATGGGTCAGATCAAAGAAAGACTTATATGTTATGCTAAGGAGCCTAAATTTTTTATTTTGTGCTTTGGGAAACCTCGAAGTGGTTTATGTATTAAGTGACGTGGTTGGTCAATTGTGTGTTTTAGATGAGTCTCTTCTGTGGCTGCAATACAAAGGATTCATTAAAGAAGAGTAAGCCTAGAAGTAAGGAGATCAGGCAAGACATAATGAGGACATGGACTAGATGGGTCTCAGTAGGGGTAGAAAGAAGCAGGGAGATTGGTATAACATTTAACTTTAAAACTGGCAAAAGTTAGTGACAGAATGAATGTGACGGATTGGGGAGAGGAAAGAATCTAGAGAAGTCTAAAATAATTCCCAGAAACCTAATTTGGTAAGTGGGTGGGTGGTGATCCCATTAACTGAAATTGGAACTTCAGATGTATGTGTTGTTTTAATGGGTGGGAGAGTAGGCAATGGTGAATAGTGTAAGTTTGAACACAGGGTCTAAGATATCTACAAAACTTTCATGTAAAGGTGTCCAACAGGCAGTTATATACAGGAGTATGAAAGGCAGAAGATAGGTCAGAGAGATTTTGGAGATGTCAGAACATGGGGGTGGACAGTCAAAATAATCAGAGTGGATGAAATCTCCTGAAGATAATGTATGGGTAGGCACAGGAATAGCAACATACTGATAAAACCCTGGAGAATGCCATTCTTTAAAGAAAGATGGTAGAGAAAGATGAGCCTATGAAAAGTCCACCAAAGCAAAGGACAGCAAATTATAAGAATGAACAGGAGACAGTGATGTCAAAGGAGCTAAATAAAGACGTTCATTGGACTTACAAATTTAGAAGTCACTTTGCCACTGTGAGTAGTAGTTACAGTGAGGTGGTAGACTGGTGGTATGAAGGCTGAGGGAATAAGTGCCAAAGAATGGCAGTGAGTTGAGTAAATAATAAGTGGAGACGGTAAGAGTGGACTACATTTTAAAAATAACTTGGTTAAGAAGGGAAGGGGAGAATGTAGTAGTTAAAGGAGAACTCAGGGTTACAGGAGGATTTAGTTAAACCAAGATACTTGGTAGTAATCCACATCTGATGGCCAAATTTTTCTTGATGAAATCACAAAGGAGCTTGTCTGAGAAGTGTGAAGAGAAGGAGTGTAGAGCAGGGGAAGAGAGTCTTGAAGAATGATATAGGTTTAAAATTGTTGCTAAGGGGAAAGTGAAGGAAAAGGAAACAGATTAAGTAAGACTAAAGGCCCAAAGAGGTTAGGTACCAAGACTCTGAAAACATACCCAATCTCTATACTTTATAATTTTCCACAGCATCACTCAGTAGGCTTTATGCAGAAGTAGAAGATGTAGAGGGTGGAACTGATCCAGGGTTGAAATCCTGCTACTAGGGAGTGAGGGAATAAAAATGAGGTACAAGTAAGCTTTCCAGAAGGTTGTTACAGCATTAAGGTGTGAGGTGATGGTAGCAGAAATGTAATGAATGGCTACAGAAAGGAGAAATAGTTCTAAGATTTGATAAGATTTGCTAATGGATAGGATATAGATAATTAAGTAGTCAAAGATAGCCTCAAAGATTCAAGTGTAGGTGACTAATAAACATTGGAACTACTAGCGAAGACAGAAAACTTGGGAAATTCAAGTTGACTGTAGAGAAAATTATTAATTCCGTTTTAGGGATGTTGAGTTATAGGTGAAGGTGAGGCATCTGAGTGCAATAATGGGGCCAAAAATTAGTAAGATAAACAAAACAAATACAATAAATAAAAAATACATACATACTTTAGTTCCATATCGTTATGGTAGCCATTCCTGTGCTAATAAGATCTGAGCTGGATGAGGGACATGAAGAAAGCAGTGAGAATGATGAAGAAAAAGAGAAAGATTAGATATGGGAGAAACATATATAAACAATAGCAGATGGAGAGGAAGGCAGACAGAAGAAAATGGGTGATGAGTGAAACAGTTAAGGTGGCATATGTTAAATTATTACCACTTGCTCACTTGTAATGAGGGCATCTGCTGTTACTGTTCTTTGAAATTCTCGTCACCTAGTTAAAATTCTCCAGGTATTTTTTAATGTTCAAATGTTTACTGCTTTCAAAATGAAAGAGCCAAGGTAGGGTTGAAAAATCTGTTGAGCTCTAGCTTCAGAGGCTAATGTAAAGTGATTCCAATGACCGGATTAAATTATGCTGATGATCATCCCCTCTCCTCCACCATCAGATGATAATTTCACCAAAATCCTTCTTTCCTCATTCTAATAACATTAAAACTTCAGGGTGCCAAAATGGCCCCCTCATTTAGAAGTGACAGGAGTACACACACTTCTCATAGTTAACTCAGTTCAAATTTACCTAATGCTACAAAATTAGAAGCCCCTTATTTCAGATACACTCAACCTAGCAACAGGAAAAATACCTTAACAAGTGAAAGTTGTCATTTCTCTAAACATATACTCCTACTTTCAGAAGCCCTAGCACTTGTATTTCTACACTTGCCTAAATCAACATTCTTCATAATCCTAGATAAAAACACGTATCTCTATGTAACTTTCTGGGATATGCTGAATCACACTAAGTAGAAACCTGAAAGAGCAGAAAACAGAATAAGCACTCAACAAATAAAGATAATTAATAGTTATCTGATGCATATATTAAGCTAATCTCTATTGAAGTGGTCCTATTTCTGTGCGAGTTTCTATCTATAGCACTGGAAATATAGATGAATTAGATGAAGTCCCTTGCCTCAAAGACCTTACATTCTAATTGGAGACAGACACATGGAGAGATACTTAGAAATGCAGTTTAAGGAAGCACATAAGATTAACCTTGAAGTAATTGAATGAGTGGGAGTTAGCCAGGGGAAGTGTTATAGGGATATTCCAGACAAAGTGGCAGCATGAACGAGGGCATAGACACAAAAAACAGGGTAATAGTTTCTGGAAACCACATGTAGTTTGCAGGTACTGACCCACATAGATCATGCCAGGAAGTAGCAGGGGATAAGCCTGGAGAAGGCAGGCAGAAACAAGATGGTGGAGAGCTATGAAGCTTAGATTTTATAATTAGAAGATGAAGGAACAATGAAGGGTTTTAAAGAAGGGGAATGACATGGAAATACTTACACTTTAAGTGAAACACTGTAGTGGTTAAATTGGGGGTGGGTTTGGGGAAACAAAACTGGAAGCAGAAAGAGTAGTTAGGAGGTTGTGGCAATCACTTCTCAAAACTTATTCAGTACAAATCACCTACAGATCTTGTTAAAATGCAGATTCTGATTCCGTAGGTCTGCAGTGGGGCCTGAGAGTCATTGTTCTAACAAGTTCCCAGGTGATGCCAATGGTGTTGATCCACAACCCACACACTGAGTAGCAAACCTCTAGGAAAGATCTTGAGGACCTGAACTAATGTGGGAAGCGCAGGGCCGGAGAGAAGGGGAGAGTAGTATTCAGGAGGTAAAAGAGTCACAGCTTGGTGCTTCATTAGATATATGAAGTGAAGAAGGTGGTGTTTGGGGGTTCATAGTTACCTGTGGGTTTCTACTTTGAATGACTAGGTGGATTTGAAATGGCTATGAGGCATCCAGGTGAAGCAGTAGCTGCCATTTGGATATGTGAATCTAATGCTTGACAGAAAGGTCACAAGCATACAGATGAGAAATGAAACCAGGGAAATAGAAATCGTGTTTGTAGAGTGAGGTCAAGGATGAAACCATGGGAATACCTACATCTAGGTAATGAATAAAAAAAGAGCCCATAGAGAAAACAAAAAAGAAACAGAAATAAGAGGAGAAGAACCAGAGCATAAAGAGTTACATATGACAAACAATAGAGCTTCAAGGAGGAGAGAAGAATGAACATTTTCACATGAAGGAGAAAGGCTGGGTAAAGAAAGAACTGAAAAATAATAGTGAGTGGAGGAAAAGAAATGGGTGGAAGAGAGAATATGAAAGGGGAATAAAATACACTAGTAGTGAGAAGGTGCCTGTGGGGGGAAAAATGAAAAAAAAAAATATGGTTAGAAGAGCAAGTGGATCACTCCAGTCAGGATCAGTCTCTTTACTGTGCCTGAATTCTTGCCACTCTTTCTTAGCTCCAAGCCCTTTGGTTCATCCTTTCTTTTTCCCACTTCTATCCATTGAAAATCATCTAAATATATGAAGATTTTTCTGGACCATTATGCTTCACTCATCTAGTTACCAAAAATATGTACATAAAAATGCGCCTGTCGGCTCTTGCAATGAAGTATTATTAACCTAACTAGTTTACACGCTCGCTCCTTTAGGGAACTGTATTCCCAAGAATGACTAGCCTAGCACCAAAGAGACACTTAAAACATACTTAGTAAAAATGATATAACCACATGATATTAATTTAAAATGCTTCCTTATGTATATACGTAAGGATCCTTATTTACCTAAAATAACATGAAACCATGAGAATTCCTATATTTGATTCTAAAATTAAGAGGGGTCATCCAAACCATTCAGGTTCTCATTTCCTAGGAAATGAACAGATCAAGTTAGATGGACTTGTAAGTCCTTATAAAATTCTATGACTCCATGAATACTATCAACCTCTCACTCAAGAAGAGTAAAATGGTATGTAAATAAGCTAGTATGTTTTATAAAATACAAACTTTCTATGAAAAAGTTTTGGGATAATTTTATGTTTACCATTTGCATTTGATTTTGCTGGAAGAGATTTCTCTCTTATTTTGTCTACAAATGTCTCCTTGGCTTCATTTCTTTTGTGTTTTTTTTTCCCAACATAATGTTGTTGAGTCATTACTGGACTATTAAAGGAAGCAGGATAGAGCTTGCAAAATTTGTTCGGATTATTCAAACCCAAATCACTGCTGGGAGAGGAAGGCATAGTCTTGTCTTTAATCCCACCTGGAGGAGGCTTGACAGGAAGGGGCTTCAGGAATGTTGACTCTGCAGAAGTAGTAAGAGGCACTCCTGCTGAAATAGTTGTAATAAGAAGTGATAAACACATTTTCAGATATTAGAACTCATTTATTGTAAAGTACTAGGGAAATTTATAATTCTCTAAAAACCCACTCCCCAGACTTTTTTTTTTCAACAGACAGCTGCTGGATAAAGCATCTAAAGTAAAAAAGAATTTCCTTCTGTGAGAATGGAAATGTGAATATGAATTTGTCACCAAGTTTGATATGAGAAGGAAGTAGTATTCTGTATTAGGCATTGCCTAATTATAGTCATACAGAAATCAATGAAAGTATGATAGCCATCTTATGATTCTTTAAAATTAGTGAGGATAAAACATATGATATTAACTTCTAAGTTAGTCTTTCTTGAGTAACAAAGTAAGGCGTCTATTCATTCTACATTTGTGATGTCTGCATCAGAATAAAATCTATGCAGTTGTTTAAGACTATAAAACTATACATGTTCCTACAATTCCAGTATTTCATAGCTCTTTTATTTATCCTCCTCTCTGAGCTCAAGTTGATAAATTTTGGGAGTGAAGATAAAGCTTTTACAAAATGTTTTTTCTTTTAGGGCACACTGATTCTGTCTATCTTTTGAATGACAGGCAGAAAAAATGTATAAAAATTAGAGACTAAAAAAATAATTCTGGCTTCATTTATTAAGAAAATAAAAGTTTTAATAACATATCTTGTGGCATTGACTTTGCTGGGTAACTATGAGTTCAAAATTGATGAGTTCAAATTATACTATGAGTTCAAAATTGATGTTGGTGAATTTTCCATGCCAGGCATGCCTTAGTCCTAAAGTGTTGAAGCTACAAAGAATGTGGTAAATTATTTATTACAGAGGATTAATCATCTTTTCTTGTTCTAGCACATGCATTTATAAAAATACAAGTTGGGTTTTCCAGGGTATACTCTGCCATCTTGGGCAACTTTGAGTCAGTTTTCTCATATGTGCTGGTGACCCAACATCACCAGAAGAAGGAAAGACGCAATGTTTTTATAATTCCCTGTATTTTCAGGATTTAATATAAAATAAGTACTCAGTAACTAACTGATGATGCTGGTAGTACTTCATATTTACAGGAAGAAACAAATACGCTGTCATAATAGAAAGAGAGTAACTTTTTTTTTCGCCTACAGTTAGTAGGAAACACATAACTACATTATGGTGAAGACACTGATTTGAACACTCATATGAGATAATGTTTTGGAAAATACTAACGCAAAAAAGATGCCAAGGGGAAGAAGTAAAAAGTGAAGATTTTATTATTTGATTAGAAACTGACAAAGCTCCAGCTGCTTACTGTTGTTTCTTTATAGCAGTATAGCAAATCACTTGCTTTTGTTTGAATTTAGTGAACTGAAAAGGAGAGGTCATAACATTTCTTAAAAATCAACTAGCAATTAAAATCTCCATATTAAATGACAAAGACACAGAGATTAACTGGGAAGAAGAATAATAATCAAGTTATTTCAACTGGGGTGAAAGTCTCCCCCAATAAAAAGGATATGGCAGAGTTAGACAAAACATGATAGGCAGATCCTGCATTGAAGATCAAGAGGTGAACGGAACCTTACCCATCTCTGGTTGAAATCCTGATGGAGATGCCTGATCATGTTCCTCCATTAATTGCTTCAGTTTTGTAGCATGGACCTTTCCCACATAGTGAGACTGAGCAATAAGTGGAGAGCTAAACATCATGTTGCAGAGATCACAAAATTTGTTTTTGTCCACTCCTTCATACCTATGCACCTGAAATAGGCACAATCTTGTTAGAAAGATTCAATAACTCAAAGTTTAGATTACAATACCAACACACATCACTCACCTGAAAATTCTCAACATGCATCTTCATTTTCTTACCAGGCACTTCATTTTGTTCCCCATGCATTTGAAAATAAAAACTAACATTTTGAGCATGTTTTTCACCCTGAAAAAAGATATAATATGACTTTGTTTATTCAATAAGAGTCATTCAAAATTTACACCTTTCTGAATTTGAGGATGGCACTCATGTGTGTTATGTTAATATATTTAGTCAAACTTGGTACAGACACATGATTTCAAATCTCTAAATGTCAGTTAAAATGAAAATAATGCTAAATTTAGAAGCCAATAACTTTTAGATTCTTGTTTTTGAAATGGATTCCTAGTTGCTGCCCAATATCAAATATCTTCTTTTTACTTAGTTACAGATCTTGAGCTACGTACCCAGTTAAAAGACTATGTTTTTCAGCCTTCCTTTCAGTAAGATGTATCCATGTAACTAGATTCTGGTCAATAACATATAATTTGAAGTGTTATGTAGAACTTCTGGGAAGCCTCCTTAAATGACTGGGCCATAAGCCCTTATTCTACCCTTCTTCCTTACTGCTTTTGGAATTAAGATACAAAGGATGGAGTTCCAACAGTCATCTTTGGACCATGGTGGACATTGAGGAGGAAAACCAGTTCATCAGAGCAGAAAGACAGAAAATGCCCGCCGGGCATGTGGTGGCTCATGCCTGTAATCCGAGCACTCTGGGAGGCTGAGGTGGGCAGATTACAAGGTCAGGAGTTCGAGACCAGCCTGACCAACATGGTGAAACCCCGTCTCTACTAAAAATACAAAAATTAGCTGGGCATGGTGGTGTGCTCCTGTAATCTCAGCTACTCAGGAGGCTGAGGCAGGAGAATCACTTGAACCCAGGAGGTGGAGGTTGCAGACAGCCGAGATTGTGCCACTGCACTCCAGCCTAGGCAACAGAGTGAGACTCTGTCTCAAAAAAAAAAAAAAATGCCTAGGTCCCTGATAATGTTATAAAGCTGTCATATCAGCCCTCTACTACCTCCCTTGCAAATTCTTTTATGTGAGAAAAGAAATCCTTCTGGGTTTAAGAGACATTAGAAATAATCTCTAACAAACATATAATCAAATATGTAAGAATAACTAAGATGTTGGTGTAGGGGGAAGGGAAACTAACATTTCCTGAGCACATAATGTGAGATAATCACTCTCTCTACAGAATTTTATTTATTTTTAAAATTTAATTTAATTGTATTTTTCCATAAGTTATTAGGGTACAGGTGGCATTTGGTTACATGAGTAAGTTCTTTAGTGGTGATTTGTGAGATTTTAGTGCACCCAGTACCCGAGCAGTATACACTGTGCCATATTTGTAGTCTTTTATCCCTCGCCTCCCTTCCACTCTTCCCCCCAAGTCCCCAAAGTCCATTGTATCATTCTTATGCCTTGCATCCTCGTAGCTTAGCTCCCACATATCAGAGAGAACATACGATGTTTGATTTTCCATTCCTGAGTTACTTCACTTAGAATAATAGTCTCCAATCTCATCCAGATAACTACAAATGCTGTTAATTCATTCCTTTTTATGGCTGAGTGGTATTCCAGTGTATATATACCACAGTTTCTTTATCCACTCAGTGACTGATGGGCATTTGGGTTGGTTCCACGATTTTGCAATTGTGAATTGTGCTGCTATAAATGCGTGTGCAAGCATCTTTTTCGAATAATGACTTCTTTTTCTCTGGGTAGATAGCCAGTAGTGGGACTGCTGGAGAAAATGATAGTTTTACTCTTAGTTATTTAAGGAATCTCCACAATGTTTTCCATAGTGGCCGTACTAGTTTATATTACCACCAGCAGTGTAGAAGTGTTCCCCGTTCATCACATCCACACCAACACCACTGTCATTTGATTTTTTGATTATGGCCATTCTTGCAGGAGTAAGCTGGTATCACATTGTGGTTTTGATTTGCATTTCCCTGATCATTAGTGACGTTGAACATTTTTTGTGTTTGTTGGCCATTTGTTGCCATTTGCATATCTTCTTTTGAGAATCATCTATTCATGTCCTTAGCCCACTTTTTGATGGGATTGTTTGTTTCTTACTGATTTGTTTGAGTTTGTTGTAGATTCTGGATATTAGTCCTTTGTCAGATGTACAGATTGTGAAGATCTTCTCCCACTCTGTAGGTTGTCTGTTTACTCTGCTGACTGTTCCTTTTGGTGTGCAAAAGCTCTTTAGTTTAATTAGGTCCCAGCTATTTATCTTTGTTTTTATTGCATTTGCTTTTGGGTTCTTGGTCATGAAATCCTTGCCTAAGCCAGTATCTAGAAGGGTTTTTCCATTGTTATCGTCCAGAATTTTTATAATTTCAGGTCTTAGGTTTAAGTCTTTAATCCACGTTGAGTTGATTTTTGTATAAGGTGAGAGATGAGGATCCGGTTTCATTCTCCTACCTGTGGCTAGCCAATTATCCCAGCACCATTTGTTGAATAGGGTATCCTTTCCCCAACTGATATTTTTGTTTGCTTTGTTGAAGATCAGTTGGCTTTAAGTATTAGGGTTTATTTCTGAGTTCTTGATTATGTTCCATTGGTCTATGTGCCTATTTTTACACCAGTACCATGCTATTTTGGTGACTATGGCCTTATAGTATAGTTTGAAATCAGGTAGTGTGATGCCTCTAGATTTGTTCTTTTGCTTAGTCTTGCTTTGGCTATGTGGGCTCTTTTTTGGTTCCATATGAATTTTAGAATTGTTTTTTATAATTCTGTGAAGAATGATGGTGGTATTTTGATGGGGATTGCCCTGAATTTGTAGATTGCTTTTGGCACAGAATTTGTAGATTGCATTTTCACAGTATTGATTCTACCCATCCATGAGCATGGGATATGTTTCCATTTGTTTGTGTCATCTATGATTTCTTTCAGCAGTGTTTTGTAGTTTTCCTTACAGAGATCTTTCGACTCCTTGGTTAGGTATATTCCTAATTTTTTTTTCTTTGCAGCTGTTGTAAAAGGGGTTGAGTTCTTGATTTGATTCTCTGCTTGGTCGCTGTTGGTGTATAGAAGAGCTACTGATTTGTGTACATTAATCTTGTATCCGGAAACTTTGCTGAATTCTTTTATCAGTTCTAGGGGCTTTCTGGAGGAGTCTTTAGGGTTTTCAAGGTGAACGATCATATCATTGGCAAACAGTGAGTTTGACTTCCTCTTTACAGACTTGGATGCCCTTTCTTTCTTTGTCTGATTGCTCTGGTTAGGACCTCCAGTACTATGTTGAAGAGGAGTGGTGAGAGTGGGCATCCTTGTCTTGTTCCATTCCTCAGACGGAATGCCTTTCAACTTTTCCCTATTCAGTATTATATTAGCTGTGGGTTTGTCATAGATGGTCTACATAATTTTAAAATGTGAAATATATCCATTGTATAGGAAAGAACAGGAAACAATATAATCGAAACCCATACCCACTATTCAGTTTTAACACTTTGTTGCATTTCTCTCAAATTTCCTTTAAAAGAGGTAAAATTTTACAGATACAATCCTATACCCTCATGCTCACAATCCTTTCTTCCTCTCTCTCTCTTAAAGTTGGTGTACCTGATTTCCTTTCATGCTTTTATTCTTTTACTACACACACGTATCCATAAATAGTTTTATATATTACTGTCTTGTAAAAATTGATTATAAAAAGTGGAATCATTTGATACATATTCTTTCCAAATTGCTTTTTAAAACTCAGTATTTTATTTATGAGATTTATTGATATTGATACATATAGCTCTAGTTCATTCATGCTATAATATTCTACTCCATATGCTACCTATCCAGTTCCCTGTTTAGGACAATTATGTTTCAGTTTATTTTGCTAACACAAGCATTGCTGCAATTAACATATATAAATAGATCTCCCAATATACAAGTTCAACAGTTCCTTTAGAATAGATACCTAGAAGTTGAATTCTTGGCCTATAAGGAGTGTGGATTTTCAACTTTACCAGGTATAAAATTTTGAAGCAGTTTACATCTCCAAATGTAGCGATGAGAGTGTTTGTTTCCCTATATTATCTTGAAGTGTTGTTATTAGATTTTAATTTTTGCCAGTATTATGGTTCTTATATGATAGTTTATTATTTTAACTTGCATGTCCTATGTGATCACTAGTGAAGCTGAGTATCTATGGACTGTTCACATCACTTTCCCATTTTTCTATTTGCTTTTGTTCTAATTGATTTGTAGTCCCTTCTATATTCTAGACACGAATCCTTCGTTAGTTACACAGGTTATAAATATCAACTAATGTGTGGCATATATTTTTAATTTAGTTTATGATTTTAAAATTTTTAATGTCATATAAATTTCTTCTACAGATATTGTGACTCATTTGAAAGCTGTGACTTATTTTAAAGGTGAAATTGTTGTAGATATAGGAAACCAGGCCAATACAATAAAACAGGATAAAAGCCTCAAAATAAATCAATATATATGTGGAAATTAGCATACAATAGAGGTGTCACTACAAATCAATGAGGTAAGGATGCACTATACAATAAATAGTGCTGGAACAACTGGTTATCCATATGAAAAACCTGTTGTCACCCTCCATACAAGAAAATCAATACCAGATGGATTATAACATAAGAAGTAAATCTTCAAAGTTTTAGAAGAAAATAGAGGAAAGTATATGACAAAAGTGTATAGAATGGTTTATTAAACACATAAGCACAGACACAAAAGAAATATTAATACAACCTCATTAAAATTCAAAACTTCTGCAATACTGTTATATTTTACAATACTATACTGAGAGAGTCTGTTTATCTTTTTTGTAAAAATGCATGTGTATATGTGTGTGTGTGTGTGTTCAGAAATCATATTGGAATCACAGAAGCAAAAGAGAAATTCAATAACGGTTAACTACAAGTGACAGAATTATAATTTATATTTATTTTCTTGTATTTTTGCCTATTTTCTAGACTGAACAGTACTTTATGATTCCATAAAAAGCTGTTTTTCTAATATAAATTAAAATGGTCCAAATGGATAAATTGTACTTATCACAGAGCCCCTTGACTGTCTGTCTCTGTTACTAATTCTAAATCTTTGATCTATGGAGTCTAAAGATGTGCTAGGCACTCTCATACATTTGATTTCACTTAATTCTCACAAGTATAGTAAGAGGTTTTTACCACTCTCATTTTACAGGTCCAAGAAACATGCTCAGAAAGGTAAAGTGACTTGCCAAAGCTTATGTAACTAGTCAATGGTGGAATTAAGACTTAACCCTACCTCCTCTCAATCCACAGTCACACAATTTCCCTATCTGTAATTATAGTAAATTAATTTCAACCAACATTAGGACTAAAATATAATTACCAATAAGATTAGCAATGGGAAGAACAAGATGAGATGTTTAAAAAAGTAGAACTGGCATTACATTAGTTTTAATTGAATGTATCTAGTATTTTTGGTAACCTAGATACAAGATATGAAAGAAATCCAACAGCTCATCAGATGATGTAGAAACATGAAGCAACACCAAATGAAGGGAAAGAACACTGGATATGAAATCAGAAGAAATCATTTTTAGGCTTAGTCATACCAGTGACTAGCCATGGAGAAGTATTAACCCTCTTGGTCTCAGTTTTCTAATCTATAAACTAAGAGAGTAAGGACATTAAACATTCTCTCTTTTAGCTCTAGGATTCTACATTCCTGTGTCTAAAAACATGTGGTTCAATCAAGTGCAAGATTGGTTCGTTTTGTTTTTATAGTCTTCATTTGCTGTAAAGGAAGACTCTGGGAGTTCTACATAATATCCCTTGATTCACATTAATAGTTTCCTATGCAAGCTTCATAATGCCTCACTTGTATTTAATACAAGGGTGGATGGCTTGATGGATGCAAAGGGAGTGGTGTGAAGAGAAGAAAACAAGCTTTGGAGTAAAAAGACTGAGTTGAAATCTGAATTCCCCAAACTTAAAGTAGTATATTACCATCCCTTTCTGAGCCAGTCTCCTCATCCATCAAAGGAAAATACTACTACCTTTTTCACAGGATTCTCATAAGAATCAAGTAAGATGACTTACAGGAAGTTTACTTGCTACATTTAAAAACCTGCTTTAGACCCTATTTCCATTATTTTTAACCTACCTCATAATGTGAAATTCTTTGTGATTCAAACTGTAGCATCACTCCACATACTTGACAAAACTTATCTGTAAAAAGTTCAGCCTTTTCCTGTTCATTCCAAATGGCATCTGTGAATAAAAAAGGGAAGATAAATATATCACATTAATAAATATTTAGAGGTATCATTTTTCATTCCTCAACTATATATGATTTCATATGACACTTCAAATTTGAGTGCTTGTGAGGCTACAGTAACAGCTTTTTGTTCTAGTGTGCAATTTAATATGCACATACTAAGTATCCCTCTAATGTCAGATATGGCAAGAGTTATTTATTTAGTATGGTAAGTCTAGGCAATGGCATTCTAAAGGAATCATTGTGGGGACACCAGTAACTTCATGAGCTTCATGGAATGACTTGGGACACCAGTAATTAAAGGCTGGATTTAAAAACCCAGCCTTGGCAAGGTGCGGTGGCTCATGCCTGTAATCCCAGCACTTTGGGAGGCTGAGGTAGGAGGACCACTTGAGGCCAGGAGTTTGAGACCAGCCTGGGCAACACAGCAAGACACAATCTCTAAAAAAATAGAAATAAAAATTAGCTGGGCATGGTGGCACGCGCCTGTGGTCCTAGCTACTCCAGAGGCTGAGATGATCACTTGAGCCCAGGAGGTCGAGGCTGCAGTGAGCTATGATTGTGCCTTCCAGCCTGAGTGACAGCAAGACACTGTTTCAAATAAACAAACAAACAAACAAAAAACAAACCTGAAAACCAACCAACCAAACAAAAAACAGCCTTGATATTTTGTGTTTAACAGCAGACAATCCTAAGAAATGCTTTGTTTTAGGACTGTCATTTGTCACAGGATTCTCGTTAAGAATCAAGAGATTTTTTACCACTCTCATTTTACAGGTACAAGAAACATGAAGCTATGCCTTCAATGTTATCTAGAAATCACAAGAAACCACAAACTATCTTTGCCCATAGTGGGCAAACATCTTTCATCATTGTACAAACACTAGCCTACTAATGTGGCCAAACAGGTCTCACACAAGCCTCTCAAAGCTATAATGTAATGTTCATACACATATCTAGAAATGTATGCTATAGTGTTTCTCACTGTAATAAATAACACATGCCAAAACTTTCTGCATTTACACTTGAGGTCTATAGTGTCATCTAAAATTCTTAAGAACTACAATGTATTCTGCCAAAGTTTATCCATTTTTTATACAGTATGAGTCACAAACATCAAAATTCTCATTGTTATTTGGCTATCAAAGTGATTAAGTTGGTACACATGCTTTCACAGAGAGATGCCAATTACTTATTAAATGAATAAAAAGCTGTAGAACAAACACAATACATCCAATTCCCAATACTAACAAAAATTAAATATATGCACATATATGCACAGAAAAATCTGGAATAAAATAAACCGAATTTAAAAATGGTTAACTCTGGTAAGTGGGCCTAGAAAAGGAACAAGGAGAGACAACTTAATGTTTAACTCTCTGTACAACTGTCTTAATTTTTGTTAAAAGCATGCAGGACTTTCGAATTAAAAAACGATTAGGACGGACATCATCAAGATGGTAGAATAGGAATCTTCAGCACT
The DNA here is from genome assembly GCF_028885625.2 of Pongo pygmaeus. Classification (NCBI taxonomy): domain Eukaryota; kingdom Metazoa; phylum Chordata; class Mammalia; order Primates; family Hominidae; genus Pongo; species Pongo pygmaeus. Next base: position 105,968,284 of record NC_072396.2, read on the forward strand.
CATCTCTCTACAGAAACATCAATTAAAATAACTATCCACAAATGAAAATATCTTCACAAGAGCCAAAAAAACTAAAAAAAACTAAAAAAAACAAAACAAATATGTAGGAGATTATATCAGCACCTGGATGTAGCACAGAAATAAGGTGCATTCAAGAAGGTAGGAAAGAGAGTTTTACACTATCAGCATCAGCCCTCTACCAAGCCCAGCATAGAGTGGAGAGAGATACCCTCTGTGTGAGAGAAGGAGAGGGAAGTGAGCACTTAACTTTGATTCCAACTCCAAAACTGGACCCACCCCAGTAATATCCAGTGCTAGGAAGGCCCCCACGGCCCCAGACTTCAGGACAGTACCAGTGGACTCAGCCTCCAGGCCTGCTCCAGTGCCAAGCTGAATCATTCAACCCCAAGCTCCAGGCCTGCACAGTGGACTTGGTCTCCAGGTTACCCCAACGTCAGGCCAACCTCAGCAGTACCATGCCCTCGACCATCTCCAGCATTGGACTAGCTCCCAAGGCTCCTGGCTTCAGGCCAGGGTCAGCCCCAGCACCCGGCCAACTCCCACAGCCCTAGTCATAAGGCTGACACCTGCAGACTCAGCCTCCAGGCCAGCCCCTGGAGGGAGCTAATATAGGCCCCAAGAGGCTGGTACCCACAGACTGAGCCTCCAGGCCCACCCCAGAACCAGGCAGGATCCCACAGCCCTGCCCTCCAGGCTGGCTCCTGTAGCCCTTGCTGGAGCTCCTGCATCTCAGTGTTCCAGCAGATCCAGGGCCCAGGCCAGTTCCAGTAGACCACAGTGCTGGGCTTGCCCCCGTGGACCCAGGTGCCAGGACCATCCCTGTGTGCCCAGGTCCCAGGCTGGCCCTGTGGCTCCAAGACCCACATTAGCCCCCAGGGACCTAGCCTCTAAGCTAGCCCTTGCACACCCAGCCTCCAGGCTTGCTTCTGCAGACTCAGGCTCCAGGCCAGCCCCAGTAGCTCCAGGCATTGGGGTAGCATCCACAATCCTGGACTCCAGATGAGACTCTGGTTACAGGTTCCATACTGGTCCCAGCACCAGGCCCCAGGCTCCAGAGGACCCAGGCTCCAGGCTTATTCTAGAAGACCCAGGGTCCATGCCCACTCCTGTAGACCCCAGTACCAGGCAGGACCCCTTGGACTGAGGCTCCAAGACCACCCCTGCAGACTCAGGCTCCAGGTCTATCTCAGTGATCCCAGGAACCAGGCACCTCAGTGATCATTTCAATAATCCAAGACACCCCAGTGCTAGGCTAGCCTCCATGGACTCAAGCTCCAGGCCCGTGCCAGTGGACCTAGGTGTCAGGCCCATCCAGTGTTCAGCCATCTCCTATAGACTCAGGTTCAAGGCCTACCCCAGCACCAGGTGAGCCCCTGTGGACCAGGCTTCAGGTTGGCTCCTGTGGATACAGGCTCCAGGCCTGCCCTCGTGGACACAGGCTGTAGGCCCATTCCTCAAGACCCAATCAACGGGTCCACCCCAGTGGATTCAGGCTTCAGGCCCAACCCTGAAGACCCAGATACCAGGCCCACCCACCTGCTGACCCAGTTAGCAGGCCAGCCTGCCCAAGGACTCCAGCAACAAGCGCATCAGGGATCATACCAGATGGCCTGCCTGGGAATCTCTGGATGGGCTGACTGGTGAAGGGCTTTCCCAGAAAAATTAAGTCTGCAAAAATTGGAATAAGTCCTTACGTTTCTTTAAATGTGCAGACATTAATGTAAGGCAATGAGAAACATGAAAAACCAAGAGACATACCACCACCACAAGAACAGTTTCTTAGTAGCTGACCTCTATACAAACTGTCTGACAAAGATTCAAAATAACTGTTTTTAGAAATCTAAATAAACGTCAAAAAAATAGAGAATTTAATGAAATCAAGAAAACAGTAAATGACCAAATCAGACATTTAACAGAGGGACTGAAATTATATTTTAAAAGTATCAAATAAATTCTGGAGCTTAAAAATACAATGAATGAAATGAAAAATGTAATAGCATCAACCTCAGAATTGATCAGGCAAAAGAAATAATCTATGAACTCAGATAAGCTATTTGAAAATATACAGTAAGAGGAGAAAAAAAGAAAAGAATGAAAAGGAAAAACTAAAACAGAGCAGGAATACCTATACCTATACCTATATTAGATAGAAACCATTGAAGATATTTATTTTAAAAGTTATGTTAGATATCTTTAGCTAAGTTAATTTTCAATACCATTACATGGACTAAAAAAGCTTACCTTTAAAAGTGCATACTCAAGATAAGAATAAATGTAACTAGAAACGTGTAAAAAATAACAATGAATAGTTACAAATTTATCTCTATTACATATAGTATCACCTCAATCATTTTTGAGATTGTTTTAGAATATATGATTTATCTAACTTCGATTCTAACATCAGCAATGTAAATAAGTTAATTAAAATGCATTTCATGACTTCCCTTTTTCAGGATTAACTACTATGTGCAAATTGAGCATAGTGGTACAATCTTGAACTTCCCATCCATTAAAATCTTTAATAAGAATAAGTAAATATAGAAGGCAGAGCAAGATGGCAGAATAGAAAGCTCTACCAATTGTCCCCCAACCCCACAAGGACACCAAGTTAACAACTATCTACACAGAAAAAAACACCTTCACAAGAACCAAAAATCAGGTGAGAGCTCAAAGCACCCAATTTTAACTTCAGATCACTAAAAGAGGCACTTAAGAGATAGAAAAAAAAAAGGTCCTGAATAGCTGATGCTACCCCTCCCCCATCCCTGCAGCTGCAGCCTGGTGCAGAGAGCATTTCTGGATGCTGGAAGGGAGAACACAGCAATTGTTAGGCAATGAACTCTGTGCTGTCCTGTTAGAGCAGAAAGGAAAACCAGACCAAACTCAGCTGTTACCCAACCAGGGAAGGAGCATTTAAACCAGCCCTAGCCAGAGAGGAGTTGTTCATCCCAGTGGTTCAAAGTTGACTGCCTGCAAACCTTACCTCTGAGGGCCAAAGTGCTCTCAGTCTCTAAGTAAACCTGAAAGGCAGTCTAGGCCATAAGTACTGCAATTTGTAGGCGAGTCCTAGGGCTGAACTAGGCCCAGAGACAGTGGACTGGGGTGAGGGGGCGGGGCACATGACATACTGAGACACCAGCTGGGGCAGCCAAGGAAGGACTGAAATCACCCCTCCCTTAATCCCAGGCTGCATGGTTTGAGGATCCAAAAGAGACCTCTTCCTTCTGCTTGAGAAGAGGAGAGGTAAGAGAGGAGAGGACTTTGCCTTGCATCTTGGTTACCAGCTCAGCCACACAAGGATAGGGCACCAGTCAGAGCTGTGAGGACCCTGTTCCAGGCCATAGCTCCCAGATGATATTTCAAGACACACCCTTAGCCAGAAATGTATTCCCTGACTTGAAGGAAAGGACCCAATCCTTACAGCGTTCATCATCTGCTAACTGAAGAGCCCTTGGGACCTGAATAATCAGCAGTGATACCCAGGAACTACCTTGAGGGCCTTGTTGAGCCTCTGACACTTGCTGGCTTCAGGTGGGGCTCAGCAAATTACCAGCTGTGGTGCTATGGGGCAAAACTCCTTCTCCTTTAGAAAAGCAGAGGGAAAAGTAAAGAGGACTTTGTCTTACCCCTTAGGTACCAACACCACCACAGTGGGGTAGAGCATCAAGCAGGCTCCTGGGGTCCCTGATTCTAGAGTTGACTGTTAGATAGCATTTTTGGGACTGCCCTGGGCCAGAGGCGAGCTCACAGCGCTGAAATATGAGTCCCAAGCCAGGCAGCATTCACCACAAGTGCACTTAAGAGCCCCTGTGCCTTAAGGGAACACCAGTGGTAACCTGGCAGTACACCTTGCCTTGTGGTCAGGGGTGGCCGTGGCTATGGGGTGAGGCTACTCTGCCTTTGGAAAGTGAAGGAAGGATAAGAAAGACTCAGTCTTGTGGTTTGAGTACCAGCTCAGCTGCAATACAATAGAATACCGGGTAGACTTCTAAGGTTTTTTTAACTCTAGTCTCTGACTCCCAGACAACACTTCTAGACTCACCCAGAGATTAGGGGACCTCGCCGCCCTGAAAGGAAGGACACAGACCTGGCTGGCTTTGCTACTTGTGGATTGTAGAGCCCCAGGGCCTTGAGAAAACATAGGCAGTAGTAAGGGAGTGGTTACAATGGGCCTTAGGCAAGACTTAGCTCTGTGCTGGCTTCAGGTGTGACCCAGCATAGTCACAGTGGTGGTGGCCACATGGATGCTTCTGTCAATCCATCCCCTGATTTAGGTGACTCGGAACAGACAGAGACTCTGTAAGTTTGGGAGAAAGTAAGGGAAGAGAAAAAGAGTATGTGCCTGGACATATAGAGAATTCTCCCAGATCACGTTCAAGACCATCAGGGCAGCACCTCTATGAGTCTGCAAGAACCACAGTGTTACAGGGCCTGGGTGCCCCAGAAAGAAGACACAGCTTAGATCACAACACCCAGGTCCTTTCAAATATCTGGTAAGCCTTCCCAAGAAGGACAGCCACAAAGAAGCCCAGACAGTGAAGACTACATTAAATGCCTAACTCTTTGATGCCCAGACACCGAAGAACATCTACTAGCATCAACACCATTCCAAAAAACATGACCTCACCAAATAAACTTAAAAAGGCACCAGGGACCGATCCTGGAGAAACAGAGACATGTGGACTTTCACAGAGAGAATTCAAAGTAGCTGTGTTGAGGAAACTCAAAGAAATTCAAGATAACAGAGAGAAGGAATTCAGAACTGTATCAGATAAATTTAACAAAGAGATTGAAATAATTAAAAAGAATCAGGCAGAGATACTGAGCTGAAAAATCAACTGGCATACTGAAGAATGAATCAGAGTCCTTTAATAGCAGAATAGATAAAGCAGAAGAAAGAATTAGTGAGCTTGAAGATAGGCTACTTGAAAATACACAGAGGAGACAAAAGAAAAAAGAATAAAAAACAATGACACACACCTACAGGAACTAGAAAATAGATTGAAAAAGGCAAATCTATGAGTTGTTGGCCTGAAAGAGGAGGTAGAGAAAGAAATAAGGTAGAAAGTTTATTCAAAGGGATGATAATGAGAACTTCTGAAATCTAGATAAAGATATCAATATCCAAGTACGAGAACATTATAGAACACCAAGCAGATTTAATTCAAAGAAGATTACCCCAAGGCATTTAATAATCAAGTACCCAAAGGTAAAGAATAAAGAAAGGATCCTAAAACCAGCAAGAGAAAAGAAACAAATGACATACAATGGAGCTCCAATATGTCAGGCAGCAGACTTTTCAATGGAAACCTTACAGGATAGAAGAGAGTGGCATCACATATTTAAATGCTAAAGAAAAAAAACCCTTTTACCCTAGAATAGTATATTCAGTGAAAATATCTCTTAAACATGAAGGAGAAGTACTTTCCAAGATAAACAAAAGCTGACGGATTTCATCAATACCAGACCTGTGCTAAAAGAAATGCTAAAGGGAGTACTTCAACCAGAAAGAAAGGGACATTAATGAGCAATAAATAATCACCTGAAGGTACAAAACTCACTAGTAATAGTAAATACACAGAAAACCACATAATATTATAATACTGTAAGAGAGATGTATAAACTACTCTTATCCTAAGTAGAAAGACTGAATAATGAACCAATCAAAAAGAATAACTACAACTTTTCAAGACATAGTACAGTAAGATATAAGTAAAAACAACAAAAAGTTAAAGTCACCTCACCCAACACCAGCGAATCCACACAGGAGAAGTCCTATGAATGCAATGACTGTGGCAAGGCATTCAGTCACAGCTTGTCCTTCACCAAACATCAGCGAATCCACACTGGGGAGAAGCCCTACGAATGCAACCAGTGTGGCAGAACCTTCAGCCAGCTTGCTCCCCTCATTCAGCATCAGAGGATCCACACAGGAGAGAAACCCTATGAATGTAACCAGTGTGGCAGAGCCTTCAGCCAGAGCTCCCTTCTCATCGAACACCAGAGGATTCACACCAAGGAAAAGCCCTATCAGTGCAATGAGTGTGGGAAGTCCTTCAGCCACAGCTCCTTGCTCAGCCAGCACGAAAGGACGCACACTGGGAAAAAGTCCCATGAGTGTCACGATTGCGGAAAGTCCTTTAGGCAGAGCACCCACCTCACTCAGCACCAGAGGATCCACACAGGAGAGAAGCCATATGTGTGCAGGGACTGTGGAAAGGCCTTTACACACAGCTCCTCCCTTACCAAGCACCAGAGAACTCACACTGGATAAACCCACTCCACATGTGCTGGGGACAGCCACAGCTCATCCTTTTCTAGATTTGACCCAATCATACACATGAGAAATGTATATTCATACACAAGCCTTTTCACACAGCACTCCCCTCAGACACCTTCAGAGAGTTCACACTGATGGGAAATGACCATGGGACCACCAAGCTCTAGGTCATCCATCCCTGCATCCAAATAGTAGGGAAATGTGGAAATAATCAACACTCATGACCTTCAGCCTCAAACACCCATTAGTGCTACATTATAGAACCTACAAAAAAGAAATGGAACAAGTGTAGTGGATCCAGGGAAAGCTTTTGTCCAAGGATTCACCATATTCCAAACCAGAGATGTTCAAATTGGTGAGAAACCCAACAAATGCCTTTCATATATACAAAAACCAAATGAAGTCAGAATTTGCCATTATTGCACATTACATTTTTGGCAGGGAAGTGCTTATGAATGGTGCAGATTGACTCTGATATTCATTCCCAAATGACAATATGGCAGAGTGTTCCAGAAATGAAAGTGGCATCTTTATGGAATCACTATGGATACTGACTCAGTAAAAAGCTGTCTGGTTTGTGTGTATATTGTTTGATCAGGGTACGTGGCAGCCAGTCACAGACTGGAATTCCATATGACAAAGTATCAGTGTACTATAAACAGGTTTTTAGTTATCTCTGCATTATTTTTGCAATTAATCTTTATATGCAATGAGACTGAAAAGCTTTGTATGGGAAGACTCAAAATGTAAAGCTGCTTCCATAGAGTCTCACTGATTTTGAGATGGCTTTTGCTGCTCTGTTCTCCCTCTACATTTCTCTGCGGAACTTGCGTTAGAAACACAGATATTTGTTTCACAAAAAGGGAGATTTTTCCTTTGTTAAACCATCATCTTATAAGCAATAGCAAATTCATGTTAGAAAAAAAAAAGTGGGAGGATGAAGTTAAGGTGAGTTTTTATTAGTTTTCTTTTTGCTTGTTTGTTTATGTAAATAGTGTTAAGTTGTTAGCAGTTTAAAATAATGGGTTATAAGTTATAAGAAAGTATCTGCAAGCCTCATGGGAACCTCAAACCAAAAAACATACAATAGATACACTAAAAATAAAAAGCAAGAAATTAAATCATATTATCAGAGAAAATCATCTTCACTAGAGGAAGACAGAAATTAAAGAAAGAAGGAAGAGAAGACCACAAAACAACCAGGAAACAAAAATCAAAAGGGAAGAACTAAGTCCTTACTTATCAATAATAATACTGAAGGTAAATGGACTAAACTTCCCAATCAAAAGACACTGACTAACTGAATGGATGAAAACACAAGACCCACCGATCTGTTGCCTAGAGGAAACATACTTCACCTATACAGACACACAGACTGAAAATGAAAGGATAGAAATAGACATTCCATGCCAATGAAACTAAAACAGAACAGGAGTCACTATACTTAGATCAGACAAAATAGATTTCAAGACCAAAACTGTAAGAAGAGACAAAGAAGGACACTATATGATGATAAAGGGGTCAGTTCAGCCAGAGGGAAGACATAACAATTTTAAATAGATATGCACCCAACACTGCAGTGCCCAGATATATAAAGGAAATATTACTCAAGTGAAAGAGAGAGATAGGCCCCAATACAATAACAGCTGGAGACTTCAACACCCCACTTTCAGCTTTAGAAAGATCTTCCAGACAGAAAGTCAACAAAGAAACAGCAGATGTAATCTGCACTACAGACGAAATGGATCTAACAGATATTTACAGAACATGTCATGCAACAACTGCAGAATACACATTCTTTTCCTTAGCACATAGGTCTTTCTCAAGAATAGACCATATGTTAGGTCACAAAACAACCCTTAAAACTCTCAAAAAACTGAATATCAAGCATCTTCTCGAACCACAATGGAATAAAACTAGAAATCAATAATAATAGGAATTTTGAAAACTATACAAATACATGGAAATTAGACAATACACTCCTCAATAACCAGTGGTTCAATGAAGAAATTAAGAAGGACATTGAAAAATTTCTTGAAACAAATAACAATAGAAACACAACATGCCAAAACCTGTGGAATACAGCAAAAGCAGTACTCAGAGGGAAGTTTATAGCTATAAGTCTCTACATTTAAAAAGAGTTTAGAAAAACTTCAAATAAATAATCAAATGATGGATCTTAAAGAACTAGAAAAAAACAGCAAAACAACCCCCAAATTAGTAGAACAAAAGAAATAATAAATATCAAGCAGAAATAAATGAAATTGAAATTAAAAATACAATACAAAAGACCAATGAAACAAAAAGCTGGTTTTTTTGAAAAGTTCAACAAAATTGACAAACCATTAGCCAGACTACCAAGAAAAAATGCAAGAAGATCCAAATATATCAAATCAGAAATGAAAAAGGAGACATTACAACCGATACTGCAGAAATTCAAAGGATCATTAGTGTCTACTATGAGCAACTATATGCCAGTAATTTGGAAAATCTAGAGGAAATGGACAAATTCCTTGATAGATACAGCTTACTGACATTGAACCAGGAAGAAATCCAAAACCATTCAGGCCAATAACAAGTAATGAGATAGAAGCCATAATAAAAAAAAAATTCTCAGTAAAGAAAAGCCCGGGACCTAATTGCTAAATTCTAGCAAACATTTAAAGAACTAAGACCAATCCTACTAAAACTATTCTGAAAAATAGAGGAGGAAGCAATACTTCCAAACTCATTCTATGATGCCAGTATTACCCTGATACCAAAACCAGACAAAGAGACATCCAAAAAAGAAAACTACTACAGGCCAAGATCTCTGATGCATATTGATGCAAAAATCCTCAACAAAATACTAGCAAACAGAATTCAACACTACATTAGAACGATCATTCATTGTGACCTAGTAGGATGTTTTTCCTGGGATGCAAGGATGGTTCAACATATACAAATTAATCAATGAGATACATCATATTAATAGAATAAAGGATTAAAAACCATATGATCATTTCAATTGATGCTGACAAAGCATTTGATAGAATTCAACATTCCTTTGTGATAAAAATCCTCAAAAAGCTGGGGATAGAAGGAACAAACTTCAACATAATAAAAGCCATATACAACAGACCCACAGCTAGTATTGCAATGAATGGGGAAAAACTGAAAGGTTTTCCTCTAAGATCTGGAACTTGACAAGGATGCCCAGTGTCAAAACTGTTATTCAGCACAGTACTAGAAGTCCTAGCTACAGCAATCAGACAAAAAAAAAAAAAAAAAAAAAAAAAAGATATAAAGGGCATCCAAATGGGAAAGGAAGAAGTCAAATTATCCTTGTTTGCAGATAATGATATGATCTTATATTTGGGAAAACCTATAGACTCCACAAGAAAACTATTAGAACTGATAAACAAAATCAGTAAATTTTCAGGAAACAAAATCAACACACAAAAAGGACTAGCATTTCTATATGTCAACAATGAACAATCTGAAAAAGAAAAAATAATTCAAATGCTTACTTCAGCAGCACATATACTAAAATTGGAATGATACAAAGAAAATTAGCCATGGCCCCTGCACACGGATGACACACAAATTCATGAAGCATTCCATAGTTTTCATCTCATGCCAGTCATAATGGTGATTACTAAAAAGTCAAGAAACAACAGATGGTGGCGAGGCTGTGGAGAAATAGGAACACTATGACACTACTGGTGGGAATGCAAATTATTTCAACCATTGTGGAAGACAGTGCAGTGATTCTTAAGGATCTAGAACGAGAAATACCATTTGACCCAGAAATCCCATTACTGGATATATAGCCAAAGGATTATAAATCATTCTGCTATAAAGACACATGCACATGTATGTTTATTGCAGCACTATTTACAACATCAAAGACATGGAACCAACCCAAATGTCCATCAATGATAGACTGGATAAAAAAAATGTGGTACATATACACCATGGAATACTATGCAGCCACAAAAAGGAATGAGATCATGTTCTTTGCAGGGACATGGATGAAGCTGGAAGCCATAATCCTCAGCAAACTAACACATGAACAGAAAACCAAACACCGCATTTCTCACTCATAAGTGGGAGTTGAATAATGAGAACACATGGACACAGTGAGGGGAATAACACACACCAGGGCCAGTTGGGGGGTGGGGGCAAAAGGAGGGAGAGCATTAGGGCAAATAGCTAATACATGCAGGGCTTAAAACTTAGATGATGGGTTGTTAGGTCCAGCAAACCATGGCACATATATACCTATGTAACGAACCTACATGCTCTGCACTTGTATTCTGGAATTTAAAGTAAAATTTAAAAAATTTAAAAAAGTAATCCAATTTACAATAGCCACACGTAAAATTAAATACCTAGGCATTAACTTAAGCAAAGAAATGCAAGATCTCTATAATGAAAACTGTAAAACACTGATGAATTATATTGAAGAGGACACCAAAAAATAGAAAAATATTCCATGTTCATGGATTGGAAGAATCGATATTGTTAAAATCTCCATAGGACCCAAAGCAATCTACAGATTCAAAGCAATCCCTATCAAAACACCAATGACATTCTTCACAGAGATAGAAAAAAAAATCTCAAAATTTATATGGAACTACAAAAGACCCAGAATAGCCAAAGTTATCCTAAGTAAAAAGAACAAAACTGGAGGAATTGTTCCTCCATTACCTGACTTCAAATTATACTACAGAGCTAAAGTAACCAAAACAGTGTGGTACTGGCATAAAAGCAGACACATAGACCAATGGAACAGAATAGAGAACCCAGAAACAAATCCACACACCTACAGTGACCTCATTTTTGAGAAAGGTGCCAAGAACATAATCTGGGGACAAGATAATCTCATCAATAAACAGTGCTGGGAAAATTGGATATCCATATGCAGAAAAATGCAGCTAGACCCCTATCTCTATATACAAAATTCAAACCAAAATGCATTAAAGACTTAAATGTAAGACCTCAAACCATAAAATTACTACAAGAAAACATTGAGGAAAATCTCCAGGACACTGGTCTTGGCAAAGATTTCTTCAGCAATACCCCACAAGCACAGGCAACAACATAAAAACGGACAAATGGGATCATATCAAGTTAAAAAGCTTCTGCACAGCAAAGGATATAATCAACAAAGTGAAGAGACAATTCACAGAATGGGAGAAAATATTTTCAAACCACCCATCTGACAAAAGATTAGTAACCAGAATATAGAAGGAACTCAAAGAACTCCAATGGAAAAAATATCTAATAATCCAATCAAAACATGGGCAAATGATTTGCATAGACAGTTCTCAAAACAAGACATACAAATGGCAAACACGCATATGAAAAGGTGTTCAACATAATTAATCATTAGCAAAATGCAAATCAAAGCTACAACAAAATAACATCTCACCCCTGTTAAAATGGCTTATATCTAAAAGACAGGCAATAGCAAATGCTGGCAAGGATGTGGAGAAAAGGGAATCCTCATACACTGTTGGTGGGAATGTAAATTAGTACAACTACTAAGGAGACCAGTTTGGAGGTTCCTCAAAAAACTAAATTGAGCTACCATATGATTCAGCAATCTCACTGCTGGGTATTTACCCCAAAGAAAGGAAATCAGTATATCAAAGAGATATCTGCACTGCTATATTTGTTGCAGCACTGTTTACAATAACTAAGATTTGGAAGCAACCCAAATGTCCACCAACAGATGAATGGATAAAGAAAATGTGGTACATATACACAATGGAGTACTATTCAGCTATAAAACGAATGAGATTCAGTCATTTGCAACATTATGAATGGAACTGGAGATTATGTTAAGTGAAATAAACCAGGCACAGAAAGACAAACATTGCATATTCTCACTTATTTGTGGGATCTAAAAATCAAAACGACTGAATTCACGGACATACAGATTAGAAGGATAGTTACCAGAGGCTGGGAATGGTAGTGGGGGGTTGGTGGGGAGGTAGAGATGGTTAATGGGCACAAAATAAACAGAATGAATAAGCCTAGTATTTGATAGCACAACAAGGTGCCTATTGTCAGTAATAACCATGTATTTTTAAATAAACAGTAATTGGGTTGTTTGAAACTCAATGGATAAATTAGGGGATGGATACCCCATTCTTCATGATGTGCTTATTTCACACTGCATGCCTGTATCAAAACATCTCATGTATCCTACAAATATATACACCTACTATGTACCCATGAAAAGTAAAGGCCGGGCATGGTGGCTCATGCCTGTAATCTCAGCACTTTTGGAAGCCAAGGTGGGTGGATCACAAGGTCAAGAGATTGACCCATTTTGGCCAACATGGTGAAACCCCATCTCTACTAAAATACACACACACACACACACACACAAAATTAGCTGGACGTGGTGGTGCGTGTCTGTAGTCCCAGCTATTTGGGAGGCTGAGGCAGGGGAATCGCTTGAACCCGGGAGGTGGAGGCTGCAGTGAGCCGAGATTGTGCCACTGCACTCCAGCCTGGTGACAGAGCAAGACTCCATCTCAAAAAAAAAAAAAAAAAGTAAAAATTAAAAAGAAAGTAAATATTATTCTTTGATTACAATATAACTTATTACAGAAGAACCATTTCTTTTAAGAAAAAAGGAAACTATTAAAGGTTCAAGAATTCCTAAAATTTAACACTTATTTCTCTCCTAGATCAACCCTTAATTCCAGACTTCTCCACTATTAACAGTCAAAGTTTGAAACTGACACTCGAGTTCATAAATATCAATGCTGTTTTTTTTTAAAACACACCCTTTCATGACTGGGGCTCCAGGTCATTTCCATGAAGCCTATGAAAATACTAGTGCTCCTATAACTTTTCGTTTAGAATGGCATTGCCTAGACTTACTTCCTTTGACTCATTTCCTCAAACAAGTTCTTGGTCTCTTTTTTTTTAATCAAATGGCATAATATTCCTAGGATTAAAATCTCAGTCATTCTTCTCCCCAGAAACTTATTGACTCATATCAATTTTAGCTTATAACATTTTTCAACATCTACCTTTTCCTTTTAATTCATAACACTACCTAGTTCAGGCCCTCAGTGTCTTGGGTATCATATAGCTTTATTGTTATGTATTGAGCTTAGTTTCAAAGTATTATGGTAGATATTTTTGAGAGATAAGAAAGAACAAACATTTAATGAGGGCCTCTATATGTCAAAAATGATAGATTATCCCTTTAGACCTTAAGACAAATGTGCAAGGTAAGTGGCACATTTGTCTGAATGTTCAAAAATTTTGAAGAATAGAAAATTAGGATTCAGTGAAATCAAAATAACTTGTCACGTGTCATTTGGGTTTAGCTGGAACTTAACTTTGCATTATCTTGACTCTTTTCATCATGTATACATAACTGTTCCACATGTTGGAGATGACAAACTACGTGATGCAATTCCTAATTTCATGAAATTGACAATTTAGTAAGGAAGATGAGATGTGTACCGAAAGAACTATGATCCCAAGACCAACATGGTCTAAGTGTTATAAGACACAAGAAGGTACAGTGTGCTCCTGCTGAGGAATTTGGGGGAAAAAAGGTTTCTGGAGTAGAACTGATTTTGAGCTAAACTTTAAAAGATGTGTAAAATTCAAACAAAAAGAGTGGAATAAAAATATTTCAGGGGAGGCAAGAGTATGAAGGACAATAATGGAAAGCTTAGCATAAAGCCAAGTCATGATGGGCTTCACAAAGGCATATGGACTTAACTCTGCATTCAACAGGGGGAAAGGAGTGATTTAAGTGGGTATATCAGGGGTCAGTTTCAGGCTTCAGGATTGAACTAGAAGAAGGGCAGTGGGCACAGAATGGAAGGAAAGAATAGAAGAGGTATATCAAAACTAGAGAGTATTAAAGCTTGAGTTTAGAACTTGCTATGAATACAATAATCCTGTAGATTTATTACTTTTTTTTTTTTTGAAACAAGGTCCTACTCTTTACTCGGGCTGGAGTGCAGTGGTGCAATCATGGCTCACTGCAGCCTCCACCTCCTGGGCTAAGCGATTCTCCCACCTCAGCCTCCCAAGTAGCTGGGACTACAGGCACACACCACCATGCTCAGCTAATTTTTTTATTTTTTGTGGAGACAGGGTTTCACCATGTTGTCTAGGCTGGTCTCAAACTCCTGGGCTGAAATAATCTGCCTGCCTCTGCCTCTGCCTCCCAAAGTACTGGGACTACAGGTGTGAGCCACTGTGCCCGGCCCAGATCTATTACATTTAAGCTTAAGTAATGTTGTTCCTGATGCAGGAGATAGAGCTTTGACTTTACATGAAATAAAATCGTCTACAATTGTCAATGACAAATTCTCTTTGTGGGTGTAATAAAATAAATGTGTTGATGCTCTGATTTCAATCATTGAAAATTAAAATACATGAAAATATGAAATTATAAAAGATACTGGAGTGATGATTCACATTTACAATGTACTTAAAAGGTAGACTGTGAGTTCTGCAAGGAGAAAATAATGGAAAAAAAAAGAAAAATTAAAATGTACTTAAACGGATTTATCCAATTTTTTTCTAAGTAGCATGCTTTCCTAATTCAGTCAAATGGTTTATATCTACTCAAATATTCAGGAACAAATCCTAATGTAAAAACAATTAATCAATCAGGGTTTTCTATCACATCCACACACATAGCTTTTCAAAATCATACATGCTGAATTAAAATCAAAGTATCTGTGGGTGGTTCAATTCATCCATAAGTGATACTTATGATCAGTTAGGATGGGAATCGTTGCCCTACAGGACAGGCTTAGAATCTTACAGATAATAGCTGTCCAATATCTATTTGGTGACTAAGCTGATCGATACAAAAGTCTTGCCATCTAGAATGGTACTTATCAAGCTAAATTGTGCTTTAGTCTAACATGAAGAGATTTTTGAAAAAAAAAAAGGATATATAAATGTACATCTTTTTTGCACTACTTCAAATCTACTTAATTCTCCAAAATTGAGGCTAAATAATCTCTGCTTTTAGCCTATATTTGGCCATAATCTCTTAGCCAAACTAGTCATTTGGTTCAACCTTCCACCACGGTTGTTTTCAAGCCTAGCTGCAGAGCAGAATCACCAATTAAAACATACCAGTGCCCAGAATCCACTCCAGACTAATTAGAATCTCTGAGAGTGGTTCCCAGTCATATTTTACTATTTGCTTTGCTTCTTAAAGCTTCCCAGGTGATACAAGAAGGGTAAGTATAAACCTTCTTCTAAAATGACAATCCTTCAATATTTTAAGACAGCATTATTTATTTAGGACATATTTATTCTTCCCTCCCTCTCTGCCCTATTTGTGAATTAATCCCAGTATGTCATAATTTCTAATCCTTTTATTAGTTTGCCTAAATCCCTGCCACTCATAAGGTATAACCTAAACACAATCACTTTAATACTGTAATAACAACAAATAAGTAAAATGGGACCACCTTTTTCACCCTGCTATTAACTAGCTGTGTGACTAAGAACATATCACAGCCTTTCAGATTTCTGTTTCTACCTGACTTTATATGGGTTGATGGAGATCAACGAAAAAATACGTTTTAGATGGGAATACATACGGAAGCAAAATTTTGGTGGGGTACTTAATTTTTTAAATTGTGGCAAAATCCATGTAAAATTTACTATCTCAACCATTTTAAGTGTACAGTTCAGTAGTATTAAGTGTATTTAACTCCTTATTTTGAATATTTATCTTCTATTAATACAGTCTACAATAGCGTCACCATTTTTTGGTGGTCATATCATACTGTTGAGTCATGCTCAGCTTTCGATTAAATACATGGTTCTTTTTGATCTAGAACTGGTTAAAATATATCCCTCTAGGACATAGTTAGATAGAAATTCTTCTGGATCCCAAAACAGACCCAATATATACTTATATTTTTTATTTTAAGTTTCACCTTGTTAGAGTCAAACAACCATTTCCAGGCTTTCAAGATCTTTTTGGATCTTCTAGAATCTGCCACCAGGAGGCTCATGGAAGGGGGGTTTCCACTGAGAACAAATTTATAAAATGGGTGTTGTTTTCCAGAGGCTATTGTATACTGCCAAATTCTCCTCAGGTTCCATTTCCTCTAAATTTGACATGAATTTGATGATGTCTACTTTCTAAAAGTCATACCTAAGACTTGGAGAGGTTAAACAGTTTGCCCAAAGTCACACAGTTGATAAGTGTCAAAACCAGGATTCAAATCTAAGTCTGCCCAAGATTTCCCTGAGCTCGCTCTTAAGAAGGCTAGTCTTTTTTTTTTTTTCCGAGATGGAATCTTGCTATGTCATCCAGGCTGGAGTGCAGTGGTGTGATCTTGGCCCACTGCAACCTCTGCCTCCGGGTTCAAGTGATTATTCTGCCTCAGCCTCCCAAATAGCTGGACTACAGGCGTGCACCACCATGCCCAACTAATTTTTGTATTTTTAGTAGAGACAGGGTTTCATCATGTTGGCCAGGCTGGTCTTAAACTTCTGACCTCAGGTGATCCGCCTGCCTTGGCCTCCCAAAGTGCTGGGATTACAGGCAAGGCTAATCTTAAAAAGAGACTTGATCTCCAGGCTTGACATATGTAAGAAACATATGTCTGATTCACAAGAGATGCTAAATGTTTCTTTCGATCCACCCGACCCCCAACCCCCACTAGTTGAGACATGATTTTTGGACTCCCAGGAAAAAATGACCAATAGCCAATTCTGAAAGTCGAGAGGAAACTGGTGACAATACAGATGTCTTTCAGCCTGTTTCAGGGTGACAGCTTAGAGGAAAGGCCAGCCTCAGGGAGCAGATGTTCAATTAGAGGACAGGTGAGCAGATAATGTTGACTGTGAGGAAGATGACTGGGACAGGAACTAATGTTTACTGAGAACTCACTACCTGCCATGAATAAAACTGTTCTGGCATAGAATTGGGACTTAGGAGCTGATTCTAGTAGAAATGGGAACCAAGGGATAGCTGAAGAAACTTGGGGGCATCTTCCTCTCTTTTATTCTTTATAATCTCACCATGTCTTTTCTCTTCCTTAACTGATTAGAATATGAAATGAATCTGTTTTTATTGGTTGGTTGTTAAGTGTGGGTTTATACTGATTCTTAATTCCGAAAGTAGTAAGAGTTGTAAAAAGCATTAGGATGAGAGAGACTGCATTAGTTTTCACCCTGCTATTAACTAGCTGTGTGACTAAGAACATATCACAGCCTTTCAGATTTCTGTTTCTACCTGACTTTATATGGGTTGATGGTGACCAATGAAAAAATATATTTTAGATGGGAATATATACGGAAGCAAAATTTGGTGGGGTACTTACAGAGGACCCAAACACCTAGTTGCTTCCAAATACGAAGCACAGAAGATGATTTAAAGTTTTAAGCAGCTATACAGTTAACACAAACCTTTAAGGGCCTAAAAAATCAAAGGGTCCCAATATTTCTTCTCCTACTCCTCCATCATCTTTATTTTCTTGTCTACGTCCTAACCCTAAAGCTGGTTCTCTCCAAAATATCTCTTTGTAAAAATCTATGAAGCATTTCTATTACCAAGTGTAATATTTTAATAATTGCAACTAGAGTTAAAAAGAAATTTTTCTGCAAAATTAATATTTTGGTTATGATTTAGGTACAATAGTTGAGTTTTCCCCAATGATAAATGTACAAAATTCATGGCAGATGGTCTTTTATCTTTCAATCTAATTAAGAAATTAGGAGAGCTAGGGTTAAAAATATAAACAGATTACATGTTAGAATATCAAATTACAATATACTGAATATTGTGAAGTATGATTTCAAGTCTCATCTGGAAAAAATACACTTCTTTGAAAATGGTATGGTAAATACTTCCTGGTTAATTTTAGGCATATTTTTTCAATATTTCTAGCCTAAAATTTTTCAACTGTTCTTCATTCCCTGGTACATTTGAATTTTTTTATGCTACTATAAACTTGGAAAAGAAATAAGGATAGAGAAGCAAGTTTTTTTTGTTTTTTGAGATGAAGTCTCACTCTGCCGCCCAGGCTGGAGTGCAGTGGTGAGATCTTGGCTCACTGCAACCTCTGCCTCCCGAGTTCAAGTGATTCTCCTGCCTCAGCCTCCCAAGTAGCCGGGATTACAGGCATGCACCACTGTGCCTGGCTAATTTTTATAATTTTAGTAGAGATGGGGTTTCACCATGTTGGCCAGGCTGGTCTCGAACTCTTGACCGCAGGTGATCCACTCATCTCGGCCTCCCAAAGTGCTGGGATTACAGGCGTGAGCCACCATGCCCGGCCGAGGAGCCTACTTTAGTGAAACTTGGTATTGAGATCTTAATGACACAAAGGCACGCTCTCAAATATGAAGTGGAATATACCATCTTTAAAATATACAGGAATTTCTGATGCTGATGTCATTTATTTCCATTTTAACATGAAACAAAAGCAGTGGGGAATAAGAAAGTACTATCAAAAACTAGGTTCAAAATGGGAAGATAACCTATATCTGATAATGAAGTAAAGGTTTAAAAATAATAAGATGTGGAAAAGATAAGACCAATTTTTACTAGATGGTCCCATTTATACTCAGGGTATAAGAGGGTAAAATTGCTTTGCAATGCTGTGCTTTGTGGTAATAAGAAACTATTCAAGTTGCCAACTGTTAACAAATTAAGCATAACTTTTAAATATATATTACTTTCCATAAATACATCAGAAAGTTCTTCAGAGTGGAGAAATATGGTCATATAACAAAACTATGACCTATATGTACAGAGTTTCAATTTGGGATGATGAAAAAGTTCTGGAGATGGACAGTGGTGAAGCTTGCTTGACAATGTAAATGTACTTAATGCCACTGAATTTCACACTTAAAATGGCAAAGTTTATGGTGTGCATATTTTACCACAATAAAACATAAAATAAAATATTGAAAAAAATAAAAGATAAAAGCATCTGAATCACTGCATGAAAGACAGCTGCCTTGTAGAATCAACCTGCTGCTCAGAGAAAACTGCATGAGCAAGTGATGGTTGTTTTGCTACCATGACATAAACAATCCACTTTTGAATAACATTTATGATGGTTATTTGAAATGAAACGGTAGTTTTGTGACAAATTATAAATGGGATCTGATCAGAGAGCTCATATATTCCAGTAATGTATTTGATTACATTTAAGTGTGGCTTCAGCATTTGGTGGGAGAATGAATAAACTCCAATTTTCTATAAATAAGAGTGTTTTACCTCTTCATTTCCCTCTTACAAGAAACGTTTTCATGACCTAAGAAAATAAATCTTTCATAATAATTTGTAATGGGGAGAAAAACTATGACCTACAGTACTGGGATGTAGGAAAAAAATAAATAAGATATTGAGTTGGTCAAACAGATTCAAATCCCATCTTTACCCACAACTATATAGCCTTCAGCAAATTATGTAACCACTATGGACCGTTTTTTATTTCACCTAAAAGGTACAGAAATACAATGTGTAATTTTTAATTCTAGGATTTGGTGAATGTTAAATGAAATAATTTTTAAAATGTTCAACACATGTAGGCACTTGATAAAGTATGCTTGTTCACTAATCCAGAAGCTTTGAATTTTTTACTTAATATTATACATAATCATTTTATTTAGACCAGAGTTATTTTAGAGGTCATCTAGTTCATGGCTTCTGAAACTCGGCACTATTGTCACTTTGGGCCGGATAACTGATTGTGGTGAGGAGCCTGTCCTACGCATTGTAGGATATTTGGCAGCATCTTTGGCCTCTGCCAATCAGATGCCGGTAGCATTCCATAGTTGTGACAACCAAAAATATCTCCAGACAACGTCAAATATCCCGTGAGGCAAAACTGCCTCCAGTTTAGAACCAATCCAATGTCCTCATTTCATAAATGAGGAAGCTAAGGCCCAGAGAGGTAATAGGAATTAAAGAATTGAGGGAGGTAAAATGTAAAACGTATGATTCTAGACTCAGGTGGATTTGGTCTATCAAAAAATTCTAGTAGTCCGGGAAGAGACAATAGTAATAGTAAAGGGATGTTCTTAAGTCAGTAAAATGCAATTAGGAGTACTAATAGCTCACATTCTATGGACTTGGGCATTACTAAAATCCCTTATGTTGATATAAAATACTCAATTCAGTTTGTACCAGAATATCTGCCTTCAATGATATAAAAAGCGAAGAGGTTGACTTGACAGAAACTTACTTTTTAGCTACGTTTGTTGGATTGTGCCTACTCCAAATAGCAGCACTATTATGTGAAAGTAAAGTAACATTAACTTCCGCATTCAAAAGTGCAGCTGAGTGTGAAATCCAAATTATCATATTTGAAACTTTCTAATTAATGCTACTACATAACAACAGGCAATTTAAGATGAAATGCATTTTTATGACAAAAATAAAACATTTATGGCTTGAGTGAGAATAACCAATTTGGTCCACCCGTGCTTATGGAATTGTAAACCATGCAGGATCTCTGAGGAAAGGAACCAGAAAATTACCATATTTCTTCAGTTCCGGGCAACAGAATTCTCTGTTCATTCCAATTAAATGTTCTTTGTTAACCCCCAAGTTTAAGCTATTCAAATTAGGTGACTCTATTTTAGATATAACTGGCTATATTTAATAAAATGAATCTCACTTGCATTTGTTAAATGACAATTAGGTTGAGTTGCACAAAACCCCAAATTTCCTCCTCAGGATAACCCGTCAGATGTTTATGGGAAAAACTTGCTATTAGATGTTTTAATGCTTTGCTGAAGTGGGAAGTTCACAGGCCAACTGATCTTGATGCAAAAACATCTAGCATTATAAAGGATTCGTTGTATACCCTATTTTAATAAAGTAACAAAAATGGAGCAAACTTCAGGACTGGCTGCAATATCATAAACATAAATCTCATTCTCAGTCACACATTTAAAGTCAGGCATTACAAAATCTGAGAAATAATCATTTTAATTGTGCAAAGAGCACATGTGCTATATTTTCCATGATTACACTTTTAAACTCCCTCAAGCATTCTTGATTAAATAGAATTTAAAAAAAACTGACTTGACCTTTGCAATCTTTTAATACCATCAGAATCGTAGAAAAGAATGAGCAGAGCACAGCACTAAGTTATAGGAGACTGGGGAACTGAGTTAACCTACACAAAATGTTTTAACTCTTTTTCCCCTAAAGGTCACACTTTGTTTAAGGAGTTTTCATGAATAATAGCTGTGGTAGAAATGCAGATCTGTACCTCTCAGCATGATGACCACTCACAACTATAACACTATCTAGTGTCCTTAGTTTTTCAGTTTATAAGATTAACACCTGACTTATGAGTTTGCCAAGTTTTAGCTACTTTACACAGTTATCACAATCAAACAAATAATGAAGGGTTTCCCATGGCATGTTAACAATCACAAATTACAACAGAATTAACAAAATAATTGGGAGTACTAGTTATATGTTTAACATTTACATTGTCTTTATTTAAGCCAAGTCCTTTACCTTCATAATCATAAGCACTTTGTGGCTAGCCAGCTCAGGGTTCATGCTTGTGAAGTCAGAAACTGAATTAAGGTACTGTGTAAATCCATTAATACACTTGATCCCATGACAGCTACTTTGCATCAGAAAGCCACCAAATACATGCATTCATTCCAACAGGTTAGTAAATGTGAATGAATCTGCAAGGTTGGTTTCAGATGAGAAAGAATCAAAGTTTTTATCCTAACCGATATGTAATAAATACAGTAGGGGGTATGCTTAAGTTAGTCTTTACAACAAGCTTAGTTAGTATTTTCACATACTGAAATCTAATAGAGAGGGTCAGAAACGAACAAATAATAATTTACCTCTCTCCAGACATCTCCACCTGCCAAATGCAGAGAATTAAAAACTAATTCTGTAACAGTTTACTATTCTTCTCTCACACCAACATTAGATTTACAGTACAATTTGCTTTACTGTGCCTGTAGTATATAAAATACTATGAGCTACAGAGTACAGATTTATAATAAACAATGGAATGGTCCTGTGGCTCAGGATTCTGACTAGTAACATTTAAAACTGCATTCCTTCCCTTATTTAAATATTTTATAATTTTACTATCAAGCACTATTATTGAGTTGTTTAGTATAGCTGTGTTTAATTTGTCCGTATATCCTTAACACTAAGCATAGTGCCTGGCACACACACATAGAAGTGTTCAATAAATGATTCCTGAATACATGAAAGGTTACTCACTAGATTTTCCTTTTCTTTCTTTTTTTGTTTTTTTGAGACTGAGCCTTGCTCTGTTGCCCAGACTGGAGTGCAGTGGGGCAATCTCCGGTCACTGCAACCTCCCACTCCCAGGTTCAAGTGATTCTTCTGCCTCAGCCTCCTGAGTAGCTGTGACTATAGGCGTGTGCCACCACGCCCAGCTAATTTTTTTGTATTTTTAGTAGAGACAGGGTTTCACCGTGTTAGCCAGGATGGTCTCCATCTCCTGACCTCGTGATCTGCCCGCCTCCGCCTTCCAAAGTGTTGGGATTACAGGCGTGAGCCTCCGCTCCCAGCCTACCCACTAGATTTTCTTATGGTGGTCTTACTATCATTTGACTTGAAACTTTACTGAATAATATGGAGACAAATGATAGTCTTGTTAGGTCATTGCTACACAAATGGATTAATAGCTAAATAAAAAGCCAGAAGGTCTTCCAATCTAAAACAGGATACATTTGATATATTTTTTCTTAAAAGGAAGAGGTAAATTAAGCAATATATATTTTTTTACTATGAATATACTGGAATATTATTCCTCGGTGAAAATTCATTTTTGAGCCATTAAACATTTTTGAAAAATGAAATATGAAGTGTCCTACAAAATCTCATAATTCCCTTTACTGTGAATTCTGAGTGTATATATGTCTTTTCAGATGGCATTTCTTTTCTTTCTTTGTTCTATTACTAGGTTTACTGCTCAATGTCCCATTTGTAATCTTTGAAAGCTTCTAATATTCCGTTTGCTAGTTTCTAATCTCCATTGACATTTGTTCATTATCCACCCCAAGACAGATGAAATCCTCAAGAATAACAGCTACAGTTCAAAATGGATCAGCAAATGCTTTTCCAAACCACTTTTAATGATCCTATAAGGAGTGGACTTGCAATAATTGAATCTTGACAGTTCTTTGACATCTTTTAGAGCAATCTCTTAAGTAGGACTTAAACAAGCAAAAGATACTGGCACACCACCAAGTCACATTTTCCTTTCTTCTCCTTTATCCGCCATCATAATTGACAACCATTTATGGCATATATATATAATATATATATACATACACATATATATATAGAATATATATACATACACATATATATAGAATATATATATACATACACATATATATAGAATATATATACACATACACATATATATATAGAATATATATACACATACACATATATATAGAATATATATACATACACATATATAGTATATATACATACACATATATAGTATATATACATACACATATATATAGAATATATATACACATATATATAGAATATATATACATATATAGAATATATATACACACACATATATAGAATATATATATACACATATATATATATAGAATATATATATATACACATATATAAAGAGAGAGAGAGAAACAAAAATATTTTGAGGCCTAATAGTGTTTCGAACAGTGTAATATATAAAATGTTTGCCATTTGTTAAGTGAAAAGGTGAGAGAATTTTAGTTTGGACTGAATAGTGAATGAAGGATATATAGTTAAAATGAAATGGTAAGAGAGAATTTTTAGGTTAACAATTATATTTGGTTTTTCATATGCCAGTAAATTGTCTCAACACTAACTCAACATAGATCTCATTATTCACTGAATGTCAGGTGATAACTATCAGAAAAGGTTTCTTACGATTTATGAGTTATTGTTCTAGTGCACAGCCATGGAAATGTGATTGAAAGAATATCAATCCAGAACAGCAAAATCATGGTTGATACTTTCAGATCTGAAATCAACCCTCAGAGTGTGGGTAGTTTTATTCCCTTATTTCAAAAATGTCAATACCCAAATCGAGAGGGCATGGGGCCTGTTCAGGGTCACAAAGTCCAGTGAATTAATTAGCAGCTGAACCTACATTAACTGCATCACACTCCTATGCCAGGGTGCTCCTCATTTTACTGCCTAGCAATAATATAGGTAAGGTATTGCTCCTACTTCATGAAATTAGCTCTCTGAAAGCCTTTAATATTTGCATATATTAAAAGATACTGCAAACAAACCAGTTACATCACCAGGCAAAAAGCCATATTTTTTTTTTTTCCATGAGATACTGGTCTTAAACTTTACTGTGAACAGACGATGAGAGCCAAATTGAATTGTGATCTTGATGCCTATAAAACCGCTCTTGCCTACTAGCTGGTTATGGACATAAAGGTTGATATAAAAATTTAAAATCCAGATTTCATGTTTCCATCCATTCAGGCTGACTGAAGACACTAAATGGAGTCTTTCAAAGGTTGACTTTAGTAAGAGAGTTGATAAATAAAACATTACAGTGTATTTCTAACTTCCATATTTAATAAGTGGCATTTATGTAATGTGCCTATAAAAATATTGTAAGGGATTCTTTTTCTACTTTGCCATTCCTCCAAAGTGAAAGGTGTGAAAGGTTATGGACTAGCACACAGGGATATATCATTTAAGAATGTGAAGAAGAGATTATTTTTACGCGATAATTTTAATGGGGTATCTTCCTAAGAAAAAGGAATTTACTTTCCTCTATTTTGGTGTCCACAATCTTTCACTTCGGAGGCAAATTAGCAACATAAGGTAACACAGCAAATTCTGGAAATTAATTACGAAATTTACATGGCAAAATGCTTTACTGGGATGCTCTGCAGTGGAATGGTCTCCAACAGCTAAGAACATTTCCCAAACTGCTTTAAAACACATTTCAATGGCAAATTTTACAGTTTGCTATTAGTAGGCTGTTTACAAGTATACAGAACTTTGTGTGAATACCGCTTATATTGATACAGTCAAGAAATATCTTTTTATGTTAGGAGTAATATGTGTTGGTAGGTACAACAGAACTTATTAAAAGCCAAACCACCTTCAAGATGGACCTGTAAACCTTGCTTTACTAGGTCACATCCTCAAATAGCCAAAGAAAACTCTCCAAAGTGATTCCTGAAATCTGTACTTCTGCCACACTCTCTTCCTCTTTCCCTAGTAGAGTCCCCTCCACCAGACCTTACCTTCCTAAAATCCGACAGATCTTACTTTAAAGCTCAAGTATACACTTGTAACCTGCCCAAATTTCTAACGTCATCTCTCTGTAAATATTCTACTTCGAGTTTCTACACTGCAGGACGTTGAACACCAAAGGGGGGTTTACTCCCCCTTATTTCTTCGGCATTTCCTATCTCCGCCCCTTTCTCCATCGGTCCCCCTTCCCTTATCCTTGACCCTCTTGGCCCACAGCACTTCTACCTTGCCTCCTCTCTCTTCCAAATCACACCTCAGCTTCCTACAGCACACTAAGGTGTCCTGGCTGGGAGAGAAATTATGTGGTATTTTTTTTTCCCTTCAAACTCCTGCCTCGTGAGTACCTGCAATTCTTTTGCCTGGGGGCCCCCATCCTTTACAGGTGGGAGAGGTAGGGAAGGCCCTCTCTGCTTCAGTCCATCTTGCACACTCGGGGCTAATACGGCGGGGCGGGGCGGGGCGAGCTTGGCCTTTACTGCGCCACGGCAGGTGGGGGGTGGGGCAGTGGCGAACCGCGCCCAGCCCAGTCTCGGACGGGCTGAAGAGAGGCAGCGAAGGAGATGGGGCCGCCCCCGCACCCCGGGACGGGAACTCACCTTCTCTGAGGCAAGGGCGGGTGTCTACTTTAAAACTACTGCCCCCCCTCCCCGCCGCCGCCATAGTGGAGCCGCCAAAGCCGCCGCCGCCGCCGTCGCCACAGCCACCGGCAGGCGGGCAGGCAGGGGCGGAGGTGGCGGAGGAGGCAGGAACAATTACTGCCGCCGCCGCCGCCGCCGCCGCCGCCGCGCAGGCGGTGTAGGAGGAGGAGGAGGCGGCAGAGACGGTAGCTTCCTGAGGGGAAGACTCCGCCGCCAGCGGGGTGACTGTGCTCGGCGCCGCCGCCATCGCAGCGAGGCGCGCGGACAATTGCACTTGCGTCTGGATTCCGTTAAGCTCCTTTAGCCCCGCCTTCCGTTAGCACCACCCCCTTTGTCCCTCTTTTCAACGCTTCAGCTCGAGCCTCGTTCTCGCTCCTCTGTCCACCAATCGGAGAGCTTTAAGCCGCCGGCCGTTTCCCCCTCCCCCACTGCATTGCGTCACCCCACCTCCCTTTGGAGGGGAAGCAATGACGGCCAAGGGCAAAGGGCAAAAAGCGCGGGATGTAAGAGCACGTGGGCCTCGCACAGTGAGGCTTCTTTGGAGAGCTAATCTAAAACCAATTTAAGAGGAAAAAATGTCTGGAAACCTATTGATTTCACCTCCAAAATATCTCTGAAATATATCTTCACCTGGCTTTTTTTTTTCTTTTTCTTTTTCTTTTTTTTTTTTTGAGGGAGAGTCTCGCTCTGTAGCCCAGGCTGGAGTGCAGTGGTGCGATCTCACTCACTGCTACCTCCGCCTCCTGGGTCCTGGTTCAAGCGATTTTGCCTCAGTCTCCCGAGTAGCTGGGATTACAGGCATGTGCCACCATGCCCAGCTAATTTTTGTATTTTTAGCAGAGATGGGGTTTCACTATGTTGGCCAGGCTAGTCTTGAATTCCTGACCTCGTGATCTACCTGCCTCGGCCTCCCAAAGTGCTGGGATTACAGGTGTGAGCCACCACGCCTGGCCCCTGGCTTTCTTAAAGCACTTAGTACAGAGAATAGAACAGAGTCTTTCGTCCTGACACATTGTTTTCATGGCCTCTTAAAGGACTGCCTATCTATCGATCTGCCCATCTTAATTACAATAAATTCCTGTGAATTCAGCACCAAATAGAAGTACTAGAATATTACTGATAATTTAAATCTCATCTTGTCCCCCCAACCTCTCCTCTCAAAGAAACCAATATCCTGATTTATATTTATTATTTCTTTGCATTTTAACATATATTCTTATCACATAGATATGTGCCTAAATAGTGTTGTTTAGTTTTGATTGTTTTCAATTTTCACAAATATTTATATCTTTTTCTAGGTAGCATTCTGGGACTTGTTTCTGCTTTTTTTTCCCTCAAGCAATACTCCCACCTCAGCCTCTGGAGTAGCTGGGATTACAGGAAGGAGCCACCATGCTTGACCTGGGACTTGTTTCTTTCATGTAACATTCTGTTTCTAAGATTCATCTATGTTGTTGCTTGTAGCTGTAGTTATGCACTGTCGATGCTGTAGGATGTCTCACCCTTTTCCTTATTGATGGGCACACCTCCTGGTGCATTTGTGCAAGTCTCCCTTAAGTATTCTCTCCTTTCCAGTCTTAGATCCATTGCTGTATTTCAGTCCTCATGATATATGGTCAGAAGTATGGCATCTACCCCACTGATCTTCTTTCCTCTGATCTCAATCCCTCCAATCTATTACCAAATTGTTGCCAGTCGTCACTGGCTGTCCAGTGCTTATTGGACAAAGTCAAAAGACACAGTTTTGCCCTGTTAGTCTCCCCATTCACCTCTTTGACCTCATCTCTTTCCACTGTCCCCATCTCTCCCCTCTGCTTTTACTTTGATTTAGCAATCCCTAAATCTTCTTAGATTCCTGTGAAGACCGCCAGGCGCGGTGGTTCACTCCTGTAATCCCAGCACTTTGGGAGGCCGAGGCGGGTGGATCACGAGGTCAGGAGATCGAGACCATCCTGGCTAACACCATGAAACCCTGTCTCTACTAAAAATACAAAAAAATTAGCTGGGCGTGGTGGCGGGCGCCTGTAGTTCCAGCTACTCGGGAAGCTGAGGCAGGAGAATGGCTTGAACCTGGGAGGCGGAGCTTGCAGTAAGTCGAGATTGTGCCACTGCACTCCAGCCTGGGCGACAAAGCAAGACTCCGTCTCAAACAAACAAACAAACAAAAAAGATTCCTGTGAAGACCATGTTATTTCATGATGTAATGTTACTGTATATGTTCTTCTCTCTTCCTGAAACACCTTTTCCCCCACATCCCCACATTAGGCACTTGCCTAATGAAATCCTTTACACTCTTAGAAACCCAGACAACACATCACCTCACCAAGTAACCCGTTCTGTCTCTCCTTAGAGTTAATTTCACCTTCTTCTGTGCTACATCCATATCTGATGTGTATTTTTATTGTAATGAATTATATACTTTGTACTTCTCAATAACCTGGGACCATTTGAGACAAAAGACAACGTCTTATTTTCGATGACTCATGCTCCAGCCCAGTAAAGTCCTAGGACAGAAGTTGAAAGGCAGGGATCCCTAGGCCCAGGTCTCTAAGTCCCTAGATCTGGCTTATGATATGTTGTCTTCTACGTACACAATTGTTTATTCATGTCCTCATCAACATTTGAAAGGGGTATTTCATGCAAAATAAAAGTCTCTTAACAACATGAAGATTTGGCAGTACTGGCTGTGCATTCCTGAATGGCTACAGTTGGCTAGAGCAGAATAACCAATTAGAGAGACTTGGAGTTCTGGGCTTTTAAGCACTTATCTTTATGTTGTTTTTTGTGGTTCAATAATTTACCCAAGATTACCTGAGTGAATAGGTAGCTTCTCTAGACTTCTACCTTGTCCTTATGTAAGTTAGATCAAATTTTACTCGTCAAGGAAGTTACTGGATAGGCCAGACACAAGAAATAATCTGCTCAAGTAGCTAGTAGGACAAGGCAAGCATACAAATGGGGTGTGATTTTATTCCTTCTGATATGGAGGGATCTCTCAAAAACATTGTTTTTTGAAATATGAATCACAATCCACTTATGTAAGAAATATTCAATCAGAATCTCTGGAGGAGTGGGCATCACTCAAGATTCAGTCAGCAAAAAAGAAACTACACTAGGTATTTCAAACAGAAAATATTTAATGTAGACTATCAGGTACTTAAAAGAATCAGAAAGGTTAAAGAAGTAAAATCCAGGAGACTTATGCAGATAAGGTCATCTGGCAGTTGGAAGCTTTTTCATCCCTGTCTATGTTCTCTCCTTTGTTGCAGAGCTTTTTCATCCTCTTCTATGTTCTCTCCTTTGTTGCAGAAGCTGGAATCCTATGAATTACATTTCCTAAACTTCTTGCCAGCAGGATTCTGAATATGGTTTAGGTATCACCAATGCTATGTATTTGTATGATATTTTTTAAATAGAAAGGAAATAAAAACTGTTCTTTATGTGGAATCTGGCAGATATAAAACAAATTTTTTTCAGACCCTAGCATTCTTCTGTAAGTCTTGTACTCAAAGGCTTTGGAGGATCTGTGAGATTAGCAGTGGTTTTCTGCAGTTCCCTGACCTCTGTCTGACAGTAACAACTATATCAGTCAACAAATATATATTAAATTATGGAATTACTTTGTCCTTCTTAGGATCCATGGAAAATTCTGTCTCTGCCACTTTAACGGTAAAAAGAAGTGGTAGGATAATTCACAAAATAAAATAAAATTATTAGTTAATTTTCTCCCCATCCTTCAACTGCATTTGGTGACATGCCATAACATGAAAATGCCACCAAACCTCAGTCATGCACTGTGACAATAAGCACACACTTCCCTTTTCCTCCTCTTATACTTATCATTGCTGTCTATGACAGTAATGTTATTAAGTGAATGCCAACGTAATTTATCTCACAGGAAAGAGGAGGTGGAGTATAGCACAGAGTAGCAATTAAGGAAAGCCTGCTATGGGCCAGACATTTCCTAGAATTTCCCAGTCTTCTCACAAAAGTGATGTTATATTGGGCTCATTAATTCCATTTAAAAATGCGAAACTCAGTCTCATGAGTGTAAATAACTTCTCCATGGTTCTTTACTTATTGATTAAAATGGTCTGTTTATATCATTGACCCACAGGGAGGAGACTGTATTAATTGAAATGAATTTCAACTACCAATCCCCCAAATCATAGAAAGGAAACAAGGGTGGGATTAGGGGAGGGAAGTTGGGTGTAAGGTAGGGGTAGAGGTGCTAAAAAGAGAATATTTTTGCATATGTGAGAAATCAGCAAAAAACAAAAAGCATACCAGTGGTCATTTCACTATATTTGCAGTGAAATATAATATACCTCATTTGGAATAATATGGGGAAATTGAAAAGCCATTATCAAGAAACACAATACATTTAAAAGCATCAGAAAATGGGAGAAATAATCCAAACAGAATTTAATAGCATATAAGTAATATGATTGACATACGAATGAATCTGACTAGGTATAATAGTAATGTTTAATTTTATTAACAAATGATTCGAAAGTGAGAAGCAATGGCAAACATCCAAAGTTGTTTAGCAATACTAACATTAAAGACAAATAAAAAGATACATTGAGATATACAAATAATCACCTCCCAAAGGCACTACCACTTAACACTATTACATTGACAATTAAGTTTCAACATATGAATTTTGGGGGACATTCAGACAATAGCAGTATGTATAATGTGACTCAATTTTGAACAAAAATATATTTGCACATATGAACATATAGCTTTTGGATTATATATAAACACACATAAAATATATTTGGAAAGTATATATGAAAATACTATGAGTAGATAGCCTGTGGTAAGTCAGGCTTAAGATGAAACTATAAGCTAATTAATGCATATATTTCCCCATTGTTTCAGGATTAATAGTGATAGATAAAATTACAATAGTATAGGATGTACCTGGTTGGGAATGGAAGTTATAGAAATTTATCTTTATTGATATGAAATGTTGTCAAATATATATACATACATATATTTAAATGAAAAAGAAGTTATACAGAACTTTTATAAAAATAGATCTATGTATGCCTAATGTATTTGTCTCATAGTGTACACTTTCATATATTCTCATTCTTGTTCTCTGCTCCCAACCCTCATCACAGACACACGCACATCTTTTCAGCCTAGAGAGGGTCTGAAGGAAATATCCTAGCATGTGATTTCGTATCCAGATCTATGCCAGAATCACTCTTAATGTTTCCTATGTAAACATCTAGAAAGTTCCAGAACGTTCTCACTGTTTGACTTTAACCATAGGGAAGTGTTTTCCTTTAACCTAAGCTTCTGTATAATTGGTTAAAGGAAGAACGTAGTTAGGCATTGGTCACTTAATCATTCTGTGGAGTATGGAGTCAGTGAACGATTTCATCACTCCATTTTCTTTTGTTTCATGTGCCTTCCTGATCTCTGATTTTTATATTTTATGTTATTCATCTTCTTAACATCGCCATGCAGGTCTTGCTTTAAAAGGCATCAACTTTCCTTCCAGGTAGTGTCTAGAGTTGTTCTTTTGGATAAAAACTGTTCTCTGCATTCAAGTGACAATGAAGATAAATAAAAGTAATTTGACATGTAATAGTGTATATTAGATTTTTAAAATTTAAGACTGATCCTAAACCTAGCTAATAATCATCTTCTGGATGTAAAGAACATCAGAATAAATATCATTGTAGCCATTTTTTTTTTGTTATTGATAAAGAGTGTATTTCAGGTAGGCATTCTGAAAGAATTTAAGACAATTATAGAATGTGAGATTTTGTGCTAAGGAAAGAGGCTGAGAATTTAGCTTGATGATATATGGTGTGTGTGTGTGTGTGTGTGTGTGTGTGTGTACTTAAATCAAATCTATGTGTTTGAACTCTTCTTCAACAGAGCCACTCACCACAAGTCTTTTCTTCAGGAAAGAAAGATTTTAAAATAACTCTATTCCAGGAGTGTTTGGGTGAGGGTCTGAACATTTTTACCGGGCCTCGTATTCCAAAACTACTCAAAAGCACCACAGTATACTTAACTAATTATAACAGTTGGCATTTACTGAGTGCTGAATATGATAAGAGAGAAAGTGACCTACTTTAGGTGCTGCAAAGACTGATGGCTCTGATTATGGGATACACATCTGCTGACTCTCACTTTAGTGCTCAATCCAATAGACCTACTCCCCTGAGTGTGGTGTCTTTTCAGCTTCCAGGGATAGCACAGACATGAGGTTCAAGAAGGGAAAACCTTGCAACTTTATAGCAAGTTTATATAGTGATGATTCTGATAGTCCTTCCCCAAAGGGACCTATGACCATTTACTTAGCTAACTGTACACTGAGGGAAATTACTTTTACATTTTTTAGGCCTTTGGACACAGGGTTCTAGCTGACGCTATGTCAACTAGATGCCTGAAGACCTGAAGCATCATCATGGCCCTCTATTGGAGGCCCTCACTGTGTTTCTACCGAGTCTGCTCAGGTCCGGTTCACTGTCATTCTAATGAATCCACAGACTAATCTGCTTGTTGTTTCCCTGATACACAAATATATAATTAGAATGAATATACATGACAGATGATAGAATCTCCACATTTGTTCCTTAGCCTGTGAGGAGAAAGCTATCATTCTGGGGAAATTCAGTAGTAGCAGCTTCAGAGCTGCTACTATTCCAGCCAGAACAATAAATAAAACAACCATACAAAATCCTGTGTGGGCCAGGTGTGGTGGCTCATGCCTGTAATCCCAACACTTTGGGAGGCTAAGGTGGGCAGATCACCTAAGGTCAGGAGTTCAAGACCAGCCTGGCCAACATGGTGAAACCCCATCTCTACTAAAAATACCAAAAAAAAAAAAAAAAAAAAAAAAAAAAAGGCCGAGTGTGGTGGCACACACTTCTAGCCCCAGCTACTCAGGAAGCTGAGGCAGGAGAATCGCTTGAACCAGGGAGCTGGAGGTTGCAGTGAGTGGAGTTTGCACCACTGCACTCCAGCCTGAGTGACTGAGTGAGACTCCATGTCAAAAATAAATACATAAATAAATAAGTAAATAAAAATCCTGTGGAGAGTGGCAGAAATTTGTGCCACTCTTAATGAATTAAATGATGTAGGGGTAGTGATGTCTATCATTTTCCCATTTAATTCACTATTCCAGAGGGATTATATAGAGGAGGAGAGTGAACTATCACAAATGCAAACAAGTATTAGCCCCGATGCAACTACTGTACTGGATGTGGTATTTTTGTCAGAACAGATGAACATGGTTTTAGGTACATTGTGTGTGGCCACTAATCTAGCAATGAATTATTTCCCATCACTATCATGAAGAATGACCAAGTGCAGTTCACGTTCACATGCTTTGAAAAACAGAATTAATTTAGGGCTTTGCCCCAGAGATATGGTAACAGTGCCACTGTTATAACATAGTCTGAAGAGCTATGGACTGTGTGGACATTCTGCAGAACATTGCTTTGATCCACTATATAGATAACACCACATCAATTGGATCAAATGAGAAAGAATTGGCAGGTACATTTAAGTCATAAGTAAAACACATGTGCTCCATAGGGTGAGGAATAAAATCATTGCAGATTCATGTCAGTAGAGTTTCTAGGGGTCCAGGGGTTTTGGGCATATTGGCACAATCCTACAGAAACACTACACACATTGTAGTATTTTGTGTTGTCCACCACTAAGTAGAAAACACCACACCTGATATACTGCTTCAGATTGCGGAGGCAATATATTCTAACTTGGGAATACTGCACTGATCCA
This sequence comes from Pongo pygmaeus, assembly GCF_028885625.2. Taxonomy (NCBI): domain Eukaryota; kingdom Metazoa; phylum Chordata; class Mammalia; order Primates; family Hominidae; genus Pongo; species Pongo pygmaeus. The sequence goes on from NC_072396.2 coordinate 106,002,272, forward strand.
CTTACTGAGTGGCATGCAAGACTACCAACTTTGACTGGGGCTGGAAGCAGGAGAAGACTCTAAAGCAGGTCCAAGTTGGAGTGCAAGTAGCCCTGCTTCTTGGGCCATATGACCCAACAGATCTTATACTATTAGAAGTGCATTTGGAGGAAATAGATTCCATGTGGAATTTATGGCAAGCTTCAACAGGAGACTTACAAATAATCTCTGATGTTCTGAAATCAGGGCCATGCTATCTGCAGTGAAGAATTAGCATTCCAAAAAGATTCCCTGTCATGTTATTAGGCCTTAAAAGACACAGAGCACCTGATTCTTCAACACCAAGTGAACATATAGCCAGAATTTCCCATCATAAGCTGGATACTGTCAGACCCACAAGATCATAAACTTGAGTGGTCCAGCAACAATTCTCTGTAAATTGGTAGTGGTATGGCTGCGATTGGGCATAGGCAGGTCCAGAAAGCACAGTGAAACGATTGGAGAGGGGATCCAGACTTCCAATTTATCAACACTGTTGCATCAGAGCCTCAGGTCTCAGCTCACATTTATGGCCATGGGAGATCCCTTATGACTAGCTGATGGAGAAGGAAAATGACAGAGCCTGATTCATGGAGGGGTTGGCTCAATATGTGGGTACAAGCTGAAAATGGAACGCTGCTGCACTAAGCCTCACTCAAAGGTAACTGAAAGACATCCATTTTAAGGGCAAAGCTTCCCAATATGCATAGGGAATACCAGGGCAGAGCATCTGTTAATTTATCTTGGTTCAAGGAGAATTGACTAGAGGTAGGAATATATATGTGTGTGTGTGTGTGTGTGTGTGTGTGTGTGTGTGTGTGTATATATATATTATATATATATATATATATATATGCTCACAGGCAGTGGAAAATGACTTGTCAGGTTGGTCAGGGTCCTGGAAGGAGAAATATTTGAATATCAAATACAGTAAAGTCTGGGGAGGAGGCATATGGATGGACTAATGGGAATAGGCAGAAAGTGAAAATGTTTGTATTGCCTATTAATGCCCACTAGAGAGCATCTACCACAGAAAAGATACTAAACACTTAAGTAGACAGGATAACCCAGCCAGTTACCTTCAGCCAGTCTCTGTTAGCAGTCTACTATGGTGCCAGCAAAATGGGTACCTGAAGGGAGTAACCCCTAATGACAATGAAGAATACTATGCATGGGGCCAACAGCATGGGTTTCCTGAATCCATTTTTCTATCAAGTGATCCCACTATTATGCTGTGTCCCTCTGTACCATCTTTTGGAACTCAGTGGGAAATTTTCTCCTAAATCACACTATGTGATAAAATCAGTGATTAGGAAAATACATGAAATAAAAGAAAATGATAAAATTATTCTTTTCTTCCTTACTAATTCCATAAGGTAATTCATCCTATAACCACTGAATATTGAAAATAATGTGATAAGTCTCTTTCCCTTTCCCCCCGCCACAAACACACACACACATACACACACACACACACACAAAACTTTCCTTGAAAAATGAGATACTACTTATCAAGGAACAAATTCAGTACTTTGGCTGCTGGAGGGGCCACTGGACTGAATTCAGGAAACCTCTCTGGGTTCCAGTGAGAGATCTAACCCAGTAACTCTGCAACAACCTCGTGTAAATCCCTTCACCTCTCTTTTTTAGCTTACCTGTCAGCCTGAATTTTATCTATCCTGCTTCTTGAATATCCAGAATTGTGCAGGAGAATAATGTGAGGATTAGATAAATTACTTTATTTATACATCTTCTGGGTCATCACATTGAGGCATGATGGCATCAAAAGGTACACTGGGGCTAATTACCAGCAAGAGCAGAAGTCTTGGATTCAGTAGCCCTAGGTACTGGTTCCAGCTTTATGGTAAGGATGTGGAAGTGGTTTAAAGCACCCTGAATTAAAGTTATTGGTTATCATTTTACTACAAAATAGAATCCAGTTTAACATAGTATGCAATGAGAGTCCACCCAAGTACCCATCAAACCAAAGTGTCCATTGCCTTAAAGGACCAGTTCCCCTCCTAGGTTATATATGATGTCTTCTTTCTCATAACTGGAAGCCCCTTTTCTATACTCAAGTAACAATTGGGTAATGAGGTGCATTTTTGTCCTTTCTCACCAACACCAGAATTCAAAATGCAAACCAAGATTGTTCTTTCAAATAGAACTTCATTCCCATAAGACCACACACCTACACAACAAGGTTATCATTGATCAAGACATTGATCACAAGATACCCAATGTACAATTCTCACAAGAGTACCAGGATCACAAGAACACAGCCAGTACACTCAGCCTTTTTTTGATACACAAAATCAAGCCACATTTTCCTTTTTTTTTTTCTTGATTCGGAGTCTTACTCTGTCACCCAGGCTGGAGTGCAGTGGCATGATCTCGGCTCACTGCAACCTCTGCCTTCCAGGTTCAAGCGAGTCTCCTGCCTCAGCCTCCTGAGTAGCTAGGATTACAGGTGCGTGACACTACACTTGGATTTTTTTTTTTTTTTGTATTTTTAGGAGAGATGGGGTTTCACCGTGTTAACCAGGATGGTCTCAATCTCCTGACCTCGTGATCCATCTGCCTTGGCATCCCAAAGTACTGGCATTACAGGCATGAGCCACCACGCCTGGCCCACATTTTCCATTTCTGGAACCCATATAATTTATAGAACACTTACAATGTCTCTCAATAGCTCTTTTTCTATTAATATGTCTTCACATTAGACATTCAAGTATATAATACAGATGACTTATGAAGTCAATTCTCATATTTTTGTTGATCTTACCTTAGGTTCTTTTCAATAATGACTCTAATGCTAAAGGCAATAACATTGAATATAATGTCATAGGAACATGAGTTACAATATAATTTTTTCTATACAGTGACTGTGTTACCCAAGATTTCATCTGGTGAATAGAAATGATAATATTCCGGATCGTAGTTATGCTGAAGGAAATAATTGGGTCATTTGTGTCAAGGAGCAAGCATAGTACCTGGCACACAGCAATCATGGAGTTCCTGGGGTTCCCAGAGTACAAGGACTGTGTAAACTTTCTTCAATCCTTCCCAAAACCAGTGAGCACATATTTGGTGATAACAACAAGAATAACAACAACAAAAAACAGTTTTTAAAGTTTCTTCTTAATGTAGAAAAAGATGAAAAAACAAATTTAAAACAATATCACTTGTTGGTATTTGTTGTGAAAAGTTGGTAGGATAAAATGAAGGAAGTTAGTAGGATAAAAAGAAGCATGGGGTTGATAGGTGCAGCAAACTACCATGGCACATGTATACCTATGTAACAAATCTTCACGTTCTGCACATGTATACCGGAACTTAAAGTAAAATAAAGAAATGGAAAGCTGGTGATTTTAAATCATGTCCACAAAATTTTTGACAGTTGCTATGGTCTGAATGTTTGTGTCCCTCTCAAATTCATATGTTGAAATCAATTTCCCAATGTGTTAGTATTAAGAGGTGAGGTCTTTGGGAAATGACTAGGTCATAAGGGCAGAGGCCTTGTGAATAGGATTAGTTTCCTTATAAAAGAAGCCTGCAGGAGCTTGTTTGCCCCTTTTGCCCTTCTGGCATGTGAGGGTACAGCTAAAAGGAGTCATCTTTGTAGCAGGGAGCAGGCACTCACCAGACATCAAATCTGCTGGCAACTTGATCTTGGACTTCTCAGCCTCCAGAACTGTGAGCCATAAATTTCTCTTGTTTGTAGATTACCCAGTCTAGGGTATTTTGTTATAGCAACCCGAATGGACTAAGACAGAAACTGGTACCAAAAAGTGGAGGGCTGCTGCAACTAATATCTAAAAATATAGAAGTGGCTTTGGAACTAGGTAATGGGTAGAGGCTGAAAGAATTCGGAGGCACATGCTAGAAAAAGACTACATTGCCATGAGTGGAGCATTAAGAGTGATGCTGGTGAAGGCTCAGAAGAAGAGGAGTGCTGTAGAGAAAGCTTCAGTCTTCTTAGACATTACCTAAGTGGTCATAAGCAGATGCCAAGGTGTTAACTGCTTACACCCAGAGCCGACCAGTTGCACTTCAACAGTCCAAGGAACTGCCCAGATCACCCATTTTCCAGCCTAGGGTCTATGTGGGTCTATTCAGATTACTGCACCAGAGGGAGGGTACCGGACTAAACAAAATGCACTAAACTTCCTCTATCTCCACTAATCTTCATTCTCCTTCTGGTTGGCTGGTAGGAATACAAATTATGACATATTCAGCTAACATATATTGAGAATTTAAGTGCCAGAAACAATACCACTTAAGATATGTGCACTCCTTCTTTTATTCTTTCCAACACTTTCATGTTGTGTGTATTTTTATTTTTATTTCATAGATGAGGAAATAAGTTCTTAGGGAAAACACATAACTATGGTTAATTATCATGCAAACAACAATAAGTGAAACTCAGGGTTTCATTAAATATATCTATATATTAGATCTCTTTATGAACTTGCCATTTTGTTCCTTAAACATTCATTATCATGTTTCTAGCCATAAAATGGGCACTTCTCACTTACGACTCTAGGTATACGATACCCAAATATAATATCACCTTCCACTTAATGACACCTTCCCATTTTACTACCTCTTTTCTATTTTGGCATAAATTATGCCATATTGATGCCTGGATTTAGGGAAGATAATAGAATGGGGATCAATAAAATCCAGAACCTCCCCAACCCCAAAAGCTTATTCCATATGCCACAAAAAGGCATTCTGCCAAAGTCTGCAGTCATTCTCCATTATAATTGTTTTAAAGTTTGGTTAGCTAACTCTAGGTTCTTAACAGGGAATAGAGATCTCTGCAACTAATCCCACACTTACAACTGTGTAGATCTTCCAATGAAGAATACAAGATCTGAAATTAGTTCTCAGAGCCAATATTATTAAGTAGGGTACCAGCTCTGGCTCCAACCCATCACAGTGATGTTGAATGAGGAGCCACTACAGGATTCAAGATGACAATACCCATGAATCTCATCATAATAAACAAACACCCTGAGCATACCAGGGACTATATGCCAAAAGCCTGAAAATGTTGTAGAGCATTTATTCTGGTTATGCTTGTCCTGGCTAAGACTTCATTTTGTTCATGGTTTGGATGTGGACTTTGCCACTTCTGCTCAATGCTAAAGTCCTTGGGCTTCTTTTCCTCCTTCTTGTTTGGAGTATTCAATTAGTTCACAGTTTTTCTATAAGAAGTGACTCTGTAACTGCTAGGGCAAAAGACAAATCTCTGGACACTTTTGTAATAATATTTCAAAGGTACTTTACCTCAAGGTCTTAAAGGTAGCTCCAGACTCATATCAGGAGCCCTGACCTCCCACCACACTAGGTTCTTTACAGTTAACATCCACAAGCAGTAATGAACAACACAGGCCAACAATCATCACCTCAAGAGTGATGACCTCAGACTGTCAATCCAACTTTTCCAAGATGATGACCTCTGCCAAAGAGACCAACTCTTTCCAAATGATGATCTCAGCACAACTGACAGTCCCAGCATTAACAATGATACCCTAGGATGTCCTGCCCCCAAAATTCCATGCCCAAACCCACCAAACAAAGATTTTGATCTCCTCTTTGCTTCCAAAAACAACCCCTGGCTCTTCCACTCCACCTGTAAACCCACCTGGATCCCCTATAATTTCCCCAACTGCTCTTTCTTATTTCTCGCCTCCTGCCTTATACCCCAAGTTTCAATCTATGCAGATATTTGTTTCCTACCTACCAGATGCCAACACCACCATGGTTACTGTGAACTGCTTAACTAAAGATCCCACCCATCCTGCTTATATATGTCTTTGTGATTTCATATCCTTCTTATTTATGCAATGTTAAGGATACCTTACAAAGAAGTAAAGCTTATTGGCAGGTCCTTACTTGCCTAGACCATACCTAAACCCTGATGAATGACACCATGGAGAGATCTCACAAATACAATCCCACTGGGGATTATGGTTTAAACATATTAATTTTGAGGGGACACAAACATGCAGCCCACAACAACCTCTCTCATTTAGCCTCCCCACAGAAAGAAGCACCAACCTATCTTTTTCTATCATATTGGGCCTTGTGACAATCTCTGGTATAACAGGCACACATTTAGTTATTTTCAATTCTGTAACACAGACTAAATTCATAAGGCCACTCAGGTATTGTCACAGTCCTGGCAGACCATATACAGTAAGCATCTTAAGCCTTAGAAGCCCTTAATGAGGCACAAAGCCCTCTAGTTGCTGTGGTAGCTGACAAAAGATTAGCATTGGACTACCTACTACCATGTCAAGGTAAAGTTTCTGCCTTAAAGGGGACCTCCTGCTGCATGTAGGTTAATAAGACAGAACAAGTCTCCAGAATATTTAAACAAATAGAACAAACCAAAATAATTAACAATACTACAAGAGTACTCTAAGAGATTCTCCAGACCCCAGTTGATACCTTCTCTTGGCCGTCTCCTTCTGCATGCAGTGACTGGCTCTGCCCTATCTTTCAGGGAGCTATCATAGTTGCTGGTCAAATTATTGCGAATTGACTTTGCAAATTTGATCTCTCTCAGACAAAGTATATGTTTATTTACAGGAAACCTGAGCAGTTGCTGTGCTTACTCAGATTTAGGCATAATTGCGAAGACCACAGGAAAAAAAATCTTGTATCCCCACTGATATTTGATTGAGTGTCAGCAACCCCTAAGCCACATTCCTACTGTGTCTTTTGCCTTCCTTTAGCATCAGTATCCTGATAACAGTCACTCTGCCCCCACACACATACCACAAGCTAATGCACCCTCTTGACTCCTCTTTTAAACTTTTTGCTGGCAACTTCCTCTTTTATAAAATGCCTGTGTACTTGCCAGTCTCTCTCTCTTCCTCTCTCTCTCTCCCTCCTCACCTGCCCCTAGGCTGTCTCCCAGAGGGCTAATCTTTCATCCTCTTGCCTTGAGATTTCCCTGCCTGTGTAAGTAATACATCTTTCTTTGATCATACCAAAGGATTACTGTTACAAGTTTCGATATCAGAAACAAATATTTTCAGGCCGGGAGATTTCCAGTGTCCCAGTACAGTTGCTATACCAAGAGGGTTTATTCACCATCCATCACAACCAAAGCGATTGGGATAGGCCATCCTTCCTCCAATTGGTCTGAGTCTGCTTAGGCGAACTGGTGCATGTGCCCAGCTGAATAATTCCATAGGCTTCTGCTTCCATCTACTATAATCAGGCTCCTTTCTATGTCATTCAGTGTGACAATGTTGAAAAGAGAGACCACTATAATTCCATGTACACACTCATTTAAGCAATAGAGGAAGAGGGATGAATAAGGGGAGATAAGAACACTGACACATAATGAATGAATATGTATATTCTGGAAAATCTGTCTTTTTTGGAGGGAAAAACCAAATAAGGGGAAAATTCCATGTTTTTGGAGTGAACAGCCAAAACAGGAGAAAGGCTTTGCTTTGATTTAAGCAAATTTATCCACTCATTCAATACGTATTTACTAAATACCTACTATGTTCCAGGAGTTGTACTAGATATTGTAAATAAAAAGATGAATAAGAGGGCATAGTCCCTGACCTCTGAGAGCTTACAATTTGATGAAGTATACAGACAAGTAATCAAGCTTACAGCACATGTAAGAAGTGTTACTGGAGGGATGGGGGCTGTAGTCTGCTGTAGGTTGAAGAAGGAATTGAAGGTGAAAAACTGCAGAAATATAAGAGATAAGAAAGAATATAAGAAATAATTCTGGAGTTTGGCTGGCAAGATGGCTGAACAGGAACAGCTCTGGTCTGCAGCTCCTAGGAAGACCAATGCAGAAGGCAGGTGACTTCTGCATTTCCAATTGAGGTACCCTGTTCATCTCATTGGGACTGGTTAGACAGTGGGTGCATCCCATGGAGGGCAAGCAGAAGCAGGATGGGGCGTCGCTTCACACGGGAAGTGCAAGGAGCAGGGGAGCCTCCCTTTCCCAGCCAAGGGAAGCCATGAAGGACTGTGCTATCCGGCCCAGATACTACACTTTTCCCACGGTTTTGTCAATCCACAGACCAGGAGATCCCCTTGTGTGCCTACACCACCAGGGTCCTGGGTTTCAAGCACAAAACTGGGCCATTGTTCAGGCAGATAACGAGCTAGCCTCAAGAGTTTTTTTTTTTTTTTTTTTTTTTTTCTGTATCCCAGTGGCACCTGGAACCCCAGTGAGACAGAACCGTTTACTCCCCTGGAAAGGGGGTTGAAGCCAGGGAGCCAAGTGGTCTCACTCAGCGGGTCCCACTTCCACGGAGCCTAGCAAGCTAAGAACCACTGGCTTGAAATTCTGGCTGCCAGCACAGCAGTCTGAAGTTAACCTGGCACAATCCAGCTTGGTGGAGGGAAGGGCGTCCACCATTACTGAGGCTTCAGTAGGAGGTCTTCCTCTGACCAGGCTGAAAATGCCTGGAAGTTCGGACTGGGTGGAACTCGCCACAGCATGGCAAAGTGGCTGTGGGCAGACTGCCTCTCTAGATTCCTCTTCACTGGTCAGGGCATCTCTGAAAGAAAAACAGCAGCCCCAGTCAGGGACTTATAGATTAAACTCCCATCTCCCTGGGACAGAGCACCTGGGGGGAGGGGCACCTGTGGGCGTAGCTCCAGCAGACATAAACATTCCTACCTACCAGCTGTGAAGAGAGCAGTGGATCCTGAAAAGGAGGGTTCTCCCAGCACAGCGCTTGAGCTCTGCTAAGGGACAGACTGCCTCCTCAAGTGGGTCCCTGACCCCTGTGCATCCTGACTGGGAGAGACCTCCCAACAGGGGTTGATGGACACCTCATACAGGAGAGCTCTGGCTGGCATCAGACCAGTGCCCCTCTGGGATGAAGCTTCCAGAGGAAGAAGCAGGCAGCAATCTTTGCCGTTCTGCAGCTTCTGCTGGTGATACCCAGATAAACAGGCCCTGGAGTGGACCTCCAGCAAACTGCAGCAGACCTGCAGAAGACGGGCCTGACTGTTAGAAGAAAAACTAACAAACAGAAAGCAATAACTTAAACCTCAATAAAAAGATCCCCCACACAGGGACCACATCCAAAGGACATCAACCTCAAAGATCAAAGGTAGATAAATACACAAAGATGAGGAAAACCCAGCACAAAGAAACTCAAAATTCCAAAAACCAGAATGCCTCTTCTCCTCCAAATGATTGTAACTCCTCTCCAGCAAGGGCACAAAACTGGACAGAGAATGAGTTCGATGAATTGATAGAAGTATGCTTCAGAAGGTGGGTAATAACAAACTCCTCTGAGCTAAAGGAGCATGTTCTAACCCAATGAAAGGAAGCTAAGAACCTTGACACAAAGTTACAGTAGCTGCTAACTAGAATATCCAGTTTAGAGAAGAACATAAATGACCTGATGGAGCTGAAAAACACAGCATGAGAACTTTGTGAGGCATACACAAGTATCAACAGCTGAATCAATCAAGTGGAAGAAAGGATATCAGAAATTGAAGATCAAATTACTGAAATGAAGTGTGAAGACAAGGTTGGAGAAAAAAAGATTGAAAAGGGACAAAAAAAGCCTCCAAGATATATGGGACTATGTGAAAAGACCAAACCTATGATTGATTGGGGTCCCTGAAAGTGACAGGGAGAATGGAACCAAGTTGGAAAACACACTTTAGGATATTATCCAGGAGAACGTCCCCAACCTATCACGACAGGCCAACATTCAAATTCAGGAAATAGAACACCACTAAGATACTCCTCGAGAAGAGCAACCCCAAGACACATACTCGTCAGATTCTCCAAGGTTGAAATAAAGGAAAAAAAGTTAAGGGCACCCAGAGAGAAAGGTCAGGTTACCTACAAAGGGAAGCCCATCAGACTAGCAGCAGATCTCCTGCAGAAACCCTACAAGCCAGAAGAGAGTGGGGGCCAATATTCAACATTCTTAAGGGAAATAATTTCCAACCCAGTATTTCATATACAGCCAAACTGAGTTTCACAAATGAAGGAGAAATAAAATGCTTTCCAGACATCTAATGCTGAGGGATTTTGTCACCACCAGGCCTGCCTTACAAGAGCTCCTGAAGGAAGCATTAAATATGGAAAGGAAAAGCTGGTACTAGCCACTGCAAAAACACACCAAAATACAAAGACCAAAGACAATATAAAGAAACTGCATCAACTAATGTGCAAAATAACTAGCAAGCATCATGATGATTCACACATAGCAATATTAACCTTAAATGTAAATGGGCTAAATGCCCCAATTAAAAGACACAGACTGGCAAATTGGATAGAGTAAAGATCCATCAGTGTGCTGCATTAAAGAGACCCATCTCATGGGCAAAGACACATATAGGCTCAAAATAAAGAGATGGAGATATATTTACCAAGCAAGTGGAAAGCAAAAAAAAAAAGCAAGAGTTGTAATCCTAGTCTCTGATAAAACAGACATTAAACCAACAAAGATTAAAAAAGGCAAAGAAGGGCATTACATAATGGTAAGGGGATCAATGCACAAGAAGAGCTAACTATCCTAAATATATAGTCACCCAATACAGGAGCACCCAGATTCATAAAACAAGTTCTTAGAGACCTGCGAAGAGACTTAGACTCACACACAATAATAATGGGAGATGTTAACACCCCACTGTCAATATTAAACAGATCAACAAGACAGAAAATTACAAGGATCTTCAGGACTTGAACTCAGCTCTGGATCAAGCAGACTTAATAGATATCTACAGAACTCTCTACCCCAAATCAACAGAATATACATTCTTCTCAGCACCACATAGCACTTATTCTAAAATCGACCACATAATTGGAAGTAAAACACTCCTCAGCCAATGCAAAAGAACTGAAATCATAACAAACAGCCCCTCAGACCACAGTGCAATCAAATTAGAGCTCAGTATTAAGCTCAGTATTAGAGCTCAGTATTTTTTTGTTTTGTTTTGTTTTGGGTTTTTTTTCTTTATTATTATTATTATTATTATCATTATTATACTTTAGGCTCTATGGTACATGTGTGCAACATGCAGGTAAGTTACATATGTATACATGTGCCATGCTGGTGCGCTGCACCCACCAACTCGTCATCTAGCATTAGGTATATCTCCCAATGCTATCCCTCCCCCCTCCCCCCACCCCACAACAGTCCCCAAAGTGTGATGTTCCCCTTCCTGTGTCCATGTGTTCTCATTGTTCAATTCCCACCTATGAGTGAGAATATGCGGTGTTTGGTTTTTTGTTCTTGCGATAGTTTACTGAGAATGATGATTTCCAATTTCATCCATGTCCCTACAAAGGACATGAACTCATCATTTTTTATGGCTGCATAGTATTCCATGGTGTATATGTGCCACATTTTCTTAATCCAGTCTATCATTGTTGGACATTTGGGTTGGTTCCAAGTCTTTGCTATTGTGAATAATGCTGCAATAAACATACGTGTGCATGTGTCTTTATAGCAGCATGATTTATAGTCCTTTGGGTATATACCCAGTAATGGGATGGCTGGGTCAAATGGAATTTCTAGTTCTAGATCCCTGAGGAATCGCCACACTGACTTCCACAAGGGTTGAACTAGTTTACAGTCCCACCAACAGTGTAAAAGTGTTCCTATTTCTCCACATCCTCTCCAGCACCTCTTGTTTCCTGACTTTTTAATGATTGCCATTCTAACTGGTGTGAGATGGTATCTCATTGTGGTTTTGATTTGCATTTCTCTGATGGCCAGTGATGGTGAGCATTTTTTCATGTGTTTTTTGGCTGCATAAATGTCTTCTTTTGAGAAGTGTCTGTTCATGTCCTTCGCCCACTTTTTGATGGGGTTGTTTGTTTTTTTCTTGTAAATTTGTTGGAGTTCATTGTAGATTCTGGATATTAGCCCTTTGTCAGATGAGTAGGTTGCGAAAATTTTCTCCCATTTTGTAGGTTGCCTGTTCACTCTGATGGTAGTTTCCTTTGCTGTGCAGAAGCTCTTTAGTTTAATTAGATCCCATTTGTCAAATTTGGCTTTTGTTGCCATTGCTTTTGGTGTTTTAGACATGAAGTCCTTGCCCATGCCTATGTCCTGAATGGTAATGCCTAGGTTTTCTTCTAGGGTTTTTATGGCTTTAGGTCTGACATTTAAGTCTTTAATCCATCTTGAATTGATTTTTGTATAAGGTGTAAGGAAGGGATCCAGTTTCAGCTTTCTACATATGGCTAGCCAGTTTTCCCAGCACCATTTATTAAATAGGGAATCCTTTCCCCATTTCTTGTTTTTCTCAGATTTGACAAGTCTCAACCCCAAATCTCCTTAAGCTGATAAGCAACTTCAGCAAAGTCTCAGGATACAAAATCAATGTACAAAAATCACAAGCATTCTTATACATCAATAACAGACAAACAGAGAGCCAAATCATGAGTGAACTCCCATTCACAATTGCTTCAAAGAGAATAAAATACCTAGGAATCCAACTTACTAGGGATGTGAAGGACCTCTTCAAGGAGAACTATAAACCACTGCTCAAGGAAATAAAAGAGGATACAAACAAATGGAAGAACATTCCATGCTCATGGGTAGAAAGAATCAATATCATGAAAATGGCCATCCTTCCCAAGGTAATTTACAGATTCAATGCCATCCCCATCAAGCTACCAATGACTTTCTTCACAGAATTGGAAAAAACTACTTTAAAGTTCATATGGAACCAAAAAAGAGCCTGCATCGCCAAGTCAATCCTCAGCCAAAAGAACAAAGGTGGAGGCATCACACTACCTGACTTCAAACTATACTACAAGGCTACAGTAACCAAAACAGCATGGTACTGGTACCAAAACAGAGATATAGATCAATGGAACAGAACAGAGCCATCAGAAATAATGCCACATATCTACAACTAGAGCTCAGTATTAAGAGGCTCACTCAAAACTGCACAACTACATGGAAACTGAACAACATGCTTGTAAATTACCCGGTAATTTACTACAGGGTAAATTATGAAATTAAGGCAGAAATAAGAAAGTTATTTGAAACCAATGAGAACAAAGAGACTACGTAGCAGAATCACTGGGATACAGCTAAAGCTGTGTTTAGAGGGAAATTTATAGCATTAAATGCCCACATCAGAATGTGGGAAAGATCTAAAATCGACACCCTAACATCACAATTAAAAGAACTAGAGAAGCAAGAGCAAACAAATTCAAAAGCTAGCAGAAGACAAGAAATAACTAAGATCAGAGCAGGACTGAAAGAGATAGAGACATGAAAAACCATTTAAAAAAATCGAAGAATCCAGGAGCTGGTTTCTTGAAAAGATTAACAAAATAGATACACGCTAGCCAGACTGAAAAAAGAAGGTAAGAGAGAGGAATCAAATAGACAGAATAAAAAATGATAAAGGGGATATCACCACTGATCCCACAGAAATACAAACTACCATCAGAGAATACTATAAACACTTCTATGCAAATAAATTAGAAAATCTACAAGAAATGGATAAATTCCTGGACACATACACCCTCCCAAAACTAAACCAGGAAGAAGTCAAATCCCTGAATAGACCAATAACAACTTCTGAAATTGAGGCAATAATTAGTAGCTTACCAACCAAAAAAAGCCCAGGACCAGACAGATTCACAGCCAAGTTCTACCAGAGATACAAAGAAGAGCTGGTGCCATCCCTTCTGAAACTATTCCAAACAAAAAAGAGAAGGATTACTCCCTAACTCATTTTAAGAGGTCAGCATCATCCTGATTCCAAAACCTAGCAGAGACAACAAAAAAAGAAAATTTCAGGCCAATATCCCTGATGAACATAGATGTGAAGATCCACAATAAAATACTGGCAAACTGAATCCAGCAGCACATCAAAAAGCTTATCCACCATGATCAAGTCGGCTTCATCCCTGGGATACAAGGCTGGCTCAACATATGCAAATAAATAAATGTAATCCATCACATAAACAGAACCAATGAGAAAAACCACATGATTATCTCAATAGAGGCAGAAAAGGCCTTCAGTAAAATTCAACATCCGTTCATGCTAAAAACTCTCAATAAACTAGGTATTAATGGAACATATCTCAAAATAATAAGAGCTATTTATGACAAACCCATAGCCAATATCACACTAAATCAGAAAAAGCTGGAAGCATTCCCTTTGAAAACTGGCACAAGACAAGGATGCCCTCTCTCACCACTCCTATTCAACATAGTGTTGGAAGTTCTGGCCAGAGCAATCAGGGAAGAGAAAGAAACAAAGGATGTTCACATAGGAAGAGGAAGTCAAATTGTCTCTGTTTGCAGATGACAAGATTGTGTATTTAGAAAACCCCATCATCTCAGTCCCAAAACTCCTTAAGCTGATCAACAACTTCCACAATGTCTCAGGATACAAAATCAATGTGCAAAAATCACAAGCATTCCTATGCACCAATAATAGAGAAGTAGAGAGCCAAATTATGAGTAAACTCCAATTCACAATTGCTACAAAGAGAATAAAATACCTAGGAATACAACTTACAAGGGGTGTGAAGGACCTCTTCAAGGTCCCACTGCTCAAGGAAATAAGAGAGGACACAAACAAATGGAAAAACATTACATCCTCATGGATAGGAAGAATCAATATCATGAAAATGGGCATACTGCCAAAAGTAATTGATAGATTTAATGGTATTCCCATCAAGATACCATTCACTTTCTTCACAGAACTTGAAAAAACTACTTTAAATTTCATATGGAACCAAAATGGAGCCCATATAGCCAAGACAATCCTAAGCAAAAAGAACAAAGGTGGAGGCATCATGCTACCTGACTTCAAACTATACTACAGGGCTACAATAACCAAAACAACATGGTACTGGTACCAAAACAGATATATAGACCAATGGAACAGAAGCCTCAGAAATAACACCACACATCTACATCCATCTGATCTTTGACAAACCTGACAAAAACAGCAATGGGGAAAGGATTTCCTATTTAATAAATGGTGCTGGGAAAACTGGCTAGCCATATGTGGAAAACAGAAACTGGACCCCTTCCTTACACCTTATACAAAAATTAACTCAAAGTGGATTAAAGACTTAAACCTAAAACCTAGACCATAAAAACCCTAGAAGGAAACCTAGGCAATACCATTCAGGACATAGACATGGGCAAAGACTTCATGACTAAAACACCAAAAGCAATTGCAACAAAAGCCAAAATTGACAAATGGGATCTCATTAAACTAAAGAGCTTCTGCTCAGCTAAAGAAACTATCATCAGAGTGAAAAGACAACCTACAGAATGGGAGAAAATTTTTGTAATCTATCCATCTGACAAAGAATCTACAAGGAACTGAAACAAATTTACAAGGAAAAAACAAACATCCCCATCAGAAAGTGGTCAAAGGATGTGAACAGACACTTTTCAAAAGAAGACATTTATGTGGCCAACAAACATGAAAAAAAAGCTCATCATCACTGGTCTTCAGAGAAATGCAAATCAAAACCACAATGAGATGCCATCTCACACCAGACAGAGTGGCAATCATTAAAAAGTCTGGAAACAACAGATGCTGGTGAGGATATGGAGAAATAGGAACTCTTTTACACTGTAGGTGTGAGTATAAATTAGTTCAACCATTATGGAAGACAGTGTGGCAATTCCTCAAGGATCTAGAACCAGAAATACCATTTGACCTAGCAATCCCATTACTGGGTATATATGGAAAGGATTATAAATAATTCTACTATAAAGACACATGCGCACCTATGTTTATTGTAGCACTGTTTACAACAGCAAAGACATGGAACCAACCCAAATGCCCATCAATGATAGACTGGATAAAGAAAATGTGGCACATATATGCCATGGAATACTATGCAGCCATAAAACAGAATGAGTTAATGTTCTTTGCAGGGACATGGATGAAGCTGGAAACCATCATCCTCAGCAAACCCAGGAACAGAAAAACAAAAGCCACATGTTCTCACTCATAAATAGGAGCTGAACAATGGGAACACGTGGACACAGGGAGGGAGACATCACAACCTGGGGTCTGTTGGGGGATGGGGGCAATGGGAGGGAGAGCATCAGGACAAATAACTAATGCATATGGAGCTTAAAACCTAGATGACCGGTTGATAGGTGCAGCAAACCACCATGGCACATATATACCTATGTAACAAACCTGCATGTTCAGCACATGTATCCCAGAACTTAAAGTAAAATAAAAAAAATAAAAATAAGAAATAATTCTTTAAAAATATTTAATTATTGAAACAGTGACCAAAGAATCTCCATATTGTTTATTGACTGCAATGAAAAACCAGTAAATAGTGAAATTTCAGAGACCCTAGGAGGAGAGGGAACAATTTATTCAGCAAAGTCCTGAAGACATAGGAGGAGTGGGGAGTTCTAATGAGGTGGATATTACAGTGGAGTTTTCAGCCAGTGGAGAGTTCAAAGGAAAGGAAGTATTTTGGATATAGCAGTATAAGAGACCGGAAGAGCTAACCTCATGTGCAGAGATGACAGATATGTAGGATTTTGTTTTGAATGGGGAAATCTCCCATTCCACTAGGCTTCTAGGGAAGATTGTAGAAATAAATGCAGATAAATATATGGTTGTTTGGGTGGGAGGAGAAAGCTCAGGGAATCCTATCTTCTGGTATCTGTTTTCTTTGTCAAGTAGGAGATGAGGTCATTTGATAACAGCCGAGGACTCAAGGACAACAGTAAATGTTTGAAATAACTCCTGGGATAAAGAGGATAAAGGGAAGAGAGACTCATAGAAGAATTATATAATTATTACACAGCAATTTAATTAAAAAGTACCAAAATTATTCCCACTTTTTTTTAGATATGGAAACTGAGAAATCAACTTGCCTGTGGCTGCACAGCTAAGTGACACTATTAGGTGATGGAGCCTGGAGTCCTAGGCAGGTATCTAAGTGTTGCAGCTCCAAAATCACTGTGCAACTGTGTCTTTTTTACCTGCCTTTAATGGGAACTACAAAAAGACAGCATAATGTAGCACACATAGTGCTCTATTTACAACTTTTTGTTAAGAAGATCCATTATTAATAAAAGCATACAATTTTAGTGCTAAAATAGATGGTAGCAATCCTTTTTGTCACTCATTTTATGGGACAAGGCAAGTGAGATTACTAGAGGAAAGGTGACTAGCTCAACAACAGATAGTTAATTATCGGCAGAACTAAGAATCTAATCCATGTCATTCTGACTGCAAAATCTCACTACCACCCTTGAAGTACTAATTCTTTTGGCTTACCACAGGATATGAAAGTCAACCAATAGCAACTTCCTTTGAAATAAGGTTTTGGGTTAAGCCATCTGTTTTCATCACCCATCTGCATAAAGAGAAGGCCTATTATAAAATTTATTAGCTAAGCCATTAGTTAATGGGACACAGGACAAGTAATTTTTAATGAGAGGTAGTGACATGGTTTGGATTTCTGTCCCCACCCAAATTTCACATTCAATTGTAATCCCTAATGTTGGAGGTGGAGCCTGGTGGGAGGTGATTGGATTATGGGGACAGAGTTCTCATGAATGGTTTAGCATCAACCCTCCTTGGTACTGTATAGTGAGTGAGCTCTTATGAGATCTGGTTGTTTAACAATGTGTGGCACCTGCCCCTCTCTCTCTTCCTCCTGCTCTGTCCATGTAAGACATGCCTGCTTCCCCTTCACCTTTGTCCATGATTCTAAGTTTCTTGAGGCCTCTCCAGCCATGCTTCCTCTACAGTCTGTGGAATGTGAGCCAATTAAACCTCTTTTCTTTATAAATTACACAGTCTCAGGCATTTCTTTACAGCCAGGTGGAAACAGACTAATACAGGGAGGAAGGAAAAAACGATCTATACTTGGAGAAATGAAGATCAGGGCAGACACCAGACTGTCTACTTCAAAAGTAAGAGGACAGAAGAAGAACACTGAACAACTGGAGAAATGAAGTCTAAAGAGGAACTACAGGGAGTAGTAAGGAAGGAGGAGTGGCAACATGTGTGCTATATATTTGCTGTCTCTGGGCTAGACACACTTATAAATGACTGTCTGGGACCCATGATCATCACCTGTATGTAACCACACATCATCCTCTTGGTGAAATTTGAGATCACTTCAAAGCTTGGAGGGAAGAGAAGACCTCAGGAACAGTACTTAGGATGTGCAGCATAGGACAGTTCATGTAAACAAAGCCTGGCTCCTGCTTCTGCATGCACTTCTAGCACAATTTCATAACCTAGATGAGTCATGTGTCTTGTTTATTGTAATTGCATTAGGACAGATCCTTCTTTGAACACATTTTAGGATCATGATGACATCAAACACTCATTTTAAGTGTGGGAATGTCCTCAAGAAGTTTGGAGAGCAGAAGATATATAATTTGAATAACAAAATGGTCCTATTTGGCTGAGACATAGGATATGTGGGGAGTAAAAGGAGAGATGAAGCTGAAACACCAGGGTGAGGAGTCTTCATGTGATTCAGTATGTAGTAGGAAAGTAAAAAATGGCATCTGAGTGATATATGATCAGACTTATAGATTAAAAAATAAATTGTTATAACAATAATAGCTAATTTGATTAAGCATACTTTGTACTACTTTATATGTGTTGGGAGAGGGTGTATATGGAGAGGGAGTGCCCTCTCAGAAACCCTAAGAGATAGATGTTACTAACATCCTCCTTTTTATCACAGGTGAGAAAATGGAAGCACAGAAGTTTACGTATTTTGCCTACTGTCACATGAGGAGCAAATGACAGAGCCAGAATTCAAGCCTAGGTTGTCCAGGTCTCTAGCCTATGTTCTTAACCCTTGCTGATTCTCAATTCTGAGTACACATTAGACTCACCTGGAGAGTTTTTAAAACATATTCATATCTGAGACTTACCAAGACTAATTGAAACAAAACCTCTGTAGTTTTTAAAAGCATCTGTATAATTCTGATGCACTATAAAGTTTGAGAATCACCCCATTACACTCTGCTGGAAATGGGCAAAATGGATTCGTATAATCACCCAATGGGTTTTTCTTGCCTGCTGCACAGACAAAACCAATTCACTGAGACCATGGCATTGCAGCAAAGAAAGAGTTTAATTGATGTGAGGCCAGCCCACAAAGGAGAACTATAGTTATTACTCAAACCATTCTCCCCAAAGGCTCAGAGGTTAGGGTTTCTCAAGGATAGTTTGGTGGGGAGGGGACTAGGAAATCAGTAATATTGATTGATTGGGGATAAAATCACAGGGGTGTGGAAATGGTCCTCGTGTTCTGAGTTAGCCTCTGGGTGAGGGCCACAGGACTGATTGAGTCAGGAGTCACAAGTCTGGGTGGGATGAGTCTGAAAAATATCTTAAACAATATTAGGGCTATAATAGTGATGTTGTCTGTAGGAGCATTGGGGAAGACACAAATCTTGTGACCTCTGGCCTCATGACACCTGAGCAGTAAGGGAATATAGAAACAATGCCTACATTTTAGCAGAGTTCAGGTCCCTCTCATAATCATATTCTTGTGGCCTTTCATTAGTTTTACAAAGGTGGTTTTTGGTCCCTGAGCAAGGAGGAGGTTAGTTGTAGGGAGGGAACTACTATCTTCTTTGCTTTTAAGTCAAACTATAAACTAAATTCCTCCCAATGTTAGCTTGGTCTACGCCCAGGAATGACCAAGGATAGCTTGGAGGTCAGAAACAAGGTGGGGTAAACTATGTCAGATTTCTTTTACTGTCAAAATTTTGCAAAGTCAGTTTCATTATCACTTTTTTTTTCGCTTAAAGGAGAATAAAGTAGAATCTCTAGAATGTGCAGGGACCCATAAATGACCACAGTTAGACTTTTCATAAACATTCTAAGCATATATAGGGAGATGATAGTTAAAATACTTACTAACTGATACAAGACAGGCAGCAAACAATCAGAATAGACATGCTGGTTATAAACAATGAGTATGGTGTTGCCTTACAGTGTGTTGAATTTTAAAAACTGCACCCACATATACACACAGAGTAGATATTTTCCCTTGTCAACAAAGAGATTTATATTATCCTTTTAAATAGCTGCATCTTTTCTCACTGTACAGAGTTAGCATACTTTATTTAACCAGTACCCTGGTTATGCCCATTTTTTTTCATTTTTTATTGTTTGTTGCACACATTGTTTTGTGAGGTGACTCTCCCTAAACTACCCAAAAGTAACAAAATAGTAAGCATTAGTTCCAACAGAACAGAAATATTCTCACATTGTAGATAGAAATCAAGATTTTCTGTCACATTATTTCTAGCTGCTGTAGGCCAGCACTGCAATTGACATTCATCTTGCCGAAAAGAGTTTAATCCTTTCGCCAGGAAATCTTGCCTCAGAGCCAGGTCTCCTAATGTAGAAAATAATATATTTGTTCTTTAGCTCACTCCACACACTTTGGCTTCTGTAGAGTTTGTAACTATACTTGAACTTTTATCTATCTTCTTTTCCTTGTCTTTCTGTATCTTGGTCTTCCTTGAGTTTCTTAGGCATATATACCTGTGTTTCTCCCAGGTTTATTCTATTGCATGCATCTAATAACCATATGTCTTCTTCTTGCAGGCATGGTTTCTGACTTGATATTTGCCTCAACATTTGATTTGGCTTTGATTTCAGGTTTCTAGCTGCTTCCTAGTCTAAAATAACCATGCACTTGATACCCTGGACCCTTGACTTCTAATCCATTCTTTACACTGTCTCAAACCTGTGGATATCTGTAGTACTGTGGAACTAAAAATCCTACCAACACAGAGAGTACTCTTTACCAAGTGTAGAAAAAAAGAACAATGTTTTATTTCTGAATAAGCATAGCCAAGTTTTGTGTACATAAACAATCTGAACGAGGCTACAATGTCAGGGCATTTTCACACACATTTATATAAAGAGTTTGTAGCCAGTACACAACTCACGTCCTTCAGGTTTAATGGTATCCTTATTTTTCCTATAAGAGGGCTTAAGAGCACAATGTGTGTATATATTTTTTTTCATATAATTCATCTTAAATTCATTGGCAAAGTGAAATAGCTATTTGTTTTAGTTAATTGCCTTCAGTCTAGGGAATAATAAAACCTCTTTTATCTTCTTTTTGAGCAAATGGTTACAGCTAGAGACAAACTCCTGGATTAAGCTTCCAAGGTGCCAGGGAGGCTTCCCTGGGTGTTTACATTTCAAAAGAGATGAAGTTCAGACCCTTAGGGAGAGTTATTTACATTCCAAATGGTAAAGATTGTTGATTAATTGGGTTTTCCAAAGAAAGGCTCTTAGAAGGGGAAGGGAAATTGTATATTTGTCCCATGTAAACAGACACAATCATTACAGTAGGTCTGTCATTGGCCCCAGTGGGATTTTAGACCCCAAAAGCAGTTATGAGAACTGTCTAAAATGCAGCAGCAAAATCACCTACAGAGCTGAAAAGACTCAGGAAACCTTATTTATCTTTCCAGAGAGATTTCTAGTAAGCTATAGGATTGCTCCTAAACTTCTCTACCAGCAACCTGGGTCCCCAAAGAGAATCAGTTCATGCTTCTTCTTTGAGAAGAGAGGGCTCAAAAGCTCACTCTAATTTACTCTGGGTTTTAACTAAAGTAAGGGCTAAAGTCTCTTCTGATGCACGGACATGATTTTAAGGCCCAGGTGAGTGATAAGTTGGACCTTTTCCAGGAGTCCCAAAACTAATAGAAGGAAAAAAGGGAGATGGGAAACAAGGATCAAAGGAAGGAGGAGAGGAGCCAGAGAAGCAGGGGGAAGGAAGGATAAAGGGAAATGTTGGCTTTTCACATTTGAGGAGTTAGCAAATATCTCCATTATGGAATGCATGGGTGGAGGCTACAGAGAAGGAGAAAAAGAAACTTAAATGGTCTTAACAGGTAGGAGCCAAACTAAAACTATTTACCATGTACATGTTTACATATACATAAGTGTTCATAAAGAAAGTTGATGCTAATTTAAAATTTAAGATGTGTCAGAAAGGTTGGCATTCTAATGAGGTTACCAGACCAGGATAAATCAAAAGACAAGAAAGAAAGGCAACTGGTCACATCACAGATTGTCACTGTGTATAGAGCACACTTGATGTAAATAATTCTATCTTAGAAAACGACTCGATCTTACATTTCAAAATACATCAAGCCAACAGGGGTCAAATATTGGTCTAATAAATAGAGACAACACCTATCTAGATATGGGGATAGCCCTTTACTATCAGTTTTCACCAGAAGACTCAAAGACCATAAAATGGGCAGGATGTCACCAGCTAGACATGGTCATCTCCATAGATGACATCTTGCTGTCACTTGTGATCAGCACCCAACACCTGCCAACAAATGCTCTTCCCAAATCAAGAACTCTTCCTTGCAAGACATTGATAATTGACAACCATCCAGATCAGCCCGGGACACTCTCCTTGTCTATGCCACTCTCCTTAGACTAGTTTGTAAACCTCCTTTTCCTGTTCATTTTTCTCTTGATGTTAAATGTTACCTTGTTTGATGTGGAATGTTTAATCTATAACATGTATATATTGATTAATTATACTACTATATATAGTTTGAAATATTGACTGACCTGTGGAGTGGTTTGAGCCTGTGTGCCCACAACTCTGACTACTGAATGAACATGTAGTACTAAGGAGAATTGCCATCTTGGGAACTCCTTCATGGCTTTTATAATTGAAACAGCATCAATAAAAGACTGACCCTGTGAAAAGCCACAAATGTGTGTGGACCAGTTATGCCTTTGAGCTGCTCAAGACACACTGCTTGAAGGAACCAATAATAAGTTAGTTCAACTCTCTTATCTTATGAATGAGGAAACTGAGGTCCCAAATGAAAAGATTTGGGAAAACTCAGATATTTAGAGACAAAACTTGGCCTTTTAAAATCTTAGAGTGTGCATGCTTTTAAAAAGTTTTCAAAACATTTCTCTGCTGTTTTTTTAGATTTGGCTATTTCAATAAAGATATCTATTTGATATTTTATAAAGACTATAAGTTCCCAGTTTTGAATCTAGAAGAATTAAAAAAGAGATTAGCAATCTTTAATATCAGAGAAAATGTCCACTTTGTACTTCAGACTGGGAGATTTGGTAATACTGTCATTGTATTAGTTCGTTCTCACACTGCTATAAAGAACTACCTGAGACTGGGTAATTTACAAAGAAAAGAGGTTTAATTTACTCACAGTTCCACAGACTGTATAGGATGCATGGCTCAGGAGGCCTAAGGAAACTTACAATCATGGCAGAAGGGCAAAGTGGAAGCAAGCACATCTTCACCTGGTGGCAGGAGAGAGTGAAGGGGAAGGTGCCACCCACTTTACAACAACTAGATCTCATGAGAACTCACTAGCTTAAGAAAAGAAAGGGAGAAATCTGCCCCCGTGATCCAATCACCTCCCACCAGGTCCCTCCCCCAACATTGGGGATTACAATTCAATATGAGATTTGGGTGGAACCCAGAGCCAAATCCATATCAGCCATTAACTAATAACATTTAAAGTGACAGAACAGGAACTAAAATTTACACATCAATTCTTTAGTCATAGAAACTATAAAATAACCATGAAAAGATTTGATAAACCACTAAATGTTTGTTCTATTTAAATTAGTTTTTTTATTTTGAAAAGAAAAAGGGGGTCTGAACTCTTTCTAAAAAGTGTTTGTGAAAGCAGGTTGTAAAATGAATATAAAGGGCCAAGAGTAGAGAGGAAGGACTGTCTGCATTGCAGATGTAAGATGTTATCCCATGGGCTCTGTAAAGGTATGGGTAAGAACAGATCAGTAACACATTCTTCTCTACAGCTCCTATAATGCCTCATACATGACAATGCTCAATAAATATTTTCTGGAATAGGTAATTTTAGAGTCTATGAAAAAAATACTGTTCTTACATACACAGATGGAAAAAGAGGAAGCTTTGACTAAAACGCCAAGGTCATCCAGGGTTGGTAAAGTTAAGAGTATCCCTCCTAGGTAGGAAAAGAAAAAAGCAGTAGAGACTCAAAGAAAATAACTTAATGCCAAGAAGAAAATAGAATCTTTATTTTTAAAAAGTAGGGAAGTGAATATGGGTAAGGCCAAAAGGATAGAGACAGTAAAAGGAACATGAGAACAGATTGGGAATTTACATTTCCTACAATGAAGATGCATCCTATTTCGATTGAAAAAAAAAATCACCATTTGAAAATTTATTTTGAGGAAATAACCCATGTATGTAGTTAAAACAAATCAAATAGCCTAAAAGAATATATAGGGAAAAGTAATTCTCTATCCCAACCCTGAAACCCAGTTCTTCCAGTTCACTTCCTCAGAGGAAACTACTATAATGAAGGAGCCCAGAGGAACTTCACCCCAAGATATAGCACCTAGGTATAATGAGTATTTTGAGTTAAGAGCCCTCAAAGATCAACAGATTCTGCAAGAGACATTTCCCTTATCTGCATTAAGACTGGCCCTATCAAAGAGAACAATTGTTTTCCTTCCCCTCTATATTAGTCCATTCTCACACTGCTGTGAAGAAATACAAGAAACTGGGTAATTTGTAAAGAAAAAAGGTTTCATTGACTTACAGCTCTGCATGGCTGGGGAGGCCTCAGGTAACTTACAATCATAGCAGAAGGCACTGTCATGAGTGTCCGTGTGAAGAGATCACCAAACAGGCTTTGTGTGAGCAATAAAGCTTTTTAATCACCTGGGTGCAGGCAGGCTGAGTCCGAAAAGAGAGTCAGTGAAGGGAGATAGAGGTGGAGCCGTTTTATAGGATTTGAGTAGGTAATGGAAAATTACAGTCAAAGGGGTTTGTTCTCTGGTGGGCAGGGCCGGGGGTCACAAGGTGCTCAGTGGGGGAGCTTCTGAGCCAGGAGAAGTAATTTCACAAGGTAATGTCATCAGTTAAGGCAAGAACTGGCCATTTTCACTTCTTTTGTGATTCTTCAGTTGCTTCAGACCATCTGGATGTATACCTGCAGGTCACAGGGAATATGATGGCTTAGCTTGGGCTCAGAGGCCTGACATTCTGGTCTTCTTATATATTAATAAGAAAAATAACATAAAATAGTGTTGAAGTGTTGAGGTGGCAAAAGTTTTTGGGAGTGGTATGGAGAGATAATGCACAATGTTTCTCGGGGCTGCTTTGAGCGGGATTAGGGGCAGTGTGGGAACCTAGAATGGGTGAGATTAAGCTGAAGGAAGATTTCATGGTAAGGGATGATATTGTGGGGTTGTTAGAAGGAGTATTTGTCATATAGAATGATTGGTGATGGCCTGGATATGATTTTGTATGAATTGAGAAACTAAAGGGAAGACACAAGGTCCAAATAAGAGAAGGAGAAAAACAGGTATTAAAGGACTAAGAATTGGGGGACCCAGGACATCTAATTACAGAGTGCCCAAGGGGGTTCAGTGTAATTATTTGCTTGGTTGGCAAGTTTTTAGGCTTTATCCTTGAGTTTTTTTATGTTGTCATATACCAGGTCAGATTGATTTAGGTAAAAACAACACTCTTTATTTAAAAATATATACAGTCTTTTTTTTTTTTTTTTTTTTTTTTTTTTTTTAGCAGTGAGTAAGTTGAGGCCTTGGCAATTTTGGAGGAAAGAGAAATGCAAAGCCAACAATTGTTTGTTAAAGAAGGATTAGAAATGTCTAGGAGAGAGTGAGTGGGATTGATAGTGTGGTGGAGATAGCTGGGGAGAAGTAGAGGGTGGCATAAGAATGGGAATGAGAGTAAGAGTGAATATAAGAGTAAAGAATAGGACTTCATCAGGGTGAAAGTATTGGAGTGTACCTTGCCACTGAAGATCTTCTATCCACTTTAAGAGAGACTTAAGGGTGGCGGTTTGAGGTAAAACCAGGAGATATCAGTTATGATGGTTTGGAGGAAAAGTGTAAACCAGCAGTGTAAACAAGGGCAGGGCATTTATGAGTAGTTGAGAATGGTGAATAGGAGTATGACTAGACAGAAGATAGTAGGGATGACAAGTTTTTGGGGTGCAGTCCAAGTTTGGCTGTTGTCTGGAATGACACTGGGGCCTAATAAAAAGGAGCATTCATACAGGAGTTTAATTGGGCTGTACCCTGTAGCATTCCAAGGACAGGCCCGAATTCTGAGAAGGGCAAGTGGTAAAAGTACTGTCCAGTCCTTTTTAAGTTGGAGACTGAGCTTGGTGAGGTGTGTCTTTAAAAGACCATTAGTCTGTTTTACTTTTCCTGAAGATTGAGGATGGTAAGGGGTATGAAGATTCCACTGAATACCAAGTGCCTGAGAAACTGCTTGGGTGATTTGACTAATAAAGGCCAGCCCGTTATTGGACTGTACAGAGGTCGGAAGGCCAAACCGAGGAATTATGTCTGACAGAAGGGAAAAAATGACCATGGTGGCCTTCTCAGACCCTGTGGGAAAGGCCTCTAGCCATCCAGTGAAAGTGTCTACCCAGACCAAGAGGTATTTTAGTTTCCTGACTCGGGGCATGTGAGTAAAGTCAATTTGCCAGTCCTGGGCAGGGGCAAATCCCCGAGCTTGATGTGTAGGGAAGGGAGGGGGCCTGAACAATCCCTGAGAAGTAGTAGAATAGCAGATGAAACACTGAGAAGTGATTTCCTTGAGGATAGATTTCCACAATGGAAAGGAAATGAGAGGTTCTAAGAGATGGGCTAGCGGCTTGTAACTTACATGGAAGAGGTTATGAAATGATGACAGAATAGAATGGGCCTGTGAGGCTGGAAGGAGATATTTTCCTTGGACCAAGAACCATTTGGCTTGTGTGGGAAGAGGTTGATATGTGGAAGTTTCAGTGGGAGAGTAGGTGGGAGTGACCGATGAGAAGGAGAAAAACTGGCAGTGAGGGACAGAACTTGGAATGCTAGCTGCTTCTTTAGCTACCTTATCAGCATAAGTGTTGCCCTGAGTGATGGGATCTGACACCTTTTGATGACCCTTGCAGTGAATGAGTCCAGCTTCCTTTGGAAGTAAAGTGGCCTTGAGGAGAGTTTTTATTAAAGAGGCATTAATGATGGAGGACCCTTGCATAGTGAGGAACCTTCTTTCAGCCCACATAACAGCATGGTGGTGCAGGATATGGAAGGCATATTTAGAGTCAGTATAAATATTGACATGTAGTCCTTTTGCAAGAGTGAGGGCCTGAGTTAAAGCAATGAGTTTGGCTTGCTGAGAGGTAGTGGAAGGGGGCAGAGTGGTAGCCTCAGTGATATATGTGAAAGATACTATAGCATAACCTGCTTTTGCTGGTGAGTGATGATGAGGCCTGGTGGAACTGCCATCAGTAAACCAAGTGTGATCAGGGTGAGGAACAGGAAAGAAGGAAATATGGGGAAATGGAGTGAATGTGAGGTGGATCAGAGAGATAGAGTCATGGGGGTCAGGTGTGGTATTAGGAATAATGTGGGGACCAGCCTAAAACAGTAAAGTCAAGTTGTTTGGACAGAAAGGCTACAGGGTGTGGTCCCGGCTCTTGTGTAAGAATTTTGACCTCACAGCCCTGTACTTTGGCTGTGTGTAATGAAAAGGGTTGGGATGAGTTAGGGAAAGCTAGTGTGGGAGCAGCTTTTAGGGCTGTTTTTAAGGAACGGAAAGAGGAGTGGTAAAAGGATTTAGGATCTATGGGGTCAGTTGGTTTGCTTTTGTGAGTTTATATAATGGTTTAGTCAGGATGATAAAACAAGGTATTCAAAGGCAGAAGTACCTAACCATGCCTAGGAAGGAAAGGAGTTGTTTTGTAGAAGGGGTTGGGGTTTGGAAGATTAGCCGGACATGATCAGCAGGGAGGGCATGTGTATTTTCATGAAGAATTATGCTGAGGTAGGTAATGGATGAGGAAGAAATTTGGGCTTGACTGAAGTAATGGGGGCTGTCCCTGAAGCCTTGCAGCAGTGCAGCCCAGGTAAGCTGCTGGGACTGATGGGTGTCAGGGACAGTCCAGGTAAAAGCAAAGAGAGGCTGGGATGAGGGGTGCAGGGGAATAGTGAAAAAAGTATCTTTAAGATAAAGAACAGAATAGTGAGCTATGGAGAAAGGTATAGAGGACAAAAGAGTGTACAGGTTGGGTACCACAGGGTGGATAGGCAAAACAATTTGGTTGATAAGGTGCAGATCCTGAAGTAACCTGTAAGACTTGTCTGGTTTTTGGACAGGTAAAATGGGGGAATTGTAAGGAGAGTTTATAGGTTTTAGAAGCCTATGATGTAGCAGGTGAGGGATAACAGGCTTCAGTCCCCTTAAAGCCTGTTGTGGGATGGGATACTGGCATTGAGCGGGGTAAGCGTGATTAGGTTTTAATGGGATAGGAATGGGCGTGTGATTGGTTGCCAGGGATGGAGTAGAGGTGTCCCATACTTGTGGGTTAAGGTGGGGGGATATGAGAGGAAGATGTGAAGGAGGCTTTGGGTTGGGAAGAAGGGCAGCAATGAGATGTGGCTGTATTCCAGGAATAGTCAGGGAAGCAGATAATTTGGTTAAAATGTCTTGGTCTAATAACAGAACTGGGCAGGTGGGGATAACTGAAAAACAGTGCACAAAAGAAAGTTGTCCAAGTTGGCACCAGAGTGGGGGAGTTTTAAGGGGTTTTGAAGCTTGGCCATCAATACCCACAACAGTTATGGAGGCCAGGGAAATGGGCCCTTGAAAAGAAGGTAATATGGAGTGGGTAGCCTCTGTATTGATTAAGAAGGGGACGGACTTACCCTCCACTGTAAGAGTTACCCAAAGTGTCTGTGATGGTCCAGGAGGCTTCTGAGGTGATTGGACAGTGTAATTCTTCAGCTAAGCTGAGAAGATCTGGGAAGGAGTCAGTCAGAGAGCCTTTGGCCAGAGTTCCAGGGGCTCTGGGAGTGGCTGCTGGGCGAGTTGGACAGTCCAGTTTCCAGTGGGCTCCCGCACAGATGGGACATGGCTTAGGAGGAATCCCAGGCTGTGGGCATTCCTTGGCCCAGTGGCCAGGTTTCTGGCACTTGAAGCAAGATCCTGGGGGAGGAGGTCCTGAAGGAATGCCTGACTGCTGTGGTTCAGGCTTTTTGAAGTTCTTGTGGGCTGGAGATGTGGCTGGGGTTTCTCTCACAGTGGAGGCAAGTAATTGCAACTCTTTTCTATTATTGTACACCTTGAAGGTGAGGTTAAGTCCTGTTGTGGGGTTTGAGGGCTGGAATCTAATTTTTGGAGCTTTCTCTAATGTCGGGAGCAGACTGGGTAATAAAATGCATACTGAGAATAAGATGGCCTTTTGGCCCCTCTGGGTCCAAGGCTGTAAAGCATCTAAGCATTGTTGCCAAATGGGCCATGAACCAGGCTGGGTTTTTAAATTTGATGAAAAAGAGGCTAAACGCTAACTGATTTGGGAGAGGTTGGATAAAGAAAAAGGAGCATTAACCTTGGCTATGCCTTCAGCTCCAGCCACCTCTCTAAGAGGAAATTCTTGGGCAGGTGGGGGAGGGCTAGTTGCAGAACGAAACTGTAAGCCAGACCGGGTGTGAGGAGGGGAGGTGATAAAAGGATTATAGGGTGGGCGAGTGGAGGCTGAGGAAGAATTGGAGCCTGATTCAGCCTGGTGGGGAGCAACCTGAGGAGGAGCAGTCTGGGGAGGAGGGGAGAGGTCAGATGAGTCAGTAGAAAAGGAAGGTTGGAAAGACTCAGTGATGCTTGGGGTTGGAATTGAGGGGGCAGGCAAGAGGGAAAGAAGGAGGATTTGGGATGAGCCACATTGGGAACAGAGACTAGGGAGGGACTGATGTGTAAAAGAATGCCTGGATGTCAGGCACCTCAGACCATTTGTCCATTTTTTGACAAGAATTATCTAGATCTTGTAGGGTGGAGAAATTGAAAGTGCCATTTTCTGGCTATTTGGTACCATTGTCAAGTTTGTATTGGGCTCAAGCAGTGTTGCAGAAAAAAATAAGTTGTTTAGGTTTTAGGTCAGGTGTTAGTTGAAGAGGTTTTAAGTTCTTGATAACACAGGCTAAGGGAGAAGAGGGAGGAATGGAGGGTGGAAGGTTGCCCATAGTGAAGGAGGCAAGCCCAGAGAAAAGAGAGGGTAGAGACATGGAGAGAAGGGGTTGGGGGGGGGTACTTGCTCCCCAGGGGAGGTGGTGTTTGCCACCCAGGGAACGTGGTACTTGCCACCAAGGTGAAGGATCAGAAGGATCAAGGCAGGCATCCCTGTGGTGATCAGACACCTCTGAAACATGGGTGAATAATCAGGCAGGCATCCCAGCAGTGATTAAACATCAAGGGAAGACTGTCTTCCCGAGTCCGTGACCGGCGCTGGAGTTTTGGGTTCATGGATAAAATGCATCTCCTCTGTCTCTACCAGAAAGGGAAAGGAACTGAAATTAAGGGAAGGGAGAGATTGAAGGGTGGCACCAAAATTGAAAGGAGAAAGAGGTTGAGGAATAGTGAGAGAGGTTGGAGAAGAGAATAAAAAGAGGCTGCTTACTCGATTTAAAATTGGTGAGATGTTCCTTGGGCTGGTTGGTCTGAGGACCCAAGGTCGTAGGTGGATCTTTGTCATGGAACAAAGAACAGGAGGACCGGGGATAGATCTTCCAAGGTAGGTCCCCTAATCTGAGTTATGCCACCAAATGTCACATGGGTCCATGTGAAGAGACCACCAAACAGGCTTTGTGTGAGCAATAAAGCTTTTTAATCACCTGAGTGCAGGCAGGCTGAGTCCGAAAAGAGAGTGAGCGAAGGGAGATGGGGTGGGGCCATTTTATAGGATTTGGGTAGGTAGTGGAAAATTACAGTCAAAGGGGGTTGTTCTCTGGTGGGCAGGGGTGGGGCTCACAAGGTGCTCAGTGGGGGAACTTCTGAGCAAGGAGAAGGAATTTCACAAGGTAATGTCATCAGTTAAGGCAGGAACTGGCCATTTTCACTTCTTTTGTGATTCTTCAGTTGCTTCAGGCCATCTGGATGTATACGTGCACATCACAGGGGATATGATGGCTTAGCTTGGGCTCAGAGGCCTGACAGGCACCCCTTACAGGGCAGGGGAGAGAATGAGTGCCCACAGGGGAAATGCTGGATGCTTATAAAACCATCAGATCTCGTGATCACTCACTATCATGAGAACAGCATGGGGGAAACCACTCCCATGATTCAATTACCTCTCAGCAGGTCCCTTCCAAGACACGTGGAGATTATGGGGATTACAATTCAAGAAGAGATTTGGGTGAGGACACAGCCAAACCATATCACCCTCCTTGTTACCTCATTATATTGCAGAAAAGAAGACTGAGGAATGTAACCACACTTGAATGAACCCTTTCACATGCTAATGCTTATCTCTTAGGATCACTGAATTTCCAAATAGGACCATTTACAAGTTAATTTCTATTCCCTGCCTTGTATCCATTCATTCTCCCTAGTAATCATTTATTGCCCCTGGACAGAGTGACCTATATTCCCCAATTTCCCCCTCTCCCAACTCCTCTATGATGAAGCTAAAGTATTTGGGCCCTATTGGGTTATTTGGGTAGTCACTCTGTGATTCTCCCCCATGCATGTTAATAAATTTGTATGCATTTTCTCCTATTAACTACCTTTTGTCAGTTTACTTTCAGTGAACTTTCAGAGGATAAAAGGGGATTTTCTTTACACGCATACAGTAATCAGCTTCTATTAGGTGAGGAAACATTCCCAAAGTTGCATGGCACTTTGGCAAGAAAGCCAAGGTTTGAACTCATATACTATTCATGTTTCCCCACATCTCCTGATATTTTTCCAGTTTAATCTTAGATTTTCAGCGCATAAGAAATGAGTAAAATTGGAGTAATCATTAAGAAAGGAAGCTTGGGAGTATTACCACTGTTTTGCTATTTTTAAGGCTTAATTCTAGTTCCTAATAAAATATTATATTAGGCTGAAATATAAAACAGATTTGTGAGTCTGTAGAAAAAAAATGGGCAATTAAAATTTGGACTATACCTGAGTTGACTGTAAATATAATAATTCCCAAAGAATTATATTTTATCTAATAAGTAAACATTTATTAAAACAGCAATTTCAAAGTATAAGATATATTGCTTTATAAGATGCCAAAATATTGATGAAATCATAGTTGAGTTGACTTAACAACAGATAAATGACAATATTAAAAAATACTGTTAAAAGACTTCCTGTTAACATGACAGTGTTAAAGTCTCTATTGCAGCACTAGTGGGCCCTGTTTCTATTCTTACTGGGGTAATACAGCTACAGTTAATGCCAGTTGAATTATTAAAGAATCAGGAACTGTTAGACCTGCATGTATTAAGCAGTGAGAGCCAGGAAGTGAAGTCCAGTACAGATGTATTCTCTTCCTCTGAGCCAGGCTTGGAAAATGCTACTTAATAAAAAGCACAGATTTCCTGATGAAGCCTTGAGAAATAAAAAGGGAAACTTTAGATAGAAATATTCATACTCTCTCTGGAGCATATTAAGTATTATACTGTATGTGTTCTAAAAATATAGTTTTGGGTATAAACTGTTAAAACTGCTTCAAAGTTATCCTCTAACAAGTGTCTCTGGAGCAGATGTAAGAGGGGAGGTATGGAAAGCATGGATTTACAGTGATAACTAGTATGATTCTGCTTGCTTCCCTCTTCAGACCATTTCCTGAGCCTCATATTTTCTTCTCTGTCTTAGGTTTATTCCTATACTAGGTCTTGACACCTAGAGGGTGTGCATCTATCTTCCTCCTATTTCTCAACCTATGACATACTCTCATACTTGCAGATGACTCAAAACTTGGCACAGCAACATGAAAGATGGCCTGATCAAAAATCAAACTGACCTTGAGTCTGGTATGCTAGATTTAAAGCAACTAGACAAGATTAAAAGTGAAGATCTGAATTTGGATTTTTTAAAAAGAATTATTGCAATATGGGCAAGCTAAGAAAATTCTCACCAGGCAGCAGCACCTGTGAGCAAAATCACCAGCAGCACCAGAGATTTTAATTGACTTTATTTGCAATATGACCTTAGATTAGTATGAAGTTTTGCTGAAGAAGGAAATGTTCCCAAGGGCTAAAAGAAGGACAGTGTCTAGATCCAGGAGGATTTGATGACATTATATCTGTACTGCTATACTGCATTCAGGACACCATAATTTTTAGGTGTCATGACTAAGAATGGTAAGGAACCCTTGGTTAGGTACATTTCTGTGGCTGTCATTCTCCCTTCCACATCTAACTCCCCTTCCTCTCACCTGCCACACTTTTGCCTCTCTTTCTATCATTTTTCTTCCTTCCCCTCTACTCCCTTTTCTGAAAGAGTGTAGCTGCCCCTTAGTTAATACCACTGAAGGAGCTTTTTGGGTCCTGAGATGTAACTTCTCTTCCCATAAGGAACCCATCTAGGCCAAGCAGATAGTCATGTTGGATGTAAGGCCCTTCCTTTTCCCAGATTGAAACAGAGGGTAGACAGGGGCATCTTGGGAGCAGAGGAGTGTTGGGAGTCAGAGAGATAAAAACCAGAGCTTCATGGTAAGGGCCTGCCTTGGAGCTGCAATGCCAGGGGCTTCATGATTTCTTGCACTGTAGACAGTGGACTGCAAAAGTATAAGGGTGGCCTTTGATATGTGGTAGTGGTTGCTTTTCTGTGGGCAAGCCAGGATCCTCCCTTCAATGCCAGTGAATAGGCTGAGACAGGAGAATTGTTATAACAACAATAACACTTAATATTTACAGAGTCATTACCACATGCCAGTGACTCCCATATATTATCTGATTTAATCTTTATAATAGCTCAGTGAAGTGATTTCAATGTTTCTGTTTTATACAACAGAATTTCAGAAACGTTATATAAACTGCAAAAAAAATCATACAATTAGCTGGTAGCAGAAGATGAACTGGATCCCACAACTGTCAGGTGACAGAGATTCTGCTCTTAACCATTACACTATTCAACCTAATTATTAATTCAATATAATAGAATTATCCTGGGGTTCCCTAAAGAGGTTCTGTCAATGTTAATTTCTTATTTATTTATTTATTTATTTTGAGATGGAGTCTCACTCTGTCGCCCAGGCTGGAATGCAGTGGCGCGATCTCAGCTCACTGCAAGCTCTGCCTCCCGGGTTCACGCCATTCGCCTGCCTCAGCCTCCCAAGTAGCTGGGACCACAGGCGCCTGCCACCACGCCAGGCTAATTTTCTCTATTTTTTAGTAGAGACGGGGTTTCACCGTGTTAGCCAGGATGGTCTCGATCTCCTGACCTCGTGATCCGCCCACCTCGGCCTCCCAAAGTGCTGGGATTGCAGGTGTGAGCCACCACGCCTGGCCTATCAATGTTAATTTCTGAATCAGATAACATTCCTGCAGTTGGGAAAGACGCTAACTTTTGGGAAATCTGGGTGAAGTATATATGAGAATTCTCTGTATTATTTTTGCAATTTTTGTAAGAAATTAATCAAAATTAAAGTTAAAAAATTAAAATTGAAAATAAAAAATGTAATTACAAGATGGCTTTGGAAGCTGAATGGTTATAGAAAGCTTAGAAAAGAATAGCATGAGACTTTGTCAAGTCTCTGGACTTCAATCTTTCCTTATCAATTGCAGGATGGGCACCATGAAAGGGATGTGGCCTCTGAAGTCAGGCGTGGGTCCAAATCCTTGCTCCAGTATCTAGCAGCTGTGTGATTTTGAGCAAATTCTCTAATCTTTCATTGTCTTATGTTAAAAGGGTAATAAAATACCTATCTGCTGCTATATTTTATTTAGATTAATGACTTTACTATTATCTTTAAAAGATGCTCATTATTAAAATATTTAAGAAAGAAGAAAAGTATAATGTTTTTTAATCACCCAAAATGTCACCATTCTGTTATTTGGAAGAGTAAAATTTTAAAAATATGTAAAATAGCCAACATATATATTTATGTTTATAAATTTTCATGTTTATCATTATATAAAACATAATATGACATCAATTGTTAATGTATCAATGACATCAATTGTTAATGTATCATTTCTATTTACCTTTTAGAAAAAAAAAATCTACCAGTTATTCTATAATGTGCCATGACTGTAGGCTGCATCAGGATTTTAGAAATGTTAAATTTTGGAATTATGCATTCTGAAATCAATAAAATACTTTATTATGCAATATTTACTCCATTCTAAAAAGAACTTTTTCACATTTCAATGTCTTAAATATAAGATATATATTACAATCGATATATAAATTCAGTGTATTCTTTCTTGTACTACCCTTAGCCCACATGCAACCCATCTGAATCAAGGAAATATGCATTAAATAGGCATTAAATTTATATAAAAAGTTGGAAAGATATACAACAGAATGTTATCAGTCATTAAGTACAAGATAAAGATTATTTTTAAAACTTTTTTCTTTTATTTCTATTTAAAATTTTTTTACAATGGGCTTTTTAAAAAGCTGAGTAAGGCAGCATAATGAGTCCCCAAATTTGTTGTACATTATTCAGAAGCCAAGCAGGAATATTCAACCTGAGGTAGCCATAGAACTTTTATTCACTGTCCTTCCAAAGACTGGGGATCTTGGACATAGCTCCTTGTAATGGTGAACAGGAGTAGTCCTTAGTAAACTGCTCTCCCACTAGCTGCTTCATTTTAACCTCCTTCTAATTCCAAATCTATAGTTAAATTACAACACGGAAGAAGGATGCAAATAGGCTTTATCTCAATGCCAATTCTGATTGATTGGTAGTGGCTCCTAAAGCCCCCCCTTGGCAAGGATTATGAGGTCAAGTTGGAGTTCAGTAAAAAAGGGTGCTGTGTGAGGAAGCATGGTAGCACAATGCCTGAGATTTTCTCAACCTCCTTGTTCTCTTATCTTTAAGCATAGCACTTACTTTTTTCTATCAGCAACGTTAAAAATCTTAACCAGCCTAAAGGCTATACTGAATTCCTGTATTATTGTTATTTATGCTAAATTAAATCTTTCCTAGAAAAGTCATAATTCAAATTTGAAAGACTAAAGAATGGCATAGTTTGGCATTTGATTTAGAGATATGGTCTCACTATCTTGCCAGACTGGACTCAAACTCCTTGGCTCAAGTGATCCTTTCACCGCCCAAAGTACAGGGATTATAGGCGTGAGCCACCGTGCCTGGCTAAAATTTCAAATAAATTGAATTATACAACATCAATTTTGTATATATGTGGCTGGCTACTTTTACTCAGAATAATGCTTTTGAGATATATCCAATATCTCAATTGGATATATATAAAATATTAATTGCAATATTAGCAGTTAGTGAAATATTAGCAGTTAATTCTTTTCCATTTCTGAGCAGTATTTCATTATATGAATAAACTGTAGTTGGCTTATTCATTCTACTGATTATTGATATCTAGGCTGTTTTCAGCTTTTGGCTAGCTATTATGAATGAAAGCTGCTATGAACACTCTTGTACAAAGCTTTCTGTGGACATATGTTTTCATTTCTCTTTGATAAATACCTAGGATTGAATTACCAGGTCCTAAAGTACATTCATGTTTAAAATTTAAAAGAAATTGGTAGCTTTACACCATTCTAATTAATGTAGTGCTCAAAACAAAAACAAAGACATTCATTGTGCTTGGAGAGGTAAAGAGAAAGGCATAGCTTGAAATAGCATGAATTTAAAAAGGGCTCAGGGGGCAGGCACTGTGACTCATGCTTGTAATCCCAGCACTTTGGTAGGCTGAAGCAGGAGGATCACTTGTGCCCAGGAGTTTGAGATAAGGTTGGGCAACACAGTGAGACCCTGTCTCTACTAAAAACAAACTATCAAATGGCCTGAGGGATGGAGAGTGATTGCAAATAGACATGGAATTTCTTTTTGGGTGATGGAAATTTTCTAGAATTAGATATTGAAGATGGTTGCACAACTATGTGAACATACTAAGTATCCGTGAATTGTATACCTTAAAATGGTGAATTTTATGATACATGAATTATATTTCAATAAAGCTGATATACGCAGGACACGGTGGCTCATGTCTTTAATCCCAGCACTTTGGGAGGATGAGGTGGGGGGATCTCTTGAGGACAGAAGTTCGAGACCAGCCTGGCCAACATGGTGAAACCTTGCCTCTACTAAAAATAAAAAAATTAGCCAGGTGTGGTGGTGTGCACCTGTAATCCCAGCTACTCGGAAGGCTGAGGCATGAGAATTGCAAGAATCCAGGATCCGGAGGTTTCAGTGACCCTGCACCACTGCACTCCAGCCTGGGTGGCAGAGCAAGACTCTGTCTCAAAAAATTATAATAAAGCTGATATTAAAAAGTGCCACTTTATAGACAGACTAATAGGTTATCTTTTGTGGGTCACTCAGTTCTGCATTCTTGTCTGGTTTTCTTACTCCTCCTTTTCCTGGAGTTCATTTTGGTTCTCATCTACAATGGTTAATTGTC
The DNA here is from genome assembly GCF_028885625.2 of Pongo pygmaeus. NCBI lineage: Eukaryota > Metazoa > Chordata > Mammalia > Primates > Hominidae > Pongo > Pongo pygmaeus. The sequence continues at coordinate 106,039,673 of NC_072396.2, forward strand.
ACCAGGATCGTACAATGTGAGCAAGGACAGAGAAGTCATAGCTTTTCTCTGATGCCACTCCAGACCACCTGAAGTATGTCCAAAGAAATAGCAGTTACTCATCTGTGCAGTAGCAAGTGTAAGTAATATTATTTTGAAAGCAATATTGTTTTGAAAGTAAAAAGGAGTGCATATATATCAAAACACCACATTATATACCTTAAACATATACAATTTTTAATTGTCAATTATAATTGACAAAAATTTTCACAACAAAGCTGGAAAAATAATAAAAAATAAAATGGAAAAGGTGTCTGTTTTGAAATTTTCTAAACATCTTATATTCACCCAAGCCATCATTATTATTATTGCTATTGTATTAATTTTTTTTTTTTTTTTTTTTTGAGATGTGGTCTTGCTCTGTCACCCAGGCTGGAGTTCAGTGGCACCATCTTGGCTCACTGCGGGCTCCGCCTCCCAGGTTCACGCCATTCTCCTGCCTCAGCCTCCCGAGTAGCTGGGACTACAGGCGCCTGCCACCACGCCTGGCTAATTTTTTGTATTTTTTAGTAGAGACAGGGTTTCACCGTGTTAGCCAGGATGGTCTCGATCTCCTGACCTTGTGATCCGCCTGCCTCAGCCTCCCAAAGTGCTGGGATTACAGGCGTAAGCCACCGTGCCTGGCCTGTATTAATATTTTAGGTAAGATTTGTGTTTGCAGTATATACTAAAGTTTTTATTTTAATTCTGTAGTCATTACTTCAAACAAAAACATCTGTGGTCATTTTTTTTTTGGAAAAAAAAAAAAAAAAGGACACGACCTAAATGCTTCAGTCAAAAAATAATGGCTAAGTAAGCTATATTTCCTAAGTCAGCTGTACATGCACTTAGTATGCAGCTGTTAAATATTATATTCATGAAGAGTGTACAGTAGCATAGAAAATAGCTAAGTTGTTGTGTTTCATTTTAATTTTTAATTTATAGGGGTACATAGTAGATGAATATATTTGTGGGCTACAGATATCTAAGTTGTTAAGTAAAAATATAGGAATTATTTTTTTTCTTTTTCAACTTTTGTTTTAGGTTCAGGGGGTACATGTGTAAGTTTCTTACATGGGTAAATTGTGTGTTTCTGGAGTTTGGTATACAAATGATTTCATCACCCAGGTAGTGAGCATAATATGTGATAAGCAATTTTTTAATGCCAACTCTCACCTTCCTCCTATCCTCCACCCTCCACCACAAGACCCTGGTGTTTTTTGTTCCCCTCTTTGTGTCCATGTGTACTCAATGTTTAGCTCCCACTTATAAGTGAGAAAATGTGATATGTGGTTTTCAGTTCTTGTGTTAATTTGCTTAGGTTAATGGCCTCAGGCTCCATCCATGTTGCTGCAAAGGACATGTTTCATTCTTTTTTATGGCTGTGTAGTATTCTGTGGTGCATATGTACCACATTTCTTTTATCCAGTCCACCATTAATGGGCATCTAGGTTGATCCCATGTCTTTGTTATGGTGAATAATGATGCAATGAACATAGGAGTGCATGTGTCTTTTTGGTAGAATGATTTATATTCCTTTTGGTATAGATCCAACAATGGGATTGCTGGGTCCTCATGCATACCAGACAGAATGGTAGTTCTGTTTTAAGTTCTTTGAGAAATCTCCAAACTCTTTTACACAATGGCTGAACTAATTTACATTTTTTTTTCATTTTTCTGAAACAAAAGCCCAAATAAAGTTTATTAAAAGGAAACACAAATAACTACATTCAAAAACAATTATTCAAAATATCATAGTTTTCTTTCTCTCTCTCTCTTTTTTTTTGAGACAGAGTCCTGCTGTTTCACCCAGGCTGGAGTGTAATGGCGAGATCTCAGCTCACTGCAGCTACCACCTCCCAGGTTCAAGTGATTCTCCTGCCTCAGCCTCCCAAGTAGCTGGAATTACAGACGTGCGCTACCACACCCGGCTAATTTTTGTATTTTTAGTAGAGACAGGACTTCACCATGTTGGCCAGTTTGGTTTTGAACTCCTGACCTCAGGTGATCCTCCTGCCTTGGCCTTCCAAAGTGCTGGGATTACAGGTGTGAGCCACCATGCCAGGCCAAAATATCATAGTTTTCTTAGAATAAAGTATGTACTTAAAATATATTTTTATGTGCAACACTTGCAGGGAATTATTATATATATATGTTACAAATCATTTGATGAGCAAAGCCATCGTATATAGAGTCTCTGATATTTTACTTGGTAACTAAGTTATTTGGAAATAAATCCAGATTTATGCAGCCAAAAGACACATGAAAAAATGCTCATCATCACTGGCCATCAGAGAAATGCAAATCAAAACCACAATGAGATACCATCTCACACCAGTTAGAATGGCAATCATTAAAAAGTCAGGAAACAACAGGTGCTGGAGAGGGTATGGAGAAATAGGAACACGTTTACACTGTTGGTGGGATTGTAAACTAGTTCAACCATTGTGGAAGTCAATGTGGCGATTCCTCAGGGATCTAGAACCAGAAATACCATTTGACCCAGCCATCCCATTACTGGATATATACCCAAAGGACTATAAATCATGCTGCTATAAAGACACATGCACACGTATATTTATTGCGGCACTATTCACAATAGCAAAGACTTGGAACCAACCCAAATGTCCAACAATGATAGACTGGATTAAGAAAATGTGGCACATATACACCATGGAATACTATGCAGCCATAAAAAATGATGAGTTCATGTCCTTTGTAGGGACATGGATGAAATTGGAAATCATCATTCTCAGTAAACTATCGCAAGGACAAAAAACCAAACACCGCATGTTCTCACTCATAGATGGGAATTGAACAATGAGAACACATAGACACAGGAGGGGGAACATCACACTCTGGGGACTGTTGTGGGGTAGGGGGAGGAGGGAGGGATAGCATTAGGAGATATACCTAATGCTAAATGGCGAGTTAATGGGTGCAGCACACCAGCATGGCACATGCATACATATGTAACTAACCTGCACATTGTGCATATGTACCCTAACACTTAAAGTATAATAATAATAATTTACATTCTTACCAGCAGTGTAAGCATGCCCTTTTCTCTGCAACCTCACCAACATCTGTTATTTTCTTCTTATTAATAGCCATTCTGACTGATGTGAGATGATATCTCATTGTAGTTTTGATTTGCATTTCTGATGAGTGATGTTGAACATTTTTTCAAATGTTTGTTGGCCACAAGTATGTGTTCTTTTGAGAAGCATCTGATCAAGTCCTTTGCCCATGATTTTTTTTAATGGGGGTGTTTGCTTTTTGCTTGTTAATTTAAATTCCTTTTAGATTCTGGATATTTGACCTTTGTTGGATGCATCATTTGTAAATATTTTCTCCCATTCCATAGGTTGTCTCTTTACACTGCTAATAGTTTATTTGCTGTGAAAAAGCTGTTTAATTTAATTGGATCCCTTTTGTCAATTTTTGCTTTTGTTGTAATTGCTTTTGGCGTCTTCATCATGGAATCTTTGTCTGTTCCCATGTCCAGAATGGTATTGCCTAGGTGGTCTTCCAGGGCTTTTATAGATTGGGGTTTTACATTTAAGTATTTAATCAACTTTGAGTTGATTTTTGTATGGTGTAAGAAAGGGGTCCAGTTTCAATCTTCTGCATATGGCTAGCCAGTTATCCCAGCACCATTTACTGAATAGGGACTGCTTTCCCCATTGACTGTTATTGTCATCTTTGTCGAAGATGAGATGATTGTATGTGTGCAGCTTTATTTCTGGGTTCTCTAACATATTCCTTTGGTTTATGTGTCTGTTTTTATACCGATATCGTGCTGCTTTGGCTACTGTGGCCTTATAGTATTGCTTGCAGTCAGGTAGTGTGATGCCTCTGGCTTTGTTGTTATCACTTAGGATTTTTTCAGCTATTCAGGTTCCTTTTTGGTCCCATATGAATTTTAGAATAGTTTTTTTCTAATTCTGTGAAGAATATCATTTGGTAGTTTTTGACAATAATATCAATGAACCTCTAAATTGCTTTGGACAGTATGGTCGTTTTAACAGTTCTGATTCTTCCTTTCCCTGAGCACAGAAATGTTTTCCCATTTGTTTGTGTAGTCTCCGATTGCTATCAGCAGTGTTTTGTAACTCTTGTTGTAGAGACCTTTCACCTCCCTGGTTATTTGTATTACTAGATATTTTGTTCTTTTTTGGCTATTGTGAATGGTATCATGTTCTTGATTTGGCTCTCAGCCTGGATGTTGTTAGCGTATAGAAATGCTACTAGTTTTTGTACTTTAATTTTGTATCCTGAAACATTACTGAAGTTTTGTTTTAATCAGTTATAGGAGCCCTGGGGCAGTGACTATGGAGTTTTCTAGGTATAGAATAATATTGTCTATGAATAGAGATAGTTTGACTTTCTCTGTTCCTATTCGGATACCATTCATTTCTTTCTCTTGTCTGATTGCCCTGGCTAGCACTTCCAATATTATGTACTGAGGGTGGATACTGAGGAGTATCCTCAGTACTGAGGAGTGGATATCCTTGTCCTGTTCTGGTTCTCAGTACTGAGGAGTACTGAGAGTGGATATCCTTGTCCTGTTCTGGTTCTCAAGCGAAATGATTTCAGCTTTTTCCTGTTCAGTATGATGTTGGCTGTGGGTTTCTCATAGATAGTTCTTATTATTTTGAGGTATGTTCCTTTGATGTACAGTGTGTTGAGAATTTTTAACATGAAGTGATGTTGAATTCTATCAAAAGCCCTTTCTGTGTCTACTGAGATGATCATGTGGTTTTTGTTTTTAGTTCTGTTTATGTGACGAACTACATTTATTAATTTGCATATGTTGCAGCAACCTTGCATCCCAGGAATAAAGCCTACTTGATCATGGCATATTAGCTGGTTGATGTGCTAATGGATTTTGGTTTGCTAAGATATTGTTGAGGATTTTTGCTTCTATGTTCATTAGGTATTCTGGCCTGAAGTTTTCTTTTTTGTTGTGTCTGTGCCAGGTTTTGGTATCAGAATGATGCTGGCCTACTCAGGAAGCTGAGGTGGTAGGATCGCTTGAGCACAGGAGGTTGAGGCAGCAGTGAGCTGTGATCACATCACTGCTCTCCAGCCTGGACAACACAATGAGACACTGTCTCAAAAAAAAAAAAATGCTGGCTTCATAGAATGAGTTAGGGAAGAGTCTCTCCTCCTTGATTTTTTGAATAATATCAGTAGGCTTAACACAAGCTCTTCACTATATTTCTGGTAAAATTTGGCTGTGAATCTGTCTGGTCTAGGGCTTTTTCTGGCTAGTAGGTTTTTATTACTGATTTAATTTCAGAACTCATTATTCATCTGTTCAGGATTTCAACTTGTTCCTGGTTCAGTCTTGTCAGGTTGTACGTTTCCAGGAATTTATTCATTTCTTCTGTTTCTAGCTTGTGTGCATAGAGGTGTTGTTAATAGTTTCTGAGGTTTTTTTTTTTTGGATATCTGTGGGGTCATAGATAATGTCATCTATGTCATTTCTGATTGTGTTTATTTGGATCTTCTCTCTTTTATCTTTAATAATCTAGCGGCCTATTAATCTTATTTTTTTCATAAAACCTACTTTTGGTTTTGTTGGTCTTTTGTATGGATTTTCTCATCTCAATTTCATTCAATTCAGCTCTGATTTTTAGTACTAAACTTCCTCTTAACACTGCTTTAGTTGTGTCCCAGAGATTCTGGTATGCTGAATCTTTGCTTTCATTAGATTCAAAGAATTTTTCATTTCTGTCATAATTTCATTCTTTACCCAAAAGCCATTCAGGAGCAGGTTGTTTCATTTTCATATAATTGTATAATTTTGAGAGATCTTCTTGGGATTTATTTCTATTTTTATTGCATTGTGGTCCAACAGTGTAGTTGGTATGATTTTGATTTTTTTTTAATTCATTGAGAATTGGTTTATGGAATAGTGTGTGGCCACTTGTGTAGATAAGCAGAATGTATATTCTATTACTGCTGGGTGGGATGTTCTGTAGATGTCTTTTAGGTCCATTTGGTCAAGTGTCAAGTTTAGGTCCTGAATGTGTTTGTTAGTTTTCTGCTTCAATAATCTAACACGCTCAGTGAGGTCTTGAAGTCTCCAACTATTATTGTGTGGTTATTCAAGTCACCTCCTAGGTCTCTAAGAACTTACTTTACGAATCTATGTGCTCCAGTGTTAGGTGCATATATATTTAGGATAGTTAAGTCCTCTTATTGAATTGAATGCTTTATCATTTATGTAATGTCTTTGTTCTTTTTGATAATTGGTTGTTTAAAGTTTTCTTTGTCTGAAATAAGAATAGCAATCCCTCCTCTTTTTTGTTTTCTATTTTCTTGGTAGATCTTTCTCCATCCCTTTACTTTGAACCTATGGGTGTCATTGCATATATGGTGGGTCTCTTGGAGACAGCATATAGTTAGATCTTGCTTCTTTCTCCAACTTGCCACTCCTTATCTTTTAAGTGGGCATTTAACCATTTATTTTCATGTTAATAATCACATTTGTGGATTTGATCATGTCTTCACATTGTTAGCTGGTTGTTATGAGACTTGATTGTATAGTTTCTTTACAATGTCAATGACCTATGTACTTAAGTGTGTTTTTGTGGTGACCTGTACTGGTCTTTTGTTTTAATGTTCATGGTGCATTAAAGACCTCATGTAAGGCAAGTCTGGTGGTAATTAATTCCCTTAGTGTTTTCTTGTCCGGGCTGGATTTTATTTCTCCTTCACTTATGAAGCTTAGTTTGGCTGGATATAAAACTATTAGTTGGACTTTCTTTTCTTTAATAATGCTGAATGTAGGGCTTCAATCTTTTCTGGCTTGTAAAGTTTCTGCTAAAGGTCGACTGTTTGCCCAATGGGGTTCCCTTTGTATGTGATGTGCCCCTGTTCTCTGGCTGCCTTTGATATTTTTTCTTTTGTGTTGACTTTGGTGAATCTAGTGACTATGTTTCTTGGGGTTGTTCATCTTGTATAGTGTCTCCCAGGGATTCTCTGAATTCCTTGAATTTGCATATCAACCTGTCTTACAAGACTGGGGAAATTTTTTTGGACAATATTCTCAAATATATTTTCCATGTTGTTTGCTCTCTCTCCCTCTCTTTCAGGGACTACAGTGAGTCACAGGTTTGACAAGTTTGGTCTCTATACATAATCCCGTATTTCCAGCAGGTTTTGTTCATTTTTTAAATTTTCCTGTCTTTATTTTGTCTGAGTTGAAGAATTTGTCCTCAAGATCTAACATTATTTCCTTGGTTTGGTCTGTTTTGTTAGTAATGCTTCCTATTGCATTCCAAAATTCCTGTGTTGAAGTTTTCATTTCCAAAAGTTCAGTTTGGCTCTTTCTTAAAATGGCCATGCTATCTTTCAACTCTTGGACCATTGTACTGTGTTCCTTGGATTGGGTTTTAACCTTCTCCTCTTTGTTGATGAGCTTTCTTGCCACCCAGATTCTGAATTCTATCTGTCATTTTAGCCATTTCAGTCTGGTTGAGAACCATTCTTAGAAATCTAGTGTGGTCATTTGAAGGTAAGAAGGCACTCTGGCTTTTAGAGTTGCCAGAGTTCTTGCTCTGTTTCTTTCTCATCTTTGTGGGCTAATGTTCCTTTGATCTTTGAAGTTGCTACCTTTTGGATAGACTTTTTGCTTTTATATTATTTGGTGCCCTTGAGGGGTTGACTGTGGAATAAGTTGTGTTTAGTCAGTTGGCTTCATTTCTGGGTCCATTCTCAATGCCTTCTTTTCAAAGATCTGTTCAGAGTATTCCAGTCTACTTGATGGTCTGATCTCTTGGTGGGATAAGCTCTTCCTGGATGCATCTAGTTGTCCACCTTGGCTCTTCCTCCTTCATTGTTTCTATCAGATGATCCTAATTGTATAGTGTAAACAAATTAGAATACAACTTTAAGATATGCCAAAATGTTAATAGTGCCTATCTTTGGGCAATTATATATTTTTACTTCCTGAATTTTCTAAGTTAACTAGATTTTACATAATTTTTTTTTTATTTCCATAGGTTTTTGGGAACAGGTTGTCTTTGGTTACATGAGTAAGTCCTTTAGTGGTGAGCCCATCTAAATTCAAACATTATTGAAAAGGAAACTTCTTTTCTATTTTGCTTCTTAAGGAAATGGAAACACCAGGAGATGGAGTTCTTTTCTACAATATGGTAGCATCCCAAATGTCGCTATTCATGTTCTGACGGTTTCTAGCTTTTGTCCTAATTGCAAATCTAATGGAAAACCTAAATGACTCTGTGGCACATGAATAAATAAGAATATCTTACAGTAAGCCAACCACAAGACCTAGATAATTTAAAAGTCTTGATAAATACTATGTATGTGTCATATATTTCACACCAACTTCTGTTTCAGAAAATATAATAATTGCAGTTTAGTTTATCTTAAGTTTTTTACAAAATAGTACTAGCTTCACTTTTTTTTTTTTTTTTTCTGAGATGGAGTCTCGCTCTGTCCCCCAGGTTGGAGTGCAGTGGTGCAATCTTGGCTCACTACAAGCTCTGCCTCCTGGGTTCATGCCATTCTCCTTCCGCAGCCTCCCGAGTAGCTGGGACTATAGGCACCTGCCACCACGCCCGGCTAATTTTTTGTATTTTTTTTTTAGTAGAGACGGGGTTTCACTGTGTTAGCCAGGATAGTCTCGATCTCCTGACCTTGTGATCTGCCTGCCTCAGCCTCCCAGAGTGCTGGGATTACAGGCATGAGCCACTGTGCCTGGCCTAGTTTCACTTTTATAATCAAATGTGTTCAGGATTGTTGGAAAATGGGAACTTTTGTATATTGGGGTGGGTCACCTAGGGTGTGTCTGCCACAACTAGGAATTCTTCTTCTAGCTATATATTGCAGAAAAAAATCACACATGTGCACAAGCACACATTTACATGGCTATTAACTGCAGAAATATTTGTTTTATCAAAAATTTGGAAACTATTAAACATCCTTCAGTAGGGGAATGGATAAATAATTTGTATATAGTCATAGCATGGAATACTTATTGCATTTAACACTAACGATCCATATACTGTATGAATCAATATGGCTACACTATAAATACCTAAACAAAGAGAGGTAACAATATTTGTTCTCTGGCATTTTTAGCTATACATGCACCTTAAGGATGTGAACAAACTGAGAAAAGGCCTGTATTGAGGGCTGATGGGGGAGTGTTATCAGTGTTGTCCTAATTACAAATCGAATTGATATCCTAATGACTCTCTAGCACACGAATGAATAAGAATATCTTACAGTAAGACAACCACAAAACCCAGATAATTTAAAAGTCTTGATAAATACCATATATGTGCCATATATTTCACACGAACTTCATGGCAAGTAAACTTATTGAGTTATCAGTGTTTTGGCCATCCACTCTTCACTCCAAGGAGGATTTCATGAGAACCACTTGAAAAACTTTACCTATATCTCTGCAGTTTGAGTGCTAAAAGGAATCAGTATTTGAGTCCCACTTGTGGAAGACTGAGGGAACAAACTGTGACTAAAGTAGCTCTGGCCTGGTGGCAAAATTATAATATGGCTGTGTTTAAAACAAACTGCACTTTCACTGAAAGTATGAGAAATGTGTGAGTATTCCTGTGTAACAAGTGTCATTCCAACAGAAGGGGGCTATTGTGCGCTAACATTACAATGGACCCCATACAACATTGCCCAGAAAGCATTAAGATCCCATCAGAAAGTAAGACCATTAGAAGCACTGAAACTGAGGGGGACCTCAAAAGTAATAGCTAAAGGGGGCATTGTCCATAGTAAGATGTTACCAGTAAGGGATCATGAAGGAACCTGCTTAAGCACCCTCTGAGAGAAGGAGTTGCCAATTTTTTATCTGCTGTGTTGAGGGTCCAGATTTCAGATGGCAACTATACCAGTTGCTAAGTCATCTTAACTTTTTTTCTTCCTTTTTGCTCTATATTCCTATAGGTGCTGAAAGGAGTATTTAGTGTGCATGGTAAAGGGTGGGGAAAGAAAAGAGTGAAGATGACTGTGGGCTTCTTCACCTGAGGCAGGCCAAAACTAAGGAAAGGGGAGAACTTCATCAAAGGGTACAAAATTTCAGTCAGACACAGGGAATAAGAGAGAAAAGTTTTGAACTAAGTAAAGATTCAAGTTTTGATATTACATCATGTAAACTTTCAGTGACAGAAACTGAACAGATCTCACATGTGAAAGAAATCCCCAAAGCTGTGAGATCTTCCCAAGATATCCTAAGAGATGGGAAAAAATAACTCCTTCAAGTAGATTTAAAAGATCAGTGGGAAAAGAATAAAGCAACTTTCTACTTCTGACCTGTAAAATCAAATTCATTCAATAAGCTTACTTGCCACTAATAGTGTTGGATCAGAATTCTTACCATCGATTTTCCAGTTTTCACCTAAGTGGGTCTCCCATTGTTTGCAACATAGGCCTTACCAGTCTTCACAGGGATGCACCATGATCATCACATAGCCTTTCCATCCAACTGTCCTTGCTCCTGTCCATCTTGTTGTCAAAAAAGAGTGTTTTTTGGAGAGTCCTCAAGACAATTACAAGATCAAAGGGGACACGTAGACATTGGAAAGGTGGTGAAATGGAGCCCTAAACCTTGGATATTCAATTGCACACAGTCAAGCCCCTTAATCTGGGGCAGTGGAGAGTGTATACTCTGAACACATCAGCTCAGGCTGGTTTCTGTCTCCTACAAGCAGTTGGCTTAATTAATTTATCCAATGAATCCATTTGTCAGTCTTTGACGGGAATGTGAAGGAGGCTTTATGGAAAGGTCAATTTGTTCAGTTGGCTTCAATATTCTAGATAAAAAGCCCACATCACTTATTAACTTGTTACAAGCAAGTTGCGTTAACAGAGTCTGTAGAACGCAGAAGTCTATTTTATTAAATCTTTTTTTAGTTATTCAAAATTATTTATTATCAGCTTGCTTTGCATCAGGGACTCCTGTAGGCATGGAAGATATAGCAGTGAATAATACAGATAAAATGACTGTCCTTGTGGAATCTATGTTATTGTAGATGGAGATGGGGAATAGACAACAGAAAATTAAGATAGTAAATATAAAGGAAGTATACAATGCAAAATAATGAGACATGTTATGATGAAAACAACTACAGAAAAATAAGGTCATGGGATATATATAATAGCAATGTGTGCTTGGGGGATGGTACAGCAGTTTAGACCCCTCAAGGTGCATTGGCAGCAATGACATCAATCAGTGTTAGCAGTTGGAACTGTGGGGAACTTGGTGGAGGAAGCTTCCGCTTGCCAGAAGTGGTGAGCACTTCCAGATCCTAGCAGCAAAGAGTGGTAACAACTCCTTTATCTCTAAGAAACATCCACTTCTCCCCTTTAACACCTTTGTAACACCCTTGTAACCAATTCTCGGCATTAAATCCCTCTCTACCTAAAATACTTAGAGTGATTTATGTTTCTGAACCAGAACTTCACTGGTAATACCTTGGAAGAGCAAAGATCCTCCTAGCCTTTAGAAATAGATAAAATCAGGGTTCTCTTTTTCTGTCTCTTATGTTTGCCACCTCTGCACGGTGGCCTCACTTTTTATCTCTAAAGAAACACTGCCTTCATGAAACAGTCCTTAAATCTGGTAATTAGCAGTAGTGTGTACTGGTTAAGAATATGTACTCTTGAATCAAACTGCCTTGATTCAAATCCTGGCTCTACCAGGAGCTATATGACCTCAGGCAAGCTGTTGAATCTCTTTTGCCACAGATTCTTCATCTGCAAAATGGGAATATTAATGATTCTACTTCATAGGAGTTTGTGAGAATACATTAGATTCTGTATATAAAGTTCTTAGGATAATCTATGGCACATGGCACATATAAAAGTGGCTGGGAAAAAGAATTTGCTTTTTGTTTTAATAGAAATTGAAAATTTTTCCATGTTAATGGATTGGAAGATGTAATATTATTAAGATGGCAATACTACTCAAACTGATCTACAGATTTATCACAATCTTGGTCAACATCACAGCTGATTCTTTTGTAAGAATTGACAAGGTAGTCCTAAAATTCACATGGAAATACAAAGGGACCGAGAACAGCCAAAGCAGTATTGAAAAAAAAAAAAAAAAAGAAGTTGAAGGATTCACACTTCCTGATTTTGAAGCTTACTACAAAGCTACAGTAATAAAGGATTTGTCGTACTAGTAGAAGGATAGACATATAGATCAATATGTACTTACATTTGTGGTCAATTAATTTTCAACAAGGGTGTGTAGACTGTTAAATGGAAAAGAATAGTTTTTTCAACAAATGGTGCTTGGACAACTGGATGTCCACATGCTAAAGAATGAAGTTGAACCCCTATCACACATCATATGCAAAAATTAACTCAAAATAAATGATAGACCTAAATGTAAGAGCTACAACTATAAAACTCTTAGAAGAAAGCGTAAGGGCAAATATTCATCAGCTTGAGTTAGGCAATGCTTTCTTAGTTATGACACTTAAAGCACAAAAACAAAAGAAAAACAGTTAAAATGAACATTGAAATGAAAATATTTTGTGCTGCATAGGACACTACCAAGTAAATAAAAAGATAACCTACAGAATAAGAGAAAATTTTTGCAAATCATATATCTGATAAGGGATAAGAAAATACAATGTACGAAGACCCCGTAATTCCACAATAGAAAGACAAATAACCCATTTTTAAATTGGACAAAGGGTTTGCTCCAAAAACATGTACAAATGACCCCTGAGCATATAAAAAGATGCTCATCATTAGTCATCAAGTAAATTCAAATAAAAACCACAATCAGATAATCACTTCCTATCTACTGGAATGGCTGTAATAAAAATATAGACAATAACAACTATAAGCAAGGATATGGATGAATTGAAACCCTCATATATTGCTACTAGAAATATAAATTAGTACAGTCATTTTGAAAAATATTTTGTCAGTTCCTCAAAATGCTAAATCTAGAGTTACCTTCAGTACTTAAACTTTGCCTGGGAGAATAAATAACACTGCTGGCTTGCCTCTTTCAGCAAGTTCTTCCCAATGCATTTCTTAAATTAAGCAGTGTGTGTGGTAGCTTGTCTCTGAGCAGGAGGATTCAATGGAAATACAAACGTTTGCACACAAACGAAACACTTACACATGAAAGTTTATAATGGCTTTATTTATAATTTCCCCAAATTGGAAATAACTCAAATGTCCATCAACTCATGAATGGCTAAACAAACTATGATATGTTTATACAATGGAATGTTATTCTTCAATAAAAACTTGTCTTCCATGAATACTCACTGCTCTCTGCCCTTTTCTAGGTTTCCCTGAAGGCTCCAGAAGCCCTAGCATGTGAGGACCATGGCTTAGATGAATGGTTCCCAAATATGAAAAGTCTTGCCATGTCAGAATCATCTGGGATCCTTGGCGGGATACATATTCCTGTGAACAACCCTCAGAGAATACAAATGGGTTTGTGATGAGGCCTAGGAATCAGATTTTAATAGGCTCTACAGGGTTGAGGACTCCTCCAATTCTGTCATGCAGGTTCTGTTAGAAAAAAATGCAGTGGACTGGCTTTTATCATGACAGTAGGTACTCAAAGGCACCAAGGACAGAGGGTTTTCTGATTTGAATCAAGTGAACAGAAAGATTGTTATGTATATCTGCAGTTTACATGTATACTTTGCTATACCACTTATGAAGTCATTCTAGATTTATTTTTCACACAGATGAGGAAAGTGATGCAAGTGTTATGCAGCAAGTCAGGAACCTCAGAAAGACTTGAACTCAACACTTGACTCCCTGTCCAGGGATAAGCCACCACACCCATTGCTTCATTTAAACGATGCATTGGAAAGAACTTGCTGAAAGGGGCAAACCAAGAGGGTTTTTTTTTCTCCCAGGTAGGAAAGAGAACCTGCCTGTCTGAATGTTGTCTCCACAGCTAAGATCTCTGCTATCAGCCTCAACGTTAGAGTAGGCTGAATTCCAGTGCTTTGGAGGCATGGATTCCCAGAGCCTTTGTGAAATGAAAGTTGGCTTCTGTGGAAGAAGAAACTATTATTATGGGTTATTTTTCATTCAGTATTTAAAGGGTCACCTCTAAGAGCAATGAAAAGCCATTTTTATAATAGCAAAAAAGCTAATAATCTCACCATATAAACACCTAAAAAAGAAACCAAATTATGGCACTATGGACATAATCATGAATATATTATTTGCATTTACTTGCACCTTTTTTTGAGGATAAATTCTTAAAAGTTTTTTTTTTTCAGGAAAAGCATTATTTAGATTTCAAGATTTTTTGTCAATAAATAATATTAAAATATTTATATCAATTCACATTTCCACTAACAATGTGGGAGAGTTCATACCTCCCCCACATTATTTACAAGGACATTTAGAGTTCATAACGCAGCTAATCTCCCACTCATTGGTGAGAGACTGAGCTTTCCCCATAAGATAGGAACAAGATAGAGGTGCCTGCTTTCACTATTGCTGTTCAATGTTATACTGGAAGTTCTAGCTATAACAATTACACTAGAAAAAAAATAAAAAGCATCCAAATTATAGAGGAATAAGTGAAATTAGACACAGATAACATGATCCTATATGTAGAAAACTGCAAGGAATCCACAAAAAAATCTACTGAAGCTAATAAACAAATTAGGTAAATTTGCAAGATCAACACACAAAAATCAGTTGTATTTCTACATACCAGCAACATATCATTTCTAAAACTTGCTGAGAAAACAATAGCATCCAAAGGAATAAAATACTTAAGAATAAATGTAACCAAAGAGGTATAAGACTTGTACACTGAAAAAAATACAAAACATTGCTGAATGAAATTAAGGAAGACCTAAATAAATGGAAGGGCATCCTGGGTTCATGGATTAGAAACTTAATATTGTTAAGATAGAAATACTACCAAAACAATGTACAGATTTAATGCAATCTCTATAAAAATTTCAATCACCATTTTTGGAGAAATGGAACAGTCAATCTTCAAATTTGTATGGTATTCCTAGGGGCCCCAAATAGCAAAAATAGCGTTAAAAAGTATAAAGTCAGAGGATTCACACTTCCCAATTTCAAAACTTACTACAAAGCTACAGTAATCAAAGCAATGTGGTATTGGCATAAAAATAGATATACAGACCAGTGGAATTAAACACATTCCAGAAATAAATTCATACATCTATAGTCAGTGGGTTTTCCATAAAGTTAGCAGGACTATTCAAAGAGTATTCTCTTCAACAAATAGTTTTAGAACTACTGGATATCCACAAGCAAAATAAAATGTTGGACTCTTATCTCACACCAAATACAAAAATCAACCCAAAATGGATCAATAACCTAAATATAAGAGTTAAAACTATAAACGTCTTATAAAAAACATAGCAGTAAGTCTTCATAACCTTGGATTTGGCAATGGATTCTTATATGTGATACCATATGTACAAGCAACAAAATAATCTTGTAATTGAGAGATTGGAGGCTCACTAAATACAGAAGAATGACTATGAATTGATACTGATATTATTGTTTAAAAGTTTCAATTAAAAATTAACTCATACCTGAGAGGTTTGGGAAAAAATAAAAATAAAAAATAAATTATAAATAACTTAAAACTTGAACAAAATTGTCATCATAATTATTATTATTATCATTATTATTTGAGACAGAATCTCACTCTGTTACCCAGGCTGGAGTGTGGTGGCACAATCGGCTCACTGTAACCTCTGACTCCCAGGTTCAAGCAGTTCTCCCTGCCTTAGCCTCCTGAGTAGCTGGGATTACAGGCGCCCACCACCACGCCCGGCTAATTTTTGTATTTGTAGCAGAGACAGTGTTTTGCCATGCTGGCCAGGCTGGTCTCGAATTCCTGACCTCAGGTGATCCACCCGCCTCAGCCTCCCAAAGTGCTGGGATTAAAGGAGTGAGCCACCGTGCCCGGCCAATATTATTATTAAGACTATTTTTATAAAACTCATTGATGCATGCCTCCAAATCAAGGGCCATTTACCAGTTATCTGCCTTGTCAGGAATCTGGGAATTCTGAGTGTGTGCCTCATCTAGGTTCCCTCAGATATGTTATCAGAGTTCTCTGGGATGTGGAAATATCATTTCCATTCTCTGTGAGTCAGAGCTATGAAGCCTCTTTTCTAAGATCCTATATGTTGTCCTAAGATCCTATATGTTGTCCTAAGATCCTATAGTGGGAAACCTGGGATTGGCACCAAGATTGCTCCCAAATTCCCTGTTCTTGTTTTAACTCCTTATTCCTTAACTATCAATTACAAGTCTAAGAGAC
The DNA here is from genome assembly GCF_028885625.2 of Pongo pygmaeus. Taxonomy (NCBI): domain Eukaryota; kingdom Metazoa; phylum Chordata; class Mammalia; order Primates; family Hominidae; genus Pongo; species Pongo pygmaeus. Next base: position 106,056,012 of record NC_072396.2, read on the forward strand.
AGAAAAGACATTTTGTCCGATTGTTCTATGGCATGGTATCACCAGAATACTCATTTTCAGTTCCAGAGACCCAGATCTATGTTCCTCTCCTCCCACTAATGAGCTTTGTTTTCCTTGTATGTAAAGATTATGGAGAGAGCTTAGGTAATCAGGTTATTTCACCTATTCACATTTTACAATCCAAGGTCTGATACTCACCTCTTGATATGGGTTACATTTTGTCCCCTCAAAAAAGATATGTTGGGGACTGTGTGGAGTGACTGACGCCTGTAATCCCAGTGAAGCAGGAAATGGGATCTGGAGGCAGGAAACATACGGCCGATTCACACTTCAGCTATGACGGGAAATATCTTCTCCACAGGGCATACGCTGAGTAAATGACTTTGTAATTTTACTTCATCCTCTTCATTTACATAGGGCATACCCCAAGTAACCAATGGAATCCTCTAGAGGGTATTTAAAAGCCCCAAAATTCTGCAACGGGGCCTTTGAACCCCTATGGCAGGGCCCACTCCCACACTGTCGAGTGTACTTTCATTTTCAATAAATTCCTTCATTCCTCCCTTGCTTTGTTTGTGCGTTTTGTCCAATTGCTTGTTCAAGATGCCAATAACCTGGACACTCTCCACCGGTAACACCAGCACTTTGAGAGGCTGAGGCTGGAGGATCACATGAGGCCAGGAGTTCAAGACAAGCCTGGGCAACAAAGCAAGACCACATCACTACAAAAAATAAAATAAATAACTTTGTATGGTAGTACATGCCTGTACTCCTAGCTGTTCGGGAGGCTGAGACAAGAGGACTGCCTGAGCCTGGGAGTTCAAGGTTTCAGCGAGCTGTGATAGTGTTATGGCACTTCAGCTTGGGTGACAGAGTGAGATCCTGTCTCTAAAATTTTTTAAAAAGTTGTGTTGGAGCCCTAGCCCCCAATATCTTAGAATGTGACCTTATTTGAAGATAGGGTTTTTATAGAGGTAATAAAGTTAAAATGAGGTCATTAGGGTGGGGTCTAATCCAATATCACTAATATCTTTATAAAATGAAGAAATTTGGACACAGAGAAAAGACCCTGTGAAGAGACACAGAGAGAAGATGGTCATCTATAAGCCATACAAAATTGCTTGGGGCAGATCCTTCCATCAACACCTTCAGAAAGAATCATCTGTGTGTCACCTTGATTTTGGACTTCTAGTCTTCAGAACTATAAGACAATACACTTCTGATGTTTAAGCTACCTGGTTTGTGGTACTTTGTTATGGGAGCTCTAGGAAAGGAATACATCCTTACATTTCTCTGCCTTATCCCTTGTATTACTTACACAAGAATTTGAAAATACTCATTTAAAGTCATTAAGTTTGGGGAGAACAAGTAGAACGGAGGGGAAAACTGAGCCACAGAGAGTTGGGATCACTACAGAGGTATCCTCATGGAATCTGCATAACAATCCTGTGATATAGGTATCAGAAAGGTTACTTGCATTTTCCAAATACACACAACTTGGGGAATGTCTGAGCAGGAATTCGAACGCACTTCTGACTGCTTCCAAATTCTGCGTTCTCCCATTTTTCTACATGGCACTGCTTTAAGAAGTTGAAAAATAAGACTCATGTACTGGCTGGAATAAATTAGATTGATCAGATATTCTTGTCTGGTCATGTGTATGTGAGAGGGTGTTCACAAAGACAACAGTGTCTGGAAGTCAGGACAGATATGTCCAGTGATCATAGAGATACATACTAGCAGGTTCTGGCCCTTAACATGAGTATATTAAATGCTTATTGAATGAGTAAATGGCATGACATTCTATGATATACACCCAAAAAAGAGTCCATCTCCCAAGGCTGAGATCCAGACCTTGGTGGAGAGGACATAACAATGGCTCATTGAAAGAGCAGTCACTTTGGTGTCACCCAGGCTCAATTTGCTGAAAATCCATCCTCTGTAAATTGCTGGAGATCATCATTCTAGAGTTTCCAAATGAAATACATCTAGTTAAATTTGAATTTCTAATAATAAATGAATAACTTTTAGTATAATTATGTCCCAAATATTGTATACATCTTGGTAATATAAAAAATTATTCACTGTTTATCTGAAGTTCCAATTTCACTGGGTGTTCTGCATTTTTATTGTTAAATGTGGCAAAACTAATTACATGATAGCATAAAATGCAAGCTCATATGAAAAATTTAATTTCCTAAAATAAAGCAGTTAACAGATTAACATTGTTTTACATATTTAAAAATATTTTTCACCTGTGGTCCTAGCTACTCTGGAGACTGACATGGGACAATCACTTGAGTTCAAGAGGTCATGGTTGCAGTGAGGTGTGATCATGCCACTGCACTTCAGCCTGGGCAACAGAATGAGATCCTGTCTCTCTCTCTCTCTCTATATATATATATGTATATTTTTTACTACCTGGGCAAATAGAGGTCCACTGTAATTTTATATTTACTTTTGAACAGAATCTATTGACATCTCATACATAAAGCACCACTGAAAAATTCCACTGTATATTTGTGGGAGAATGAGAATTCGAAAGAATAATGTTATAAAAATAGTTATGACCTTACAGAACTTCTGGAAGGCTTTCCTAGAAAAATAACTACCAGAACTAATCTTTTAGTGAAGTAGTTATATGGAACATTTTGAACATAATCCACTATTTTCCCTTGAACAAATTTAACTACAGATATATTAAACACAAAATTGTAATGTTTAGCTGATTATAGGAATGACATCTTAAAATCGGCAGAATGCCACAAGTCCAAAAATTAAAATAGAACAAACTTTACTGAGCTACTGTTACCCTCCTAATGATTTTCATACATATAAACTCTTACACAGGGCTGGCATGTAGAAAGTATTCAACAAAGAGTAGCCTTTTAAAAAGAAAAGAAAAGAAAAAAAGAACCTTTACTGGGCTATAGTTCATATATATATAATATATACTATATATTATATATATATGTATAATAGATGACTAAGGAAAAAGGCCTTTGGATTTTGCTACTCAAATCCTTCTGATGGCAGCTCATTTGTGGCTGATGTACTTGATGATGGCCTTCATGCCCTCAGAACCAGTGTGAACAGCCACCTTCATGGGAAGCAGCAGGTGAAAAACAGTTAGAACCTCTCTGGAGATGATGTCTGAGCACCTTTTGTAACAGACCAGCTAACAGGCCTTGTTTGGGATGCACTCATGGATGTCATCAAGTAAATAATCCAAGATGTTTGTGGGCTCTTGATGAAATGCCCAGGTCAGCATGAACCTGCTTCAGAAAGTTGTAGGCATTGGTGGAGTAACTCTCTCAGTGGCCCCATCTCTTTCACTTCTTTTTCCCTACTGGGTTTTAGAGGCAGCTTTTTTTTTTTTTTTCTGAATACTTCTTGCTAAACATAGGAAAGTCAGTAGAAGGTTCAGGCATGATAGAAGTACCTTTCTAGTACCTTTGAAAAAGGAGAATGGCCACTGATGACAAGGTAGGGCCCAGTTATAGGGTCTGTATTCAAATGAAGTGTTGGGTAAACTCAATATTTGATCGGACAATATGCAGTGAGGGAAAGCCTGTCAATAAACCACACCATTTTAGATGTGATTGAATATTCCTCCTACTTGGGAGGAGTCAATTAGAAGGCAAGAAGCCTAGAAGTTTCCTGTGACCTTCACTAAAAGCACATTGCAAAGATACCCCTACAGCAGCAACATTGTAGAGATGTCAGCTTCAGTCCCTTGAAAGATCCTTACCTCTGTATAATTCATGTCCATAATGCCAGAGGAGTTATGCTGGCTACATTTGGGCCATTTGTCCTCCAACCCCAATCCACAGTTGTTTAGGTCCCAAGCCACCTTGACTTAAGGAGGAATACTCTGACTAGGGGAAACGTAGTGCTTCTGGAAAACAAAGGACCTGGCTGACCAACCACTGCCTCTGGTTCTCACCAAAAACCTCACTGGATTGGTAAAAGGAGACATGGCAAAATCCAGTCTCAAAACAGACAACACAAACAAAAATGGAGATATATATCTATATGTATATCTTTATCTATGTCTATATCTATCTACTCCATACACACAAAATATATATGTATATATATACTGTATATGTGTGTGTGTATATATATGCTATATATGTGTATACATACAGTCATACATTGCTCAATGAGGGGGGACATTCTGAGAAATGCCTTGTTAGGTGCCTTTGTTGTGCCAACATCATAGAGTGTACTTACACAAACCTAGATAGTATACCCTACTACACACTTAGGCTGTATGCTATAGCCTATTGGTTCTAAGCTACAAACCTACACAGCATGTTACTGTACTGAATACTGTAGGCAATTGTAATAAAATAATAGGTAGTTATTTATTTAAATATATCTAAACCTACAAAAGGTACAGGAAAATACAGTATAAAAGATTACAACATGGTACACTTGTGTGAGATACTTAGCATGAATGGAGCTTGCAGGATGCGAAGTCACTCTGAGTGAGTCAGTGAGTGCATAATATTGTAGGCAGTTGTAACACAATAGTAAGTATTTGTGTCTCTAAACATATCTAAACCTAGAAAAGGTACAGCAAAATACAGTATGAAAGATAGAAAATGGTACACTTGTACAGGGCACTTACCATGAATGGAACTTACAGACCTGAAAGTTTCTCTGGGTGAGTCAATGAGTAAGTGGTAAGTGAATGTGAAGGCCTAGGACATTACTGTACACTACCATAAGCTTTATAAACACTGTACACTTAGGCTACACTGAATTTATTTTAAAATGTCTTTCTTCAATAAATACTTAGCTTACTGTAACTTTACTTTATAAATTTTAAACTTTTCGACTTTCATAATAACACTTACCTTAAATACAAACACATTGTACAGTTGTAAAAATATTTTCTTTTTATCCTTATTTTATAAGCTTTTTTCTAGTTTTAATTATTTTTTAATTTTAAACTTCTTGATAAAAATGAAGACACAAACTTACACATTAGTCTAGGCCTACACAGGGTCAGGATCATCAATATCACTGTCTGTCACCTCCACATCTTGTGCCACTGGAAGGTCTTCAGGGACAATAACATGGATGGAGGTGTCTTCTATGATAACAATGCCTTCTTCTGGAATAGCTCCTGAGGGATCAGCCTGAGGCTCTTGAGGAGATATCACTCTTTTCAGGAATATGTCCAAGATTGTTTGCTTGGTTTGTTTCTTTTTGTCATCATAGATTTGCTTGTAGACAGATAATGCACCATGCACATTCTTCTCCATTAATGAAAACCTTTTGGGGTTGGGGTCCATGTTTTCAAACTTTCTATGAAGCTTGTTGAGGTCTGTAAAATCTTTTTCTAAACCCTTTACTGTAAATTTTCTTGGGAGTTCTTCTTTTTCTTCTCCTGTAATTTCTTGCCTCTTTATGCATCCTTATTCAAGTTTCAACAACTGCTCACTAGTCAATTCATCAGAAACTACCTCTGGGAGCTCCTCAATGTTATTCTTATCCACAGGCAGGTTAAAGTTGTTTGCCATCAGCTACGATGTCACAAGGTGATAGCAATTTTTCAGCTTCATTATAATCTTATGAGACCACTGTCGTACATGTGGTCTGTCATTGACTGAAACATCTTTATGGCACATGACTGTGTGTGTGTGTGTGTGTGTGTGTGTATACATACAAATATCTTTAAACATATATCAAGTTTAAGATTGTTTTCTTGACAACACTTAGGTCCTAGAAAAATACCTGAAACATGAAAACTGTTGGCAGGAAAAAATTATTAAATTATACCTCTAAGTAATCTCCTTAAGGAGAAAGAAAAGATTAATATAATAGAAACTATGTTAAAATAAAAGGGATACCCCTCTAAAATCTATGATAATACATTCAAAAAATATTGATAAAATGTGTGAATTTGTGGAAAAAGTTAACACCTGTCCCCATACCCTGAAAGACTAAGAAGAATTGAAGAAATTAAGGTAATTAATGAGCTACCATCACAAATGTCCAAGCTTCCAGGTATTTTTTCTGACAGACCATTAAGGAATGGGTATTTCTACTGCTAATGAAATGGTTCCAACTTATGAAAAAAAATCAATTTTTTATTTAAAGAAAATAAAATATGATGATAAACCTACTGAAGAGAGCATGTTTTAAAAGTTCCTATAAATCATATTTATAAATGATGACACAATCCATCAGAATATATTAGCAATAAAATTTGATTTCTTACTAAAAGATGAACATTAAAGGACAAACCAGGATCCATAAAAAATACAGAAATTGTTTAGTATTGAATAAAATACAAACACGATTCACTTTATGGCATTAAGATAAAAGAGAACATCTTGGGATAATTTCAATAGATGCTTCAAATTCCTTTGCTACTATAATGAGTTAGAAAATGTTTGTTTCATGTTGAAATAATCGTATTAGCTGGGAATGGTGGCTCACACCTGTAATCCCAGCACCAGCACTTTGGGAGGCAGAGAAGGGAGGATTCCTTGAGTTCAGGAGTTCAAAACCAGCCTGAGCAATATGACAATAATCCATCTCCACAAAAAATAAAATGGTGCACACTTGTGGTCCCAGCTTCTCAGGAGACTGAGGTGGAAGGATAGCTTGAACCCAGGAGGTCAAGGGTGCAGTGAGCCATGTTTGTGCCACTGCACTCCAGCTTGGACGACTGAGCAAGATCCTTTCTCAAAAAAGAAAAAAAAAGAATAGTATTATCATCATTAGAGTCAGGATTCAGGACAAATAAGCCATCTCATCAGGAAATTATTGATCATTATTCTAGAATACTGGAGAAATCATTTAAAAGAATTTGAAAAAGGATATTGCTGCCAAAGGGGACTGAGAAAAATGGCCTTAAAATCATCTGCAAGTAATGCGTCCAGAGCAGTGCTACGTGACTGACTTATACTTCTGGAACAAAATTTTGGAAAACCAAAGACTCTTTTCAGAGCCATGCATGTAATCAGAGAAAAGCTGTTGATAAGTTCTAAAAAACAAAAAATGGTGTTTTGCTGAGTCACTTAATTTCTACTGACTGTTTGAAAGTGCTAATACTTGTCAATATGCTCCACCAGTATTTTCCCCATTTTTTACATATATTGATTTCATATATTATTGTATTATATGAGATAGCATTTTAACATACTGAATACATTGTGACAGTTGTGTTGTGTTTTGGCTATTTTCCATTTGCAAATTCATAAAGAAAATAAAAGGATTAGCACATTAAGTTTTAAAATGCACCATAATTGAACTATAGAATGAAGACTGAGATGACAGAGGTGATTGAGATAGATGAAACCTGGTAAAGAGAGAGGAAAATTGAGGCTTGATATTATAGATTAAAAGGGAAAATGAATACATCTGATTGTTAACCAGTGGAAGGATAGGAAAAAACATTAAGTGAGCTCTGGGAGTGGGTGAATGGGAGAATAGGGACTAACTGTGCAATTGTGTGCTAATGCTGTGACTTAATGACAAAAGGTGAAACAAGAAAAACAGCTTTACTGCAATAAATAAAATATTCTAAGTGTCAACCCAAGGAAAACAATATAATAATAAAACAATATTAATTAATTTTTTCAACAGGACTTAAATTAATAGATTCAAATAAATACATAACCAAGGACCCCCAAACAGCACATAAATAGCTAAATAAACAATGTCAAGAAACAGTGTCTTCTTTAAGCTCACTGGACTCTAATATTTCTATTTTATTTCATGCATATTTATTTGACTATAATCATTTCCAGTCTACATTCTTTAATTTAAAATACATAAGTCATCATGACTTGCAATTAGGAAAAATGCCAGGACCATGGAGGATGATGGTAACATCCAATGAAAGCCATCCATTTCTCCTTTCCACTGGCTCAGCCAGTAAAGGACTCACATCCCTGAGCCACAGCCAATGACTCAAACTGTGGGAAGATGATCTGGGCTGAACCAACAAGTCTTCTCGGAATATTCATCCATGGAGATTGAGGAGGAGTATGGTGTGTTTCTTTGCTTGGCATTCCGCACTCTCACTATTCAAACATATGTGCCTGGTTTTTACACTTCCATATCTGAAATGGGTTGCTTTAGAAAAGGAGATAGATCAAATGTTGAGGGAAGAAAGAAGCCCTACTCTGCCTGTCATATCATAATAACCCTGTCATATCATAATGCTTCTGCAGTGATGAATAGAAGGATTGGAGCCTGTGCAAGGAAGGAAATTAGAAAAGAGATTCCTGTGTTAGTCTAGGTTTCTTAATGGAATATATAAATATTAAGTGTGCAGATTAGAAAGAAAGGCATCCACAATCTCAGGAGACAAAGAGTAATGATGTTCTCTGGCCTGGTTTACACTGGAAATGTAACTCCCCTACCCAAACATAGTAATGGCAGACCTGTGTTTACTTTGATTGGGAGCTAAAACTATAACCAGGAATCCAGTCTGAGAATACACAAAAGAAGCTTCTGTCTTCCATGTGAGCTTCAGGGATAAAGGTTGCTTAGACCTTGTGGAACCTCCATCTCAATAAATGCTTAATATTCCCAGTGGCCAGAAAAGATGAGACAATAAGTCTATGTGTTAATACAAAACTTGTGTCCCAAATTTGTCTCTTAATAATTAAACTGCAGCTTTCTTTCTTGCTTGTTTTCTTTTTTCCTTCTTTCTATCTGTCCTCTTGAAAAATTCAGTACAAAAGTAATTGTGAGGGTTGAGTGACATCACTGAAAATGATGAAATAAAGAATTCTAGGGATACTTCTGTCCCCAAAATCAAATAATGATTCGGTAATAGCTGTCAGAATCCACTTTTGTAGAACTATGGAATCTAGTCAAAAACTTACAACAACCAGGGGAAGATATGATGAAGAAAGAAGCTGCTGCTTTGTGGTAACAGAGCACTGTGGAATTTTAAATTGCCTTTATACGATTCCCCATTCCCATATTGGCACCAACCATGAGAACAGCAGCCTTTACTCTTGGTGCAGACTGCTAGTGACAGAAGGAGTAGTGCCGTCTTTACTATCAAAGAATTGTGGTTGTGGATCTCAATGTATCCGGCAGCTCCTTCAAGGACTAGCACAAAGATTCTTTTAGTTTCACCCAACTTACAACATTGCTCAGGCCAAGGAGGCTTCCAGGTCAGCTTTCAACAAAAACATTTAAAGGTACATGTATTGACTGCAGTTTGAGACTTTCATAACCCGGTCTTAATAATGAATGCAACAAGTACACAGAAGATCAATAAATAATAGAGTGCTTGAACAATAATACAAACCATCCAGACAAAAAAGACATATAGAGGCCACTTCACTCAACAACAGCAGAGTAAGGGACAACACTCAAAACAAGCAATAGACAGACCAAGAAGCCTGAGAAGAATGAGGCTGAGAGAGAAAATGCACAGGGGAAAGAGAGCTTTTAAAAGTTACTGAACAAGCAGTTAAGATGGCCAACTAGATGTAGCTAGGAGGAACATCTGCCACCAAGAGACTAGGACATTGGGAAGACTAGCACACTCCAGGCAGATCTTAGGAGGAAAGACATTGAGAGTAGATGGAGGGAGGAAGCAGATGCTGGGCTGAAGGGGGAGGAAGCTGGGAACCCTGCATGAGACTACTGAGCACTGGTACTCATTTCTGGCCTTCAGTGACTCCTGGGGAAATGGTGAGTTGAACAGGTGAGGAGTGGCCCACTCTTGCATGTACCTCCAGAATCCTGGCAGCAGGAGACCCAATGACCTCCAAAGACACTTGAGCTGGGAAGGAGAGAAGCGTAGAAAAGTGATAAGGGCAGGACTCCAGACTATGCTGAGCCCAGAGGATTGGGTGTGGTAACATTTGTTGTGGCGCATGGCCCGGGATGCCCGTCCCCCAAGGCTCGCCATGCCCCTCTAGGAGACTTTAGCCTTGGGGTGACTGTTGGACCTCAATAGAGAAGGGTGGTTTTGCTCGAGAGACAGAGCCAATCTGATCTGAGTGCCCCCCTGACAACTAGCCTCTACTGGAGCCTTAGCCTGACACATGCCCACTTGCAGCATAGCCTTGGATGCCCACCCAGGGTGCTTCCCAGGAGCCCCTCATCATAGCTCCTTCACTGTCAGACTGTGTCTGATCGTTGGAGATCTCCAGCAGAGCAGCCCCTACTAATGTGCACCACTCCACCTACACCCTTCTCCCGCTGCAGCCTCCCCAACATGGCCTTGCTGACATGCACTTGTCCATTCCTGCCCCCCAGCTGCTTTGACAGTGGGTGCATTCAGGCAGACCTTGCTTTCCCTCTCTCATCAGCATGCACGTGCACATGCACTGTGCTGTGCCACTGCTGCCAGAATGAGTGCACTCCACAATGTCCCCTGCTGATATGTGGGCACACAGCCACACTGCCATTGCCAGCATAAATGCATGCAGGAATGCCAATAACACTGACTGCCTGCAACCCCGTGCTGCAACGACAGCTGCTACTAATGTGCCCATGGCAACCCTGCTTCCCCCTGCCACCACTGCTGCTGCTGATTGTGGAAGTGCAAGAACAGACACCAGCAAACCCATCCCCACCAGAGCCCCACCCCTACCACACTGCCAGCAGGAGTGTATGCAGGAATGCTGCAGCCCCCCTCCTGCTGGTATCCCACCCCAGCCAACTCACATGCACTCTGCCACACTGCCAAGACTGCTGGCATACATGAATGAGCACAGACCCTACTGTGACCACCCTGATGAAGTGCTTTCCCCAGGACCACCCATCAGAGGGCTGTAGCCAGCAGACCAGAAATACCTTGGTCCCTTCAGCACAGCAGTACCTAACCTAGAGGGACTAGAGAAGAAAGACAGGAGCCCTGTACAAGCCCCCTAGAGTTAGAGCATGTAGCCCAGAAGTGCTGAGCTAAACCTTGGCCCTTGGAAATCTTCCAGAAACAAAGCTAGCTGACTGACCCCACCTTATACCAAAATCAAATCCCAAGGGCACCAAAGGAGAAAAAAGAAAAAGAACAACAACAACAAAAAAATCCAAAAGACAGCAGCTTCAAAGATCAAAAGAGCATCAGCCCACACAAATGAGAAAGAACCAGTGCAAGAACTCTGGCAACTCAAAAAGCCAGAGTGTCTTCTCATCTAAAAATGACTGCACTAGTTTCCCAGCAATTGTCCTTACCCAGGCTGAAATGACTGAAATGACACACATAGAACTCAGAATATGAATAGGAATGAAGATCACTGACATTCAGAAGAAAGTTGAAGTGCAATCCAAGGAACTTAAGGAACATGATAAAATGATACAAGAGATAAAAGATAAAATGACCATTTTAAGAAGAACCAAACAGAACAGATAGAAATGAAATACTCATTTCAAGAATTTTATAATACAATCACGAGTATTAATGGCAGAATTGAGCAAGCTGAAGAAAGCATCTCAGAGATGGAAGATGGATTCTCTGAAATAATTCAGTCAGACAAACATAAAGACAAAAACAATAAAGAAGGATGAATAAAACCTCTGAGAAATATGAGATTCTGTAAAGAGACCAAATCTATGACTCAATGACATCCCTGAAAGAGAGGGAGAGAAAGCAAGCAACTTGGAAAACATATTTGAGAGTATCAGCCACGAAAATTTCCCCAACCTCATGAAAGAGGCCAATATTTGAATCCAGAAAATGCAGAGAACCCTTGCAATATACCATACAAGATGATCATCCCAGTGCCGGGTGCGGTGGCTCACACCTGTAATCCCAGCACTTTGGGAGGCCAAGGAGGGCAGATCACCTGAGGTCAGGAGTTTGAGACCAGCCTGGCCAACATGGTGAAACTCCGTCTCTACTAAAAATACAAAATTAGCTGGGTGTGGTAGCGCATGCCTGTAATCCCAGCTATTCGGGAGGCTGAGGCAGGAGAATCCTTGAACCCAGGAGCTGGAGGCTGTGGTGAGCCAAGACCGTGCCACTGCACTCCAGCCTGGGCAACAAGAGTGAAACTCTGTCAAAAAAAAAAAAAATGACCATCTCCAAGACACATAGTCATCTGATTTCCAAGGTCAAAATGAAAGAAAAAATGCTAAAAGCAGCCAGGGAGAAGGGGTAGTCATGTACAAAGGGAACTCCATCAAACTAAGAGTGGTCATTTCAGTAGAAACCCTACAAGCCAAGAGAGATTGAGGGCACATATTCAGCATTCTTAAAATAAGAAATTTCAAACAAGAATTTCATATCCAGAAAAACTAAGCTTCATAAGCAAAGGAGAGATACATTTCTTTTCAGATGAGCAAAAGCTAAGGGAATTCATTATCACCAGGCCAGCAAGACTTGCAAGAACCTTACAAGAGGTCCTTAAGGGGGTGTTAAATATGGAAAGGAAAGACAGTTACTAGCCACCACAAAAATACACTTTATTACATAGACCGTTGACACTGTAAAGCCACCATAAAACAATGTCTGTATAGTAACCAGCTAAAAACATGATGGCAGGATCAAATCCACATATATTAATATTAACCTTAAATGTAAATGGGCTAAATGTCCCAATTATAATAAGAGGCATAGAGTGGCAAATTGGATAATGAAGGAAGACTCCCTGTATTCTGTCTTCAAGAGATTGATCTCACATACAATGAAATCCATAGCCTGAAAGTGAAGGAATGGAGAAAAATTTACCAAGCAAATCAAAAACAATGAAGCAGGCATTGCTATTATAATTTCAGACAAAACAAACTTAAAAAACCAAATATCAAAAGAGACAAGGAAGGACATTACATAATGGTAAAGGGTTTAATTCCACGAGAAGACCTAACTGTCCAAAATAAATATGCACCCAACACACAAGCACACATATTCATAAAGCAAGATCTGAGAGATCTACAGAAAGACTTCAATAACCAGCCAATAGTAGTGGGAGACTTCAACATCCCACAGACAGTATTAGACAGATCATTGGGGCAAAAAACTAGCAAAGGTTTTGGTACCTGAACTCAACACTTAACCAAATGGACCTAACAGACACCTACAGAACTCCCCACTCAAAAACAACAGAACATTCTTCTCATCTGCACCAGGCACATACTGTAAAATTGACCACACAATCATCCATAAAACAAATGTCAGCAAATTAAAAAAAAAAACATACCAACCATGCTTTCAGATCACAGTGCAATATTGTATAAATAAATACTAAGAAAATCACTCAGAAACCATAGGATTATATGAAATTAAACAACCTGCTCCTGAATGACTTTTGGGTAAACAATAAAATAAGGCAGAAATCAAGAAATTCTTTGAAACCAGTGAGAAGAAAAATACAACATATCAGAATCTCTGGGACACAGCTAAAGCAGTGTTAAGAGGGAAGTTTTTAGCACTAAATGCCCACATAAAAAATTAGAAAGATCTCAAGTTAACACCTAACATTACACCTAGAAGAACTAAATAAGCAAATACAAACCAATGTCAATCCTGGCAGGCAAAGAGAAATAACCAGAATTGTAGCTCAATTGAACAAAATTGAGAAGTGAAAAACCATACAAAAGATCAAGTAAACCGGCTGGGAACAGTGGCTCAAGCCTGTAATCCCAGCACTTTGGGAGGCCGAGGTGGTTCGATCAGGAGGTCAAGAGATTGAGACCATCCAGGCCAACATGGTGAAACCCTGCCTCTACTATAAATACAAAATAAATATTGGCTGGGCATGGTGGCATGCACCTGTGGTCCTGGTTACTTGGGAGGCTGAGGCAGGAGAATCACTTGAACCCAGGAGGCTGAGGCAGGAGAATCACTTGAACCCAGGAGGCAGAAGTTGCAGTGAGCCAAGATCGCGCTACTGCACTCCAGCCTGGTGACAGAGCAAGACTCAAAAAAAAAAAAAAAAAATCAACTAAACCAAAAGTTTTTTTTTTTTGAAATAATGTATAAGATTGATAGAAGACTTGCTAAACTAATAAAGAAAAAAAGAGAAGATCCAAATAAATACAATCAGAAATTAAAAAAGGGGAAATTACCACCAACCCCACAGAAATACAAAAATCCCTCAAAGACTACTAAGAACACCCCTATACACATAAACTAGAAAACCTAGAAGAAAAGGATAAATTCCTGGCAAGATGCAACTTCCCAAGATTGAACCAGGAAGAATTGAATCCCTGAGCAGACCAATAATACTTTCAAAAATTGAATCAGTAATAACATGCCTACCAACCAGATAAAAAGCCCAGGATAAGAGGAATTTACAGCTGAATTTTACCGTATGTATAAAGAGGAGCTGGTACCATTCCTACTGAAACTATTCCCAAAAATTGAGGAGAAGGGACTCCACTATAATTCATTCTATGAGGCCAGCATCATTCTGATACCAAAACCTGGCATAGACACAAAAATAAAAAAAAGGATTCAGGCCAATATCCTTGATGAACAACATACTATGAAACCACATCCAGTAGCATATTAAAAAGCTAATCCACCATGACCAACTAGGCTTTATCCCTGGAATGCAAGGTTGGTTCAACATATGCAAATCAATAAATGTGATTCACCACATAAACAGAACTAAAAACAAAAACCATATGATCATCTCAATAGACCCAGAAAGGCTTTTGATAAAATTCAACATCCTTTCATATTAAAAACCCTGAAAAAACAAGGCATCAAGAGAACATACCTCAAAATAAGAATGATCTATGACAAACCCACATACTGATTGGTCAAAAGCTGGAAGCGTTCCCCTTGAGAATCAGAGCAAGGCAAGAATGCCACATCTCAATACTGCTATTCAACATAGTACTGGAAATCCTGGCCAGACCCATCAGGCAAGAGAAAGAAATAAAAAGCATTCAAATTGGAAGAAAGACAGTCAAACTATCTCTCTTCACAAAAATATGATTTTATACTTAAAAAACCCTATAGTCTATGCCCCAAAGCTCCTAATTTTGATAAACATCTTCAGCTGAGTTTCAGGATACAAAATCAATGCACAAAAATCACTAGCATTCATATACACCAACAACTTCCAAACTGAGAGCCAAATCAAGAAAGCAATCCCATTCACAGTAGTCACATTAAGAATAAAATATCTAAGAATACAGCCAACCAGGGAGGTAAATGATATCTACAACGAGAATTACAAAATACTGCTGAAAGAAATAAAAGATTCATAAGCAAATGGGAAAACATTCGATGCTCATGGATAAGAAGAATCAATATTGTTAAAATGGCCATATTGCCCAAAGCAATGTATGGATCACAGTGCAATATTATATAAATAAATACAAGAAAATCACTCAAAAACCATAGAACTATATGAAAATTAAACAACTATTTCTATCAAACTACTAATGAGATTCTTCACAGAATTAGAAAAAAAATTTTTAAATTCATATGGAATCAAAAAGAGCCCTAAAAGCCAAGGCAATCCTAAGCAAAAAGAACAGTCAGAGGCATCACATTACCTGACTTCAAGCTATACCACAAGGCTACAGTAATGGAAACAGCATGGTGCTGGTACAAAAACAGACACAAAGAAATAGAATAGAGAGCCCAGAAACCATGCCACACAACTACAACCATCTGATATTGGACAAATTTGACAAAAACAAGCAATGGGAAAAGTTCTCTCTATTTAATAAATGGTGCTGTGATAACTGGCTAGTATTATGCAGAGGGTTGAAACTGGACCCATTCCTTATACCATATAAAATGTATTTAAGTCTTAAATGTAAAACCGACATCAAAATAAAAAAAGCCACTGGAAAATAACCTAGGAAATGCTATTCTGAACATAGACTCTGGAAAGATTTCACAACAAAGATGTCAAAAGCAATTGCAACAAAAGCCAAGAATTGACAAATGGGACCTAATTAAACTAAAGAACTTCTGCAAACAAAAGAAACTACCAAAAGAGTAAACAGACAACCTAGAGTAAACAGACAACCTACAGAGTAAACAGACAACCTACAGAATGGGAGAAAATATTTGCAAACTATGCATCCAATAAAGGTCTAATATCCAGAGTCTATAAGGAACTGAAATAAATTAACAAGCAAAACCCAAACAACCCATTAAAAAGTGGGCAAAGGATATGAGCAGAGACTTCCCAAAGGAAGAAATACACATGGCCAAAAAGCCTATGAAAAAATGTTCAACATCACCAATCATTAGAGAAATGCAGATCAAAACCACAATGAGATAGCATTTCACACTAGTCAGAATGGCTATTATTAAAAAGTCTAAAAATAAGAGATGCTGGTGAGATTGTGGTGAAAAGTGCATGCTTATACACTGCTGGTGGCCATGTAAATTAGCTCAGCCATTGTGGAAATCACTTTGGAAATTTCTTAAAGAATTTAAAAGAGAAATATCATTCAGTCCAGCAATCTCATTATTGGGTATATACTCAAAGTAATATAAATCATTCTACCTTAAAGACTCATGCATGTGTATGTTCATTGAAGCACTATTCAAAATAGCAAAGAGATGAAATCAACCTAAATGTCCATCAACGATAGACTAAAGAAAATGTGGTATGATTTTGCATCGGCTGGTACCAGTTGTGCCTTTCCATGTTTAGCACTTCCTTCAGGAGCTCTTGTAGTGCAGGCCTAGTGGTGACAAAATCTCTCAGCATTTGCTTGTCTGTAAAGGATTTTATTTCTCTTTCACTTATGAAGCTTAGTTTGGCTGGATATGAAATTTTGGGTTGAAAATTCTTTTCTTTAAGAATGTTGAATATTGGCCCCCACTCTCTTCTGGCTTGTAGAGTTCCTGCCAAGATATCCACTGTTAGTCTGATGGGCTTCCCTTTGTGGATAACCCTACCTTTCTCTCTGGTTGCCCTTAACATTTTTTCCTTCATTTCAACTTTGGTGAATCTGACAATTATGTGTCTTGGAGTTGCTCTTCTCGAGGAGTATCTTTGTAGCGTTCTCTGTATTTCCTGAATCTGAATGTTGGCCTGCCTTGCTAGATTGGGGAAGTTCTCCTGGATAATATCCTGCAGAGTGTTTTCCAACTTGGTTCCATTCTCCCCGTCACTTTCAGGTACACCAATCAGATGTAGATTTGGTCTTTTCACATAGTCCCATATTTCTTGGAGGCTTTGCTCATTTCTTTTTATTCTTTTTTCTCTAAACTTCCCTTCTCACTTCATTTCATTCATCTTCCATCACTGATACCCTTTCTTCCATTTGATCGCATCGGCTCCTGAGGCTTCTGCATTCTTGAAGTAGTTCTTGAGCCTTGGCTTTCAACTCCATCAGCTCCTTTAAACACTTCTCTGTATTGGTTAGTCTAGTTATACATTCTTCTAAATTTTTTTCAAAGTTTTCAACTTCTTTACCTTTGGTTTGAATTTCCTCCTGTAGCTCAGAGTAGTTTGATCATCTGAAGCCTTCTTCTCTCAACTCGTCAAACTCATTCTCCATCCAGCTTTGTTCCGTTGCTGGTGAGGAAATGCATTCCTTTGGAGGAGGAGAGGTGCTCTGCTTTTTAGAGTTTCCAGTTTTTCTGCTCTGTTTTTTCCCCATCTTTGTGGTTTTATCTACTTTTGGTCTTTGATGATGGTGATGTACAGATGGGTTTTTGGTGTGGATGTCCTTTCTGTTTGTTAGTTTTCCTTCTAACAGACAGGACCCTCAGCTGCAGGTCTGTTGGAGATTGCTAGAGGTCCACTCCAGACCCTGTTTGCCTGGGTATCAGCAGCGGTGTCTGCAGAACTGCAGATTTTCATGATCCATAAATGCTGCTGTCTGATCTTTCCTCTGGAAGTTTTGTCTCAGAGGAGTACCTGGCCATGTGAGGTGTCAGTCTGCCCCTACTGGGGAGTGCCTCCCAGTTAGGCTGCTCGCAGGTCAGGGGTCAGGAACCCACTTGAGGAGGCAATCTGCCCATTCTCAGATCTCCAGCTGCATGCTGGGAGAACAACTGCTCTCCTCAAAGCTGTCAGACAGGGACATTTAAGTCTGCAGAGGTTACTGCTGTCTTTTTGTTTGTCTGTGCCCTGCCCCCAGAGGTGGAGCCTACAGAGGCAGGCAGGCTTCCTTGAGCTGTGGTGGGCTCCACCCAGTTTGAGCTTCTTGGCTGCTTTGTTTGTGTAAGTGAGCCTGGGCAATGGCGGGCGCCCCTCCCCCAGCCTTGCTGCCATCTTGCAGTTTGATCTCAGACCATCGAGACTAGGAAGAAACTGCATCAACTAACGAGCAAAATAACCAGCTAACATCATAATGACAGGATCAAATTCACACATAACAATATTAACTATAAATGTAAATGGACTAAATGCTCCAATTAAAAGACACAGACTGGCAAATTGGATAAAGAGTCAAGACCCATCAGTGTGCTGTATTCAGGAAACCCATCTCATGTGCAGAGACATACATACGCTCAAAATAAAAGGATGGAGGAAGATCTACCAAGCAAATGGAAAACAAAAAAAGGCAGGGGTTGCAATCCTAGTCTCTGATAAAACAGACTTTAAACCAACAAAGATAAAAAGAGACAAAGAAGGCCATTACATAATGGTAAAGGGATCAATTCAACAAGAAGAGCTAACTATCCTAAATATATATGCACCCAATACAGGAGCACCTAGATTCATAAAGCAAGTCCTGAGTGACCTACAAAGAGACTTAGACTCCCACACAATAATAATGGGAGACTTTAACATCCCACTGTCAACATTAGACAGATCAACAAGATAGAAAGTTAACAAGGATACCCAGGAATTGAACTCAGCTCTGCACCAAGCGGACCTAATAGACATCTACAGAACTCTCCACCCCAAATCAACAAAATATACATTTTTTTCAGCACCACACCACACCTATTCCAAAATTGACCACATACTTGGAAGTAAAGCTCTCCTCAGCAAATGTAAAAGAACAGAAACTAAAACAAACTGTCTCTTAGACCACAGTGCAATCAAACTAGAACTCAGGATTAAGAAACTCACTCAAAACTGCTCAACTACATGGAAACTGAACAACCTGCTCCTGAATGACTACTGGGTACATAACGAAATGAAGGCAGAAATAAAGATGTTCTTTGAAACCAACGAGAACCAAGACACAACATACCAGAATCTCTGGGACAGATTCAAAGCAGTGTGTAGAGAGAAATTTATAGCACTAAATGCCCACAAGAGAAAGGAGGAAAGATCTAAAATTGACACCCTAACATCACAATTAAAAGAACTAGAAAAGCAAGAGCAAACATATTCAAAAGCTAGCAGAAGGCAAGAAATAACTAAAATCAGAGCAGAACTGAAGGAAATAGAGACATGAAAAACCCTTCAAAAAATTAATGAATCCAGGAGCTGGTTTTTTGAAAGGATCAACAAAATTGATAGACCGCTAGCAAGACTAATAAAGAAAAAAAGAGAGAAGAATCAAATAGACACAATAAAAAATGATAAAGGGGATATCACCACCGATCCCACAGAAATGCAAACTACCATCAGAGAATACTACAAACACCTCTACACAAATAAACTAGAAAATCTAGAAGAAATGGATAAATTCCTCGACACATACACTCTCCCAAGACTAAACCAGGAAGAAGTTGAATCTCTGAATAGACCAATAACAGGAGCTGAAATTGTGGCAATAATCAATAGCTTACCAACCAAAAAGAGTCCAGGACCAGATGGATTCACAGCAGAATTCTACCAGAGGTACAAGGAGGAACTGGTACCATTCCTTCTGAAACTCTTCCAGTCAATAGAAAAAGAGGGAATCCTCCCTAACTCATTTTATGAGGCCAGCATCATCCTGATACCAAAGCCGGGCAGAGCCACAACCAAAAAAGAGAATTTTAGACCAATATCCTTGATGAACATTGATGCAAAAATCCTCAATAAAATACTGGCAAACCGAATCCAGCAACACATCAAAAAGCTTATCCACCATGATCAAGTGGGCTTCATCCCTGGGATGCAAGGCTGGTTCAATATACACAAATCAATAAATGTAATCCAGCATATAAACAGAACCAAAGAGAAAAACCACATGATTATCTCAATAGATGCAGAAAAGGCCTTTGACAAAATTCAACAACCCTTCATGCTAAAAACTCTCAATAAATTAGGTATTGATGGGACGTATCTCAAAATAATAAGAGCTATCTATGACAAACCCACAGCCAATACATACTGAATGGGCAAAAACTGGAAGCATTCCCTTTGAAAACCGGCACAAGACAGGGATGCCCTCTCTCACCACTTCTATTCAACATAGTGTTGGAAGTTCTGGCCAGGGCAATTAGGCAGGAGAAGGAAATAAAGGGTATTCAATTAGGAAAAGAGGAAGTCAAATTGTCCCTGTTTGCAGATGACATGATTGTATATCTAGAAAACCCCATTGTCTCAGCCCAAAATCTCCTTAAGCTGATAAGCAACTTCAGCAAAGTCTCAGGATACACAATCAATGTACAAAAATCACAAGCATTCTTATACATCAATAACAGACAAACAGCCAAATAATGAGTGAACTCCCATTCACAATTGCTTCAAAGAGAATAAAATACTTAGGAATCCAACTTACAAGGGATGTGAAGGACCTCTTCAAGGAGAACTACAAACCACTGCTCAAGGAAATAAAAGAGGATACAAACAAATGGAAGAACATTCCATGCTCATGGGTAGGAAGAATCAATATCGTGAAAATGGCCATACTGCCCAAAGTAATTTATAGATTCAATGCCATCCCCATCAAGCTACCAATGACTTTCTTCACAGAATTGGAAAAAATTACTGTAAAGTTCATATGAAACCAAAAAAGAGCCCGCATTGCCAAGTCAATCCTAAGCCAAAAGAACAAAGCTGGAGGCATCATGCTATCTGACTTCAAACTATACTACAAGGCTACAGTAACCAAAACAGCATGGTACTGGTACCAAAACAGAGATATAGATCAATGGAACAGAACAGAGCCCTCAGAAATAACACTGCATATCTACAACTATCTGATTTTGAAAATCCTGAGAAAAACAAGCAATGGGGAAAGGATTCCCTATTTAATAAATGGTGCTGGGAAAACTGGCTAGCCATATGTAGAAAGCTGAAACTGGATCCCTTCCTTACACCTTATACAAAAATTAATTCAAGATGGATTAAAGACTTAAATGTTAGACCTAAAACCATAAAAACCCTAGAAGAAAACCTAGGCATTACCATTCAGGACATAGTCATTGGCAAGGACTTCATGCCTAAAACACCAAAAGCAATGGCAACAAAAACCAAAATTCACAAATGGGATCTAATCAAACTAAAGAGCTTCTGCACAGCAAAAAAAACCACCATCAGAGTGAACAGACAACCTACAAAATGGGAGAAAATTTTCAAAATCTACTCATCTGACAAAGGGCTAATATCCAGAATCTACAATGAACTCCAACAAATTTACAAGAAAAAAACAAACAACCCCATCAAAAAGTGGGCACAGGATATGAACAGACACTTCTCAAAAGAAGACATTTATGCAGCCAAAAGACACATGAAAAAATGCTCATCATCACTGGCCATCAGAGAAATGCAAATCAAAACCACAATGAGATACCATCTCACACCAGTTAGAATGGCAATCATTAAAAAATCAGGAAACAACAGGTACTGGAGAGGATGTGGAGAAATAGGAACACTTTTATACCGTTGGTGGGACTGTAAACTAGTTCAACCCTTGTGGAAGTCAGTGTGGCGATTCCTCAGGGATGTAGAACTAGAAATACCATTTGAGCCAGCCATCCCATTACTGGGTATATACCCAAAGGACAATAAATCATGCTGCTATAAAGACACATGCACACGTATGTTTATTGTGGCACTATTCACAATAGCAAAGACTTGGAACCAACCCAAATGTCCAACAATGATAGACTGGATTAAGAAAATGTGGCATATATACACCATGGAATACTATGCAGCCATAAAAAATGATGAGTTCATGTCCTTTGTAAGGACATGGATGAAATTGGAAATCATCATTCTCAGTAAACTATCGCAAGGACAAGAAACCAAACACCGCATGTTCTCACTCATAGATGGGAATTGAACATGAGAACACATGGACACAGGAAGGGGAACATCACACTCTGGGGACTGTTGTGGGGTGGGGGGAGGGGGGAGGGATAGCATTAGGAGATATACCTAATGATAAATGATGAGTTAATGGGTGCAGCACACCAACATGGCACATGTATACATATGTAACAAACCTGCACATGGTGCACATGTACCCTAAAACTTAAAGTATAATAATAAAAATAAATAAATAAAAAAGAAAAAAAATGTGGTACATATACACAATGGAATACCATATAGTCATTAAAGAGCATGAGATCCTGTCCTTTGCAGCAGTGTGGATGGAGCTGAAGGACATTATCCTAAGCAAAGTAATGCAGGCACAGAAAACCAAATACCACCTGTTCTCACTTATAAGTGGGAGCTAAGCATTGAGTACACATGGACACAAAGAAGGGCACAACAGACACTGGGGCCCACTTGAGGACAGAGGGTGAAAGGAGGGTGATGACCAAAGAATTCCCTATTGGATACTATGCTTATTACCTGAGTGATGAAATAATCTGTACATCAAACCCCAATGACACACAATTTGCTTTTATAACAAACCTGTGCATGTGTCCCTGAACCTAAAATAAAAGTTAAAAAAAAAAAAAAGAAATAAACAGAGCTGGTACTGGAAATGATTTCTTTAACACCTGAAAGGGAATAAGGAAAAGACTCTAAAAATTTTCTACATACTTTACCCCAACCAGCTCAGACCTTTATGGTGAACTCAGTCACTGGATGGTTTTGTATTGATGTCTGTACACTCAAGAGCTGAAGAAATCTTAAATGGGTATTACAGATCAAGTTGACAGCAATGAAATCAACCTAAATGCCTATCAACAGTAGACTGGATAAAGCAAATGTGGTCTATCTACCAGAACACTTTAAGGTTGCCTACGAGAAAATTGACCAGTACCAAACATTGCAGCAACTCAAAAAGAAAAATTGCTCATTCAAAAGGAAAGGGGTTGTAAGGTGGCATAAAGCTGTGTCTACAAGCTTCATTAAACAAAATATATTGGTCCCCTAAAATCATCCAGATAGGGATAGGGACATGAGATTTGAGCAAACTCAGAAAAAAAATTGATGAAGAAAGTGAAGACTGCTTTTGGGAGGATGCTGTTATACAAGTACAGAGGAAAGCCAGCAAGTGCCAGAAAAGAGGGCTCCACTAACCATAAGGGTGACCACCTGTCAAACACAGAGCTTGTTCCTAGGATTGTCAAGAAGCTTTCATATCCCAAGTTATTTACACCCAAAATGCGAAAACTCTCAGAGAACTGTAATCCAACGCAATTTATCATTTTGTTGGAGTCAAGAGGAATAATGAAATTAGAATGGATTTTCTTGCTACCCAAGTATGGCATCTCTAAGGAGCTTGTCTGAAATGCAGAATCTCAGTTTCCACCTGGGTCTTCTGAGTCAGAACCTGCATTTTAGCAAGATCCTCAATTGACTTGTATGTACATGCATTTTGAGAAGCATTGGATTAAGTTGCTTTGAGGTTCCTCCCAGTCCAATTAATCAGTGGTGCATTCAGTCTAAAGTCAATTTTTATTTAACTATATATTCATAAGTGTGCATATATAAGTGTGTATATGCATATATACATATATATATTAGAACATCATACTAAAAGGGGATTTTTTTTTGTTTTGTTTCTGGAGAAAGTGATGCAGACTTTCAAATGGCTACTTTTAACAGTGGAGGGTGTAGTGAGAATTAAATGAATAACATTTATAATAGGTAAGTCATTAAAAACTCCTTGTATACACTGGGGGAACAAGAAAGCCATATGCATGTCCAGGAAAGACTCATGATTAGTAAAGGCTTGAAAATAATCTAGTTTTCACTTCTGGCTGACCTTCAGGCTCCACACAAGCAGCGAGTGATGGGTAAGGTTGATTTGTAAACATCCTGGTTAAGCATTGAAGGAGTGCCCTAACAGAAAGCCAATAAGTAAAGACTGATATAATATTTTTTTCTTTTTGTTTTCTTTTTTCTTTTTTGTTGATACCAGTATTTAAGAAAGCCTCTCTCAAAATACTAGTTGACTACTATGCTAATGAGACAAAGACTTCAGTGGCCTCACATGATAAGGAAGGCAAGCTTTACAAAAAGAGTTTAGAAAAAGCACCAAACAAACAACAATAACACCACCTCTAAAATAGCAACAACAAACCCCAGGTGGGACAGGGGTATATTGTTTCTAGAGTTTTCACAGTAGCTAATTTGAAATGTCAGATTTTCAACAAAAATTATGAGGCATACAAAAACACAAAGTATGGCCCACTGAAAAGAAAAAAAGAAATTAATAGAAACTGTTCATGAGCCTGGGCATTGGACTTGCTAAACAGAAACTTTAAATTAACTATCTTAAATATGCTCAAAGAGTTAAGAAAACCATGGACAAAGAACTAAATCAAAGCAAGAGAATGGTGTCTCATCAAATAGGGAATATTTTCTCTCTTTCTTTATCTCACTTATTTTTCTAGCCATGCTTCTTCTTATTTATTTCCCTCGAGTAATCTCAATTACAATAAAATGCTAAAGATCAACTAGCCACTACCATTAGCCAGCTACCATAGCTATATAATGCAGCTACTCCTATAGAAACTTCACAAAGAAGTCTTACTTCTTGATCCTCAAAAATTACTCAAACCTCTAAGTTTTAAAAATCAGTAACAGTTACTACTTCACCTTGCCCTGCTAGTCACATAATTATAAACAATTCTAATAATACATTCAATAAAACTCCTCGAGTAACAGCATTAGACCCCAAAGTCTCAGGATTGAGACTCCCCTCAGTAGCCATTGCTATAGTATTATACACGAATATCACTAATATACCTCCTAAATAAATTAAAAATACAATTAAACCCATAAATGTACCACCAAAATGTAACACAATACCACAATCTACCCCTTCAGTAATAATTAACCCCAATCCTCCATAAATAGGAGAAGGTTTTGAAGAGAAGCCCCCAAAACCTACAACAAAGACAATACTTAATAAAAATACAGTATATGTCATAATTCTCACATGAAATCTAACTATGACCAGTGACATGAAAAATCATTGTTGTATTTCAACTATAAGGACTCTAATGACCAACATACAAAAGATTCACTCCCTAAAAAGATTATTAATCATTTATTTATTGATTCATCAGCACCATCAAATATTTCATTATGTGCCTTCCCCATTAATGATGTACTAGTACTATTTATGCCTGAACATACATTATACACTTATGTCTTATTGTACATTAAATTATGTCCCCCATGAATATTAAGCAGGTACATAAAATAACAACCCACCACATGTTAAATTAATCCATACAGAATCACTGATTTTTCCATACGAATATTGTCCAGTACAGTGTTTTCTCATGATACCACATAGGACATTTTATTATTGCTCACACATAGTACATATAAGTCAAGTCATTTCTTGACAACATGCTTATCACTTCCAACAAAATTTCTTACCTATCAAGCCTCGAGAAACCAGCAACCCACTCGGGAAATGTCCCTCTCCCCTCCCCAGGCCCATGAAACTTGGGGTTTCTAAAGTAAAAGTATATCTGGCATCTGGTTCTTACTTCAGGACCATAAGATCAAGATTGCCCAGTTGTTCTTCTTAGATAAGACATTTTGATGTATTAGTGACTAGCTGCCTCATGATCACTCACAAATGCACTGCCATTCATTTGATATTTCTAAATTTTGGGTGATGATATGACTCAATATGGCTGAAAAAGCCTAGGCCCAGTCAATTCCATTGTAGCTGAGCTTAAATTGACTATTACACGTTCACATTGTAAGCATAAGTTGATAATTTATTTATGCTTGATGGACATAATAAAAATAAGATACAAACAGGCACACATAGACATGCACACAGGAATTATTTCTAGACACATGTATGATTAACTCCGCAACCTCCCCTCAACCCCAGGTTAATATAATTAATACAAGTCTTTTATTCTTAAAAAAAGCAGGAAATCTTATACTTATCATCTATGGCGAGGCCTCACATATACCTATTTATAATTTAATTGATTTTAAATCCAACTGTAACCTTGACTAGAATTAAATTTTAGCCAAATTCCCAATTAAAGCATTTTCAAAAACTGTAATTTTTAAATAAAATATAGGCTTTCTGGGCTAAAAATTTTCCTTTTTCTTTACAAAGTTACTAAAAATAACCTCAGTACTAGCATAGCACTTCAGCTTACTATTTTTTCCCCAAGAGGGATTTCTCCAGATTTAAGTTAGTGTAGCTTAATATGGTAAAGCAAGGCACCGAAAGTGTGTAGATGAGTTCATGTAACTCCATAAATACACAGGTTTGGTCTTGGCCATTTTATTAATTTTTAGTACAATTGCACATTGAAGCTTCCACATCAGAGTGAGAATCCTCTTTAGATTATCAAAGATCAAAAGGAGCAGGCATCAAGCACATTAACTGTAGCTCATAACACCTTGCTCAACTACGCCCCCATGGGAAACAGCAGTGATAAAAATTAAGCAATAAATAAATGTTTGATTAAGCTATACTGATTTTCCTTGGGGTTGGTAAATTTTGTGCCTGTCACCGTAGTCATACGATTAACCCAAATTAATAAAACCCAGCATAAAGCATGTTTAAGATTCTTACCTCAATAAAGCTAAAGTTTAAGCCATAAAAAGCCACAGCTAATGTAAAAATAATCTATGAAAATGACTTTACTGTTCTGAGAACATGATAGTTAAGACCCAAACAGATTAGATACCCTACTATGCTTAGCCATAAACCTAAATAACTTATTAAATGAAGTTATTCACCAGAGTACTACAAGAAACAGTTTAAAACTCAAAGGATTTGGTGATGCTTTGTAGCTCTCTAGAGAAGCCTGTTTTATAATTGGCAAGCCTAGATAAACCTTACCATCTTTTGCTAATTCAGTCTATATACCATCATCTTCAGCAAATCCTAAAGAGGACTTAAAGTAAGCACAAGTAATTACATAAAAACATTAGGTCAAAAGTGTAGGCTTCTGAGATGGAAATAAATGGGCTACAGTTTCTAATCTTAAAATATTCATGACAACTTTTATGAAATCTAAAGGCTAAAGGAGGATTTAGTAGTAAATTAAGAATAGAAAGCTTAACTGAATAGGGCCATGGAGCACACACACACTTTCCACCATCCTCCTCAAATATCCCAATAATACTACATTTGTAATAAACAAAAATTTATATATCAGAGGAGAGAAGTCATAACAAGGTAAGTGTACTGGAAAGTTTGCTTGGAATAAATCATAATGTGGCTTAATCTAAAGCACCCAGCTTACTCCTGGGAGATTTTACATTAACGTGACCACTTTGAACTAAAGCTAGCTGCAACCCCTAATAAATTAAACTGCAATAATTATTTAAACTAAAACATTTATCCAAAAATTTAAAGTATAGAAGATAGAAATTCATTTAGGTGCTATAGTTAAAGTATGGGAAGGGAAAGATGAAACAGCAATTCCAAGTACAAAAAAGCAAAGCTCACCCCTTATACCTTTTGCATAATGAATTATCTAGAATAATTTCACAAAGAGAACTTCAGCCAAAACCCCTAAAGCCAGACAAGCTACTCACAGACAGTTAAAAGAACATACTCAACTATATTACAAAATCATGGGAAAATCTATGAATAGAGGTGAAAAGTTTATCGAGCCTGGTGATAGCTGGTTGTCTAGAACAGGATTTCAGTTCAACTTTAAATTTACCTACAGAGGCAGTAGATCTTAATGGAAATTTATTTTATTTTATTGTTTTCCAAAAAAGTGGTCAAAATTACTGTCCTTATATAAAACTGTAAAAAAGAAAAGGAATAAAAACTCTGTAACATGAATTCTAAAATTTTAATAACACATTCAAAGACAAAAATATTAACCCATTCTAATAAATAGGGTATATTTAAATGATATTAAAATAGAACATTATTATAATCTGTAAAAATTCACCAAGCTATATGCTTCTGATTTGCTTACTTTTTTGAATGTGTGTTATATTTCAATGCAAAGTTTACAAATATAAACAAATTTGATTTATTTGTGCCAGTGGATGTGCTATTTTACAGGTGAAAATGATGCCTTAACTTATTGAATAACATATTGTAAATATCCTTTGCAGGTTTGAAGTTGAGTCACGATTTCAAGCGACTGTAATGCTGTTTTTGTTACTTCAAACTTTCTTTTAAACCACCATGGCACATGTATACCTATGTAACAAACTTGCACATTCTGCACATGTATCCCGGAACTTAAAGTAAAATAAAAAAAGAAAGCTTAATGTAAATTTAAATGTTATTCTAAAGAGGAATAACTCTTTTGACATAGGAAACAACCTTACTTAGAGAGTTAAACACTACGCAGATAGAACACTAGACAGAAAGTCAATAAGGTAACAGAAAACTTGAACAATTTACGAAACAATGAGACTTAATGGACATATATAGAACATTCTACTCAGCAACAGCAGAATACACATTCTTTACATGTGTATGTGGAACATTGCCCAGACTTGACTACATGTTAGGCTGAAAGATGTCTCTAAATTTTAAAAGATTAAAATTATACTAAGTATCTTTGCCAACTATAACAGAATCAGTAACACAAATAAAATGAAGAAATTCACAAATGAATGAAATAGAACAATATACTCTTACACAACAAACTGGACAAAAAGGAGTGACATAATTACAAATGAAATTAAAAAATATTTTGAGGTGAATGAAAATGAAAACAGAACAAATCAAAACCCATGGGGGGTGGGGGATGCAGTGAAAGCAGTGCTCACAGAGAAATGGATAGCTTTCAATGCTTACATTAGAAAAGAAGAATGATCCCAAATTAACAACTCAACTTTACACCTTAAAGAACTAGAAAAAGAAGGGCAAGCTAAATCCAAAGCTATCAGAAGGAAAGAAATAGTGATTAGAGTGGAGATAAAACAGAGACTAGAGAGCAATAGAATCAATGAAACCAAAAGCTTTCTGAAAAGATCTACAAAATTTACATACTTTAGCTAGACTGGGCAAGAAAAAAGAGAAAAGCCTACAATTATTAAAATCAGAAATGAAACTTGGGATATTACTACAGACTATAAAAAAGGGGATTTTAATAGAATAATATAAACAATTGTATACCAACTAATTATATAACCTAATAAAATGTTTACATTCCTAGTAAGACATAAATGAACAAAACTGTCTCAAGAAAAAAATGAAAAATCTTATTCAACCTTTACAAAGTAAAGAGGTAGAATCAAAAATCAAAAATCTCCTAACGAAGGAATCCCAGGACCAGGTGGCTTCACTGGTGAAATCTAGCAAACAGTTAAAGAAGAATACCAACCTTTCTCAAACTTTCTCAAAGAATAGAAGAGTAAGTAACATCTCATGACCATTCTATGAGGCCAGTGCTCCCCTGATATTAGAATCAGACAAAGACATCTGAAGAAAAGAAAATTACAGACCTTATGAATATACATCCTGAATAAATACTAGCAGAAATCTTGAACAAAATACTAGCAAACAAATCCAGTAGTATATTTAACAGTATTGCACATCACAAGTAAGTAGGATTTATTCAAAAATTACAAGAATGGTTTAACATACAAAAATCAACCAATGTAATATACCATGTTAAGAGAATAAAGGGGAAAACATCCCATGATTATATTAATTAGTGCAGAAAAAAACCATTTGACAAAATCCCACACATTTTCATGATAAAAAAATTTAACAACTAGGAATAAAAGATATATTCTCAGTAGCATAAAAGGCACACATAGAAAATTCACAGCTTACATTTTACTCAATGATGAAACACTAAAACCTCTTCCTCTAAGATCAGGAACAAGGCGAGGATACTTCCTTTTACCACTGTTATCTAACATTATAGTTAAAGTTCTAGCCAGTGCAATTAGGTAAGAAGAAAAATAAAAGGTAAGCAAATGGGAAAGGAAAACATGTATATCTATATGCAGATGACATCATCCTATGTATAGAAAATCCTAAACATACTACAGAAAAGAAACTGTTACAGATAATACATAAATTCAGGAAAGTTGCAGTAACTTAGATCGCCATATAAAAATCAGTTGTATTTCTATATACTAGCAATGAACAACCTGAAATAAAATAAGAAAATTTCATTTCCAAAAACATCAAAAAGAACAAGATATTTAGGGATAAATTTAATCAAAAAAGTACACGATTTGAACACTGAAAAACAAAGTTTCTAAAAGAAATGAAAGAAGAACAAAATAAATGGAAAGACATCCAGTATTCACTCCAAAGGGAGTGAATGCTTAATAGTTTCTTTTTGGGTTGATGAAAATATTTTGGAACTAGGTAGAGGATTGGAAATCTTAATATTAAGATGGCAACATTATCAATGTGATCTAAAGACTCAGTGCAATCCTTATTTAAATCACAACTATGTTTTCTTTTCAAAAATGGCAAAGGTGATCCTGAAAGTCATATGAAACAGAAAGGGACCTGAATGTCCAAAATAATCTGATAAAGAAAAATAAAATTTGAAGGCTCACACTTCCTGGTCCCAAAACTTACTGCAAAGCTACAATAATCAAGAGTGTGATGTTGATATAAGGAGAGCCATATAGACTAATTGAACAGAATTTTGAGTCTAGAAATAAACCTCTTCATCTATGGTCAATTTATTTTCCACAAGGGTGACAAGACCATTCAATAGGGAAAGGCTAGTCTTTTCAACAAATTGTGCTGGGACAACTGGAGATTTGCATTCCAAACAGTGAAGCTGGACTCTCATGTCACACCATACAGGAAAATTAACTCTAAAACTACAACACTCTTACAAAAAAGAGGGTAAGTCTTCATGACCTTGAATTTGACAATGGATTATTAGAAACAATATCAGAAGCATGGGCAAAAGAAAAACAGATAAATTAGGCTTCATCAAAATTAAAATATTTTGTGCATCAGAGTTCACTATAAAGAAAGTGAAAACACATTCTACAGAATGGGAGAAAATATTTGCTAATTATATATCTGATAAAGGTCTACTATGCATTATCTATAAAGACCTCTTATAACTCAAAAAGAGACCAACAATGCAATTAAAAAATGGACAAAGGACTTGAATAGTCATTACTCCGAAGAAGATATACAAATGACCAATAGTCACATGAAAAGATGCTCAACATCTTGAGTCATTATAAGTACACAAATCAAAGTCACAATGAACCACTTTCCACTCACTGGCCTGGAGATTATATATATGTGTATATATATATGTGTGTATACACACACACACACACACACACACACACACACACACAGAGCCCCCAAAAACAGAAACAAACAAACAAAAACTGGAAAAGGGCAAGGGTTGGCAAGATTGTTGAAACATTGGAGTCCTTGTACATTGCTGGTGGGGGTGTAAAATGATGTAGCTGTTTCAGAAAAAAGTTTTGTGGTTTCTCAAATAGTTAAGCATATAAATAGCATAAGAGTGAGCAATGCCACTCCTAGTTATGTACCCCCAAACACTGAAAACAGGTATTCAAACAAATATTTGTACACAAATATTCACAGCAGAACTATTCATAGTAGCTCAAAACAACCCAAATGTCCATCAGCTGATGAATGGATAAACAAAATGTGGCATGTCCCCTCAATAGAATATTATTCAGCCATAAAAAGGAATGCAATACTGGTGCATGTTACAAAATGAACAAATTTTGAAAACATTAAGCTGAGTCCAAGAAAAGAGACACAAAAAGTCATATATAAATGGAATGTGATTCATATACAAAATATCCAGAATAGGTAACAGAAAGCAGACTAGTGGTTGTCATAGGCTGGTGGGAGGGGGATGTTATATAAATGGGCCAGAGATGACCCCTGTGAATTAGCCTAAAATGGTCCCCCATGTTGTTTTATTTTTCAAAGCAAGATATGATCATTAATACAAAGCCCACTGGTGCCAAACTCAAAATCACATGTATTCAATTGCTTTAAATATAGTCCAAAAAGCCTCATATATTTAGGTATGTAGATCGATTTACTTTACATACTCACAAAACCGCACCCCACATATGTTAATTGTTAGGTATAAAAAGACCCCTAATTGTTGCTGCCCTTTAGAACTGTGTCCCAGAGACTCCCCACTTGCTGCTGAGTGACATTACCTAGACATGTAAGTCCTCTCTCCGATTTTCCCTTCTCCCATAGGAGTTCCTTCACCCTATTCCTCTTATGAGTGATAGCCTCATGCTGCTGTCTTTGATAAATATCTTGCTGGGAAGGGCTTCATCTCTCATGCAACCCTACCCAAGCACTGCCCCCAAAAAAGTTGTGTGATACTGCCTTTTGTGGTCCTGTCTCTATCTTGATCAATCCCCAAATCCCCAAACTTACCAAAGGGAGTGAATGCTTAATAGTTTCTTCTTGGGTTGATGAAAATATTTTGGAACTAGATAGAGGTGATGATTGCATAACATTGTCAACACACGAAATGGTACTAAACTGTATACTCTAAAATAGTTCATTTTAAGGTATGTAAAATGTACCTCAATTTAAAAAGTTTCATATTCTATTATTGCATTTATATAACACTCTAGAAGCAAAACAATTATTGAGGTAGAGAACATGTTCATGGTTGCCAAGGGCTAAAGATGGCAGTGTGAAGAGAGAGTAATGAGTGTGACTATAAAAACAAAAGTCTTTAAAAATAAAAAAAAGAATTAGGGAACTGAGCAGACATGGGCCATATGGGTAGTGAGAGTAAATAGGTCATAGATAGGCTGTATGGGTAGTGAGAGTGAATAGAAATGACCTGGAGCAGAATGTTGGAGTATGAGCGAGGTAATGAGAGTGTCCGCATGAAAAACCATGTAAGGGTGCATCAAGAAAGCCCTCACCAGACACTGAACATGAGTACCTTGATCTTGGATTTCCCAACCTCCAGACTGTAATAAATAACTTTCTGTTCATTATAAATTACCCAGACCATGTTATTTATTTATTTATTTATTTTTCTTTTTCTTCCCCATGTGATGTGCAGGAAAGTCTATGGTATTTTGTTATAGCTGCAGAAATGAACTGAGAAAGAATTTGATACTGAGAAGTGAGATGTTGCTATAATAAGTACCTGAAAATGTGGAAGCAGCTTTGGAACTTAGTAATGAAAAGAGGCTGTAGGAGTTTGGAGGTGCATGCTAGAAAAAGCCTAGATTGCTGTGAGTGGAGTGTTAAGGCTAAATCTGGAGAGGGCTCAGAAGAAGACAGCTGTAGAGGGAGGCTAAATTTTCTTAGAGATTATCTAAGTGGTCCTGATCAGAAATATGGACAGTAAGAGCCATTCTGATGAAGTCTTAGACAGGAATGAGGAGCATTTTATTGGAAACTGGAGGAAAGGCCATTCTTATTCCAAAGGGTCAAAGAACTTGGCTGAATTGTGTCTATATCCTAGTACTTTGTAGAAGGCAGAACTTAAGTGTGATGAACTAGGATGTTTGGTAAAATAAATCTCTAAGTAAAGTATTCAAGGTACTAGATGGCTTCTCTTGACTGCTTATGCTAAAATGTGAGAAGGGAGAAATAATTTAAAGACAGAATTTAATATCAAAAGGGAAGCAGAATTTAGAGTTGAAAAATTCTCAGCCATTAAAAAATGAAAAAACATGTTCAGGAGAGAACACCAGGGATGTGGCCAAGTAACCCCTTAATGAGTAGATTAGTATGGATAGTAGGAAGGTAGAAGTTATCCATCAAGACAATGGAGGAATAACCCCAAAAGCATTCTGTATATCTTCAAGGCTGCCACTCCAATCACAGCTCCAAGGTGCCAAGGTCTTGAGGGCAAATATTTTCAAATGAGGGACCTAGGGTGCTTGTGAGACCTTGGGGATTGCTGACAAGGGCCACCTTAAATTTCTGCTTCACAAATGGGCACAGCCCTTTTTAACCACCATCCCAGCTGAAGCTGAATCAGGCACAGATGTGGCTTTGGCTGCAGCTTCAGAGGGCACAAGCCATAAAGTTTGGCAGTGTCCATATGGTGTTAATTCTGCAGGTGCACAAAGTGCACAAGCTATGGAGGCATCTACCTAGACTTCAAAGACTGTCCCTGACAACTTTGGGGACCAGGTGGAAAACTGCCATGGGGCGGAGCTGCTGCGGAGAACCCCCACTAGTGATGCAGGAATTTTCTTCGTCACTTTCACAGCTGGGACCTCCAGTGATGCCCCCACCACCCTGGCCTTACTCAAACCCAGGCCTGCTGCTGGAGGCACCCCACCTACTCAGCCCACCTGGGCCAAGTCTGGCTTGCACACTGGTTCAGCCTGCAGCTGGGCCGGGAGCACCCCAGCCCACCTGTATAATAGCTTGTACCTGCATTTGGTGCTTCCCAAGCTCTTGTCATGCTTCCCAAGCTCTTGTCATGCTTCCCAAGCTCTTGTCCTGCATCCGAGAAGAATGAGGATATGCTGACAGTTGAAGGATGAGGATCAGCATATAAGAATTTTATTGAGTGGTGAAACACCTCTCAGCAGAGAGGGGATGTGGTGATGAGGAGTGGTGGTCACCCACTCGTGCAGTCTGGTGTTTTTTTTTTTTCTCAGTGTGGCTGGGTCCAGGTCTTTTTATGGATTCAGAATGGGGAGTGCATGCTGATTGGATTTGTGAGGATGCAAAAAAGATTAAAGCAAAGTTACCACTCAAAGGTGGGCATGACAGTGTAGAAAACCAATTAGGAAATGGTAGGTATATGTAAAATAGGCAAAGGGTGGGGATCAATCAGAGGAAAGTGCACCATATGGGAAGACAGATTCTCAATGTGGTTCAAGGATTTAAGTTGTAGCTTGGCTTTTCGGCTTTAAACTGTCTTTGGCTTGGAGGCAAGGTTTCACCAGGGACCCACCTTTATCTGCCTAGGCATTTGACTGCCTCCTGTCACTATCACCAGGGCAATGTCCAGAGAAGTGATGGGGTCGAGGCCAACACCAATAGCTCCTACAATGGCAAAGTCTAGTGGAGTTGTGGGGGTAGGACTGCCCCTGAAGACCCCAGATCTGTAGAGCCACCAGAGTGTAACACTGGCCTGGGTGAGTTGCAGACACCTGAGTTCAACCTGTGAAAGATGCCGCATGGGCTGCATTTGGTAAAGTCACAGGGACAGGGCTGCCTGGGGCCTTCTGGGCCCAACCCCTGCCTCAGTATGTCAAGAAGGCAGAATATGGAGTCAAAGAAGATCTTTATGAAGCCTTGAGAGGTAATGTTCTTTGACTTGTTGGATTTGGGACTCACTTGATATCTGCTATCCTTTTATTCTTTTCTATTTCTCCTTTTTGGAACAGGAATTTCAATCATATGCCTGTCCCACCATTGTATTTTGGAATCACATAACTTGTTTGATTCCACAGGCTCTTTGCTAGAGAGGAAATTTGCCTCAGAATGAATCATACCTGAAATCTCACCCATATCTGATTTAGATTATATTTAGATGAGACTTTGAACTCGGACTTTAAAGTTGATGCTGGAATAATTTAACTCTTGAGGCTAAGCGGATGAAATAAATATATTTTGTATGTGAAGAAGGCATGAATTTTGGGGTTCCAGGTATGGAATATGGAAACCCAAAATAAAATTCAAATGCTCCCCAACCATCTGAAAAGACTTCCTCCTCAGCCAGGGCTTTTTTAAAGTTTAACCTGAGAGACTGTTTCAGGCCATGATGGGAAGTGGGAATTGAACATGCTTCATTATACCTCTCCAATATTAACATCAACACAGACTAAGTCTGATAAGAAACTTTTACAACCTATTCTCTCCAAAGCCTAATACCTAAAGGTTTCCTCAGCAAACAATAACTTGGGACTCTATAATCCTTTATCTTAACCCAGGCATTCCTTTCTATTGATCCCATGTCTTTAGATAAACTTAACCAATGGTCAACCAGAAAAAATTTAAATCTATCTATAATCTGGAAGCCCCCACACTTCAAGTGCCTTTCTGGACCAAAAAAATATATTTCTTACATGTGTTTGATTGAAGTCTCATGTCTCCGCAAAATGCATAAAACCAAACTGTACCCCAACCACCTTGGACACATGTTCTCAGGACCTTCTGAAGGCTGTCTCATGGGCATGGTCACTCATATTTGGCTCAGAATAAATCTCTTCAAATATTTTACAGAGTTTAATTCTTTCCATTAACAAATATTATTATTTGAATGTTCGTGTCTTTTCCAAAATTCATGTTGAAGCTGAATCCCAAATGCAACAGAATTCAGAGGAAGAGTCTTAAGGAGGTGATTAGGCCATGAGTTCTCTGCCCTATAGATGGCATTAATGCCTTATAAAAGTACTAGAGGAAACTAGCTAGGCCTTATTTTGCCCTTTTACACTTCTGCCATGTGAGGATGTAGCAAGAAGGCCTTCAGCAGACACTGAACACTGATGCCTTAATCTTGGACTTCTCAGGCTTCAGGGCTGTAGAAAATAAATTTCTATTTTTTATAAATCACCAAGTCCAATGTATTTTTATAGCAGCAGAAACAGACAGACACTGTCCCTTTGGCTACTCCCAATTTTTATCTATAGGGTAATCCCCAGAATATTTAATACAAATGATGCAATTGCTCTGGCAATGCTTTTTCAGAGACTGATGAAGCAAAGCTTGGAGGAGAAGTGCATGTTTAATTCCAGTCTCTAAACAAGCATGAAGTAAGCTCTCAGTAAGCTTCTAGAAGATAGATGAAATTTAAATTAAACCTGGTTCATCAGGGAGTAAACTTACACTTACTTAAATGTCAAACTTCAAGTGCAGAAATAGAAATGACAGGTGTGCTGTGTGATACCTCATTGGTTTTCAGTCTATTAGGAAATTATCAGCAGTAAATCACAAAAAGAGAAAGCATTACTTAAGTTGAATATAACACTTATTTTGGAAAAGGAAGCGGTTCTTAAAATGTCTTTTGTATTCTGTTGATCTGCACCTCTCTTGTAGTTGGGGTACTGGGCAATGGCTTTAATGTAATTATTTCCAAGAAATTAAAGAAAATTCAACATTTAATAAGTCAAAGATTTTTTAAAAGTTCCAAGTGACAACAGCAAGATGGCAGAATAGGATATTTCTACCATCATCTCCTTGTAGATGTTATCAATTTAGACAATTATCCATGGATGAAGGCATCTTTGAGGAAGTCTGGGTATCCAGTAGACAAATTCCAGCACACTGTTGCTTTATAAAATCTAAAAATAGATGCATTGAAGAGGGTAAAAAGAACAGTTTCACTTTATCCACATCAATTATCCCCCAAGGGAGCATAACTCGGTGCCAAGAAAGGCTTCTTTGGACTGCAACTTTTCTCACAGGAGAAAATAAGAGCATAGTGGAGTGTGCTCCTGGCTCCCCCAGCCATGCAGAACACTGATTGAGGTTCACTTTTTCTTGCCCCACACAGAAGACTGAGGTCTTTGGTGTGGCTGAGTGGTTGAGAGATGCTGAGAGTAGGAAAGAGAGGCCACAAAACATACTAACCACTATGCAGAATCCATCAGGAAGACTGCACACAAGCTGCTTGACACATCTTGCCTGTAGACTTCTCTCCCTACTGGTCCACAGGCATTCCAAACACTCTATTTGCCTCACCCCTGGCTCCAGGATAGCTCCTAAGTTCATTCCTGAGGACCATGTGTACAAGTATCTCACACAGAGAGCTGGTTTGACTCTGTGTGATTGGGAGAAGACACGTACATTTGAGCATTTTAGGACACCACCATAGGAAAAACAAACAGAATTCTCTCAGTACTCAGACTGGCTTTGCAGGGTCAAGAGAGAAAATACAATCTCAAGAATCACCTCCTCCTTGGAGCAGAAACAAGAGCTGTGGAGTGGGTACAACCATGGGAAAGGTCTGAGAGAGCTTTATAATCCCTAGCTAGGCTGTTTGGTGAAGGTGCTTCTCTCTGAAAACAGCCACTAAAGATGGAAGAAAGTGACTGATATGGTTTGGCTCTGTGTCTTTGCCCAAATCTCATGTCAAATTGTAATTCCCAGTATCAAAGGAGGGTCCTGGTGGGAGATGGTTGAATCATGGGGGCGGACTTCCCCCTTGCTGTTCTCATGATAGATTTCTCAGAAGATCTAGTTGTTTGAAACTGCGTACCACTCCCCTCTTCACTCTCTTCTTCCTGCCAGCCATGTAAGACATGCTTGCTTCCCCTTCACTTTCCACCATGATTGTAAGTTTTCTGATGCCTTCCGAACCGTGCTTCCTGTACAGTTCCACAAACTGCACTGTACAGTTCCACAAAAAGGAAGTTCTTTTAAACCTCCTTTCTTCATAAATTACCCAGTCTCTGGTAGTTTTTTACAGCAGTGTGAGAAGGGACTAATACAGTGACTATTTCTTCAAATGTGAAAAAAGCAATACAAGATTTTAAGAAACATGAAAAATCAAGGAAACATGACAGCACCAAAGAGACACAACAATATTCCAGCAAACGACCTGCAAAACATGGTAATTTACAAATTTCATGACACATAATTCAAAATAATGATTTTAAGGAGGCTCAGAAAGCTACAAGAAAGCACAAACAAAAATTACAAAAAACAATACAAGAACAAAATGAGAAATTTAAGAAAAATACAGAAATCATAAAAGATGACCAAACAGAAATTCTGGAGATGAAGAATACAGTGAATGTAGTAAAAAATGCAATAGAGAGCATCAAAAGCAGATGTGATCAAGCAGAAGAATCTGAACACAGATAAATTGAAAATATCCTTGGAGATGGGAAAAAAAGAGAATAAAAAGAAAGCAAGAAAGCCTATGGTAATTTTGGGACATCATTAAAAGAGCTAATTTTTGCATCCCCAACATCACAGAAGGAGAAGAGAGAGAGAACATGGTAGAATGAATATTTAAAGAAATAATAACTGAAAACTTCCCCAACCTGGGGAGAGATATAGACATCCAGGTACCTAAAGGTCAAGTTTGCCAATCAGGCTCAACCCAAGAACACTTCACCAAGATATATTATAATCAAGCTGTCAAAACTCAGACACAAAATTTGTGAGGAAGGAGTAAAAGTGTAGATCTCTGTATGTGATGGAGGTTAAGTTCTTATCAGCTTATAACAAACTGGTATAACTACAAAATGCTTTAAGTAAGCCTCATGGAAACCATGAAGTAAAAATCTATCATAGATACACCAAAGATAAAGAGGAAAAAAATCAAAATATACCACTACAGAAAAACACTAAATCGCTAAAGAAGTCAGCAAGAGAGAAAGAAAGAAAAAAGGGTCCATAGAACAACCAGCAAACAACCAAATGGCAACAGTTAGTGTTCACCTATTGTTAATTACCTTGAATGTAATTGTATTAAATTCACCAATGAAAAATCATAGAGTAGCTGAATGAATTAAAAAACCAGACACACTGTATACTACCTGAAAGAGGTTCACTTCAGCTTTAAGAACACACCTAGACTGAAAGTGAAGAGATGGAATAATATATTCCATGGAAATGGTAACCAAAACAGAGCAAGTGTAGCTATACTTATATCAGACAAAATAAATTTTAAGTCAAAATTGGTCACAAGAGACCCTAAAAGTTATTATATAATGATAAAGGGAACAATTTATCAAAAGGATATAATTATTATAAACGAATGCACTCAACATTGGAGCACCAAAATATGTAAAGAAAATATTAGTAAATCTGAAGGGAGTAATAAACAGCAATACAATAATAGTAGGGTAGGGCATTTCAATACCTTATTTTCAAGTAATGGATAGATCATTCTAACAAAAATTCAATAAGGAAACACTGGGCTTGAAACGCACATTAGACCAAATAGACCAAACAAAAATACACAAAATGTAGCACCCAACAGAAACAGAATACATTTTCCTCAAGTACACATGAAACATTCTCTGAAACAGATTATATGTTAGACCACAAAAAAAAATCTTTAAGTGTTAAAATGATTGAAAACATATCAAGCATCTTTTCTAACCAAAATAATATGGAAGTACATAAATACATATACCAACTATGTACCCACAAAAATTAAGAATTAAAAAAAGGAAGAGAATGGAAGACACTGAAACATGCAGAAATTAAACAACATGTTCCTGAACAATCAACAGGTTAAAAAAGAAATCAAATGGAATATTTAAAAATATCTTGAGACAAATAAAAATGGAAACACAACATACCAAAACTCATAAAGTCCAGCAAAAGCAGTTCTAAGAGGAAAGTTTATAGTAATAAAAGCCCACTTGAAGAACACAGAGAAATCCCAAATTAATAAAATCTCATTTAGCACATCAGGAAACTAGAAAAAGAACAAACTAAACCCAAAGTAAGTAGAAGGAAGGAAATAACAAATATTAGAGCAGAAATAAATTAATTATAGGCTAGAATCACAATAGTAGAGATCAAAGAAATGGAGTCGGTGTTTTGAAAGATAAAATGGACAAAATTTTTGCTTGACTTACTAAAAAAGGAGAGAAGACAAAATCAGAGACAAAAGAGCAAATATTAGAACTGATATTACAGAAAGAAAAAGAATTATGAGATTGTCGTGAATAATTATACACCAACAAACTGAATGACCTAGAAGAAATGAAGTCTTAGAAACATACAACCTACCAAGACTGGAGCATTAATAAATACAAAATTTCAACAGATCAATTATGAATAAGGAAATTGAATCAGTAATTTAAAATCTCCAATAAAAATAAAGCCTAGGATCTGATGCCTTCACTGGTGAATTCTTCATTTAAAGAAGAATGAATACCAATCCTTCTCAAACTATTCCAAAAAAAAAAAAGAAAAGTAGGAAACACTTCCAAACACATTTTACAAGGTCAGAATTACCCTTATAGCAAAGCCAAAGAAGGATGCTACAAGAAAAATTTGCAGGCTAATATCCCTGGTGGACATGGATGCAAAAATACTCAACAAAATACTACCAAACTGGTTTTAACAGCACATTAAAATGATCACATGTCATGATCAAGTGGGATTTATGCCAGGGATACAGAGATGTTTCAATAAATAAAAGTCAATAAATGTGATACACCACATTAACAGAATGAAGAACAAAAATCACATAATCTTCTCAGTAGATACAGAAAGAGCATTTGACAATATTTAGTGTCCTTTCATGATAAAAACCATCAACAACTAAGTATAAAGGGAATGTGCCTCAACACAATAAAGGTTGTATAACAGAAGCCCACAGCTAACATCATATTCAATGGTGAAAAATTAAAAGCTTTTCCTTTAAGATCAGGAATAAGACAATGATGCCAACGATGCCCATTCTCACCCCTTCTATTTGACGTATTACTGGAAGTACTAGCCAGAGCAATCAAGCAAGAAACATAAATGAAAGTCATCAAAATCAGAAGGAAAGTAGTAAAACTGTCTCTATTTGCAGATGTCATGATCTTATATATTGAACACCCAAAAGATGCCACCAATAAAATGTTAGAACTAATACATAAATTGAATAAATTTGCATGATACAAAATCAACATACAAAAATCAATTGTGTTCCTGTAAACCAACAATGAATTATTTACAATAGCATCAAAAGAATAAAATACTTAGAAATAAATTTCCCCCAAGAAGGCAAAAGCTATTCATGAAACAAATTGAAGACACAAATAAATATAAAGATATTCTGTGTTCTTGGATTGGAAGAATTAATATTATCAATGAGGGGTTTCAAGATGGCTGACTGGAGGCATCAAGCCCTTACCTCCTCTCCAAAGAAGGGCCAAAACAGTGAATAGATAATCACACACATCAATTAGAGCAATGAAGAGTGAACAATGGAATTCAACAAGGAAGTGGCAGGGAACCTCTGAGGCATGGAAGGAAAGGGATGTGAAGGAATGGGATCAGTTCAGAAACAGGAAAAACAACCCAATTTGAGGAAAAGGTAAGCAGGAGATCCCCAGTGGTTCATATTCTCACCACAGATTCTCACAATTCTAGCCATGAAAGAGTCCCTCAACCCTCATGGGCCTTCATATTAGTATAGGGTGGTTCATGGAGTCCACATGATGGCATTGTTCCAGAGACAGAGTTTACAATGGGCCTCACAGATCCCAGCAAAACTCGAGCAGGTGCAGAACACTACCTTTTTGAGAGGCCAGCTCCCACCAGGATACATCCTTCCCTGGGGTCCAACAGCCCCTGCATCCCCACATCCCTGAAGCCCTGCTGATATCTCCCCATGTCCATCCAGAGAGCTTAAGTATTGTGACACTGGCTGGATCCAGTGGTAGTGGTGTGGCTGGGTCCCCAGGACTCTAGACCATGCAGTGTCTTATATCCCAGGGAATAGCAGTGCAGCACACAAAGGAAGCTGCTCCCCTGGGACAAAGGTAGCTAAGTATGCACTCCCTAGAGCCTGAGAGCTGTCAGTCTGTGGCTGCTAACATAGACAGCAACCCTAAACCTTCCAGTTGCAAGACTGCATGCACCTTCAGGGGACTTGGGGAGTGGTCTATTTGGGTGATGTCCCAAGGCCTAAGAAAAGGCCTGCCCTACCTGTCACCACCAGCACACACACAAGCCATCTAGGAGCCTGAGAACAGACACTACCTGCCACTAGCACCCAAGTATGTTGTCTAAGAATGTGAGGATTAACCTTTCCCACCTATTACTGGTATCCACACAACCATAGAAAAACCTGACAACAGGTTCTCTTTGCCCATCACTGCTGGTGCCCACATGCACAATCCATGGGTCCAAGGAAAAACCCACTCTACCCATCAGCACTGCTGCTGGTTCCAAGAATGTTGATCAGAAGTCTGGGGATAAGCCTTCCCTGCCTGCTAATGCTGGCACCCATGTGCAGCATCAGAGGCCTTAAGACAGACCCACCCTGCCTGGTGGAGGCATCAGTGCCCATGTGTGCTTTCCAGGGGCCTGGTGATCAAGCTGCTCTGCCCACTGCTGGCACCTGTGTACACCATTGAGGTACGGGCCTGAAGACAGGTCCAGTCTGCCTGCAGCCACCAGCACCATGAAATCTAGGGGCCTAGGAATTGACTCATTCCATCCACCACTGCTGGATCCCATGTGCATCTTCTGAGGGTCTGAGGATGAGTTTGCTGAGCCTGCTACTACTACTACCACCACTGGCACTTATCTGCATGTGCTACCTAGGGCTCTGGGGTATCACTGGTGTCATTGATGCCTGTCTATCCTATTGCCACTGCTGTTAGTGCCCACATGTGTTGCATGGGAGCCCAAGTATTTGCCTGCCACCACTACTGACATTGCAGGTGCTATGCACTCCACTCAGGGACTTGAGGACCTGCCTACATGGTTGGCCTGCTGCTATCACTGCAGCACCCAAGCAAGCCACCTGGAGGCCCAAAAACCTATATGCCTGGACCTGCCACCATCAGTACTCAAAATACCTTTAGGGACCTGAGGACCAGTATGCCTGGCCTGCCATTGCCACCACTGGTGCCCAAGGACTGGCTTGCCTGGCATCCCTGTCATCAGCAAAGTACCACCACAGTTTCCACTAATAACTGCAGCCTAAGCCACTAAAGAACCCACAGACACCAATGATTCTGATTACAACCAAAGAAATCTTATGTAGATCACACTACCACACCCACACAGAATCAAAGCCAAAGAATCCCACCCAACCGACACTGTAGAAAAAGTCTTTCCCTATGAAAGTCAATCCATAAAATTGGAAGAAGTGACTGTTTTACCAAATGCCCAGATATCAATATAAGGACACAAGAAATATGAAAAAACAAGGAAACAACACATTCGAAGGAACAAAATAATTCCCCAGCAACAGATTCCTATTAAAAAGA
Organism: Pongo pygmaeus; assembly: GCF_028885625.2. NCBI lineage: Eukaryota > Metazoa > Chordata > Mammalia > Primates > Hominidae > Pongo > Pongo pygmaeus. Next base: position 106,099,964 of record NC_072396.2, read on the forward strand.
CATCTATAAGATGCCTGAAAAATCTCAAAATGATGATTTTAAAGAAACTCAGTGAGATAAAAGAGAACACAGTGAACAATATAAGGAAATCAGGAAAACAATTCATGATTTGAGTGAGAAATTTAACAAATAGATATCACAAAAAAATCAGGAATCCTGAAAATGAAGAATTTAATGAATGAAATAAAAGATTCAGAAAAGCTTCAACAATAGACTAGATCAAGCAGAAGAAAGAATTTCTGAACTTGAAGATACATCTTTAAAAATAACCCAGTCAGACAAAAGAGAAAAAGAATTTAAAAAGGGGGCAAAGCCTATGTGACATAGGAAAAACCATAAGGTGACCAAATATTTAAATATTGGGAGTTCCAGAAAAAGAAGAAATGGGCAGTCACATAGAAAGCCTATTTAATAAAATAATAGCTGAAAATATTCCAAGTCTTACAAGAAATAGGCACAGCAAGATATAGGAATTTCAAATATAGCCAAATATGTTCAACACAAAAGGATCCTCTTCAAGGCACATTATAGTCAAACTGCTGCAATTCAAAGATGAAGAGAATTCTAAAAACAGCATAAGACAAGAGTCAGGTCACATATAAGAGAAGCCCTATCAGAACAACAGTGGATTTCTCAACAGAAACCTTACAGCCCAAGAAAGATTGGGATGATATATTCAAAGTGTTAAAAGAAAAAAGCTTTCAGCCAAGAATACTACACTCAGCAAAGTTACCCTTCAAAAATAAAGGAGGAATAAAGTCTTTCCCAGATGAATAAAAACCGAGGGAATTCACTACTAGGTCTGCCCAGCAAGAAATGAATAAGGGAGTCCTACATCTGAAAGCAAAAGAACAATATCTACCATCATGAAAACAACAAATTTTTACAAAAACATATAAAACTTACTGGTAGAGAATCCTGTACCAGAAATCAAGGTATCCAGGTTCTCTCAACAGAACTGACTAGGCATGTGGCAGGACCCATGGAGAGGAAGAAAGAACAATGTGGTGCAGTGGCCCACCTGAGAGCCACATGAGGCAGGGGAACCCCCACACCCCAGCCAAGAGAGGCGGTGAGTGAGCATGCTACCCAACCTCGGAAACCATGCTTTCTTCACAGAACTGTGCAACCCATGGATCAGAAGATCCCACTCATGAACCTACACCACCAGGGCCTAGAGTCCCAACCATGGAACCACGCAGATTCTCAAGAGCCTCTCAGCTAGAATCTGCTTAAGCCTGTTGAGTTCCCAGGGAAAGGGCAACCAACATCACGACTGTGGCTGCCTCCTGTCTAAGCAATTTGAGCATCTTGGGGGAGAGGCAGCAGCCAATACTGGGACTGATACCTGCCTAACACACTAAGCTCCCAGGGCAGGGAAAGGGCAGCAGCCATCTCTATAGCTGCAGGCCGTGCTTTTCCTCTGCTGGAGCCAGACAGGCTAAATGTCTTGGTCCCAAGAGGTATCCCCCACAGCCCAAGACACTGGCTGTGCAGACTGCAGCCACAGTGTCTCTTCAGGCCTGACCGATCCATCCTCACTGGGTGGGGGCTCCCTGCAGGAACTCCAACAAATCCAGCCAGAGGCTCAGGGACAGAACTCTGATCTCTCTGAGCCTGAGAACCTAAGAGGAGGGGTGGCCACAGTCTCTGCAGACCAGCAGACTTAGTCTTTCCTCCTGCTAGCTCTCAGGAATCCAGACAGCCCAGACAAGTGGGTTTCCCCCCAATGAAGCACACCACCTCCACCAAGGACAGCCAAATTTCTTTGTTAAACAGGTCTTGCTCCCTGTGCCATCCAACTGGGTGAGACCCTACAACAAGGGTTGTCAGACACCTTATACAGCAGCTTTCCTACTGGCATCACTTTGGTGCCCCTCAGGGTCAGAGATCACAGGGGAAGGAGCAGGCAGCCATCTTTGCTGTTCTCTAATCTTGTTGAGTGGCATCTCCAGGTGTGGGAGAGAACCAGATAAATAGGACATGAAGTTAACCCCCAGTAAACTGCAGGAGCCCTACAGAAGAGGGACCTGACCATTGAAAGGAAAACAAACAGACAAACAAACAAAAAGCAACAACAACAGAATCAACAGCAACAAAAAAGTCCCCACAAAAACCCCATCCAAGGGTCAAAAGCCTCAAAGATCAAAACTAGAAAAACTCATGAAGATGAGAAAGAATCAATGAAAAAATGCTGAAAACTCAAAAGGCCAGAGTACCTCTTCTCCTCCAAATGATTGCAACACCTCTCTAGCAAGCATGCATAACTAGACAGAGGATGAGATGGACGAATTGACAGAAGTAGGCTTGAGAAGGTGGGTAATAACAAACTCCATTGAGCTAAAGGAGCATGTTATAACCCAATGCAAAGAAGCTAAGAACCTTGATAAAAGGTTAGAGGAGCTGCTAACTAGAATAACCAGTTAAGAGAGGAACAGAAATGGCCTGATGGAGCTGAAAAACACAGCACAGGAACGTCATGAAGCATACACAAGTATCAACAGCTGAATCAACCAAGTGGAAGAAAGGATATCAGTTTGAAAACCACCTTGCTGAAATAAGGCACGCAGACAAGATTAGAGAAAAAAGAATGAAAAGGAACAAACAAAACCTCGGAGAAATATGGGACTATGTAAAAAGACTGAAACTACAATTGATTGAAGTATCTGAAGGAGACAGGGAGAATGGAACCAAGTTGGAAAACACACTTCAGGATGTTATCCAGGAGAACTTCCCCAACCTAGCAAGACAGGCCAACATTCAAATTCAGGAAATACAGAGAACACCACAAAGATACTCCTCGAGAAGAGCAACCACAAGACACATGATCATTACATTCTCCAAGGTCAATTGAAGGAAAAAATGTTAAGGGCAGCCAGAGAGAAAGGCCAAGTCACCTACAAAGGCAAACCCATCAGACAGTGTACCTCTCAGCAGAAACCCTATAAGCCAGAAAAGACGGGGCTGATAATCAACATTAAAAAAAATTCAACCCAGAATTTCATATCCAGCCAAACTGAGCGTCATGAGCAAAGGAGAAATAAAATCCTTTTCAGACAAGCAAATGTTGAAGGATTTCATGACCACTGGGCTCACCTTGTAAGAGCTCCTGAAGAAAGCACTAAATATGGAAAGGAAAACTGGTACCAGCCACTGCAAAAACACACCAAAATATAAAGGCCAATGACACTATGAAGAAACTGCAAAACTAGTGTTCAAAATAACCAGCTAGCATCATTACGATAGGATTAACTTTACACATAACAATATTAACTTTAAATGTAAATGGGCTGAAGGCCCCAATTAAAAGACACAGACTTGCAAATTGGATAAAGTGTCAAGCCCCCTCAGTATGTTGTATTCAGGAGACCTATCTCAAACACACACATAGGCTCAAAATAAAGGGATGGAGGAAAATTTATCAAGCAAATGGAAAGAAAAAAAAAGCAGGGATTGCAATCCTAGTCTCTGACAAAACAGACTTTAAACTAACAAAAGTCAAAAAAGAAAGAAGGTCATTACATAACGGTAAAGAAATCAATATTGGGGGGTGGAGCCAAGATGGCCGAATAGGAACAGCTCCAGTCTACAGCTCCCAGCATGAGCAATGCAGAAGACGGGTGATTTCTGCATTTCCAACTGAGGTACCGGGTTCATCTCACAGGGGAGTGCCAGATAGTGGGTGCAGGACAGTGGGTGCAGTGCACTGTGCATGAGCCGAAGCAGGGCAAGGCATCGCCTCACCCGGGAAGTTCAAGGGGTCAGGGAATTACCTTTCTTAGTCAAAGAAAGGGGTGACAGATGGCACCTGGAAAATTGGGTCACTGCCACCCTAATACTGCACTTTTCCAATCGGCTTAACAAATGGCACACCAGGAGATTATATCCCTCACCTGATTCAGAGGGTCTACACCCATGGAGCCTCACTCATTGCTAGCACAGCAGTCTGAGATCAAACTGCAAGGTGGCAGTGAGGCTGGGGGTGGGGCGCCCACCATTGTGGAGGCTTGAGTAGGTAAACAAAGCAACCAGGAAGCTCGAACTGGGTGGAGACCACCACAGTTCAAGGAGGCCTGCCTGCTGCTGTAGGCTCCACCTCTGGGGGCAGGACACAGAAAAACAAAAGGCAGCAGTAACCTCTGCAGACTTAAATGTCCCTGTCTGACAGCTTTGAAGAGAGTAATGGTTCTCCCAGCACGCAGCTGGAGATCTGAGAATGGGCAGACTGCCTCCTCAAGTGGGTCCCTGACTTCCGAGTAGCCTAACTGGGAGGCACCCCCCAGTAGGGGTGGACTGACACCTAACACAGCCAAGTACTCCTCTGAGGCAAAATTTCCAGAGGAACGATCAGGCAGCAGCATTTGCGGTTCACCAATATCTGCTGTTCTGCAGCCACCGCTGCTGATACCCAGGCAAACAGGGTCTGGAGTGGACCTCCAGCAAATTCCAACAGACCTGCAGCTGAGGGTCCTGACTGTTAGAAGGAAAACTAACAAACAGAAAGGACATCCACACCAAAATACCATCTGTACGTCACCATCATCAAAGACCAAAGGTAGATAGAACCACAAAGATGGGGAAAAAACAGAGCAGAAAAACCGGAAACTCTAAAAAGCAGAGCACCTCTCCTCCTCCAAAGGAACACAGCTCCTGACCAGCAATGGAACAAAGCTGGACAGAGAATGACTTTGACGACTTGAGAGAAGAAGGTTTCAGAAGATGAAACTACTCTGAGCTAAAGGAGGAAGTTCAAACCAATGGCAAAGAAGTTAAAAACTTTGAAAAAAAATTAGATGAATGGATAACTAGAATAACCAATGCAGAGAAGTCCTTAAAGGACCTGATGGAACTGAAAACCATGGCATGAGGACTACATGATGAATGCACAACCCTCAGTAGCCAATGCGATCAACTGGAAGAAAGGGTATCAGTGATGGAAGATGAAATGAATGAAATGAAGCGAGAAGAGAAGTTTAGAGAAAAAAGAATAAAAAGAAATAAACAAAGCCTCCAAGAAATATGAGACTATGTGAAAAGACCAAATCTGCATCTGATTGGTGTACCTGAAAGTGACGGGGAGAATGGAATCAAGTTGGAAAACACTCTGCAGGATATTATCCAGGAGAACTTCCCCAATCTAGCAAGGCAGGCCAACATTCAGATTCAGGAAATACAGAGAATGCCACAAAGATACTCCTCGAGAAGAGCAACTCCAAGACACATAATTGTCAGATTCACCAAAGTTGAAATGAAGGAAAAAATGTTAAGGGCAACCAGAGAGAAAGGGCGGGTTACCCACAAAGGGAAGCCCATCTGACTAACAGCGGATCTCTCGGCAGAAACTCTACAAGCCAGAAGAGAGTGGGGGCCAATATTCAACATTCTTAAACAAAAGAATTTTCAACCCAGAATTTCATATCCAGCCAAACTAAGCTTCATAAGTGAAGGAGAAATAAAATCCTTTACAGACAAGCAAATGCTGAGAGATTTTGTCACCACCAGGCCTGCACTAAAAGAGCTCCTGAAGGAAGCACTAAACATGGAAAGGAACAACTGGTACCAGCCACTGCAAAAATATGCCAAATTGTAAAGACCATCCAGGTTAGGAAGAAACTGCATCAACTAATGAGCAAAATAACCAGCTAACATCATAATGACAGGATCACATTCACACATAACAATACTAACCTTAAATGTAAATGGGCTAAATGTTTCAATTAAAAGGCACAGACTGGCAAATTGGATAAAGAGTCAAGACCCATCAGTGTGCTGTATTCAGGAAACCCTTCTCATGTGCAGAGACACACGTAGGCTCAAAATAAAGGGATGGAGGAAGATCTACCAAGCAAATGGAAAACAAAAAAAGGCAGGGGTTGCAATCCTAGTCTCGGATAAAACAGACTTTAAACCAACAAAGATCAAAAGAGACAAGGCCATTACGTAATGGTGAAGGGATCAATTCAACAAGAAGAACTAACTATCCTAAATATATATGCACCCAATACAGGAGCACCTAGATTCATAAAGCAAGTCCTTAGTGACCTACAAAGAGACTTAGACTCCCACACAATAATAATGGGAGACTTTAACACCCTACTGTCAACATTAGACAGATCAATAAGACAGAAAGTTAACAAGGATATCCAGGAACTGAATTCAGCTCTGCACCAAGTGGACCTAATAGACATCTACAGAACTCTCCACCCCAAATCAACAGAATATACATTCTTTTCAGCACCACACCACACCTATTCCAAAATTGACCACATAGTTGGAAGTAAAGCACTCCTCAGCAAATGTAAAAGAACAGAAATTATAACAAACTGTCTCTCAGACCACAGTGCAATCTAACTGGAACTCAGGATTAAGAAACTCACTCAAAACTGCTCAACTACACGGAAACTGAACAACCTGCTCCTGAATGACTACTGGGTACATAAGGAAATGAAGGCAGAAATAAAGATGTTCTTTGAAACCGACGAGAACCAAGACACAACATACCAGAATCTCTGGGACACATTCAAACCAGTGTGTAGAGGGAAATTTACAGCACTAAATGTCCACAAAAGAAAGCAGGAAAAATCTAAAATTGACACTCTAACATCACAATTAAAAGAACTAGAGAAGCAAGAGAAAACACATTCAAAAGCTAGCAGAAGGCAAGAAATAACGAAGATTAGAGTAGAACTGAAGGAAATAGAGACACAAAAAACCCTTCAAAAAATCAATGAATCCAGGAGCTGGTGTTTTTTGAAAAGATCAACAAAATTGATAGACTGCTAGCAAGACTAATAAAGAAGAAAAGAGAGAAGAATCAAATAGATGCAATAAAAAATGATAAAGGGGATATCACCACCAATCCCACAGAAATACAAACTACCATCAGAGAATACTATAAACACCTCTATGCAAATAAACTAGAAAATCTAGAAGAAATGGATAAATTCCTCGACACATACACTCTCCCAAGACTAAACCAGGAAGAAGTTAAATCTCTGAATAGACCAATAACAGGCTCTGAAATTGAGGCAATAATTAATAGCTTACCAACCAAAAAAAGTCCAGGACCAAATGGATTCACAGCTGAATTCTAACAGAGGTACAAGGAGGAGCTGGTACCATTCCTTGTGAAACTATTCCCATCAATAGAAAAAGAGGGAATCCTCCCTAACTCATTTTATGAGGCAAGCATCATCCTGATACCAAAGCCTGGCAGAGACAAAACAAAAAAAGAAAATTTTAGACCAATATCCTTGATGAACATTGATGCAAAAATCCTCAATAAAATACTGGCAAACCGAATCTAGCAACACATCAAAAAGCTTCTCCACCATGATGAAGTGGGCTTCATCCCTGGGATGCAAAGCTGATTCAACATATGAAAATCAATAAATGTAATCCAGCATATAAACAGAAGCAATGACAAAAACCACATGATTATCTCAATAGATGCAGAAAAGTCCCTCAATAAAATGCAACACGACTTCATGCTAAAAACTCTCAATAAATTAGGTATTGATGGGATGTATCTCAAAATAATAGGAGCTATCTATGACAAACCCACTGCCAATATCATACTGAATGGACAAAAACTGGAAGCATTCCCTTTGAAAACTGGCACAAGACAGGGATGCCCTCTCTCACCACTCCTATTCAACATAGTGTTGGAAGTTCTGGTCAGGGCAATCAGGCAGAATGAAATAAAGGGCATTCAATTAGGAAAAGAGGAAGTCAAATTGTCCCTGTTTGCAGGTGACATGATTGTATATTAAGAAAACCCCATTGTCTCAGCCCAAAATCTCCTTAAGCTGATAAGCAACTTCAGCAAAGTCTCAGGACACAAAATCAATGTGCAAAAATCACAAGCATTCTTATACACCAATAACAGACAGAGAGCCAAATAATGAGTGAACTCCCATTCACAATTGCTTCAAAGAGAATAAAATACCTAGGAATCCAACTTACAAGGGATGTGAAGGACCTCTTCAAGGAGAACTACAAACCACTGCTCAACGAAATAAAAGAGGATACAAACAAATGGAAGAACATTCCATGCTCATGGATAGGAAGAATCAATATCATGAAAATGGCCATACTTCCCAAGGTAATTTATAGATTCAATGCCATCCCCATCAAGCTACCAATGACTTTCTTCACAGAATTGGAAAAAACTACTTGAAAGTTCATATGGAACCAAAAAAGGGCCCGCATCACCAAGTCAATCCTAAGCCAAAAGAACAAAGCTGGAGGCATCACGCTACCTGACTTCAAACTATACTACAAGGCTACAGTAACCAAAACAGCATGGTACTGGTACCAAAACAGAGACACAGACCAATAGAACAGAACAGAACCCTCAGAAATAATGCCGCATATCTACAACTCTCTGATCTTTGACAAACCTGAGAAAAACAAACAATGGGGAAAGGATTCCCTATTTAATAAATGGTGCTGGGAAAACTGGCTAGTCATATGTAGAAAGCTGAAACTGGATCCCTTCCTTACACCTTATACAAAAATGAATTCAAGATGCATTAAAAACTTAAATGTTAGACCTAAAACCATAAAAATCCTAGCAGAAAACCTAGGCAATACCATTCAGGACATAGGCATGGGCAAGGACTTCATGTCTAAAACAACAAAAGCAATGGCAACAAAAGCCAAAACTGACAAATGGGATCTAATTAAACTAAAGAGCTTCTGCACAGCAAAAGAAACTACCATCAGAGTGAACAGGCAACCTACAGAATGGAAGAAAATTTTTACAATCTACTCATCTGACAAAGGGCTAATATCCATAATCTACAAAGAAATCAAACAAATTTACAAGAAAAAAACAAACAACCCCATCAACAAGTGGGCAAAGGATATGAACAGACACTTCTCAAAAGAAGACATTTATGCAGCCAAAAGACACATGAAAAAATGCTCATCATCACTGGCCATCAGAGAAATGCAAATCAAAACCACAATGAGATACCATCTCACACCAGTTAGAATGGCAATCATTAAAAAGTCAGGAAACAACAGATGCTGGAGAGGATGTGGTGAAATAGGAACACTTTTACACTGTTGGTGGGCCTGTAAACTGTTTCTACCATTGTGGAAGTCAGTGTGATGATTCCTCAGGGATCTAGAACTAGAAATACCATTTGACCCAGCTATCCCACTGCTGGGTATATACCCAAAGGATTACAATTCATGGTGCTATAAAGACACATGCACACATATGTTTATTGTGGCACTATTCACAATAGCAAAGACTTGGAACCAATCCAAATGTCCAACAATGATAGACCAGATTAAGAAAATGTGGTACATATACACCATGGAATACTATGCAGCCATAAAAAATGATGAGTTCATGTCCTTTGTAGGGACATGGTTGAAGCTGGAAACCATCATTCTCAGCAAACTGTTGCAAGGACAAAAAACCAAACACCACATGTTCTCACTCATAGATGGGAATTGAACAATGAGAACACATGGACACAGGAAGGGGAACATCACACAGTGGGGCCTGTTGTGGGGTGTGGGGAGGGGGGAGGGATAGCATTAGGAGATATACCTAATGTGAAATGACGAGTTAATGGGTGCAGCACACCAACATGGCACATGTATACATATGTAACAAACCTGCACATTGTACACATGTACCATAAAACTTAAAGTATAATAATAATAAAATTAAAAAGAAGAATAAGACACTTATTACTCTACTGAAAACATTAAAAAAAAAGAAATCAATTTAACAAGAAGAGCTAACTATCCTAAATATATATGCACCCAATACAGGAGCACCCAGATTCATAAAATAAGTTCTTAGAGACCTACAAAAGAGACTTAGACTCTGACACAATGATAGTGGGTGATTTTAATACCCCAATGTCAATATTAGACAGATCAACAAGAAAGAAAATTAACAAGGATATTCAGGACTTGAACTCAGCTCTGGGTCACGTGGACCTAATAGACATCTACAGAACTCTCCACCCCAAATCAACAGAATCTACATTCTTCTCTTTACTGCATGGCACTTATTCTAAAATTGACCACATAATTGGAGGTAAAACACTCCTCAGCAAATGCAAAAGAACTGAAATCATAACAGCCCCTCAGACCACAGTGCAATCAAATTAGTCCTCAGGATTAAGAAACTCACTCAAAATCACACAATTACATGGAAATTGAACAACCTGCTCCTGAATGACTCTGGATAAACAATGACATTAAGGCAGAAATCAAGAAGCTCTTTGAAACCAATGAGAACAAAAAGACAACTTAGCAGAATCTCAGGGACACAGCTAAAGCAGTGTTAAGAGGGAAATTTATAGCAGTAAATGCCCACATCAGAAAGCTAGAAAGATCTCAAATTCACACCCTAACATCACAATAAAAAGACCTAGAGAAGGAAGAGCAAACAAATCCAAAAGCTAGCAGAAAACAAGAAAGAACTAAGATCAGAGCAGAACTGAAGGGGATAGAGACACAAAAAACATGCCAAAAAAATCAATGAATACAGGAGGTGTCTTTTTGAAAAAATTAACAAAATAGATACACCACTAGCTAGACTAATAAAGAAGAAAAGAAAGAAGAATCAAATAGATGCAATAAAAAATGATAAAGGGGATGTCACCACTGACCCCACAGAAATACAAACTACTATCAGAGAATACTGTAAACACCTCTATGCAAATAAACTAGAAAAGCTAGAAGAAATGGATAAATTCCCAAACACATACTCCTTCCCAAGACTAAACCAGGAAGATGTCAAATCCCTGAATAACAAGTTCTGAAATTGAGACAGTAATTAATAGCCTACCAACCAAAAAAACACCAGGAGCAGCCAATTCAGCCAGATTCTACTAGAGGTACAAAGAGGAGTTGATACTATTCTTTCTGAAACTATTCCAAAGAGTTAAAAAGGAGACACTTCTTCCTAACTCATTTTATGAGGCCAGCATCATCCTGATACCAAAACCTGGCAGAGACACAACTAAAAAAAGAAAACTTCAGACCAATATACCTAATAAACATCGATGAGAAAATCCTCAGTAGAATACTGGCAAACCAAATCCAGCAGCACATCAAAAAGCTTATCCACCATGATCAAATCGGCTTCATCCCTGGGCTGCAAGGCTGGTTCAACATACACAAATCAATAAACGTAATCCATCACATGAACAGAGCCAATGACAAAAACCACACGATTATCTCAATAGATGCAGAAAAGTCCCTCAATAGAATTCAACACCCCTTCATGCTAAAACCTCTCAATAAACTAGGTATTGATGGAATGTATCTCAAAATAATAAGAGCTATTTATGACAAACCCACAGCCAATACCATATTGAATGGGAAAAAGCTGGAAGCATTCCCTTTGAAAACCAGCACAAGACAAAGATGCCCACTCTCACCACTCTTATTCAACATAGTATTGGTAGTTCTGTCCAGGGCAATCTGGCAAGAGAAAGAAATAAAGCGTATTCAAATAGGAAGAGAGGAAGTCAAATTGTCTCTGATTACAGAAGACATGATTCCATATTTAGAAAACCCCATTGTCTCAGCCCCAAAACTCCTTAAACTGATAAGCAACTTCAGCAAAGACTTAGGATACAAAATAAATGTGCAAAACTCACAAGCATTCCTATACACCAACAACAGACAGAGAGCCAAATCATGAGTGAACTCCCATTCACAATTGCTACAAAGAGAATAAAATACTTAAAAATACAGCTAACAAGGGATGTGAAGGACCTCTTCAAGGAGAACTACAAACTGCTGCTCAAGGAAATAAGAGAGGACACAAAAAAATGGAAAAACATTCCATGTTCATTGATAGGAAGAATCAATATCATGAAAATGGCCATATTGCCCAAAGTAATTTATAGATTTAATGCTATTCCAATCAAACTACCACTGACATTCTTCACAGAATTAGAAAAAAACTATTTTAAATTTCATATGGAACCAAAGAAGAGCCTGTATAGCCAAGACAACCCTAAGCAAAAATAACAAAGCAGGAGGCACTGTACTACCTGACTTCAAACAATACTACAGGCCTACAGTAACCAAAACAGCATGGTTCTGGTAAAGAAAAAGAAATGTATAGACCAATGTAACACAACAGAGACCTCAAAAATAACACTTCACATCTACAATCATCTGATCTTTGACAAACCTGACAAAAACAAGCAATGGGGAAAGGATTCCCTATTTAACAAATGGTGCTGGGGGAAACTAGCTGGCCATATGGAGAAAATTGAAATTGGACCCCTTCCTTAAAAAAAATTAACTCAAGATGGATTAAAGACTTAAATATAAAACCCAAAACCATAAAAACCCTAGAAGAAAACCTGGGCAATACCATTCAGGACATAGGTGTGGGCAAAGACTTCATGATGAAGATGCCAAAAGCAATTGCAACAAAAGCCAAAATTAACAAACAGCATCTAACTAAACTAAAGAGCTTCTGCACAGCAAAAGAAACTATCATCAGAGTGAACAGGCAACCTACAGAATGGGAGAAGATTTTTGCAAATATCCGTCTGACAAAGGTCTAATATCTAGAATCTACAAGGAACTTAAACAAATTTACAAGAAAATAAAATCCCATCAAAAAGTGGGCAAATTGTATGAACAGACAATTCTCAAAAGAAGACATTTATGCAGCCAACAAACATGACAGAAAGTGAAACATCACTGATAATTAGAGAAATGCAAATCAAAACCACAATGAGATACCATCTCACACCAGTCATAATGGTGATTATTAAAAAGTCAAGAACAATAGATGCTGGCAAGGCTGTGGAGAAGCAGGAATGCCTTTACACTTTTGGTGGGAATGTAAATTAGTTCAACCATTGTGAAAGACAGTGTGGCAATTCCTCAACAGTCTGGAACCAGAGATACTATTTGGCCCAGCAATCCTACTACTGGATATGTCCAAAGGATTATAAATCATTCTACTATAAAGACACATGCATGCATATGTTTATTGCAGCACTATTTACAATAGCAAATACATGGAATCAACCCAAATGCCTATCAATGATAGACTGGATTAAGAAAATGTGATGCTTATATACCATGGAATACTATGGAGGCATAAAAAGGAACAAGATCATGTTCTTTGCAGGGACATGGATGAAGCTGGAAGCCATCATTCTCAGCAAACTAACACAGCAACAGAAAACCAAACACTGCATGTTCTCACTAATAAGCGGGAGTTAAACAATGAGAGCACATGGACACAGGGAGGGGAACAACAAATGCCAGGGCCAGTTGGGGTGTGGGGGGCCAGGGGAGGGAGAGCATTAGAATAAATAGCAAATGCATGCAGGGCTTAAAACCTAGATGATGGGTTGATAGGTTCAGCAAACCACCATGGCACACGTATACCTATATAACCTACACGTTCTGCACTTGTATCCCAGAAGTTAAAGTAAAATAAAAATAAAAGATCAGAAACAAAGCAAAGATGTCCACTTTTATCCCTCTTATTCAACATAGTCCTGAAAGTTCTAGACACTGCAATGGGGCAATAAAAAGCAATGAAATCCATACATATTGAAAAAAAAACTTACTGATAGAGCAGACACACAAATGAGAAATAAATCAAATATTACACAGCAGAAAACCACCAAACTACAATGTTGAACATTAAGAGAGAATAAAAGAACAAAGAACATACTAAAAATCAAAAAAGAATTAACAAATATGACAGCAATAACTCCTCACCTATCAATTATAATCTTGAATGTAAACAGATTAAATTCCCCACTTAAAACGTATAGACTGGTTGAAATGTGTAAAAAAACGACCCAACTTATGCTTCCTAGAAGAAACTCATTTAACTTGTAAGGACATATAGACTGAAAGTTAAGGGATAGGAAACAATATTTCATGCAAACAGATACAGCACATAAAACAGAATTTAAGTCAAAACCAGCAACAAAAGGACAAAGGAGGTCATTATATAATGATAAAAGGATGAATTTCACAAAAGGATATAACAATTCTAATTATATGTGCACCCAACACCAAAGCACCTCTAAGGGAAGAGATAGAGTCCAATATAATAATAGTTGGAGACTCCCAATACCCCTCTCTCAGCATTGGACAGGTCAACTTGATGGGAAATCAACAAAGAAATATTGGACTTGACTGTACTTTCAACCAAATGTACCTAACAGATATGTACAGAACATTTCATTCAAAGGCTTCAGAATATTCTTGTATTCAGGATATGGAACATTGTCTAGTATAGACTATATATTAGGCCACAAAAACTAATTTCAACAAATTTTAAAAAATTGAAATCATAAGGGGGTGGCCAAGATGTCTGAGTAGAAGCAGCTAGTGTGTACCACTCAGATGGAGAGGAATGGAAGGTGTGAGCAAATACAGCACCTTCAGCTGAAACATCCATGTACACACATTGTGACTAATCAAGGAAACAACTCAACCCATGGAGAGTGGAGAAAAAGCAAGGCAGAATGACTACCCACCTGGGAGTGACACGGAGACAGGGGAACCTTCCTTGCATAGGGAAGCAGTGAGTGAATGAGTGATCAGGGAAACCCACAAAGATCTTCTCCCACAGATCTTTGCAACTCTTGGGTCAGAAGATCTCCTTGTGAACCGACTCCACCAGTGCCTTCAGTCTGACACATATGGGGTCTTGGCAGAGAAGCAGCTCAGGCACATGCCTCAGGGGCCTTAGATATCAAGGCTTCCCAGCAAAAGCAGCTGGAACTCCGGAAAAGCAGGAGGTTAGACCCCCATACATACTCCTTAGAAAGGGACTGAATTCAGGGAATCGAGCAGCAATGGTATGCAGACCCCACTTCCATAATACTTTGCAGAATAAGACCCACTGGCTTGGAAACCTAGTGAGCCACTGGCAGCAGGGGCTTACACTTCCTTGAAATGAAGTGCCTAGAGGGAGGGATGGGCCACCATCTCTGCTGTTTCACAGCCTCAGCTACTCTTGCCTTAGGGCTCTAGTGAGTTAGAGGCAACTAGGCACTGGAGCAATTCCCAGCACAGCCAAGCAGCTCTACAGGGAAATGTCCAGACTGCTTATTCAAACAGTTCCCAAATCCTGTTTCTCTTCACTGGGCAGATTCTTCCAACCAGGGTTTCCAGTAACCTCCACTGGTGTTTTCTGGCCAACAGAGGTTTCCAGCCTCCCTGGGATGGAGCTATGGGCCACCATCTTTGCTGTTTGGCTGACTTAGCTGTTCTTACCTTCAGGCTTTGGAGAGACCAAGGCAACTGGTGGCTGGAGTGGACCCACAGCACAGCACAGCTGCTCTACAAAAATGTGGCCAGAATGCTGTTTTAAGTGGGCTCCCAATCATGTTCTTTCTCACTGGGTGGGACCTCCTGACCAGGGTCTCCAGCTAACCCTGCCAGTGTTTTGAGCAGACAGAGATTTTAAACCTCCCTGGGATGGAGCTCCCAGAGGGAGGGGGTCATCTTTGCTGTTTGGCCAACTGTCATCTTTGCTGTTTGGCCAACTTAGCAATTCTTGCCCTTGGTCTTTGGAGAGTCTGAGACAACTGGGGGCTGAAGAAGACCCCCAGCACAGCACAGCTGCTCTATGAAAATGTGGCCAGACTGCTGTTTTAAGTGGGTCCCAGGTCTCATTCTTCCTCACTGGGGAGGACCACCCAACCGGGGTCTCCAACCACCTCCTACAGGTGCGTTCCAGGTGGCCACAGGTCCATACCTCCCTGGGATAGAGCTCCCAGAGGGAGGGGCAGGCTGCCATATTTGCTTTGTTACAGCCTTCACTGTTAATACCTTCAGCTACTGGAAAACCTGAGGTAACTAGAGATTGAAGCAGACCCCCAGCATACCATAGCAGCCCTATGGAAAAGTGGCCAGACTGTTATGTGGGGTCCTGTCCTACATCCACTCACTGGGAAGGTCCTCCATGCCTTGGCCTCCAGCCACCCCCCGCCAGAGCTATTAAGCCAGTAGCAACTCTGCAACTCCCTGGACATAGCTCCCACTGGGAGGGCTGGGTTGCCATCTTTGCTTTCTTTCAGTACTTGCTCTTGCTGTTTCCAGGCTTGGGGACCAGGGACTCATCTGGACCTCCAGAGCAGAGTGAACACTTAACAGAAAAGTGGCCAGACTGTTCTCTACGCATATCTTGATCCTCACTTTTCCTTACTGGGTAGGGCTACCTGACCTGAGACTTCAGCAAAACCATGTTGCCTCTGACTGACACTGCAATCAGAGGCATCCCAGCATTTCTCTGAGGAGAAAATCCCAAAGTCAACCCACAACCCCTCCACCACTACAGCTGGAGTGGTACAGCCCTAACAGTCCTTGGACTGGGAAGGAACAAAGGGTCTAGTTACTATGCTGGCACCTCCAGCACACTGCAGACATTATACAGAGAGGAGTATAGTGCCTCTTCCCTGGAGAGGCTCCCAGAAGCATATGACACCCCCTTTGCCACTGCCATAGTAACAATTCTATCCCTCCTGCCCTTGGCTGTGGAAAAAACAAAGAGCTTGATGGCTACATCCAAGTTTACAGCATGCCACAGCTACCATATGTAAAGGAGACCAATCTTTCCTCTCTGTGAGCCTTTGACCCCCTGCTCCCCAGCAAGTGGAGTCCCAAGCTCACACCAGCAGTGCAGTTGCCCAACTCCATCTGCTGAACACCCCCAATAACAGTAGCTGCACATTTCTTGGAGGTGGAGCCCCCAGGGGCAACTGAAAGCCTCTCTGCCACTGCCTCTGCAGGAACTGCCCTTCCTACCTTCAGACTAATGGAAGATCAAAGACCCCAAGTGGCTTATTCACACCTCCAACAAACTGCAGTCAACCCAAGGAGAAGAGTCTAGTCTATCTCCCATGGGTCCCACCCACTCCCCCTGCTCGTTACTAGATGGGAAACCCTTGGCTTGGGCCCACAGCACAGATTCCCAATCCTGGGATGATTGCACAGAATGATTGCTGATCTGCATCTCTCTGGGGTGGAGCCCCTATGAGACAAGCAAAAGACCCTTGGCCACAGCCACTACTAAGGTCCCTTTCTCTGCTGCTTACAAGTTGGGAAAGGAAGATAAACCCCGAGATTGCCCCAGAGCTTCAGTAGGCAGTCTAGGAGTGCCAAGCCATGATCTGCAGCCAGCACTCAAGGGGAAGAGGAGCCAACACTTTCAGAGCATTGAGAAGAAGCACAGTTGCAACTCTGAGGAAATATAGGGGAGTCACATGGCCAAACAAGAACCTACCAACTGACCAATACACCTAAGCACCACCTTCTGGATCACATCACAAAGCTTCAATATCAAAAATACCTCACTAACATATTGCCCTGTGAAAACAAACACAAGAAGTCAACTGCAAATACAGACCCTGCACAAAGCCTCAGCCCTGTGAAAACATCCAGAAGTCTATTGACTGTACTAAATCTACACTGCAGTTAAAGGAACACCCACACACAGAGATGAGAAAGAACCAGTGCAAGAATTCTATTAACTCAAATAATCAGAATGTCATATGTCCTCCAAACACCTGTTCTCCAACAAGGGTTCTTAACAAAGCTGAGCTGGGGAAAATGACAGAAATAAAATTGAGTAGGAATGAAGATCATTGAGATTCAGCAGAATGGTAAAACCCATTCTGGGAAACTAAGGAAACTAAGAATCACAACAAAATGATACAGGAACTGAGGGATAAAATAGCTGGCATAAAAAAGAACCTAACAGATCTGACAGAGCTGAAAAACACAATACAAGATTTTCACAATGCAATCACAAGTATTAATAGCAGACTAGATCAAGCTGAGAAAATAATCTTAGAATTTGAATCCTGCTGTCTGAAATAAGAAAGTCAGACAAAAATAAAGAAAAATGAATAAAAAGGAATGAACAAAACCTCTGAGAAATATGGGATTATGTAAAGAAGCCAAATCTATGGATCACTGGCACCCCTAAAAGGGAAGGGGAGAAAGCAAACAACTTGGAAAACATATTTCAGGATACCATCCATGAAAATGTCCTCAACCTTGCTAGAGAGGACAATGGTCATATTCAGGAAATACTGAGAACACCTGCAAGACTCTAACCAAGAAGATCATCCCCAAGATACATAATCATCAGATTTTCTGAGGTCAAAATGAAAGAAAGAATGTTAAAGGCAGCAAGAGAGAAAGGGCAGGTCGTTTACAAAAGAACATTAGTGTAACAACGAATCTCTCAGCTGAAACCCTACAAGCCAGAAGAGGTAGGGGGGCCTATATATAACATTCTTATAGAAAAAAATATTTGATCAAGAATTTCATATCCAGCCAAAGTAAGCATCCTACGTGAAGGAGAAATAGAATCCTTTTCAGATAATCAAATATTGAAGGAGTATGTTTCCACCAGACATGCCTTACAAGGGATCTTGAATAGAGCACTAAATTTACAAAGGAAAGGCCATTACCAGCCACTACAAAAACATGCATTTCTCTAATGACCAGTGATGATGAGCTTTTTTTTCATATGTTTGTTGGCTGCATAAATGTCCTCTTTTGAGAAGTGTCTGTTCATATCATTTGCCCACTTTTTGATGTTGTTGTTTGTTTTTTCTTGTAAATTTGTTTAAGTTCCTCATAGATTCTGGATATTAGCCCTTTGTCAGATGGATACATTGCAAAAATTTTCTCCCATTCTGTAGGTTTCCTGTTCACTCTAATGATAGTTTCTTTTGCTGTACAGAAGCTTTTTAGTTTAATTGGATTCCATTTGTCAATTTTTGCCTTTGTTGCCATTGCTTTTGGTGTTTCAGTCATGAAGTCTTTGCCCATGCCTATGTCCTGAATGGTATTGTCTAGGTTTTCTTCTGGGGTTTTTATGGTTTAAAACCATATGTTTAAGTCTTTAATCCATCTTGAGTTAATTTTTGTATAAGGTGTAAGGAAGGGGTCCAGTTTCAGTTTTCTGCTTATGGCTAGCCAGTTTTCCCAAGACCATTTATTAAATAGTGAATCCTTTCCCCATTGCTTGTTTTGGTCAGGATTGTCAAAGATCAGATGGTTTTTGATGTAGATGTGTGGCATTATTTCTGAGGCCTCTGTTCTGATCCATTGGTCTATATATCTGTTTTGGTACCAGTACCATGCTGTTTTGGTTACTGTAGCCTTGTAGTATACTTTGAAGTCAGGTAGTGTGATGCCTCCAGCCTTGTTCTTTTTGCTTAGGATTGTCTTGGCTATACGGGCTCTTTTTTGGTTCCATATGAAATTTAAAGTAGTTTTTTCTAATTCTGTGAAGAACATCAATGGTAGCTTGATGGGGATAGCGTTGACTCTATAAATTACTGAGGGCAGTATGGCCATTTTCAAGATATTGATTCTTCCTATCAATGAACATGGAATGTTTTTCCATTTTTTTGTGTCCTCTCTTATTTCCTTGAGCAGTGATTTGTAGTTCTCCTTGAAGAAGTCATTCACATCCCTTGTAAGTTGTATTCCCAGGTATTTTATTTTCTTTGTAGCAATTGTGAATGGGAGTTCACTCATGATTTGGCTCTCTGCTTCTCTATTATTGGTGTATAGGGATGCTTATGATTTTTGCACATTGATTTTGTATTCTGAGTCTTTGCTGAAGTTGCTTATCACCTTAAGGAAATTTTGGGCTGAGACGATGGGGTTTTTTAAATATACAAGCATGTCATCTGCAAACAGAGACAATTTGACTTCCTCTCTTCCTATTTGAATAACCTTCATTTCTTTCTCTTGCCTTATTGCCCTGGACAGAACTTTCAATACTATGTTGAAAAAGAGTGGTGAGAGAGGCCATCCTTGTCTTGTGCTGGTTTTCAAAGGGAAAGCTTCCAGGTGTTGCCCATTCCATGTGATATTGGCTGTGGGCTTGTCATGAATAGCTCTTATTGTTTTGAGATACGTTTCATCAATAACTAGCTTATTGAGAGTTTTTAGCATGAAGGGGTGTTGAATTTTATTGAGGGACTTTTCTGCATCTATTGAGATAATCATGTGGTTTTTGTCAACTGTTCTGTTCATGTGATGGATTACGTTTATTGATTTGTGTATGTTGAACCAGCCTTGCATCCCAGGGATGAAGCCAACTTGATCATGCTGGATAAGCTTTTTGATGTGCCACTGGATTTGGTTTGCCAGTATTTTATTGAGAATTTTTGCATCAATGTTCATCAGGGATATTGGCCTGAAATTTTCCTTCTTTAGTTGTGTCTCTGCCAGGTTTTGGTATCAGGATGATGCTAGCCTCATAAAATGAGTTAGGGAGGATTACCTCTTTTTTTATTGTTTGGAATAGTTTCTGAAGGAATGTTTCCAACTCCTCTTTGTACCTCTAGTAGAATTTGGCTGTGAGTCTGTCTGGTCCTGGGATATTTTCGGTTGGTAGGCTATTAATTACTGCCTCAATTTCAGAACTTGTTAAAGGTCTATTCAGGGATTCAACTTCTTCCTAGTTTAGTGTTGGGAGGGAGTATGTTTCCAGGAATTTATCCATTTCTTCCAGATTTTCTAGTTTATTCGTGTAGAGGTGTTTAAGTATTGTCTGATGGCAGTTTGTAATTCTGTGGGATCAGTGGTGATATTCCCTTTATCATTTTTATTGTGTTTATTTGATTCTTCTCTGAGATACCATCTCATGCCAGTTAGAATGGCGATCATTAAAAAGTCAGGCACAACTGATACTGGAGAGGATGTGGAGAAATAGGAACACTGTTACACTGTTGGTGGGAGTGTAAATTAGTTCAACCATTGTGGAAGGCAGTGTGGTGATTCCTCAAGGATGTAGAACCAGAAATACCCTTTGACCCAGCAATCCTATTACTGGGTATATACCCAAAGGATTATAAATCATTCTACTAGAAACACACATGCACATGTATGTTTATTGGAGCACTATTCCCAATAGCCAAGACTTGTAACCAACCCAAATGCCCATCAATGATAGACTGGATAAAGAAAATGTGGCACATATACACCATGGAATACTATGCAGCCATAAAAAATGATGAGTTCTTGTCCTTTGCAGGGACATGGGTGAAGCTGGAAACCATCATTCTCAGCAAACATACACAGGAACAGAAAACCAAACCCTGCATGTTCTCACTCATAAGTGGGAGTTGAACAATGAGAACACATTGACACAGGGAGGAGAACATCACACACTGGGACCTGTCGGAGGGTGGGGGGCTAGGAAAGGGATAGCATTAGGAGAAATACCTAATGTAGATGATGGGTTGATGGGTGCAGCAAACCACCATGGCACATATATACCTATGTAACAAACCTGCACATTCTGTACATGTATCCCAGAACTTAAAGTGTAATAAAAATAAATAAATAAATAAATAAATAAAACCTGTAAATACACAGACAAGTGAAACTATAAAGCAGCCACACAAACAAGCCAGCAAAATAACCAGCTAACAACACAATGACAGAATCAAATTCAAATCCACACATATAAATACTAACCTTGAATGTAAACAAGCTAAATGCCCCAATTAAAAGGCAAAGAATGGCAAGCTGGATAAAGAAGCAAGAGCTATTGATATGCTGTCTTCAAAAGACATCTCATATGCAATGACACACATAGGCTCCAAATAAACCAATGGAGAGAAATCTACCAAGAAAATGCAAAACTGAAAAAAGAAAAGATTGCAATCCTAATTTCAGACAGAACAGACTTTAAACCAACAAATATCAGAAAAGACAAGGGCATTATATAATGGTAAAAGGTTCAATTCAACAAGAAAACCTAAGTATCCTAAATATATATGCATCCAACACAGGAGCACCCAGATGCATAAAGCCAGTTCTGAGAGACCTTCAAGGAGACTTAGATTCCTACACAATAAAAATGGGAGACCTCAACATTCCACTTACAGTATTAGATAGATCATTGAGGGAGAAAATAAACAAAGATATTCAGGACCTGAACTCAGCACTGGATGAAATGGACCGGATAGACATTTTCAGAACTCTCCAGCCTGAAAAAACAAGAGAATATACATTTTTCTCATCACCACATGGCAGATACTTTAAATGCAACCACATGATTGGAAAGATAACACTCCTTGGCAAATGCAAAAGAACTAAAATTATAACAACCACTCTCTTGGATCACAGCACAATAAAATGAGCGATCAAGACTAAGAATATCACTCAAAGCCATACAATTATATAGAAATTGAATAGTCTGCTCCTGAATTACTTTTGGGTAAATAATGAAATTAAGACTGAAATCAAGAAGTTCTTTGAAACTAAGAAGAATGAAGATACAACATACCAGAATGTCTGTGGCACAGCTATTGTAGTGTTGAGGGAAATTTATAGCACAAAATGGCTACATCAAAAAGTTAGAAACACATCAATTTAACAACCTAACACCTCAAGTAAAAGAATAAGAGAACCCAGAGCAAACAAATCCCAAAGGTAGCAGAAGACAAGAAATAGCCAAAATTAAAGTTTAATTGAAGGAGATTCAGACACAAAAGTCTATGTAAAAGATCAATGAATCCAAGAGTTTGTTTTTTTAAAAAAGTAGTAAAACAAATAGACCACTAGATAGACTGATAAAGAAGAAAAGAGAGAAAATCCAAATATACACAATTAGATATGACAAATGGGATATTATCACTGACCCCACAAAAATACAAATAACCATTAGAAACTACTATGAACACCTCTATGCACACAAACTAGAAAATTTAAAAGAAGTGGATAAATTTCTGGACACATACATCCTACCAAGACTGAGCCAGGAAGAAATTGAATTCCTGAACAGACCAATAATAAGCTCCAAAATTGAATCAGTAAGTCTATCATCCAGAAAAAGTCCCAGGACCAAATGGATTCATGGTTGAATTCTAGCAGATGTACAAAGAAGAGCTGGTACCATTCCTACTGAAACTATTTATAAAAAACTGACAAGAAAGGACTTCTAACTAATTCACTCTGAGGCCAACATTCTCCTGATGCCAATGCCTGGCACAGACACAATGAAGAAAGATAACTTCAGGCCATATCCTGAAGGAACATTGATGCAAAAATCAACAAAACACAGGCAAATGAATCCAGCAGCACATCAAAAAGCTCACCTGCTGTGATCAAGTAAACTTTGTCCCTGGGATGCAATGTTTGTTCAACATATGCAAATGGATAAATAGGATTCATCATACAAACAGAACTAAAGACTAAAATCACATGATCATCTCAATAGATTCAGGAAAGGCTTGTGATAGAATTCAACACCCCTTCATATTTAAAACTCTCAATAAACTATGTATTGAAGGAACATATCCCAAAATAATTAGAGTAATCTATGCTAGACCTACAGCCAGCATCACACTGAATGGGCAAAATATAGAAGCATTCGTTTTGGGAACCAGCAGAAGACAAGGATGTCCTCTCTCACCATTCCTATTCAACATAGTATTGGAAGTCTTGGCAAGAGCAATCAGGCAAAAGAAATAAATGAAGAGCATGAAAAAAGGAAGAGAGGAAGTCAAACTATCCCTTTTTGGAGATGATGTGATTCTATATCTAGAAAACCACATTGTCTTTGTGTAAATGCTCTATAAGCTGATAAACAACATCAGCAAATTCCAAATTCTCAGAATATAAAATCAACGTGTAAAAATCACTAGAATTGCTTTTTTTTTTTTTTTTTTTTAGATGGAGTTATGCTGTTGTTGCCTAGGCTGGAGTGCAGTGGCACCATCTCGGCTCACTGCAACCTCCACCTCCCAAGTTCTAGTGATTCTCCTGTGTCAGCCTCTTGAGTAGCTGGGATTGCAGGTGCCCACCACCACACCTGGCTAATATATTTCTTTTTGTATTTGTAGTAGAGACGGGGTTTCACCATGTTGGCCAGGCTGGCCTTGAACTCCTGACCTTGTGATTCACCCACCTTGGCCTCCCAAAGTGGTGGGATTACAGGCATGAGCCACTTCACCTGGCATAGAATTCTTTTTTTTCCAATTGTATAATCTCGCTTAATGTAAAATTTTGTTGTTGTTTGTTTGTTTCTATTTCAATAGTTTTCTGGGAACAGATGGTTTTTGGTTACATGGATAAGTTCTTTAGTGGTGATTTCTGAGACTTTGGTGCACCCATCTCCTGAGCAGTGTACACTGTACCCAATGTATACTGTTTTATCCCTTACCCCCCTCCCACCATTGTCCCCAAGTCCCCGAAGTCCATTATATCATTTTTATGCCTTTGGATCCTCACAGCTTAGCTCCCACTTATAAGTGAGAATATACAACATTTGGTTTTCCATTCCTGAGTTACTTTGATTAGAATAATGTTCTCCAACTCCATCCAGGTTGCTGCAAATGCCATTACTATATTCTTTTTTATGTCTAAGTAGTATACCATTATACATATATATATATACGTATATGTATATATATATCACATTTTTATCTATTCATTGGTTAATGGGCTTTTGGGTCAGTTCCATATTTTTGCAGTTGCAAATTGTGCTGCTACAAATGTGCATGTACACGTGTCTTTTTCATATAATGACATCTTTTCCTTTGGGTAGATACCCAGTAGTAGGATTGCTGGATCAAATGGTAGTTCTATTTTTAGTCTTTAAGGAATCTCCATACTGTTTCCCATAGTGATTGTACTAGTAATTCCCACCAGCAGTATAAAAGTGTAGCATTTTCACCAATCCATGCCAATATCTTTTATTTTTTAATTTTTAAGTTATGGCCATACTTATAGGAGAAAGGTGGTATCTCATTATGCTTTTGCTATGAATTGCCCTGATAATTAGTGATGTCGATTATTTTTTCATGTTTTTTGTCCACTTGTATATTTTCTTTTGAGAATCATCTATTCATGTTCTTTGCCTACTTTTTGATGGGTTTTTTTTCTTGTTGATTTATTTGACTTCCTTGTAGATTCTGGATATTAATCTTTTTGAGAATATTTTCTTACACTCTGTGAGTTGTCTGTTTGCTCTACTGATTATTTCTTTTGCTGTGCAGAAGCTATTCAGTTTAACTATCTCCCATCTATCTATCTTTGTTTCTGTTGCATTTCCTTTTGGGTACTTGCTTACAAACTATTTGCCTAAGCCAATGTCTAAAAGAGTTTTTCAGGCATTATCTTCTATAATTTTCAGTTTCAGATCTTAGATTTAAGTCTTTAATCCATCTTGTGCTGATTTTTGTATAAGGTGAGTGATATTGTTTGGCTGTGTCCCCACTCAAATTTCATGTTGAATTGTGATCTTGATAATCCCCATGTGTCAAGAGAGGGGCCCAGTGGGAGGTGATGGATCACAGGGGTGGGTTTCCCCAGGCTGTTCTCATGATAGTGAGTTCTCATGAGATCTGATGGTTTTATAAGTGTCTGGCATTTCCCCTGCTTGCACTTCTTTTTCCTGCCACAATGTGTAGATCATTGCTTCCCCTTTGCCTTCTGCCATAATTGTAAGTTTCCTGAGGCTTCCCCAGCCATGGAGAACTGTGAGTCAATTAAACCTCTTTCTTTTATAAATTTCCCAGTCTCACGTATGTCTTTGTAGCAGTGTGAGAACAAACTAATACAGTGAGAGATGAGGATCCAGTTTTATTCTTCTACATGTGGCTTGCCAATTACACCTGCACCATTTGTTGAATTGTGTGTCTTTTCCCCATTTTATGTTTTTTTTTGCTTTGTGAAGATCAGTTGGCTGTAAGCATTAGACTTTATTTTGTGGTTCTCTATTCTGCTCCATTGGTCTGTGTGCCTATTTTTAGACCAGTACCATGCTGTTTTGGCAACAATAGCCTTTTAGTACAGTTTGAAGTTGGGTAATGTGATGCCTCCAGATTTGTTCTTTTGCTTAGTCTTGCTTTGGCTATGTGGGCTCTTTTTGGTTCTATATAAATTGTAAGATTATTTCTTCTAGTTCTGTGAAGAATAATGATGGTATTTTGATGGAAATTGCACGGCTTTTGGTAGTGTGGTAATTTTCACAGTATTGATTCTACCCATCCATGAGCATATGATGTGTTTCCGTTTTGTGTTTCCATAAGCATGGGATTGTGTTGTCTATGATGATTTCTTTAAGCAGCATTTTGTGGTTTTCCTTGTAGAGATCTTTCATTTCCTTGGTTAGGCATATTCCCAAGGTGTTTTTTGTTTGTTTGTTTGTTTTTTGCAGCTGTTGTGAAAGGGATTGAGCTCTTTCTTTGATTCTCAGTTTGATCATTTTTGGTGTATAGCAGTGCTACTAATTTGTGTACATTGATATTGCATCCTGAAACTTTATCGAATTCATCTATCAGATCTAGGAGCTTTTTGGATGAATCTTTAGAGTTTTCTAGGTATATGATTATATCATCAGCAAGTAGCAACAGTCTGACTTTGTCTTCACTGATTTGGATCCCCTTTATTTCTTTCTCTTGTCTGATTGCTCTGGTTAGGATTTTCAGTACTATGTTGAATAGAAGTGGTGAAAGTGGGCATCCTTTTTTTGTTCCAATTCTCACAGGGAATGCTTTCAGCTTTTCCCCATTCACTATAATGTTGGCTATGGGTTTGTCATAGCTGGCTTTTATTACCTTGAAGGATGTCCCTTCTATGCCAATTTTGATCAGGGTTTTAATTATAAATCGATGCTGGATTTTGTGTATTTTTTTCTGCCTCTATTGAGATAACCATATGATTTTTGTTTTAAATTCTGTTTATGTGATATATCACGTTTATTGACTTGTGTATGTTAAATCATCCCTGTATGCCTGGTGTGAAACCCACTTAATCATGGTGCATTAATTTTTTTGATATGCTGTTGGATTCAGTTAGCTAGTATTTTGTTGAGGAGTTTTGCATTGTTCATCGGGGATATTGGTCTGTAGTTTTTTTGTTTTGCTCTTTCCTGCAGTGGCTCTTGGAGCAAAAGTTCACAGTGAGAATCTCCACTTGCTGTTCTGTCCATCCAAGCGTGAGCTGCATGTTAGTCCTGGCTCCTATTCACCATTTTCTTTTAAATGTCACAATCACTAGCCATTCCTATACACCAACAACAGTCAAGCTGAAAGTCAAATCAGGAACACAATTTTATTCACAATTGCCACAAAAAGAATAAAAGACCTAGGAATACAGCTAACCATGGAGGTGAGGTGAAAGATCCCTAATAAAATATTAGCAAAGTGAATCCAACAATACACCCCAGGAAGACAAGGTTTAACATCTAAAAACCAAATAATCTGATATACTGTATTAACAAGATAAATGAAAAAAACACATAATTTATAGATGCAGAAAAAGCATTTGACAGCATCCAACACTCTTTCATGATAAAAAAACCTTAACAGACTAGGAATACCTGAGCACTTTCTCAGCTGATAATGGGCATCTACTGCAGGTGAAACCCATTGGAGAGATTTTTTGGCTTTGCTTCCTTCCCTCAGGGCCCATGGCCTCATCTTAGTTTAACTAATTACTTCTGTAAGTAATGTATTTCAAAATTAGGTCACATTTTGAGGTACTGGAGGTTAGGATTTCAACATATCATTTTGGGGACACAAACTCTTAACACTTGAACTCTTAACCCTTAGTCCCCTTGAACACTCAGTTACTTTGGTATCAATTCCCTTTTCTTTTCCTTTAAAACATTTTTCTATTAGATAACAACATTTTCCAGATGTTCCAGACTGTGCTAACACCAGTTACATTTTGTCAGATCCACTTCTTGGGTATTAAATGCTTCTGCACCCAGGTCAAAGGACTCAGGCAGCTGAGGAATCATCCCTTGCATCTTTGTTAATTTCTAACTTCAGCAATTTGGCAGAGACGGATTTAGAGACAAATGAAAGGGACATTGTAGGCCTTCCTGGTAAACTAGTGAAGATATCCAAAAAAGATACAAAGTGATAGGGCCAATTGTGTATAAGAAAACCTGTGAAGATAACATGGCTTAAATCCAGACACAAACCATCACATCACAGTGGAAATACTCTGCAGAGATTCTACTGATCATAGTTGAAAAGATCAGATACTGTGGATGATTGCAAAATGCACATTTGAGTAAAGTGTCACTAGCTCATGTGTCAACAACAGCACAGAGTTGTTTTGTCAAAAATGTAGCTCTGTTAGGGGCTGGTGGTCAGATCTTGATTCTGAAGGAATAACCAAAGGTCAAGCAAAGTGTGAAAGGAAAATCTTGGGGCCACAAAATTACTAAACTAAAATGAAAAGTCAAGCTGAGAACTTCTCAGGGCAAACTTGCTTCCCATTCTATTCAAAGTCATCCCCCCTGTTCACTGAGATAGATGCATATCTGATTGCCTCCTTTGGAAAGGCTTATCAGAAACTCAAAAGAATGCAACCATTTGTCTCTCACCTACTTGTGACCTGGAAGCCCATTCCCTGCTTTGAGTTGTTCCCGCCTCTCTGAATGGAACAAATGTACTTCTTAAATGTATTGGTTGATGTCTCATGTTTCTCTAAAACTTATAAAACTAAGCTGTGCCCTGACCACTTTGGGCACACGTCTTCAGGGCTTCCTGAGGCTGTGTCATGGGCATGCATCCTCAACCTTGGCAAAATAAACTTTCTAAATTAACTGAAACCATCTCAGATATTCAGGGTTCACATTTGCTAAACATGGAGGGATTCTGAGTGGAGAATGCCCCTGATCTTTGACAAATCTCTTATTGGTGCTTGGCACCAGCATGAGCTAATTTTATGGCTCAAACCAATAGGAAAATTTGCTGAAGTCTGAGAGCACATCCTCCAGAGAATCCCTGATCTCCCCAAATCTGGTCAATATCTAAGGCTCATTTTGCTGTACAACTCCTCTTTTTTTTTTTTCAGTTTTACTTGCTTCCAACAAAAGGAAGGCAAGTTTTTCCTGCTTCCATGTTGATGGAAGGCAGGTAACTCCTTTATGGAGTTTGATCTTGCTTCCAACAGGGAAGATGTGTTTTTTTTTCCTGCTTCTAGGATGGCAGAGATCAGTTTTCAGCTTCAGATCCATTTCTAGGTAAGTAACTGAATTGGTGTTTGTCTTGGCTAAAGTTAAGATTAACAACTAGCTGGTCTTAATTTCTCCTTACCATTAGAGTACTCAGTAATCATATAAGTTGTGCAATCATTTGTTTCACTTAACTCTTTGTTTGTTTCTGTTTTTGTTGTTGTTTTTTGTCT
Source organism: Pongo pygmaeus (assembly GCF_028885625.2). Taxonomy (NCBI): domain Eukaryota; kingdom Metazoa; phylum Chordata; class Mammalia; order Primates; family Hominidae; genus Pongo; species Pongo pygmaeus. Next base: position 106,129,130 of record NC_072396.2, read on the forward strand.
TTTTCTTACTGGGTTTGACCAACTCTATCCAACTTGATCAAATCTGAAGGAAAGTTCCAAATTATGGGGAACAATGCCTCTAAAGTGGCTAAATCCCCCCTGCCCCATACACACACATAAAAGGTGGTGTGGTGGGGGGAGAAAAACAGCCAACAAAGGAAAACATGGAACTACTTTTTATTTTCACTACTTAAGGGGCTTTATTTACATAACAAAGTCCTCTTTGTTCCTAGCCAGGCCAAACTGAAAGAGATTGCTGTCATCCCATGCTGCAGTTCAACAGCTAAGGTCCTGATTTTTTTTTTTTTTCACTACGACAGCCTGGGTTTAGTTCTTATATCAAGCCCTTTCTGGTTTGCTACTTGGTACTTCTGAAATAGCTGCAATATGTCCTAGCTAAAATGTGGTAATGAGATTTAAAAGGATTTATTTTAAAGGAGCTCAGCGGTTAAAAGTCAGCTCAATTAAAAGGCTAACATCCAAGAAGTGTGTATGTGTGCATGTGTGCATATGTGCATATTTGTATTTAAAAAACATTTATGTTGTTGTTTTATTGTTTGTTTTTCTCTCCTAGGATCTTGTCTTTTTTTTGAGTAAAAGTTTTTTCTTCCCAGTTGACTGAATTCTGTTTTCACCTGATTTTTTTGACTAAAGTAGTTATTGCAACAGAGGCTACTCTTGGGTTTTTAAGGAAGAATGTCGTTTAGACACTTAGAAATGTCTTTGTTTAGAAAAAAATTGTTTTTAAGTGCACTAAAAGCATCATGTGGTCTAGCCTCATAATTCTCCCTTTTTAGAGACCCAGAATTCAGTGTGGGCTCTGCCCATAGCTCAGAGATTCAGTTAAAAAAAGGTAGTCTCTATCTAAATAAAGTTGGTCTCCTTATACAATCCTATAATAAACTTATATAATTTTACATTTGATTTGGCATCTATCTTTAATCTTCCTCTAGCACGACCAGACCTTTTCTCTCTGTACTTTGAAATACAAATTTTTCTATGTCATTTTTCATCTAAGAGTTGCTTCATTGAATATACAGATCTAGGTCTATTTAGTTGACAACTGACAGGGTAAGGAAACAGCTTTTCAAGAGTTGGCAAGTCTAAGATAGAAAAAAAAGGAGGTCTGAGGATGTACTTCTATACAGTCTGTAAGATGTACCTCTATCATCATGCCTAATAGGTCTACATATTTCTGTGTTGTGTACACAATGTTTCACTACTGAAACTATATAAAGATCTGTAATTAATTGGATTAAGAAAATAAAAGTGCTTGAATCAAATATTTTATCAAAAAAAAGAAAGACTACTCAACAGCTTTTTCAAGTTTATGTAACTTAAGTAAAATCTTTAATAAATAAGCTAGCTCTAAAATTATTGAAAAAGTAATATTAGAAATGTCTTAAGAATTGCCAGCATACATTTTTGTTTACATTTATTAACCAAGCAATTTCATACTTATCCCTGCCAAATACTACAAGGTGTCACGATTTGGTATAGGGGTTACAAAACTATAAACCAAGCCCAAAGCAGAATGATCTTTGCTTGTGTAATTTTAAATAAATAAGATATTGTTATTGACTTAATGAAAACAGCTGCATCTCAAATTTAGTAACATAACTTCTAAATTTGTGGTTTTAGGCAGTCTAATCCACAGGCAGTAAGGAGGTTTGTTTTGGGAAAGGACCGTTATCATCACTGTTTAAAAGCTAAACTATAAATTAAGTTCCTAACAAAGTTAGTTCAGCTTACACCCAGGAATAAACAAGGACAGCTTGGAGGTTAAAAGCAAGCTGATGTCAGTTAGGTCAGATCTTTTTCACTGTCCCAGTTATTATTTTGCAATGGTGGCTTTATAACTTTAAATGATGACTATCACAGTTTTCATAAATAATCTATGTAAATAATTAAAATAATTAGGTAAATGTAATGGATAAATACTTGTAGAAAACTTGTTATAATTTAGAATATGAAGTTATATTAAATTAAATAATAGATGTTTTATTATTTGACTATTTTCCAATAAAAATATATGGTAGAAAAACATTCTTGCTAAAATAAAGTGTGTTCTTTTTTAAAAAAGTGAACAAGTTTTGTCTAATTTAAAGCTCATTTAAAGGTTATGTATAAAACAAGGTAAAAGAACCAGGAAATAAGAGAGATGTAAAGAAAGTTAAAAAAAAGAGTTTTTTTATAGTAGCAAAGCTTAAAGAGAAATAATTTTATATGAGACAGACATTTGTATGGTAAATTCAGTCCTAAAATAAAATGACTGGTTGTGTAAGAAAGAGGGGTGTTTAGGACAGACCAGAGAGCCCAAGCATGTCAAAATGGTCTGTGTAAGTCACAATACGAGGATTTATTTTTAAAGAAACTAAAATCTTTTATATGATCAAGTTGTTTATAATTAAAGGGAAATTATAATGCTCTTTCTAGAGATTGGGCTTGATGTAAAAAAAGCACTTACACACTAAATTATTGGTTAGAACAATAAAGTTTTCTTAAAGGGTTGATTTACTCTTAATAAATTATAGGAGGTTTTAATTTTTTTAACCCAAAGTTCAACTTTTTTGCATCTCACCATTTTTCAGCTTTCTCTCCTTTTTTAAAAGGAATGTTTTCTTCCAACATAATATTCTGTGCACTTCAGAAAGGCATATTTTCTTCCAACAGAATATTCTTTTGCCTTTTGATAACTGGCCTAAAAGATTGTATGTTTTGTTGAAATAATTACTATGCCAATATTATAAAGTTTGTTTTCCTTAGGAAAAAACAGATTTAAATTTTATTTTAATTAAGGTTATTACATCATGTATCTTCCTGTATATACTTTTAAAGTCCTTGTGACATTGAGTTACAGGGTTTTGACTCCTGAATCTAAAAAGGACACCAAGTCCTGCTAAATCTTAAACACTGACAGCAGTTAAATCCCCATCTTCCGGCCCTGCAGAAGATGCCAATCAAAATAAACTGTATTCCTGAGACACAGGGCCAGAAATTAAAGCTGTTTAACTCCGCAAGGCCCAGGGACTATCTCAGAAGAAGTGGGCACATCAGGGACTATCTCAGAAGAAGTGGGCACATGAGATTGTAAGGACCAATTTTGAAAGATAAAATAAGTTCAGTTTCTCTATAAATTAATCATTAATTTCAAAGGCATGCTGATACAAGACCAGCATATGGGCCCCTGTGTCAGATTAACAAGGTTTTCTTGAAGCATTAACTGGATCCTTATTAAAGGTTACAAAGGTTATAAAAGGCTTATGGAAGTTATATTTTATGGTCAAGATTAAAATTTTATAGATTGCTTATAAAATTTTGAAAAACAAATTTAACTGGCTTTGTGCTATTTTTATTAGGGCTTATTTTTTGGAAAATTAAGTCTCCTCTCTCAAAGAATGAAGGTTTTTGCCCTTTTTGAAATTCTTGAGTTATCACTTTAGTTGAATGAATGACTTATTTTACAGTGATCTGTGATTGTATTTTGTGATATCAAGTGTTTTAAACCTTTGATATTTGACAAACTTTCTGAAATCAAATTATAAATTATGTCTTTCTGAGCTAATTAATCCTTTAAGATATTAGGTTCCTCAAAGTCCAAAAGTGACATAATTTGGCTTATTTGGTACAAAAATTATACAGGAAACATTGTCAAATATAAAATGGTGTTTGGTTTTCTTTGGGCTGTATTTGTGTAAATATGTTATTGGTATGTGTTTGAAAATTATGGGAAACTCCTGTCATTCTGATATAGCTTAGTGTACATTATCAGTAATAATCAAAATTGTTATGTTAAAATTACTGTGTGCCACAGAGGTCACAAATTTCCTTGTCAATTGTGTATTTGACTATGGTGGCCCTGAAACTTTTTGTCATCCACAGACAATTGTTGTGTTGTTTGGGTCCTCTTTATAAGGTGGTTTTATTATCAGCTATAAAACTCTAACAGGTGCTCTTGAATTCATGTTTCTGATAACTTTGGAGACTGTGACACCAGAATAGAGGAAAAACTTTCAGAACTCATGGAGAGCTAAAATCCTCATGAATAGCAGCAGAACAGGAATTAACTGCACAGACTGAACTAATCTTTTTGACTTTTTGCTTAAAATGTTTTTGATCCTTTGTTATGCTTTTTCAGTCTTGTAACTTTTCTTTTGAGCTATTGACAACTTTTAACAATTCAATATACTCCTATGCACAAAATTTGGAGCATATTTGTTTCTTTCTACCTGATTTCTCCAGAATTTGGAAATTATTTATGAGTATTCTTAACTTATGACAATACAGTTATTTGCATAAGTGCAATAAGAATCTGTTTTCATTTGTAACAGGACACTATTGGAGAAACTGGTTATTTTACCAAGGCTTTGATTGGAATGGTGGGCTTTCCTTTAAGGAATCAAACTTGACTTATGGAGCCAATAAAAGCCCTTGGAAAAAATGGCTTCATACTTTACACAGTCCCTGTACAGGATTTCTGACCTGTGGTAAGTAAAGAACGTCACTTTCTGACAGATCCAGGAGCCCCAGATTTATCTTGGAACCTCAAGGGAGAGGAAATTCACCCAACTCATAAGTATTTGATGGTACAAATTCATGGCTGGGCTCTGCTTTAAAAAAGTCTTATTTGAGATTCCTTCTATGGAACAAAGTTCCATCAAAGGCAATTTTAAAAAGTTTATGTAAAAAATAATTATTTTTGCTGTACTTTATACAAATAATGTGGACAAGCATAATAAAGCAAATTGTTCCTACCATGATTTGTCATTATAAAAATGGATAACTGGAGAGAAAAAATATGTTTCAAAAACTATAGTTTTTATTCTATTTTTCCTGGCTACAAGTCTCCAAAATAATATTTTCCATTTTTTCTTCTATTTTTCCTTTTTACCCATTTTTTCCTAATTTGAAATCACCAAAAACAAAGCTATGCTTTCTTAAATCCCTGAGAACTGAAGCTAGATAACTTAAACTTCAGAAGAAAATAATAGTAACCTATTTACATATAAAAGCCACTTTCATAACTGCCTACTAATGGATGGTCTTCAGAGTAATGTGACCTATATCAATCTTCCAGGATCATCCTTTTGTTTGTTGTTGTTGTTCTCCTTTCCTCCCCCTATTTTCTCTTCATAGAACATGAGAATTCAAAGCCTCCTAAAAATGAGTTTTCAGGACGTACCCATCCACGAATAAACTGTCCTAGCCACAGAAGTTCAGATGAAACCTGAGACCAGGGACCCATTTTCTCCTAAAATGCTTTCTCCAAAAGATTTTAAAAAAGAAAAGGGGGGTAATATGAAAGGAAAATCTTGGGACCCCCAAATTACTAAGCTAAAAGGAAAAGTCAAGCTGGGAAATGCTCAGGACAAACCTCCCTCCCTTTCTATTCAAACTCACCCCTCCTCACTGAGATAGATGAATATCTTATTGCCTTCACTGGAAAGGCTTATCAGAAACTCAAAAGAATGCAGCCATTTGTCTCTCACCTACTTGTGACCTGAAAGCCCTCTACCTGCTTCAAGTTGTTCCTGCCTTTCTGGACGAAACCAATGTACTTTTTAGATAAATTGATTGATGTCTCATGTATAAATGTATAAAACCAAGCTGTGCCCTGACCACCTTGGGCACATGTCTTCAGGACTTCTTGAGGCTGTGTCATGGGTGTGCATCCTGAACCTTGGTAAAATAAACTTTCTAAATTAATTGAGACCATCTCAGATATTAGGGGTTCACAAAAGCTATGTAGGGGCAGAGGGAGCAAAAGGAAATGCTGTAGTTGTCAGCACGCACACACTGACATACTCACCCTCATACACACATATACTTTCACATATACTCATACATTCATCAAGTTCTGTTATCATAATACTAAAATTTTCCCAAGATGCTTTGCTCATTCAATTCACCAGTGTAAACATCCATGTAAAATGTACCCTGAACTTTAGCAGTATACAGACACTGAAAAGATGCCATCCACATAGTGTCGATAATACAGAATATCAGGACACTTTAAATAACATGGGGCTGTGAAAATTGATTATGTGATATCTATAGGATGGAGTTCTAGGCAGGCAGGCAGCAAAAACAAATTATAATGAAAACAATGATAAGAACTAATTTGCTGTCTATTAGATTAGCAACAATTCATATTATTTCAAATTTGTAGAAGAACAGGCACTTTCATGCTGCATTGCTAGGAATACAAATTAGTAATAGAATTTTGAATGTAATGTGTTAATATGGAAGTTTTTAGATTGTATAGTTTTGAAAAAACACTTTCAGAAACTTAATATAAAATGCTTACAAAGATATCTACATATATAATCAAGACTGTTAAGTATACTATCACTTGGAATAGAAAATAAGGTAAAGTAATTAATTTTTCTTTTTCAGTAGAGTACTAGTGAAATAAATTTTGAAGCATCCATACAATGAAATGCCAGGCCAATGTTAAAAAAAAAATTAAAATTCTGTTGTAAAGTAGTGTAAAATATTATCATAGAAATGTATTTACATGGAAAGATGGTCATAATTAGGGCAAAGGTAGGTTACAATGATCATAAATGGAAGAATCTAATTTTGCTTATATAGGTGTCAAGCTATTTCTCCAGAGGTATCAAAGGATTTTTTAAATGATACATTTGTTTTTCTTACATACAGCTTTCTCTTCAGCTTAGAAGGAGCCTATACTTTCTGCCTGACGGCCATCAGTATCCCTGTATACTGGGAATATCCCCTTTTCCACCCAGACTTCCAGAAAGCTCTTTAGGGTGGGTTCCACTTTGGTGCTCATTGGTGTTCAAGCTGCAGTTGAAGCTTCTGTCACAAGGTGGCACCAACGTATCTCCATTGTCAAACTTTCCTGCAAAGAAATGGGTGCAGAATGAAAAGTACAATCCCTCCCTTAAAACCAAGCTTATGAATCTATGTACAGAATGATTCTAATTCTGTGTTTAAAAAACTGATAGATGTGAAAAAAGACTATAAAAAAGTGACTCTAGGAGAAAGGCAGAAACTCACTGGCTGATGTGGGTTACCTGGGGTAAGAGAGAAACTAAAGCAGGCGTACAATTTCCACACAGTGTGGGGGCTCAATTAGCTGTAAGTCCTTCCCCTTGATGTCCACTTCCTACTTTAATGAAGGTTTAGTGTGCTGACGTCGTCTACGTTACTATTGTCAGTACCCCTGTTTCTTCCCTGCCCCCGTGGACCAGTGAGAAGCATACAGCGCACTTTCCTTCTCATGATATTTGTGCAATTTCAGGGTGTAAAGGTAACCTGCAGCATCCCATTGAAGCAAATGTGTCCTTCACCAATTGGTCCCAAACCTGGATGGCCTCAGACCTAGAGTGTCCTGTCAGTTATCTCAGAGCCTTATCTGCTTCCTTGGGAGGCCCCCACTCTTTACTCCAGTCAGGCTGGACTCCCCTCTGTCTTCTCTCCCATCCAGCCCCAATGAGTCCTGCCCATTGTACCAGGCCTAGCCCCTCTTTTAGGAGTCTCTAATAATTCCAGTGAGGATTTTCTCCTCTTACATAGTAAGGTAGTTCTACAGATGTCACCATAACTTCCACAAGGACCTGGGCCCTTTGCAATCATTATTGTAACCTCTCCATCCTCTGAACCACTGGAAGTATGAAAAGTGATGGATGCTCAGTGAACATTGGTGAGATGGTGCAGATCAAGGCAGGAAAAGAAACTCATCTTGGATGTCTCAGGCACTGGGGCCTAAGAAAAGCTCCTGACTCTCGCTCCAGCGTCCCTCCCTACAGACCCACAGTAACTTCCTGAAGATTCAAGAAGGTCCCAGAGCTCCAGGTTATGTACACATCTGATGTAAATACAAAGGGCCACAACAGAGTACAGAAAAAGCACAACTTATCAACAGAGAAAGGGTGAGGACATTTTCCACTCCAATATTATTACACTGCATAACCCAGAGATAGCACTGAATTTCTTATGTAATATAGATGATTGTGTGTGGCTCCCTTGTTATACTTGCAATACAATGGTATATTTTGTGTAGGGAAACTCTCATATAGAGTAAAAGGATAAAGCAATACATGAGAATAATAATCATCTTATTCTGGATGGTGATTTTCTCATTATCCAGAATGGGACGTAATTAGGGAGGAGTAAATATTTTTCTTAACCTAGATTAATTTTACAGCTCTATGCTTTTTACTTCACAAGTAGCGGAGCACTTACAGACTCAGTTTTTAATCCTAAATGTAATGCATATTCATTTAATAAATGTTTAATATTGAATCAAATGCAGAGTTTAAAAATATCAATATCCATCAATTCCATCATCATTGAAATCACATTATGCCATTTTATTCCATTATTTTTCTCTGCATGCATATACATAAATGTACATGTATTATATGTGTCATTTCTTAAAATTATTATATTACCATATATGTTTCTTAGTATCTTAGTTTTTGTTACTTTATTTTTGCCTTTATCTTAATTTTTATTTTAAGTATTAGCACATGGAGAGAGTGTTCTGATTAAATGACAAGGTATAAACTATTATCTAACTTTGTTTTTCAATGAACCTTTTACCAGCTAACCAAGCCCCAATACTTGGACTGTGCATCTAATTGGAGATGAAATACTCATTGCATGTTAAACAATGTTATATATCAGGGTCTGCTTATGAGCTTTCTATAGACTTCCTTTAATCTATATTTCAACCACTTTATCTAACAGTTATAAAAATCTTAGCTTTGTGGAGCATTGTAATGCATGGCAGGAAGTAGAATCTCCACTCCTACAATTCACCCTTTGATGGTTTGTGGAATAATAACAATAGTAAATAATAAAATACAGCAACAATTATGGAGCACATTGTAGATAAATTGATTGCTGTCAATCATGCAACCAGCAAGTAATGGATACCAGGGTCAAATCCCAGTCCCTGTAACCCAAAGCCCATACCCCTACACACTGTTTTTACATTGAGTGCCCTTCTGTGTTAGATCAGAGACCAAAAACTTGAAAATGACTTAATCAAGGTCCTGTGCTCAGTTAAGTGGTTTAGTAACTTGGATACATGTTTGATGACTCCCTTGTTCATCTACCCAAGCCATTACTATTCTTTGCTCTTCTGTACCATTTTTTTTTTCTGAAGCTCATAAGAAATTGCTTCACTCATGTCAAACTAGAAGGAAAATAAAGAGACAAGAAAGCATGTGAAAAAAGGAAGTGATATAATGGGACAAAAGTTTACTTCATATTAGTGTATTTCCAGATGCCATTTTAAATATTCTATTTTATGAAACAAAGGAGGCAGAGTGGGCTGTCAGCAACATATAACAAAGCCTACCATCTATGAGACATTCTTTTAGATTTTTCTCCTTTTCTTTTTACAGCAAGTTTGTGAAGATGGCACCTATAGTCTCATTTTACAGATGACCCAGCTTAGACTCACAGAAGGTATGTACATTTTTTGGAGTCAAACATCTATACCCTGCCCTCTGCACAGGCCATACAGCAGCCTCCCATTTCAATGGTGGCTTTCCAGAGGTTAAGGACTGATAGTGGGAAACTCTCCTGATATGGAACCTGGGCTGTATTATGCCCCCATTGGCAATCACTCCCCTTTTGCTGATGAAGATGATGGTGGAGATAAAAACACTGACAGCATACTGGTCCATGGGCCAAGAAGCAGAGGTGAAGCTTTTACAAAGACTAGCTGATTCCTGAGATGTCGAACTGGACTCAGGAAGCAGTATGAGCTGTGGCCCTTTGAAAAGAGAACCTGAATCATAGGCTATTAACATGTACGCAACTACTATATAAGGATATTTTATATTTAATGCCAATTCAATCCTAACAACTCTATCCAGTACCAATAATCATCCCTGTTATGTATATTATCAGAAATGGGAAATTAGGTAACTTGACCTAGGCAAATGAACTTATAAATTACTGCTTCAGGATGCAAGACCTGGAATTACTAAAAAGATTGAGATTTTTCCTGTGAGCTGACATTTGATATTAATCAACGAATTATTATTCAATTGTTCTTTTGAGAGTAATGTGCTTAAGTATTTTAAAAATACTTACAATCATTATAAATGCCATGTTCATAGCAAAAACTAAAAAACAGAATGTGTGTGAAAGTTGGGGAAGCGGGAGCCAAGATGACCCACTAGATGCAGCCAGAAAGAGAATCTCCCACCTAGAGACCAGACCATCAAGAAGATTGGCACACTCTGAGAAAATATTCTAAGGAAGGTAGGAAGGTACTGAGAAAGGATAGAGGGAGGACACAGATCCTGGAATGAAGGGAGAGGAAAATGGCAACTTTGCACAGGGCTGCCGAGCCCCAGGACTTGTTCCTGGGCCCTAGTGGCTCCCAAGGAGGGATGAGTTAAACAGGCGAGGAGTGATTCACTCTCACCACGGACCTCTGGAATCCCAGCTGCAGGAGATCTCACAACCCCCATGGATGTTTGAGCTGAAAGGGAGAGATGCTTGGATTGATGGCAGGGACAGGACTGCAGCTTGTGCAGAGCCCAGAAGGCCTTGGCGCAGGAATAGCTGCTGTGGAACACAGCAAGGGACATCAATTCCCCACATCTCATCATGCTTCTCTAGGTGCCTTTGGCCTTCATTGACTCAGCCCTGGACAGAGCAGGGCTATCTTGCCTGTGGGATGGGACTAATCTGATCTGAACACCCCCTGTCTGCTGATCACTCTTGGGGTCCCTGCCTGGACATTATCACCTGAAATGAAGCCTTGAATGATCAACCAGGGCACTCCCTGGAAGCTGCCACCATAACTGCTTCAGCAGCAGACCCCAATTAACCATTGTAGAGCTTCAGCCTATGGGCTTATGCTGATCCATACCCACCATACCTACCCACCCACAGCCTTTCCCCACTGTTCTTCTGGCACATGCTCACCCAGAGTCCCTCACCATTGCTCTGCCAGTGCACAAGCATTGACCTTCCCTCCCCATTTTTCTTGGTGTGTGTGCCTACAGGCCTTGCTGCTGCTGTACCAGGCCCACTGACATGTGCAAGCATGTACCCCACCAAACTGCCACTGCCAGTGATAGCATTCAGGCACACACTCCGCCACACTGACTCTGCATGGACGCTGCCACACTGTTTCTGCCAGGAAGTGCATACCCCATGGCACCACCACGTGATGCATGCATGCAGAAGGATGCTGCTACCCTGCACCCACCAGTGCCCCACCCCTGCTGATGTGTGCGTATCCCACTAGATTGCTGCCAGCACACACCTTCATGCAGACACTTTCATATCATCACTCCTGGCACAAGTGCATGAGTGCAGACCCCACTGCCACTGCCCCTATAAAGTGCTTGGTCCAGCACTTCCCTTGGGAGTGTTGCTGCCAGCAGACCAAGAACAACTTGGCCCTTCCAGTGCAGCAGATGCTTAACCTTGAGGGGCTAGAGAACAAAGCCATGGGCCTGTCACCAGCCCCCCAGAGTTAGACAATGCAGCCCAGGGGTGCTGAGCCGAGCCTTGGTGCCCTGAAATCCTCCAGAAACAAACACAGTTGCCTGAACTCAACTTATACAACAGTCAAACCCTCAAGGACATAGAATACAAAAGCAAAGTATCTCATCTAAAGGACAGCAACTTCAAATTAATGGAACAACAGCCCACACAGATGAGAAACAACCAGTGGAGGAACTCTGGTAACTCAAAAAACCAGAGTGTCTCTTTAACTCCAAACAACCATGCTAGCTCCCCAGCATTGGTTCTTAACCAGACTGAAATGGATGAAATGACAGACACAGAATTCAGAATCTGGGTAGGAATGAAGATCATTGAGATTCAGGTGAAACTCAAAGCCAAATTCAAAAATTCTAAGGAATTTAGAAAAATGATATAAGAGCTGAAAGATAAAATAGACATTTTAAGAAAAAAAAATTGATCTTCCAGAGCTGAAAATCTTACTACAAGAATTTCATAATACAATAGGAAATAATAATAACAGAATAGACCGAGCTGAGGAAAGAATCTCAGAGCTTGAAGATTGGTTGTTTGAATCAATTCAGTGAGATAAAAATAAATGGAAAAGAATGAATAAAACCTCTGAGCAATATGGAATTATGTAGAGACTAAACCTATGACTCATTGGCATCCTTGAAAGAGAGGGAGAGAGAGCAAGCAACTTGGAAAACATATTTAATGATATTGTCCATGAAAATTTCCCCAACCTCATTAGTGTTTGATGTGCAAATTCAGGAAGCTCAGAGAACCCCAGCAAGATATTATACAAGATGACAATTCCTAAGACATATAGTCATCAGATTCTTCAAGGTCAATGTGAAAGAAAAACTCTTAAAGGCAGCTAGAGAGAAGGGACAGGTCGGTTATGAAGGAACCCCATCAGGCTAACAGTGGACTTTTCAGCAGTACCCTACAAACTAGAAAAGATTGGGTGCCTATATTCAGACTTCTTAAAAAAAAAAGAAATTTCAATGAAGAATTTCACATCCAATCAAACTAAGCTTCATAAACAAAAGAGAAATAAGATCCTTTTCAGGCAAGCAAACACTAAGGAAATTCATTACTACTAGACCTGTCTTACAAGAGGTCTTTAAGGGAGTGCTAAACATGGAAACAAAAGGCTGTTACTGGCCACCATGAAAACACACTTAAGTACATATAACATTAACACTACAAGGCAACTACGCAATCCAATCTGCATAACAACCAGGTAACAACACAATGACAGGATCAAATCCATGCTTATCAATATTAACCTTGAATGTAAATGAGCTAAATGCCTCCACTTAAAAGACACAGAGTGGCAGGTTGGATAAAGAAGCAAGACCCAACTCTATGCTGTTTTCAAGAGACTCATCACACATGTACACATGTGACCCCAAAAGGCACAAAGTAAAGGGATGGAGAAAGCTCTACCAAGCAAACCAAAATCAAAATAGAGGATGAGTTGCTATTCTTATTTCGGACAAGACAGACATTAAGCCAGCAATGATCAAAAAAGATAAAGAAGAGCATTATATAATGATAAAGGGCTCAATTAAACAACTCTTAACTATCCCAAATATATATCTACCCAACACTGGAGCACCCAGGTTAATAAAACAAGCTCTTAGAGACCAACAAAGAGACTTAGATAACCACAGGCTAGTAGTGGGAGACTTTAACACTCCACTTACACTATTAGACAGATTATTGAGGCAGGAAACCAAACAAGATATTTGAGATGTAAATTCAACACTTGATCAAAGGGACCTAACAAATATCTATAGAATACTCCACCCAACAACAGAACATCAATTCTTCTCATCTGCACATGGCACATACTCTAAAATCAACCACACAGTTGGCCATAAAACAATTCTCCACAAATTCAAACAACCAAAATGATATCAGCCACACTCTCAGGCCACAGCACAATAAAAATAGAAGTCAATACTAAAAATGTCTCTCAAAATTACATGAAATATCTCTATAATTACATGAAAATTAAACAACCTGCTCCTGAATGGCTTTTGGGTAAACAATAAAATTAAAGCAGAAGTCTAGAAATTTTATGAAATGAATGAAAACAAAGATACAACATAACAGAATCTTTGCAACATAGCTAAAGCACTTTCAAGAGGAAAGTTTATAGCACCAAATGCCCACATTAAAATAAGTTAGAAAGATTTAAAATTACAATCACACACCTAGAGGAAATACAAAAACAAGAGCAAAGCTAGCAGAAGAAAAGAAATAAGCAAAGACAGAGCTGAAATGAACAAAATAATTGAGATGTGAAAAACCATACAAAAGATCAAAGGAACAAAAGGTTATTTTCAGATATAAATGACAAAACTCTAAAACACTTGAAGTAGACTACTGATACAAACTCAAAATTTTGAAAATTGATGTCTCTAAGAATCATTACATTTGAAGCTTTGTGGTCCTATGTGGAATCTTTTCTTTGTCATATCTTAGCTATGTTATAGTGCAGGAAATTAATTAATCTCCTGAGTTTCAAATTTTCCAAATGTTAAATGTGGGTTAATAATATCTATTTGTCTTGGTCATTTGAGGTTGAAGGTAATAAGTTCCAAGTTGTCTGGCTGCTTGGCACATTCCAGTTACTTAATAGAAAGAAGAACTATTAAAAAATTAACAGTAGTCCTTATCTCTCTCATTGTATGTATTCCAAGACCTCTCATGGATGACTGAAACCCTGGATAGTAGGAATCCATATATATATATATATATATATATATATATATATGGCTTTTTCAATCTGGTAACTAAGATGGCTGTTAAGTGACTAATGGGTGGGTAGTGCATACAGGGTGGATAAACTGGACAAAGGAGTAATTCACAGCCCAAGAGGGATAGTGCAGGATTTCATCACACTACTCAGAAGGGCACACAATTTAAAACGTATGAATTGTTTATTCCGGAATTTTCCTTTCAATATTTTCAGGCAGTGGTTCAAAATTTTTCTGTAGTAACTTTCTGTACGTAACTGAAACTACAGAAAGTGGAACTTTGGATAAAGGGGGACTACTGCACTTAAATTTCTATTTGTGTTTGTTTTTTCTTTAACTCTACATGTAACCCGAATTCAGAAATCAGTTTTATAATTCACAGCCCCTATGCAATTATTAATTCATTAACTTTAGCTCTTTTCAACAGACTATGGTTCCTTGATATGGAGAAGGACTTTTATGTAATTTTTTCAAAAGCATCAGAGCCAACACATGCACAACTCAGAGAGTTATGCTACCTTGTGTCAAGATGGCAGGTAATAGCATCAATCCTTGCAGTTTAAAAATCTTTCAAAAATAGCATTTTCAAAAAGTTCTATTTGGTTTGGAGTTTATATTGCTGGCCACTTTATTTGATAAAATCATTTTAAATTTCAAACACATTTTAAATTTCAATATTAAAATATAAACAATGTATATTTCAAATGAATTATCCCCATACTTTTCAATTTTACAAAATAGAACAATAAAAAGTTTTTTTCAAAAAGATAAAAAAAAAAACAAATAAACTCAAGAAGTAGTGACAAATGTGACATTACCACTAACCACATAAAAATACCAAAACTCCTCAGACTATTATGAACACCTTTATGCACACAAACTAGAAAACCTGGAAAATGGATAAATATCTGGAAAGCTACAATCTCACAGGATTGAAGCAGGAAGAAATTTAAACCCTGAGCAGACCAATAATGAGCTTCAAAGTCAAAGCACTAATACAAAACCTACCAACCAGAAAACTCCTGGAACAGATGGGTCCACAGCCATACTCTACCTGATGAATAAAGAAGAGCTGGTATCAATCCTACTGAAACTACTGCAAAAAGTTGAGGAGGAATGACTCATCCCTAACTCATTCTATGAGTTAGCCAGCATCATTCTGATACCAAAACCAGACAGAGACACAAAGAAAAAAGAAAACTTCAGGCCAATATCCCTGATGAACATAGATGCAAAAATCCTCAACAAAACATTAGCAAACTGAATCCAGCAACACCTCAAAAATCTAATCCACCAGGATCAAGTAGGCCTTAATCCTGGGATATGAAGTTAACTCAACATATGCAAATCAATAAATGTGATTCACTACAAAAACAGTACTAAAAACAAAAACCATGCGATCACCTCAATAAATGCAAAAGTTTTCAACGAAATTCAATATCCCTTCATGTTGAAAATTGTTAACAAACTAGGCATCAAAGGAACATATCTCAAATAGTAACAGCCATCTATGACAAACCCGCAGCCAATATCATACCAAATGGGCAAAAGCTAGAAGCATTCCCTTTGAGAATTGGACCAGACAAGAATTCCCACTCTCACCACTCCTATTGAACATAGTTCTGAAAGTTCTATCCGGAGCAATTAGGCAAGAGAAAGAAGCAAAAGGCATCCAAACAGGAAGAGAGAAAGTCAAACTACCTCTCTTCCCAGATGATATAATTCTATACCAAGAAAACCCCATAGTCTTTTCCCCAAAACTCCTAGATCTTATTAAAAAAAAAACTTCAGCAGAGTCTCAGGACACAAAATCAATGTATAAAAATCAGTAGCATTTCTACACACCAACAATGTTGAAGCTGAGAGCCATATTAAGAATGCAATCTCATCAGAGATGATAGAAACAAATAGAAGAACAGTCCATCCTCATGCTCAGGAAGAATTAATATTGTTAAAGTGGTCATACTCCCCAAAGCAATTTAGAGATTAAATGCTGTTCTTATCAAACTACCAATGACATTCTTCACAGAACTGGAAAAAGCCATTTGAAAATTCACATGGAACCAAAAAAGTCTGAATAACCAAAGCAATCCTAAGCAAAAAGAACAAAACAGGAGGCATTTCATTACCTGACATCCAAGTATACTACAGGGCTACAGTAACCAAAACAGCATGCTGATGATAGAGGATACCCTCATTTTATAAATTTGTATTTCTATGGTATTTTAAAATAATTGTGAACTGATTAAAATATGCTACTCATATTCACTGCTTCAGAAACATGTTCATAGTATACTGTTTTACAGGTAAAATAAGCAAGTCAAAACAATTTATTTGATACTACTTCTCTGTGAGTATGTATGTTTCTGTATCTCAAACTTCTTGATGCCAATTATTAATACACAAACTCCTGCAGCTTTCTATTAAGCTCACATGGGGCTGAACTTGCAGACTCAGCATGTCAAGATCCTAGGGAGAGCACGAATATAGAAGGATTGCTATTAGTATGTAGAAAATTCCAGAAAGCTGTGGCCTATATAATGGAATTTATTCACTTCTCTTATTCTCCTCCATTCTCTTACACTTTCTTTAGCTCTCTAGTTGATACTTTCACATCTGCAATTCTGACTCTGATCACTAGATAGTATCTTTTTCTATTTTCTATGGGTTACTTTTTCCTGTTGAAAACAAAATTTTTATAAACAGAAACAAAAGTTCCTCAAAGCAGATGACAAAACAATAGGTACATGTGAGATCCCAACTCCCTTTGAAAAATTCATGATTATAAAAAGACTGAAAGAACATATTGTTGGGTTTTCTGCTCACTCCTACATCTACATGTAATTACTTGTTAAATATGTAATAGTTGTGTACTGTGTGCCAAGTACTGTCAGTCCAATTCTATATTGGCTTTTTCACACCTTCCCTCTTGATCTCTAAATCTGTAAAACAGAAAAGTCCATAGGGAGCAACATGGATCTTGGTGCCCACTCCATGCTGTATGACCTTACGTGGACTCCATTCCAAGCAAGTTTTGTGCAACTTTCACCTTGAGACCTGGAAACTCAGCATCTAAACCGGAAATTGTGTGGTTGAGTTGGGGAGTTTCCTACCTTCAGAAACTGAGGCACTTTGTAATCCACACCTCTGTCCTCTTGCATAGCACTAATGCTTCTGAGCAAATCTCACTTCCAGATAGAGTGAACAATGTGTTAACCCTTGTGTAGTTTCAGTCTTTGTTTTTCTCTTGGGTGTGAACAGAGGTCTTACTTGTTCTTTTGTTCTTGGCTATGTCAGAATGGTAGGTTTCTGAGCTGGTTTTGTATGTGCTTTAACCTTAAGAGGGTGGTCACTCCCATTTAGTTGTCCAAAGGCTCCATCTGAGAAAATATGGTGGTTTTTTTTACTTCGTGTAAGACCTTGTCTCCCAGTTGTGGGGGGATTAACTCAGATCCACAGGAGACAGAAAAGAGTAGAGACTGAGTTGTCAAAGACAAGCACAAGGCTGGGACCCTGTTCTGTGTATCTAATTTTCCTGATTTAATGGAATAGTTTTTATATATTTCTTGCATGATGGTAACCTACCCTAAGGATTCTCTTTATATCCAACACCCAATATAATCCAAATCTCTCTCTTCTTTCTCCTGTCCACAGAAGTACATGCACAGGAAGATTTCTTTATAACACAGTAGTGGAGAAACCTTGTGTAACTGTGACATAAAATCCAGAAGCAATAAAGGAAAAAAGTGATACACGTGATTTTAGTTAAAAATGTGTGGTAGGCCAGGCACAGTGGCCTGTAATCCCGGTGCTTTGGGAGTCCAAGACAGGAGGATCACATGAGGCCAAGAGTTTGATACAAGCCTGGGCAACATAGCAAGACCCTATATCTTACAAAAAATTTAAAAACAAATAGCTTGGAATAATGGCATGCACCTGTAGTCCCAGCTACTCAGGAGACTGAAGTTGCAGGATCTCTTGAGCCCAGGAGTTTGTGGCTGAAATGAGCTATGATTGCACTACTGCACTCCAGCCTGGGTAACAGAACAAGACCCCAATTTCAAAAAAAAAAAGTGGCTAAAAAAATCCCATAAGCAAATTAAAATTTAAAAAATTAAAAATTGGAAAAAATATTTATACTTAGATTAAAAAGGTTATATCACTAATATATAGAAATCTTATGAAAAAGTGAATGCAAAAACCAATAACCTGAAAGAAAAGGGGGCAAGAAATACAAACAGGTATTTTACTAAAAAATGGTCCTTAATTCCCTATTTAATAAATGGTGCTGGGAAAACTGGCTAGCCATATGTAGAAAGCTGAAACTGGATCACTTCCTTACACCTTATACAAAAATCAATTCAAGATGGATTAAAGACTTAAATGTTAGACCTAAAACCATAAAAACCCTAGAAGAAAACCTAGGCATTACCATTCAGGACATAGGCATGGGCAAGGACTTCATGTCTAAAACACCAAAAGCAATGGCAACAAAAGCCAAAATTGACAAATGGGATCTAATTAAACTAAAGAGCTTCTACACAGCAAAAGAAACTACCATCAGAGTGAACAGGCAACCTACAAAATGGGAGAAAATTTTCACAACCTACTCATCCGACAAAGGGCTAATATCCAGAATCTACAATGAACTCCAACAAATTTACAAGAAAAAATCAAACAACCCCATCAAAAAGTGGGCGAAGGACATGAACAGACACTTCTCAAAAGAAGACATTTATGCAGCCAAAAAACACATGAAAAAATGCTCACCATCACTGGCCATCAGAGAAATGCAAATCAAAACCACAATGAGATACCATCTCACACCAGTTAGAATGGCAATCATTCAAAAGTCAGGAAACAACAGGTGCTGGAGAGGATGTGGAGAAATAGGAACACTTTTACACTGTTGGTGGGACTGTAAACTAGTTCAACCCTTGTGGAAGTCAGTGTGGCGATTCCTCAGGGATCTAGAACTAGAAATTCCATTTGACCCAGCCATCCCATTACTGGGTATATACCCAAAGGAGTATAAATCATGCTGCTATAAAGACACATGCATACACATGTTTATTGCAGCATTATTCACAATAGCAAAGACTTGGAACCAACCCAAATGTCCAACAATGATAGACTGGATTAAGAAAATGTGGCACATATACACCATGGAATACTATGCAGCCATAAAAAATGATGAGTTCATGTCCTTTGTAGGGACATGGATGAAATTGGAAATCATCATTCTCAGTAAACTATCACAAGAACAAAAAAGCAAACACCGCCTATTCTCACTCATAGGTGGGAATTGAACAATGAGAACACATGGACACAGGAAGGGGAACATCATACTCTGGGGACTGTTGTGGGGTGGGGGGAGGGGGGAGGGATAGCATTGGAAGATATACCTAATGCTAGATGACGAGTTGGTGGGTGCAGCGCACCAGCATGGCACATGTATACATATGTAATTTACCTGCACATTGTGCACATGTACCATAAAACCTAAAGTATAATAATAATAATAAATAAAAATGGTCCTTAAACACAAGGAAAATGCTCAACCTAACTCATGATAAGTGCTTCAAAGAAAAATGATTTCAACAAGATACTTCTTCTCACCAATTAGTCTATGAGAAAGTAGGCATTCTCACATATTTTTGGTGGTCATGTAAAATGATACTACTCTATAGAGAGAATTTGATACTATCTAGAAAATTAGAGGCATTTACTCTTGGAATCAGCAGTCTCTCATTTAAGAATTTATCCCAAAGAAATGATGCAAAAACACTAAAGGCCATAGGCACAGGCTAGTCCTGGCAGAACAATTCATATCAACAGAAGACTAAAAATAAGACAAATGTCTTCAAGTAGTGGGCTGGTTGAGCAAATCTAAAGTATACCTACATCCTGGAGTACTATTCAGCTATAAAAAGCCATGAAAACTCCCTCTATATACTGCTATGAGTGATCTGCAGGTTACACTGTTAAGTGAAAAATAAGGTGCAGAAAAGTTTTAGCTATGGTAGTTCGATACAATAGCCATTAGCCACAAGCAGCTATTTAAATTTAATTTAACTAAAGTAAAATGAAGCTTAAAATGTAGTTATTCAGGCACACTAGCCATATTTTAGGTTCTTGACAACCACTTGTGGCTAGTGGCTACCATGTTGGACAGTTCAGAGACAGAACATTTTTATTTCTGCAAAAACTTCTATTGGTCAGCAGTTGTGTAGAATGTGCCACTTTTTACCTGTGAATGGGGAGAAAAGAAATAAATATATTACATTTGCATACATATACAAAGTTTGAAAATTTAAAACAAAAATACAAAAATGATAACCCATAATGGAATGGAGGAGCATCACAGATGGAACCCCATGTTGTATATTATCTTAAAATTATAATACATATTTACTGGTTCCATGTACTGAAAAAAGCAAGAAACAATGACCAACCCCACAGCAATGAGCAACTCTAGGTCTCAGATTGAATCCTTTATTAACATTTCCCACTAAAAGGCACCAGGATCCCTTGGAGAAATGACTGATTCCAGCTCTGGGATCAGGATTGTACCAGGCAAGTCTAAACCAAACTATCATACCAGAGAGCATGTCAAATAGACTCAGAAACCAACCTGAAGGGGATACCACAGGAAAAAGATAGAACATATAAAAGATTAATGCTTGCAATGGATTAAAACATATCAAATGCATATGGTTTTATGAGTCCATGAGGACACTCTAAAATGCAAACACACAAATAAAATCAACTCACTGCTCACCTTTGGAGGCTCAAGGGAAACAACCCATAGTTCTGAAAAAGTGGAAATACTGCAAAGGAATTAAACATTCACCCTATCATTCCATTGTGTACCTTTCCACAGAGTAAACTAATAGTTGATGACAGGAAGTTTCTTTTGTTAAAAAATTCCAGCTAATAAATGCAGAAGAAATTATAGAATTAGAACATTACCCTCTGCAACCTTTAATTAAATGAAGATCTAGGAAATAATCACAGAGGCTATGAAAAACATGAGATAAAAAGCAGATGGCAAATTTTACAATGTATGCATCAGACTGACAACACCCAAATCCAGTGATCAATCTCAATGTCAAAGGAGAGACAACTGGACTTCATGAGCCTCTTGCTGTGACACTATAGAAACAAACACCAGCACATCTGAGGTACTTTAACCAAAAGCTTGAATCTAATGAAACCTCTTTTCTACTTACCAATTAAAAAAAAATGAGAGGCAGAAGGACATAATAAAAAACACAATAATAATATAATCAGCAAAATCAAGAATGTAAACTATGCAGGATAAAACATCCAGTTTCTTAAACAAATGAAATGGAAAATTTAAAAAAAAAGAGGGAAGACCTTCTTTAGATTAAAAAAGACTTAACCTTTCATAAAAATTAAAATTAAAACCAAATGAAACAGCACCACACACCCACTAGAACATCAAAATGAAAAGAAGGAAAATATCAAGTGTTGGTGAGGATGTGAAGCAACTGCAACTCTTACACACTGCTGATGGGAGTAAAGATGGGCACAACCACTTTGGAAAATTTCTTGGCAGCATCAACAGAGCTGACATACAGAAGCCCTATGACTCAGTAGTGCCACTCTTGGGCACATGTCCAAGAAATAGAAATAAATGTTCATCCAAAAGGTATGTATAAGGTTGTTCATACCACCAATATTTGCAATAAGTGAAAAACTGGAAAATATCCATATCTTCATAGCAGATGAATATACTGTGAAATATCCACACAATGCCTTTTGTTTTTATAATTACATTTTTCTTTTTCTTAAAAAAATACTCTCTGATACATGGCAGAATTCCTACTGAGGCATAGTTTTCACACCAAGGGATAGGGCCCCTAATAACATCAACCACCATAAGCTGACATGGTTCAACAAATGTCTTTTTCTTCTTACTGACTGTACTAGTTAAAAGTGTGGGCTCTGGAGACAGACTAGGGACAAGCTTTACTTCTTACAAACTGCATCACTTTGAATCCTTTTACTTCACCTTAAAGTCACTCAAATGCCTCATCTGTAAAACTGGGATTATATACTACTTACCATAGAAGAAAAACAAATTAAATTTAAAAAATATTGCCTTGTTTTTTTTTGTTTGTTTGTTTTTTTGTTTTTTTGTTTTTTTTTTGAGTCAGAGTCTCGCTCTGTCACCCAGGCTGGAGTGCAGTGGCGCGATATCGGCTCACTGCAGCCTCCACTTCCCGGCTTCAAGCAATTCTCCTGCCTCAGCCTCCTGAGTAGCTGGGACTACAGGCCCCTGCCACCATGACCGGCTAATTTTTGTATTTTTGGTAGAGACAGGATTTCACCATATTGGCCAGGATGGTCTCAAACTCCTGACCTCATGATCCGCCTGCCTCAGCCTCCAAAAGTGCTGGGATTACAGGTGTGAGCCACCATGCCCTACCGTGTTTTGGTTTTTAAAAGGATAAGTCAATGGTGAGGAATGACATTATTTTTAAAATTCTACTTTAGAGACACTGGGATATCTGACTGTGATCTTGGGAGAGTAAAAGTGCCTCTCTGTGCCTCAATTTTCTCTTTTGTAAACTGGAAGAAACAATTGTCCCTATCTCATGAGTTGCTGTTTTGAGAATTACTTGAGTAAATGCATGAAAACCTTTAAGGCAATGCTAGGCACACAGGAACAGCCCAATAAATGCTAGCTGTTTTTATCAAATACTTACAAGTTAAGATTTATATAGTTTTGATAGTGTGCAGCTATCTTCAATAAAGTTTCATAATCTTACAAATGAATCCTTTTCATTAACTGGTATATTTTTAAAATCACTAACTTTCACTACAACCACTGTTGGATTACCTAATTACTTTGAGAATGTCTCAAAAGCACTTGGAAGGACTCATCTCAAAAAATAGCACCACTATTTCTTACATGGCTGTACAAAAAGCTGAGGGGTCTTCCTTGACTCTGCCTTATTCCCACACAACCCACGTGCACAACCACTGCAGATCTCACCTGCCCAACTTCCAAACGTGCCCTGTCCAGGTCCATTCCATCCTCTGGACTTCTGCATTATTTTCCTAATTGTTATCCCCACTCCCTATCTTGTCCCTGTCCAGTCCATTCTCCAAAGAGCGACCAGTCAGCTTCTGAAAAAGTGAATCAAATCATGTCTCTCTCATACTCTAACCTTCCACAGTCAGAATGCAATCATCCAGACTCCTTACATGGCCCAAACCATGTGGCTTCTTTGGGCCCCTTCAACCTCATCTCCCACCATTCTGCACTTACTTGCCAGGCTCCAGCCATTCCAGCTTGTCTTCTGCTCCTGGATCAATGGTGCCCACACACAGTGCAGGGACACTGACAAAATGACCTGTCTATGTGCCTGGCTTCTTCCTGTTATTCAAGACTCAGCTCAAATGTCACTTCCTCAGAAAGAGTTTTACTCACACACCTATATAAGATAATCCATATTCTGATTATCTTTATTCTATTTATGTGTTGATGTTTTTCAAAGCAAAAATTCCCTTAAGAAATCTCCTGGCTTATTTATTTGTTTATTTGCTAGTTTTCTCAAACTACAGTGATAGATCCAGGGACCCTGCCTGTCTTGTTCTCTGTGATGTTCCCCCAGTGCCTAGACCAGAGTCTCACACAGAAATCACTGAATAAATATTACTAAATTGAAGTAATTGTTACCGATTGAACTCACCAGAGAAGACACATATATTCAAAGCTGAGAGGCAGGAACAACTGACAATGAAATTAAACATCAAAGGTTTCAAAATTTTAAGAAGATCTTGTAGTAAATCCATAGCAGTGCTTTTCAAACTTGAATGAGTACCAGAAACAACTGGATAAATTACTAAAAATGTAGCTCCCTCTCACTCCACATCCCTGGTTTTGATTCAACAGACCTACAGTGAGCCCAGTAATCTGCAATTTTAACAGTTTGATGGAATGGATCACACTTGGAAAAATCCTGACGTAAATAGTTCATTTTTGAGTACCATTAATTTAATTCTTTCATGTAGAGTTCTTGGATATCTGGGGTGTTTTTGTTAATGAAAGTACACTGGTTCTTCTCTCCCACCTAAGGCCAGATTGCTTTCCCACATGGGATCACACTTAAACTCCAGAGTACTCCTATTGGTTGAAAGGACTGGGTATTGTTATTTTGCTAGTGGAAGGGTAGTGACTTACTTAAAGTTTCACCATGATGGGACCCTGATCTGTTCACTCTTGTTCAAATAACCTGTCTTGCAGACTCCATGTCACACATGGTTCTTCTCTATCAGCTCCTAATTCTAGGGTACAGAGTCCACACCCTTGTCTGATGTCAAACTAGAAGAGAGAGTAAGGGGATAAGAAAATACATGGGATGAAGAGGAAAGTAAGAAGATGAGAAGGCACATTAAATACAGGATGGGGTGATGACGTCTGGCCTATCCCTACTTAGTTAACTGGAAGCTGTGCAATGATGCTTTTTCTTTTCTGCAGCCCCATCTCACAACTTCCTCCCACACAATGATGACACTGAAGCTCACATAGAATGGAAGTGTGGGCTTATCCCTGTTTGCTGTTACACTTCCAAGTATTGTCCTTGGTAGTCATGCTGCTATTATGGTAATGCCAGAGGACATTCATTGACAGAATGAAAGAGGCAAACTTGGAATGGGGAACTTATATTTGTTGAGGGTTTACTAGATGCCACATACTGTAGATTGTTACTTTCAGGCTTTTTCTCTTCAAATCCTCAAAGCGATGCTTTGAGGTCGGTACTATTACTTCTTTTCCATAGATGGGGAGACAGTCCATCCCAAAGAGCAAAGTAAATGCTCAAAAAATCCCAGAGAGGCATCAAATGGACACTGAGACCAATTTAAAGGGGGTTCCACTTGCCAATTCTGGGACAATTTGAGCATCAAAATACATAATGATGGTAGCAGATGGTAACCCTTTGAGCCAACTAGAAATCTATGAGTTGTACTGATAAAAATACATGAATGAAAAATAAACAAGAAAGGAAAGCTCTATTCTAAAGTCAAATCCAACTAATAATTCTAGAAAGAGTAAAAGAATTGGAAAAGCAACACTTGCACCAAATCCCACAGCAGTCACTGGGTCACCATGGTAACCATGTTGGCCAAAGAAAGCTGGGAAAAAGAAAAAATTACCCTGGTATGTTTTTTAATATGTGCTAGGAACTGAATAGGACTCTCTCTCTCTCTCTCTCGCACACACACACACACACATACACACACACATACAGATATGCACGCACATGCTCT
This sequence comes from Pongo pygmaeus, assembly GCF_028885625.2. Taxonomy (NCBI): domain Eukaryota; kingdom Metazoa; phylum Chordata; class Mammalia; order Primates; family Hominidae; genus Pongo; species Pongo pygmaeus. The sequence goes on from NC_072396.2 coordinate 106,154,674, forward strand.
CTCTTTCTGTCTCACCGCCCAGTAACCTATCTTATTTCTTTGTGGTCCGCCCTTAGATGGAATGTAACTCAAGGACACCCCCAGAGCAGTACATCACACTCACTGGGGCCAGAAGGGTCTACAAGGACCCATCTCTCTTCCTCAAGAGACATTGGACACTGAGCCCCAAAGCAGGAATGAGGTGACTTGGATCTGGGATCCCTTCATCTCCCCACACCCCAGGGCGTTTTAGCTCCCATTGTGGGGCACCCGCACTTTCAGCTGAGACAAACACCTGAAGGCGAAACCCTGCTCTTCTTACCAGGACACCAGGACACGTTGGTCTCTATTAAAAATTTATCATGCTTTCCACAATTATGTCAAATTTCTATGGCAACCCAGATGCACTGGGTTTTCCTTCACAATGGAAATGCCCCAGTATAGGCATTCAACCACTCTCCTTTTGCTGAAAGCTAAACACCTTTACTCTTCAGGATACAGACTGACAAAACTTACTAATGAGAGGAACTAGGCTAGGACCCAAGCAATTGGCAGGACTCTGCCCAATTTAATGCAACAAAACATGTCCCTGTAATCAAGAATTTTGTTTTCCTTAAAAAGAGACAGTGGTGGGGCAAAATAAAAACAAAGGGAGAGGCAAAGATACAATAGGGGAGTATTACAAAGACCTAAGGAGGTATCCTAAGACTCTTGGAGATACACTAGCCCTCTTATGGGTGAACAGGTAAAAATCCCAGCAATCTGTGGCAATAAACTAAGAGACTACCTGTAATCATGTAACTCAATTATCTAGGAACACGTGAAACTGATTGATGGTTTGATGGAGTCCCTCAGCAAACTCATCTTGCAACACAGAAATTGCCCCCAAATCTTCATTTGTTATGGAAATGTGTGTACCTTCTACTTTCTGATGCTACATTTTCTGGTGGTTTCTATGGTACTTATGCTCTTTGGTTCACATCAAAGTCATCGCTTCTTTGAGAAGTAGGAGAAAGGTGGGCCAGGACAAACATTTGTTTCAGTCCTACCACATACCATCTACTCCATACAAGATTTTTCATTTTCACCTCACAAAGTTCTGTAAGATAAGTATCAGGGGTCCTGGTTTACAGATGACCAAAGGCAGACTAACAGAGGTTAAGAAACAATTCCAGTAACATACATGAAGTAAAGGGCAGGAATGGGGCTCTAATTGTTGCCTTCATCACAATATACCATTTATTCTCTCTCTCTCTTTTTTTTTTTTCTTGTGGAGGACGGGGTCTCACTATATTGCCCAGGCAGGTCTAGAACTCCTGGGCTCAAGCTATCTTCCTGCCTCTGCCTCCCTAAGAGCTGGGATTACAGGCATGAGCCACCACGTCCAGCACAATATACCATTTATTCTCAACAGAGGCAACATCGCCCCCAGAGTTCTTGAGGGTGTAAAGATCTTAGATAGAATCATGGTTTGTAGCCTTTCAAAAGACCACAGTATATAAACAGATATATTCTACATCTCTGATATCAAACACTTTACGTTCTGTGGATGGGGCTATAATTAGAAAAAATTGTCTGAGAAGCCTCCATAGAAGGGATGAAAATGAAAGGAGGTTGAGAAACATTCTACATACCTAATGACCTCTTATGTAGATGATGGGCCACAGGGGCTTAGGAACTGGTCACTTTACACTCCCTCATGGATGCTCACTACTAAACAACCACTCTTGATGGTTGTGATGGTGGTGATGATGATGATGGAGATGAAATCCTGTCCCTTATGCCAAAATAACTGGGCATGTCAGGATTATGTGAATTGAATATTTTTGTAGGTGGTAGACAGGGGCTCAGTCAGAATAGATGTTTTCTCTGGGAAAGATAATCTAGAAGGTAGAATATTAATGTTTACAAAACTAATGAGAGCAAGTGGTACTCTAAATTGTATCTTCTTTGATCTTTTGATTTATTCAATTTATGTGTAATTAAATGCATAATTCAGATCAGAGTATAAGAAGCTAGAAAATAGTTGAGTAAATCAGAGAATCCTCTTTGTAAATGCCTGGTTTATAGTGAAAATTTGAATTACTCTCAAGCTTTTCCCAGTGTGTCCTGACACCTCCTTTCTCAATCTCCTTTCATTTTCATCCCCTTTATGGAGGCTTTTTAGACTTTTTTTTTTAAATGCTCTAATTTTCCTGGGTCATTGATGCTATCCAAGGTACTGCTTTATTTTTTATACTGAATTGTATTACTTCAAAATTATATTAGTATTAACTCAAAACACCTTCATATGGCTAAAAATCAGCAAAGCTTGTTTGAAAAAGCTAGAGTAAATATTTGCAGTTTATGTGGTGCTCTCACATTATATAACAAATGATGTGGTAGGCAGCCTCTAAGATGACTCCTAATAATTCACACCTCCTAATATTCACCCTCTTTTGTAATTCTCTATCTTAGAGTGTGGGCTGATTGGTTAGTTGCTTCTAATAAATAGAATACCTGTGAAATGATGGGATGTCACTTCTGATATTAGTGTCAAAAAAGCTATGGCTTGGTTTTGGGTTCCCTCTCTTGGTCACTCTGAGGAAAGCCAGTTGCCATGCTGTATGTTGCCCATATGCAAAACGATTGATATCTTTGGCTAAAAATTGTTGAGGCTGTAAGGCCAGCAAATAGATGTAAGTGTGATCCTGGAACTGGATCCTCACCCAATTGAGCCTTGAGATGACTGCAGCCTCAGCCTATATCTTAACTGCCCTCTGTGAGAAACTCTGAGCCAGAGGCACCCAGGTAAGCCACATCCAGATTTCCAACCCACAAAAATGATGAGATAATACATGTTTGTTATTTTAAGCTGCTTTTATTTTGGAGTATTTTGTTATGCATCAATAGGTAACTAATACATATGAAAACAGAATTCATGTTAAGAGCAATATACACATTCAATAAACATTTTAGATCTGTTTAGCTAATGAAATGTAAATGAAAATCTTGAGATATGTGATTCTAGATGAAAAAAGGCAAGTTGCAGAACCATATAAATAATACGATTTTAATATTGAAAAAAAGTATGTATATTTTGCATATCTGTGACTATATGGTAATACTTCACCTACAAAGAAACGCATTCAGAAAACATGCAACAACCTATTGATACTGGACACCTTTGGGTCAGAGAGTGGGCATCATGCAGGAGGGAGACTCAGGGTAATTTCATTTTATAAATATATATTTCTATATTGCTTGAAATTTTATAAATAAGAAAATATCAATGAAGATACAAATTTAAAAACAGAAATTACATTTAAACGGATTAAGAAATAATGTACTCGTGATTTTGTTGTTTTGGAAATATAGGCAAAGAACACCATTTTATTAAGAAAATAATCCAATTAAATGTTTTGACAATGTATCTGTATGGGTATGTATCAGTGTGTGTTACTATTGCTGAATCTTGATATTATCCATGTACTTCTATGTCTCAAACTCTATCACCCTAAATATTCATGGGCTTAGAGCCATGCTGATTGGGGTCAAATACACAATGCATCACTTTCTGTGTATGCAAGCTTAGGCAAATCACTTAACCTTCCTCTCCCTCATTTTCCTTGTCTGTAAAATGAGGATGAACCAACTAACAGTGTAGTGGTGAGACAAATAAGATTACTTGATCCCAAATATTAGCTAACTTTAATACTTTCATTTTTTGTGGGGGATTAGTTTTTTTGCAGGCCCTAAGAACTGTCATCTAGATGGCTGTTTATTGGCATTAAATGATATTTACTATATACTCCTAGTAAATAAAGGGAGGCTACAAAATTATAAGGAAGGCGATATCTTATTTTTTTTAAATAAATAGCATGACCATATTTGTAGAGGCAAAGCAACAAAAGTGGTAAATATCTAAATAAATGTAATATAGCATTTATCTCCATTTGTGAATTTATTAAAATTTTTTAACCGTTGACAGAAAAATATGTAATATTGTTTGATGATATTTCAGTGAATGTAGTTAAGATACATAAGAAAACTAAAGCCTTAAGAGAGGAGGGTAAGGGACTCCATGATGTGGTAAGGTTGCTACATATCATTTGAAGTAGTAAAACACTGATTCTAAATATATTGTGAAAAGTCAAATACTGTAAGTAGTTTTGGAGCAACCATTAAAAATATTATACAAAAAGATGTAGTCAAAATTAAAACAGAAAACTTAAATGGAGTATCAAATAATGTTCAAATAAGCTAAAAGAAGTAGAGAAATGGGAAACAGAGGAATGAAATCCAGAGGGGACAAACAGAAAACAAATAATGAAATGGTAGCCCTAAATCCAAATATTACAATAATTATATTAAATATAAGTGGTCTAAATACACCAATTAAATCAGATTATCTAGTTCTATCAATTTAAAGAAAGGAATATTGAGGTTTGACTAAATTGTGGATTGCTTTACTTCTTTCAGTTCTGTTTGTACTTCACATGTTTTGCACTGCTGCTGTTTGATGTGTACACATTTAAGTTTCCTGTGTCCTCTTGGTGGAGTTACACTTTTATAATTATGTAATAGCACTCTCTGTGTCTGGTAATTTCCTTTGCTCTGAAGTCTACTTTATGTGATTAAAATATACCCACCCATGCTTTCTATTGATAAATTTTGCCTGGTATATCATTTCCGTCCTTTTACTTTCGGACAACATATATCATTGTATTTGAAGTTAGTTTCTTGTAGAAAGCATCAAGTTGGGTCCAGGAGTTTTTATTTTATCCACTCTACCAATCTCTTTTAATTGGTGGATTTAGATTATTTACATTTAATGTAATTTTGGATATGTAATGGCTTGTCTGTTATCTGTCTGTTTTTGTTTTCTGATTGTTCCCTATCTTTTTCATTATTCTGTTTTCTCTGATTTCTTGTGAACTACTTAACATATTTTATTTATTTATTCATATTTTCCTGATCAAGGTATTTGTCTGTATTTTAAATTTTTTGTTGTATTTATTTTTATTGATATATCATAATTGTACACATTTGAAGAGTAACATTTGATATTTTGATACACGTATACAATACATAAGATCAAATCAGGGTAACTGAGATATCCATCACCTTAAATATTTCTCTTCTCTTTGTGTTGGAAACATTACAATTCTTTTCTAGCTATTTTGAAATATACAATAAGTTACTGTAAACTATGATTTCTCCATTGTACTACCAGACTTACTCTTTCCATCTAAATGTATTTTTGTACCTATTAACCAATCAATCTTAATCTGTCTCCTCTCTTCCCTTTCTAGTCTCTGGTAGTCACCATTCTACACTCTACCTTCATGAGATTCAATTTTCTAGCTTCCACATAATGGGTGAAAACATGCAGTATTTATCTTTCTGTGCCTGGCTTATTTCTCTTAACATAATGACTTCCAAGTTCATCCATGTTGTTACAAATGAAAGGATTTCCTTCTTTCTAAAGACTGAATAGTATTACATTGTGTATATATACAGCACATTTTCCTTGTCCATTCATCTACTTACAACCACTTAGATTGATTCCATATCATGGCTATGGTGAACAGTGCTACAATAAACATAAGAGTACAGATATCTCTTTGATATACTGATTTCCTTTCTTTTGGATGTAGCCCCAGTAGAAGGATTGCTGGATCACATTGTAGCTCCATTTTTAGTTTTTTGAGGAATTTCCAAACTGTTTTCCATAACGGCTGTACTACTTTACATTGTCACCAACAGTGTACGAGTGTTCCCCTTTCTCTACATCCTTGCCAACATGTTATTTTTGTTTTGTTGCTAACACCCATTTTCTTAATACCTGTGATGAGATAATATCTCATATGTATAGATTTTTTGATGTATGTACATCAAAATTATTATATGTATGTATATGTATATATACACATATATAATATGTATCCCATCGCTGTCTATTGTTGAAGTTTTGCCAGTTCAAATGAAATGTGCAAACCTTGCCACCCTTTACTTTTTACCATTTATATAGAATTGTCTGAAATATTTCCTCAATATACCTCAAGAACTACATCAAAGAGTGTTATACTTTTTGCTTCATCTCTCAAATATAATTTATAAATTTCAAGAGATGTAAGATCTATTTTTCTTTCATTTTTTGATACTCCTTCCTGTTGTTCCAAGATGTCTTCTTTTCTCATTTCCTTTCTGCTTTAAAAGCCCCAATTAACCATTGTTTTAGGGTGCATCTGGTGACGATTTTTTTTTACTTTTCCTTAATATAAAAATATTATTATTTTCCTTCATTTCTGAAAGATAATTTAAGTGAATTTAGAGTTTGGGGTTCCAAATTCTTTTCTTTCACCACTTGAAAAAATATGCCTGCCACTTCATTCAGGACTTCATTGTTTTTGATGAAGAATTTTTGTGGTTCAAATAATTTGTCTTCTATAGGTAGTGCATCATTTCTCTCCTCCTGCTTTCAAAATTTTTTTTCGCATTTAGTTTTCTGAAATTTGATTATGATTTGTCTTTCTGCAAATTTCTTTGGATTTGCTCAGGTTCTTGAACCTCTAGGTTTGTGTCATTTGCCAGATTTGGAAGCTTTCAGCCATTATTTCATTGGATTTTTTTTCACCTATACCCCTTTTCTCCTCTGTTTCCAAAAATGACAATGCTATAAATGCTGGATCTTTCTTACAGTCTCACAAGTCCCTGTGGTTTTGTTCTGTTTATTTTTGCTCTATTTTTTCTTTATTGTTCAGGTTGTGTAATTTTCATAATCTATGTTCAAGTTGACTGATTTTTTTTTTCCTTTGTCCTCTACGTTCTGTTGAGCTCATTCACTGAGGTTTTGTTTGTTTTGTTTTACAGGGGGATCAGAAAGAGCTGCTTAATTATTTGATATTTACTTTTAAATAAAATTTAAACCCAAATAGTTTAAAGTACTAAACCATTCTGGGATTCTTATTTTAAAAACAATTCCTACATCCCATTTATTTTTCTTACAGAAAATCTATATAACCATTTGCCACTTATTTTTTAATTAACAACTTTACTTTTAGAATAATTTTAGGTTCATAGCAAAATCAAACAAAAAGTACAGAGAGCTCCCATATACTTCTTTTCCTTCAACACACACCCTCCCCTACCAATTAACATCCCACATAAGTGTGGTATATTTGTTACAATCAACGAACCACCATTCACACCTTATTATCAATCAAAGTTCATTGTTTACATTAGGATTCACTTTTTTGTGTTCTGTGTTCTTTGGGTTTTAACAAATATATAATAACATGTGCCTACCACTATGTTATTATACAGATAGTTTCACTCCCCTTAAAGTCCCCTCTGCCCCACCTAGTCAGTCTTGTTTTCCCCTAAACCCCCAGGAATCACTGATCTTTTAACTGTCTCCATAGTATTGCCTTTTCTAGAATGTCATATAATTGGGCTCACATGGTATATAACCTTTTCATATTGTTTTATTTTACTTAGTAATATTCATTTAAAATTAATTCACATCTTTTAATGGCTTGATAGCCCCTTTCTTTTAATTGCTGAATAATATTCCATTGTCTGGATGTATCAAAATTTACCCACTCACCTATTGAAGGATATCTTGGTTGCTTCTAAGTTTTGGTAATTATGGATAAAGCTGCCATAAATATTTGTGTGCAGGTTTTTGTGTGGATATAAGGTTTCAGTTCATTTGGGTAAGTAACAAGAAGTGTGATTACTGGATCATATGATAAGAATATGCTTAACTTTGTAAGAAATTGCCAAACTGTCTTCCAAAGCGGTCATACCATTTTGCATTCTCACCAGGAATAAATGAGTGTTCCACTCCACATCCTCTCCTCCAGCATTTAGTGTTGTCATTGTTTTGGATTTTTGTCTTTCCATGAGATATATCATGTTATTTCACTGTTCTGAGTTTCAATTCCCTAATGACATATGATGTTGAGCACCTCTTCATATGCTTATTTGCCATCTGCATGTCATCTTTCGGTGAGGTGTCTGTTCATATTTTTATGCCCATGTTTTAACCGGATTGTTCATTTTCTTATTTTTGAGTTTTAGTGTTCTTTGTATAGTCTGGATATCAGTCCTTTATTAGATAAGTGGTTTGCAAATATTTTTCCCAGATTGTGTCTTATCTTTTCATTTATTTGATCCATTGATATTTTACCTCTTCTTTTGTTTCTAAGTGCTTGCCCTTGTTAATTGCATTGCATAATGCCTCCCACATAATATCAAATATTATAGGAGATAAGTTAGCATGTTGTCTTAACCTTGTCTTTAGCAGGAAAGCCTCTAGTTTTTCCCCTTTAGGCAGGAGGCTGGCTTTTTGACTACAGCGTATATACATAGTCATGTTAAGAAAGTGTCCACTGATTTTTATTTTGTTGCAGTTTTTAAAACAGGAATGAGTGTTGATGCTTTCAAATGCTTTTTTTTCTGCATCTCTGGAGATAATCATATAATTTTTCCTTTTGATTCTATTATTATAACAGATCATGGTAATGGCTCTCCTGATATTGAAACATCTCTTTGTTCTTAGAATAAACTTCACAATGTCATGATCTACTTTTTTATGTGCTGTGGGATTGCTTGCTCTTTTACTTAAGAATATTTATGCATATTAATATATGAGACTGTTCAGTAACTTTCATTTTTGATGCAATCATTTTCATCCAATCTCCTACTGGAAGCATTCCTCCCTTTGAAACTAAGATCTCTAGGAGAGCAGAGTATAAGGTCACATTGACAGGAAGCAAAAATTTTGCTAATCGATTGCTAGGGATAATAGTGAGTGGTGCGATTCCCATTTCCATGCCTTTATTTCTGGACCTATGATTTCTGGCTATGAGAGAAAAGGCACCATATATTGGACACTGATTCAGAGTACATACAGCTTTCTGGAGAACCCTGTTTCAGCCCTGCAAGATATTGACACCTAGCAGAGTTTTCAAAAGGCCATTCTACCATTCCATTAAACTAGTTGCTTCAAGATGGTTGGGAACCATGGTAAGACCAGTGAATTCCATCAGCACAGGACCATTGCCACACTTCTTTTGCTGTGATGTGAGTTCAATGATCAAAAGAAATGTATGGAATATCATGATTATCAATAAGACATTCTCCATAAGTCCAAAGATGGTGGTTTTGGCAGAAGTATGCCATGCAGGGAAGGCAAATATGTTTCCAGAATAAGTGTCAATTCCAGTAAGAACAAAATATTTCCCTTCCATTATAAAAGTGGGCCAATGTAATTAACTTGTCAGAAGGTTGATCACCCTGGAGAACGGTGTCATATTAGGGATCCAGTGTTGGTCTTTGCTGCTGGCAGATTGTGCACTCAGCAGTGGCCATAGGCAGGTCAGCTTTGGCAAGTGGAAGTCCATGATGTCAAACCCATGCAGAACCTCCAGCCTTGCCACCATGGCCACTGTTCTTTGAGCCCACTGGGCAATAGCAGGGTTGGCTATGGAACAGAGTGGGTTATCCTATGCACTTGATTATTTAAATGTTCCTCTGTTGAGTACACCTTGAATGCATGCAAATTTTGTCAAATATACCTTAATAAAGCTGAAAAATTATAAAAAAAGATTCTCCTCTACTGAAGTTACCTTTGGTGAGCATTCACATGAGACACAAATATATTCATGTCTTTTGCCCATTTAGAGAGGTCTATCCACATGCCTCTTTCCCCAATTTCCCTGTCACCAGTTTTCCAATTATGTTTCTTCCAAGTCCCTAACAGTCTAGACAAACTATTGGCCAGAGCCCATAAGTTGGCATTATCATACATCAACCCATTTTTTCCTTCCAAGCAAAATGAACAACTAGGTGCACTGCTCAAGTTCTGCCACCAGGAAGGATGTCCCTTCACCAGTGTCCTTCAGAGACATTCTAGAAAGGGGTTAAAGTACTTCAGCTCTTCACTTCTGGGTGTTGTCTTCATATTATGCAGAATCAACTGGAAATTAGACCCAACTCTGGTTAATGGATACAAAACTGTATATACATACACAAACACACACACACACACACAAACACACATATATTATATATATATACATTTACTACAGTCATGCATCACTTAACAATGGGAATATATTCTGAGATATGCATTGTTTGGTGATTTTGTCATTGTTTGAACATCACAGAGTGTACTTACACAAACTTGGATGGTATAATCCACTACACACCTAAGCTATATGGTATAACCTATTGCACTTAGGCTATAAACCTGTACAGTATTTTACTGTACTGAACAGCATAGGCAGTTGTAACACAGTGGTGTTTGTGTATCTAAACATATATCAACATAGAAAAGATGCAGTAAGAATACAGCATAAGAGATTTTTTAAATGGCAGACCTGTATGGGACACTTACAAAGAATAAAGCTTGCAAGACAGGAAGTTGCTCTGGGTGAGTCAGTGAGTGAGTGGTGAGTGAATGTCAAGGCCTAGGACATTACTGTACACTACTGTAGACTTTATAAACACTGTACACTTAGGCTATACTAAATTTATTTTAAAATTTTCTTACCACAATGAGATATATCACTTCATTTAGAATGGCTATTATCAAAAAGACAAAAAATAACAAATGCTGATGAGGATGCAGAGAAAAGGGAACTCTTGTACACTGTTGGTGAGAATGTAAATTAATTAGTACAGCCATTATGGAAAACAATGTGGTGGTTTCTCAAAAAACTAAAAATAGAACTAGAATGCTATTCAGAAATCTCTCTCCTGTATATTTATCCAAAGGAAAAGAAATCAGTGTATCACAGGGTTACCTGCACCTCTATGTTTATTGCAGCATGATTCACACGAGCTAAGATATGGAGTCAACCTAAATGTTCTTCAACAAACAAATCGATAAGGAAAATGTGGTATATATTGACAGTAAAATGCTATTCAGAGATTTAAAAAAAAACCCTGTAATTCTGGGCAACATGGAGCCTGGAGAACATTATGTTAAGTAAAATGTCAGGCACAGAGAGATAAAGAGATAAATACTGCATGTTCTCACTAACATGTGGGAACCAAAAAAATGAAATCACAGATGTAGAGAGTAGAACTTTCAGTATTAGAGTATGGGAAGCATAGGGGAAAGGGAGGATGGGAACGGGTTGGTTAATGGTTACAAAATTACAGCTAGAGAGGAAGAGTGAGTTCTGGTGTTCTGCAGCAATGTAGGGTGAATATGGTTAACTATAATTTATTGTATATTTTCAAAAAGCTAAAAGAGAGGATTCTGAATGTTCATAACACTAAGAAATGTTTGAGGTGGATAATATCCACATGTTTGAGGTGGGTAATATATATGCTAACTATCCTGATTTGATTATTACATATTATGTATACATATCAAAACATCATTCTGTATCCCATAAATATGTATAATTATTACATATCAACTAAAGTTAAAAGGAAAAACTTTTTCTTTCTTGATAATAAATTAACCTTAGCTTACTGTAACTTTTTTACCTTATAAATTTTTAATATTTTTTGTTTTTGACTCTTGTAATAACATACAACTTGAAAAACAAATGCATTGTACAGCTATAAAAATATGTTTTTCTTTATATCCTTATTCTGTAAACTTTCTTTTATTTGTGATTTTTAAATTTTTTTAAATTACTCTTAAAACTGTTTTTTTTTTTTTTTTTTTTTGAGATGGAGTCTTGCTCTGTCACCCAGGCTGGAGTGCAGTGGCATGATCTCAGTTCACTGCAAGCTCTGCCTCCTGGGTTCATGACATTTTCCTGCCTCAGACTCCCAGTAGCTGGGACTACAGGTGCCCACCACCACGCCTGGCTAATTTTTTTTGTATTTTTAGTAGAGACGAGGTTTCACCGTGTTAGCCAGGATGGTCTCGATATCCTGACCTTGTGATCCTCCCGCCTTGGCCTCCCAAAGTGCTGGGATTACAGGTGTGAGCCACCACGCCCTGCCAAAACTTTTTTGTTAAAAACTAAGACAGGAGGCGGGGTCAAGATGGCCGACTAGAAACAGCTGCGATTGAAGGCTGTCACTGATAATAATCAAAACAACGTGTGAATCCTGCACCAGCAATGGAAGTATCCAGGTTCTATCATCAGGACTGACTAGGCAGTTGGCATGACCCACAGAGAGCCCGGAAAAGCAGGGTGGTGTGTTGGCCCACCTGAGAGCCACACAGGGAAAGGGGAGCCTCCACCCCCAGCCAAAGGAGGCAGTGAGTGATTGCACTACCCAGCCTGGGAACCCATGCTTTGTCCACGGATCTGTGCAACCCATGGTTCAGGAGGTCCCGCTCATGAGCCCACGCCACCAGGGCCTTGGGTCCCAACCACAGAGCTGTGCAGATTCTCAAAGGCCACTTGGCTGGAGTCTGCCTAAGACTAGCGAGTTCCTAAGGGGAGGGGCGGCCATCATAACTGTGGCTGCCTGCTGCCTAAGATGTCTGAGCTCCCTGGGAGAGGGGTGACAGCCATCGCTAACGCTCCAGGCCTCCATTTTTCCCCTGCTGGTGTCCAAGAGACTGGACAGCTTGGACCCAAAAGGTATTCCCTACAGCACGGCACACTGGCTGTGGCAGATCATGGCCAGACTGCCTCTTCAGTCTGACCTATTTCTCCTCACTGGGTGGGGCCTCCCTGCGGAAACTTCAGCAACTCCAGCCAGGGGCTTTGGGACAGAACTCTGATCTTCCTGGGCCTGAGCCAATAGGGGAAGGGGTGGCTTAGGTCTCCCTGGACCAGCAAACTTAGTCTTCCCCCATGTTAGCTCTAAGGAATCTGGGCAGCACAGATAAGTAGGTTTCCCCCAGCACAGTGGACCCCCTCCACCAAAGGGCAGCCAGAGTGCCTCCTTAAGTGGGTCCCAGATTTTGTGCCCCTTAACTGGGTGAGACCTCCCAACAGGGGATTCCAGACACTTCGAACAGAGTTTTCCTGCTGCCATCAGGTCAGTGACCCTTGAGGACAGAGAGCCCAGAGAAAGAAGCCAGCACCCATCTTTGCTGTTCTCCAGCCTCTTTGGGTGATATCTCCAGGTGTGGGAGGGGCCCAGGTGAATAGGGCCTGAAGTGAACCCCCAGCAAATCACAGCAGCCCTACAGAAGATGGTCCTGACTGTTAAAAGAAAAACAAACAAACAGAAAACAACAACAACAGCATCAACAAAAAAGTCCGAATAAAAACCCCATCCAAAGGTCAGCAGCCTCAAAGATTGAAATTAGACAAGCTCATGAAGATGAGAAAGAATCAATGAAAAAATGCTGAAAACTCGAAAGGCCAGAGTTCCTCTTCTCCTTCAAATGATTGCAAAACCTCTCCAGCAAGGGCACAGAAGTGGGCAGAGGCTGAGATGGATGAGTTGACAGAAGTAGGCTTCAGAAGGTGGATAATAACAAGATTTGCTGAGCTAAAGGAGCATGTTCTAACCCAATGCAAAGAAGCTAAGAACCATGATAAAAGGTTACAGGAGCTGCTAACTAAAATAACAAGTTTAGAGAGGAACATACATGACCTGATGGAGCTGAAAAGCATGGCACGATAACTTTGTGATGCAAACACAAGTATCAATAACTGAATCAAGTCGAAGATAGAATATCAGAATATGGAATATGTAAGTCATTTATTTTAATTTTTTGATTTAGGTATTTAAGGTTATAAAATTTCCTGTGATAACTTCTCTAGCTCTAGATTCTGATATGTTTTATTTTCATTATCACTATCCTCATTTAATTCTGTGATTTTAATCTATTTCCATTTTATTTCAAATTTGTTCAGCAATTTCAGACACAGACACACACTGCTGAAATAAGGCAGACAAGATTAGAGGAAAAAGAAAGAAAATAAATGAACAAAACCTTTGAGAACTTTGGACCTATGTAAAAAGGTTGAACCTATGACTGATTGAAGTACTTGAAAGAGACGGGGAGGATGGAAAGAAGGTGGAGAACACAGTTCAGAATATCATCCAGGAGAACTTCCCCAACCTCTCAAGATAGGCCAAGACTCAAATTTAGGAAATCCAGAGAACTCTAGTAACATACTTGATGAGAAGATCAACCCCAAGACACATAATCCTCAAATTCTCCAAGGACAAAAGGAAATACAAAAATTTAAGGGCAGCCAGAAAGGCCAGGTCACCTACAAAGGGAAGCCCATCAGAATAACAGAAGACCTCCCAGAAGAAACACTACAAGCCACAAGAGAGTGGGTGCCAATATTCAACGTTCCTAAATAAAAGAATTTCTAACCCAGAATTTCAAATCTGGCCAAACTAAGCTTCATAAGCAAAGGAGAAATAAAATTCTTTACAGACAATCAAAAGCTGAGGGAATTCATTACCACCATACCTTCCTTGAAAAAACTCCTTCAGGAGGCACTAAATATAGAAAGGAAAACTGGTACCAGCCACTGCAAAAACACACTGAAGTACAAAGACCAATGACACTATGAAGAAACTGCATCAACTATTCTGCAAAATAACCAGCTAGCATCATGATGAGAGGATCAAATTCACACATAGCAATATTAACTTTAAATGCAAATGGGCTAAATGTCCCAATTAAAAGACACAGACTGGCAAATTGGATAAAGAGTCAAGACCCATCGGTGAGCTGTATTCAAGAGACCCATCTCACATGCAAAGACACACATAAACTCAAAATAAAGGGAAGGAGGAAAATTTACCAAGAAAATGGAAAGCAGAAAAAAGCAGGGTTTGCAATCCTAGTCTCTGACAAAATAGACTTTAAACCAACAAAGATTTAAAAAGACAAAGAAGAGCATTACTTAAAGGCAAATGGATCAATTCAACAAGAAAAGCTAACAATCCTAAGTATATAGGCACACAACATAGGAGCACCCAGATTCATAAAACACATTCTTAGAGAACTACAAAAAGACTTAGACTTCAACACAACAGTAGTGGGAGACCTTACACCCCACTGTCAATATCAAACAGATCATCAAGATGGAAAATTAACAAGGATACACAGGACTCAGCTCTGGATCAAGTGAATCTGACAGATATCTACAAAACTCTCCACCCCAAAACAACAGAATATATATTCTTCTCAGTGCCATATGTCACTTACTCTAAACTCAATAACATAATTGGAAGTAAAACACTTCTCAGCAAATGCAAAAGAACTGAAATCCTAACAGTCTCTCAGACCACATTGCAATCAAATTAGAACTCAAGATTAAGAAACTCACTCAAAACCACACAACTACATGGAAATTGAACAACCTGCTCCTTAATGACTCTTGGGTAAATAATGAAATTAAGGCAGAAATCAAGAATTTCTTTAAAACCAATGAGAACAAAGAGACAATGTACCAGAATCACTAGGATGCAGCTAAAGCAGTGTTAAGAAGGAAATTTATAGCACTAAATGCCCACATCAGAAAGCTAGAAAGATGTTAAATTCACACACTAACATTACAGCTAAAAGAACCAGAGAAGCAAGAGCAAACAAATCCAAAAGCTAGCAGAAGACAAAAAATAACTGAGATCAGAGTGTAACTGAAGGGAGATAGAGACATGAGAAACCCTTTGAAACATCAATACATCCAGGAGTTGGTGTTTTTGAAAAAAATAATATAAAATAAAATAAAATAAAATAAGTCACTATCTAGACTAATAAAGAAGAAAAGAGAGAAGAATCAAATTGACACAATAAAAAATGAACAAGGGGATATCACCACTGACCCCACAGAAATACAAACAACCATAAGAGAATACTATAAACACATCTACACAAATAAACTAGAAAATCTAGAAGAAATGGAAAAATTCCTGGACACATACACCCTCCCAAAACTAAAACAGGAAGAAGTTTAATCCCTGAATAGACCAATAACAAGTTCTGAAATTGAGGCAATGATAAATAGCCTACCAACCAAAAAAAGCACAGGACCAGACGGAATTACAGCCAAATTCTACCAGAGGTACAAAAAGGAGCTGGTACCATTTTTTTTTCTGAAATTATTCCACACAATTGAAAATGAGGAACTTCTCCCTAACTCATTTTATGAGGCCCGTATCGTCCTGATACCAAAACTCAGCAGAGATACAACAACAAAAAAAGAAAACTTCAGACCAATAACTCTGATGAACATCAATGAGAAAATTTTCAATAAAATACTGGCAAATCAAATCCAGCAGCACATCAAAAAGCTTATCCACCACAATCAAGTTGGCTAATACCCAGAATCTACAAAGAACTTAAACAAATTTACAAGAGAAAAGCAAACAATCCCATCAGAAAGTGGGCAAAGGACATGAACAGACACTTTTCAAAAGAAGACATTTATGCGGCCAACAAACACGAAAAACAACTCATCGCTGATCATTAGAGAAGGAATTGGCTCAGGTGATTATGGAGCCTGAGAAGTTCAAGATCTGTAGTGGGCAAGCTGGAGGCCCAAGAGAACCAGTGAAATATTTCCATTCTAAGTCTGAAGGACTGAGAATCAGGAAAGCCAAAGGCGTACATTCCCATCCGAGTCTGAGTCCAATGGCAGGAGAAGATTGATGTCCCTGTTTAAAGACAGTCAGGCAAAAAAAGATTTATTAGCCTTTTATTCTATTCTGGCCTTCGAAAGACCAGATGAGGCCCACCCCTACTGGGGACAATTTGTTTTACTCAGCGTACTGATTCAAGTGCTAATCTCATCCAGAAACTTCCTCACAGACACACCCAGAAATGTTTAATCAAAGATCTGGGCACCCTGTGGCCCAGTAAAATTGACCCATAAAATTAACTGTCACAGGAATCAATTATATACTTGATTCATCATAAGAATACGCATATTTTTCTTCTTTCCTTCATGCTTGGAATAATTTAAGTCATATTAGGATGATCTGACCTTAAAAGGTTTGGTGGAATTTTTCTTTGGAGATTTCTGGGCCTGTTATTTTTGAAT
Organism: Pongo pygmaeus; assembly: GCF_028885625.2. Classification (NCBI taxonomy): domain Eukaryota; kingdom Metazoa; phylum Chordata; class Mammalia; order Primates; family Hominidae; genus Pongo; species Pongo pygmaeus. The sequence continues at coordinate 106,171,581 of NC_072396.2, forward strand.
GGGAGAAATTTAACCAATGTTTTCAATTATCTTTGATGTAATTCATCTGTTTGGACTTTCTGTCTCTACTGGGATCAATTTTTGCAAGTTGTATTTTTCTAGAAATTATTCATTTCATCCGTGTTTTCAAATGTATGTGAATAGAGTTGTGCAAATTATTAATTTAAGAGTCTTGAAAACTTCCTTTCATTGGATAACTATTTTTCCTTGTCATTTTAAATTTTTTATATTTTCTTGATTAATTTTTAAAATTCATTTTCTATTTTCATGATGAAATTATCCAGTGGTTTATTCACTTTGCTAACCAATCCAATATAAACCTGTACACTATTATTGTCATTTTTTCTAACTCATTTACTTCTACTTTTACATGTTATGATTATTTCCTTCTGCATTCTTTTAGTTACAATGTGGTTCTTTATCAGTATTTTTAATTGAATATATAATTCATTTATTTTAATTTTTGATTTACACATTTAATGTTTTAAAATTTCCTGTGATAACTTCTCTAGCTCTAGATTCTGATATGTTTTGTTTTCATTATCACTATGCTCATCTAATTCTGTGATTTTAATCTATTTCCATTTTATTTCAAATTTGTTCAGCAATTTCAGACACAGTCAGTTTCTATTAATATTTTCTTGATTATCTGAAATGTAGTTGTATTCTTTAATATCAGGCATCAGAGTCAAGTAGGTCTGTAAGATCTACCATTTAAATTATGTTCTTTAGAATTTCTTTTCTTTTTTTAATTAAAAAAATCCTTTATTTCAAATATTTTTCTCTACTGTTTTTTTTAATTAATTTATTATTATTATACTTTAGGTTTTAGGGTACATGTGTGCAATGTGCAGGTTAGTTACATATGTATACATGTGCCATGCTGGTGCACTGCACCCACCAACTCATCATCTAGCACTGGTATATCTCCCAATGCTATCCCTCCCCCCTACCCCTACCCCACAAAAGTCCCCAGAGTGTGATGTTCCCCTTCCTGTGTCCATGTGTTCTCATTTTTCAATTCCCACCTATGAGTGAGAATATGTGGTTTTTGGTTTTTTGTTCTTGCGATAGTTTACTGAGAATGATGATTTCCAGTTTCATCCATGTACCTACAAAGGACATGAACTCATCATTTTTTATGGCTGCATAGTATTCCACGGTGTATATGTGCCACATTTTCTTAATCCAGTCTATCATTGTTGGACATTTGGGTTGGCTCCAAGTCTTTGCTATTGTGAATAGTGCCGCAATAAACATGCGTGTGCATGTGTCTTTATAGCAGCATGATTTATAGTCCTTTGGGTATATACCCAGTAATGGGATGGCTGGGTCAAATGGAATTTCAAGTTCTAGATCCCTGAGGAATCGCCACACCGACTTCCACAAGGGTTGAACTAGTTTACAGTCCCACCAACAGTGTAAAAGTGTTCCTATTTCTCCACATCCTCTCCAGCACCTGTTGTTTCCTGACTTTTTAATGATTGCCATTCTAACTGGTGTGAGATGGTATCTCATTGTGGTTTTGATTTGCATTTCTCTGATGGCCAGTGATGATGAGCATTTTTTCATGTGTTTTTTGGCTGCATAAATGTCTTCTTTTGAGAAGTGTCTGTTCATGTCCTTTGCCCACTTTTTGATGGGGTTGTTTGTTTTTTTCTTGTAAATTTGTTGGAGTTCATTGTAGATTCTGGATATTAGCCCTTTGTGAGATGAGTAGGTTGTGAAAATTTTCTCCCATTGTGTAGGTTGCCTGTTCACTCTGATGGTAGTTTCTTTTGCTGTGCAGAAGCTCTTTAGTTTAATTAGATACCATTTGTCAATTTTGGCTTTTGTTGCCATTGCTTTTGGTGTTTTAGACATGAAGTCCTTGCCCATGCCTATGTCCTGAATGGTAATACCTAGGTTTTCTTCTAGGGTTTTTATGGTTTTAGGTCTAACGTTTAAGTCTTTAATCCATCTTGAATTAATTTTTGTATAAGGTGTAAGGAAGGGATCCAGTTTCAGCTTTCTACATATGGCTAGCCAGTTTTCCCAGCACCATTTATTAAATAGGGAATCCTTTCCCCATTTCTTGTTTTTCTCAGGTTTGTCAAAGATCAGATAGTTGCAGATATGCGGCGTTATTTCTGAGGGCTCTGTTCTGTTCCATTGATCTATATCTCTGTTTTTGTACCAGTACCATGCTGTTTTTGTTACTGTAGCCTTGTAGTATAGTTTGAAGTCAGGTAGTGTGATGCCTCCAGCTTTGTTCTTTTGGCTTAGGATTGACTTGGCGATGTGGGCTCTTTTTTGGTTCCATATGAACTTTAAAGTAGTTTTTTCCAATTCTGTGAGGAAAGTCTTTGGTAGCTTGATGGGGATGGCATTGAATCTGTAAATTACCTTGGGCAGTATGGCCATTTTCACGATATTGATTCTTCCTACCCATGAGCATGGAATGTTCTTCCATTTGTTTGTATCCTCTTTTATTTCCTTGAGCAGTGGTTTGTAGTTCTCCTTGAAGAGGTCCTTCATGTCCCTTGTAAGTTGGATTCCTAGGTATTTTATTCTCTTTGAAGCAATTGTGAATGGGAGTTCACTCATGATTTGGTTCTCTGTTTGTCTGTTGTTGGTGTATAAGAATGCTTGTGATTTTTGTACATTGATTTTGTATCCTGAGACTTTGCTGAAGTTGCTTATCAGCTTAAGGAGATTTTGGGCTGAAACGATGGGGTTTTCTAGATATACAATCCTGTCATCTGCAAACAGGGACAATTTGACTTCCTCTTTTCCTAATTGAATACCCTTTATTTCCTTCTCCTCCCTGATTGCCTTGGCCAGAACTTCCAACACTATGTTGAATAGGAGTGGCGAGAGAGGGCATCCCTGTCTTGTGCCAGTTTTCAAAGGGAATGCTTCCAGTTTTTGCCCATTCAGTATGATACTGGCTGTAGGTTTGTCATAGATAGCTCTTATTATTTTGAGATGCGTCCCATCAATACCTAATTTACTGAGAGTTTTTAGCATGAAGGGTTGTTGAATTTTGTCAAAGACCTTTTCTGCATCTATTGAGATAATCATGTGGTTTTTGTCTTTGGTTCTGTTTATATGCTGGATTACATTTATTGATTTGTGTATATTGAACCAGCCTTGCATCCCAGGGATGAAGCCCACTTGATCATGGTGGGTAAGCTGTTTGATGTGCTGCTGGATTCTGTTTGCCAGTATTTTATTCAGGATTTTTGCATCAATGTTCATCAAGGATATTGGTCTAAAATTCTCTTTTTTGGTTGTGGCTCTGCCCGGCTTTGGTATCAGGATGATGCTGGCCTCATAAAATGAGTTAGGGAGGATTCCCTCTTTTTCTATTGACTGGAAGAGTTTCAGAAGGAATGGTACCAGTTCCTCCTTGTACCTCTGGTAGAATCTGGCTGTGAATCCATCTGGTCCTGGACTTTTTTTGGTTGGTAAACTATTGATTATTGCCACAATTTCAGCTCCTGTTATTGGTCTATTCAGAGATTCAACTTCTTCCTGGTTTAGTCTTGGGAGAGTGTATGTGTCGAGGAATTTATCCATTTCTTCTAGATTTTCTAGTTTATTTGCGTAGAGGTGTTTGTAGTATTCTCTGATGGTAGTTTGTATTTCTGTGGGATCAGTGGTGATATCCCCTTTATCATTTTTTATTGCATCTATTTGATTCTTTTCTCTTTTTTTCTTTATTAGTCTTGCTAGCGGTCTATCAATTTTGTTGATCCTTTCAAAAAACCAGCTTCTGGATTCATTAATTTTTTGAAGGGTTTTTTGTGTCTCTATTTCCTTCAGTTCTGCTCTGATTTTAGTTATTTCTTGCCTTCTGCTAGCTTTTGAATATGTTTGCTCTTGCTTTTCTAGTTCCTTTAATTGTGATGTTAGGGTGTCAATTTTGGATCTTTCCTGCTTTCTCTTATGGGCATTTAGTGCTATAAATTTCCCTCTACACACTGCTTTGAATGCATCCCAGAGATTCTGGCATGTTGTGTCTTGGTTCTCGTTGGTTTCAAAGAACATCTTTATTTCTGCCTTCATTTCGTTATGTGCCCAGTAGTCATTCAGGAGCAGGTTGTTCAGTTTCCATGTAGTTGAGCGGTTTTGAGTGAGATTCTTAATCCTGAGTTCTAGCTTGATTGCACTGTGATCTGAGAGATAGTTTGTTATAATTTCTCTTCTTTTACATTTACTGAGGAGATCTTTACTTCCAAGTATGTGGTCAACTTTGGAATAGGTGTGGTGTGGTGCTGAAAAAAATGTATATTCTGTTGATTTGGGGTGGAGAGTTCTGTAGATGTCTATTAGGTCTGCTTGGTGCAGAGCTGAGTTCAATTCCTGGGTATCCTTGTTGACTTTCTGTCTCATTTTTCTGTCTAATGTTGACAGTAGGGTGTTAAAGTCTCCCATTATTAATGTGTGGGAGTCTAAGTCTCTTTGTAGGTCACTCAGGACTTGCTTTATGAATCTGGGTGCTCCTGTATTGGGTGCATATATATTTAGGATAGTTAGCTCTTCTTGTTGAATTAATCCCTTTACCATTACGTAATGGCCTTCTTTGTCTCTTTTGATCTTTGTTGGTTTAAAGTCTGTTTTATCAGAGACTAGGATTGCAACCCCTGCCTTTTTTTGTTTTCCATTTGCTTGGTAGATCTTCCTCCATCCTTTTATTTTCAGCCTATGTGTGTCTCTGCATGTGAGATGGGTTTCCTGAATACAGCACATTGATGGGTCTTGAGTCTTTATCCAATTTGCCAGTCTATGCCTTTTAATTGGAGCATTTAGTCCATTTACACTTAAAGTTAATATTGTTATGTGGGAATTTGATCCTGTCATTATGATGTTAGCTGGTTATTTTGCTCGTTAGTTGATGCAGTCTCTTCCTAGTCTCGATGGTCTTCACATTTTGGCATGATTTTGCAGCGGCTGATACCGGTTGTGCCTTTCCATGTTTAGTGCTTCCTTCAGGAGCTCTTTTAGGGCAGGCCTGGTGGTGACAAAATCTCTCAGCATTTGCTTGTCTGTAAAGTATTTTATTTCTCCTTCACTCATGAAGCTTAGTTTGGCTGGATATGAAATTCTGGGTTGAAAATTCTTTTCTTTAAGAATGTTGAATATTGGCCCCCACTCTCTTCTGCCTTGTAGAGTTTCTGCTGAGAGATCAGCTGTTAGTCTGATGGGCTTCCCTTTGTGGGTAACCCGACCTTTCTCTCTGGCTGCCCTTAACATTTTTTCCTTCATTTCAACTTTGGTGAATCTGACAATTATGTGTCTTGGAGTTGCTCTTCTCGAGGAGTATCTTTGTGGCGTTCTCTGTATTTCCTGAATCTGAATGTTGGCCTGCCTTGCTAGATTGGGGAACTTCTCCTGGATAATATCCTGCAGAGTGTTTTCCAACTTGGTTCCATTCTCGCTGTCACTTTCAGGTACACCAATCAGACGTAGATTCGGTCTTTTCACATAGTCCCATATTTCTTGGAGGCTTTGCTCATTTCTTTTTATTCTTTTTTCTCTAAACTTCTCTTCTTGCTTCATTTCATTCATTTCATCTTCCATCACTGATACCCTTTCTTCCAGTTGATCGCATCGGCTCCTGAGGCTTCTGTATTCTTCACGTAGTTCTCGAGCCTTGGTTTTCAGCTCCATCAGCTCCTTTAAGCACTTCTCTGTATTGGTTATTCTAGTTATACATTCTTCTAAATTTTTTTCAAAGTTTTCAACTTCTTTGCCTTTGGTTTGAATATCCTCCAGTAGCTCAGAGTAATTTGATCATCTGAAGTCTTCTTCTCTCAGCTTGTCAAAGTCATTCTCCGTCCAGCTTTGTTCCGTTGCTGGTGAGGAACTGCGTTCCTTTGGAGGAGGAGAGGCACTCTGCTTTTTAGAGTTTCCCATTTTTCTGCTCTGTTTTTTCCCCATCTTTGTGGTTTTATCTACTTTTGGTCTTTGATGATGGTGATGTACAGATGGGTTTTTGGTGTGGACGTCCTTTCTGTTTGTTAGTTTTCCTTCTAACAGACAGGACCCTCAGCTGCAGGTCTGTTGGAGTACCCAGCCATGTGAGGTGTCAGTCTGCCCCTGCTGGGGGTGCCTCCCAGTTAGGCTGCTCGGGGTTCATGGTCAGGGGTCAGGGACCCACTTGAGGAGGCAGTCTGCCTGTTCTCAGATCTCCAGCTGCCTGCTGGGAGAACCACTGCTCTCTTCAAGGCTGTCAGACAGGGACATTTAAGTCTGCAGAGGTTACTGCTGTCTTTTTGTTTGTCTGTGCCCTACCCCCAGAGGTGGATCCTACAGAGGCAGGCAGGCCTCCTTGAGCTGTGGTGGGCTCCACCCAGTTCGAGCTTCCCAGCTGCTTTGTTTACCTAAGCAAGCCTAGGCAATGGCGGGCGCCCCTCCCCCAGCCTCGGTGCTGCCTTGCAGTTTGATCTCAGACTGCTGTGCTAGCAATCAGCGAGACTCCGTGGGCGTAGCACCCTCTGAGCCAGGTGCGGGATATAATCTCCTGGTGCGCCGTTTTTTAAGCCCGTCAGAAAAGCGCAGTATTCGGGTGGGAGTGACCCGATTTTCCAGGTGCCGTCTGTCACCCTTTATTTGACTAGGAAAGGGAACTCCCTGACCCCTTGTGCTTCCCGTGTGAGGCAATGCCTTGCCCTTCTTCGGCTCATGCACGGTGCGCGCACCCACTGACCCGCACCCACTGTCTGGCATTCCCTAGTGAGATGAACCCGGTACCTCAGATGGAAATGCAGAAATCACCTGTCTTCTGCGTCGCTCACGCTGGGAGCTGTAGACCGGAGCTGTTCCTATTCGGCCATCTTGGCTCCTCCCTCCTAGAATTTCTTCATGTTTTCTAAATTTTTACCACTTGAGTATTCTTAGATTGAGGTAAGTGTGGTAGAATCATCTTTTATTAATGTGTTTCTTTTGATTTCTCCTTGCCACGTTTAGTGTTTATGAGTATTTTTTGCTGTGTGTAAAAAATATTAATAACTGAAATCTTCCTTGTTAAATTTAGCCTTCAGAATTACCAAATGTAAAGTTTTCAGGTCTTCTTTAATCTATGTGTTTATGTATGTGTGTATTTATTTATTTCAATATATTTTTGGGGAACAAGTAGTGTTTGGTTGCATGAATAAGTTCTTTAGTAGTGGTTTCTGAGATTTTGGTGCACCTAGCACCCAGGCAGTGTACACTGTACCCAATGTGTAGTCTTTTATCCCTTGTTACCCCCCAACCCTTTCCCCTGAGTCCCCAAAGTGCAATGTATCATTCTTATGCTTTTGCGTCCTCATAGCTTAACTCCCACATATGAATGAGAACATATGTGTTTGGTTTTAAATTCCTCAGTTACTTCACTTAGAATAATAGTCTCCAGTTCCATCCAGATTGCTGAGAATGCCATTATTTTCTTCCTTTTTATGGCTGAATAGTATTCCACATATAACTTTTTTTTTAGATATTAGGGGAAAACATCTATTATCTTTCATAAGACCAGTGGGATAGAGATCACAGTTTTCTTCATTAGTAAGGAGAGGGGACTTTTTTTCTCCATTTAGCAAGCCACTGCAGAACCACTAAATCTGACATCATATACAGAAGCATAATAGATCTTTTTTTTTGAGACAGAATTTTGCTCTTGTAACCCAGGCTGTAGTGCAATGGCACGATCTTGGCTCGCTACAATCTTCGCCTCCTGGGTTGAAGCTATTCTCCTGCCTCAGCCTCCTGAATAGCTGGAATTACAGGTGCCCACCACCACGCCTGGCTAATTTTTTTTTCTTTATTATGGTTTAAGTTCTGGGGTACATGTGCAGAACGTCCAAGTTTGTTACATAGGTATACACATGCCATGGTGGTTTGCTGCACCCATCAACCCGTCATTTACATTTGGTATTTCTTCTAATGCTACCCCTCCCCTAGCCCCCCATCCCCTGACAGGCCCTGGTGTGTGATGTTCCCCTCCCTGTGTCCATGTGTTCTCATTGTTCAACTCCCACTTATGAGTGAGAACATGTGGTGTTTGGTTTTCTGTTATTGTGTTTGTTTGCTGAGAATGATGGTATCTAGTTTCATCCATGTCCCTGCAAAGGACATGAACTCATCCTTTTTTCTATGGCTGCATAGTATTCCATGGTGTATATGTGCCACATTTTCTTTATCCAGTCTGTCATTGATGGGCATTTGGGTTGCTTCCAAGTCTTTGCTATTGTGAACAGTGCCGCAATAAACATACGTGTGCATGTGTCTTTATAGTAGAAAGATTTATAATCCTTTGGGTATATACCCAGTAATAGGATTGCTGGGTCAAAATGGTATTTCTGGTTCTATATCCTTGAGGAATCGCCACACTGTGTTCCACACAATGGTTGAACTAGTTTACACTCCCACTAACAGTGTAAAAGCGTTCCTATTTCTCCACATCCTCTCCAGTATCTGTTGTTTCCTGACTTTTTAATGATCACCATTCTGACTGGCATGAGGTGGTATCTGATAAGGTTTTGATTTGCACTTCTCTAATGACCAGTGATGATGAGCTTTTTTTCATATGTTTGTTGGCCACATAAATGTCTTCTTTTGAGAAGTGTCTGTTCATATCTTTTGCCCACTTTTTGATGGGGTTGTTTGTTTTTTTCTTGTAAATTTGTTTAAGTTCTTTGTAGATTCTGAATATTAGCCCTTTGCCAGATGGATAGATTACAAAAATCTTCCTCCCATTCTGTAGGTTGCCTTTTCACTCTGATGATAGTCTCTTTTGCTGTGCAGAAGCTCTTTAGTTTAATTAGATTCCATTTGTCAATTTTGGTGTTTGTTGCCATTGCTTTTGGTGTTTTAGTCATGAAGTCTTTGCCCATGTCTATGTCCTGAATGGTATTGCCTAGGTTTTCTTCTAGGGATTTTATGATTTTAAGTCTTACATTTAAGTCTTTAATCCATCTTAAGTTAATTTTTGTATAAGGTAAGGAAAGAGTCCAGTTTTAGTTTTCTGCATATGGCTAGCCAGTTTTCCCAACACCATTTATTAAATAGGGAATCACATTTTCTTTATCAGCTCATTGATTGTTGTGCATTTTGGCTCATTCCATAGTTTTGCAATTGCAAATTGTGCTGCTATAAACATGCATGTGCAAGTATCTTTTTCATACAATCACTTTTTTTCCTCTGGGTAGATACCTAGTCGTGGGATTTCTGGATCAAATGGTAGATCTGTCTTTATTTCTTGCAAGAGTGAGGTATCACATTACGGTTTTGATTCTCATTTCCCTTATAATTAGTGATAAGGATTTTTCCATATGCTTGTTGGCCATTTGCATATCTTCTTTTGAGAATTGTCTATTTATGTTCTTAGCCTACTTTTTGATTTTTTTTCTTGCTAATTTGTTTGAGTTTGTTGTAGATTCTGGATATTTGTCCTTTGTCAGATGTACAGATTGTGAAGATTTTTTTCTACTCTGTGGGTTGTCTGTTAACTCTGTTATTTCTTTTGCTGTTCAGGAGCTTTTTAGTTTAATTAAGTCCTATCTATTTATCATTGTTTTTGTTGTGTTTGCTTTTGGGTCCTCAGTCATGAAGTCTTTACATAAGCCAATGTCTAGAAGGTTTTTTGCAATGTTATCTTCTAGAATATGTATGGTTCCAGATCTTAGATTTAAGTCTTTGATGCATTTTGAGTTGGCTTTTGTATAAAGTGAAAGATGAGGATGCAGTTTCATTCTTCTACACGTGGCTTGCCAATTATCCCAGCACCATTTGTTGAATAGGGTGTCTTTCCCCACTTTATGTTTTTGTTTGCTTTGTTGAAGATGTGTTGGCTTTAAGTAATTTGCTTTATTTCTGGGTTCTCTATTCTGTCCCATTGGTCTATGTGTCTATTTTTATACTAGTACCATGCTGTTTTGGTGACTATGGCCTTATAATATAGTTTGAGGTTGGGTAATGTGATGCCTCTAGATTTGTTCTTTTTGCTTAGCCTTGCTTTGGTTATGCAGGCACTTTTTTGGTTCCATATTAATTTTAGGATTGTTTTTTCTAGTTCTGTGAAGAATGATGGCAACATTTTAACAGAAACTGCATTGAATTTGTAGATTGCTTTTGTCAGTATGGTTATTTTCACAATTTTGATTTTACCCATCCATAAGCATAGGACATGTTTCCATTTGTTTGAGTTGTCTATGATTTCTTCCAGTAGTGTTCTATACTGAGGGATTAAGATGGCAGATTGGGGGCAGGACTTGTTTACAGCTTCCACTCAGATGAATAGAGCAGCATGGGAAGACTGACATCATGAACTTTGCTCTGAGAACTATCACAGGAACATACCGGGAAAGCCAAGAGAATCCACAGACTCTTTAAAGGAACTGGATCAATGCTGCAGGCTCCCTGAGATCCTGAAAACCTGTGAGTCAGCTTGCTTTCTTAGCGAGGAGGCTTGAGGTCTGTGGCAAGTTCTCAGCCCTGGTCACTGGCTTCCTGGAAATAGACTCAGTGCTGTTGTCGGGGCACAGTGGGAGTGAGACCAGCCTTTAGGACTGTGGGCTATGTGTGTAGGGGGATAAGGCCTGTTACTGCTGGCTTTCCCCCACTTCCCTGATGACCTGTATGACTTAGCAGAGTCACCCATAATCTTTCTGGGAATATAGATCCATTGGATTGGGAACCACACCCTCATCCCCAACAGCAGCACAGAAAGTCCTGCCCAAGGAGAGGCTGAGCTCAGACACACCTATCCCAGCCCCCACCTGGTGGTCTTTCTCTACCCGCTTTGGTAGCCAAAGACAAAGATCATAATCTCTTGGGAGTTCTATGGCCCTGCCCACTGCCTGAGAGACCTGAATACTTATCCAAGTTTCCCTAGGGAAAGTTTGCATCCTCCTTATAGGGCCACAGATGATACACTCTTGAAAGCACCACCTCCTGGCTGGAGGTCAACCAACAGAAGACCAGTGCACTAAACAAAAACACAACCAAAAACTCTCAAGGAGTCCACTACACTCCCCTGCTACCTCCACTGGAGCGGGTGCTAGTATCCATGACTGCAAGACCTGAAAATGGATTACATTACAGGACTCTTTGCAGACACTCCTTAGTACCAGCCTAGAGTTTGGTAGCTGTGCTGGGTGACTAGACCCAGAAAAGCAAAAACAATCATTGCAGTTTGGCTCTCAGGAAGCACCATTCCTAGGGGAAGGAGAAGAACACCACATCAAGGGAGCACCCTGTGGGACCAAAAAGTCTGAAAAGCAGCCCTTGAATCCCAACCTTCCCTCTAACACAGTCTAACCAAATAGGAAAGAACCAGAAAAAGAATTCTGGTAATATGACAAAACAAGGTTCTTTAACACCCCCAAAAGATCATGCCAGCTCACCAGCAATGGATCCAAACCAAGACAAAATCTTGGAATTTACAGGAAAAGAATTCAGAAGGCTGATTATTAAGCTAATCAAGGAAGCAGCAGAGAAAAGTGAAGTCCAACTTAAAGAAATTGAAATCACGATACTGGATATGAAAGGAAAATTCTTCAGTGAAAAAGATAGCATAAACAAAAACACAACTTCTGGAAATCAAGGACACACATAGAGAAAAGCAAAATGTACTGGAAAATCTCAGCAACAGAATCAAATAAGCAAAATAAACAGCTTCAGAGCTTGAAGACAAGGCTTTTGAATTAACCCAATCCATCAAGGACAAAGAAAAAAAATTAAACAAAAATGAACAAGGCCTTCAAGAAGTTTGAGGCTATGTTAAACATCCAAATCTAAGAATAATTGGTGTTCCTAAGGAAGATATCTAAAAGTTTTGAAAACATATTTTAGGTCATAATCAAGGAAACCTTCCCTGGCCTTGCTAGAGATCTAGACATCCAAATCCAAGAAGCTCAAAGAACTCCTGGGAAATTCATTGCAAAAAGATCGCCACCTAGGCACATAGTCATCAGGTTATCTAAAGTCAAGACAAAGTAAAAAAAATCATGTAACCTATAAAGGAAAACCTAGCAGATTAACAGCAGATTTCTGAGCAGAAACCCTACAAGCTACAAGGGAGTGGGGTCCTATTGTTAGCCTTCTTAAACAAAACAATTATCAGCCAAGAATTTTGTATCCAGAAAAACTAAACTTCATAAATGAAGGAAAGATACAGTCTTCTCCTGACAAACAAATGCTGAGAGAATTTGCCACTATCAAGCCAGCACTACAAAAACTGCAAAAAGGAGCTGTAAATCTTGACACAAATTCTCAACATACACCAAAATAGAACCTCCTTAAAGCATAAGTTTCACGGGACCTATATAACAATAACACAATGAATAAAAAAAAGTTATTCAGGGAACAAATAGTACAATAAATAGAATAGCACCTAACATCTCAATACTCACATTGAATGTAAATGGCCTAAATGCTCCACTTAACAGATACAGAATGGCAGAATGGATAAGAATTCACCAACCAAGTTTCTGCTGTCTTCAGGAGACATTATATAATGATAAAAGGACCAGTCCAACAAGAAAATATCACAATCCTAAATATATATGCACCTAACACTGGAGCTTCCAAATTTATTAACCTATTACTGCTAGACCTATGAGATAGATGACAACACAATAATGGTGTGGACTTTAATAGTCCCCTGACAGCACTAGACTTGTTATCAAGAGAGAAAGTCAACAAAGAAACAATGGACTTCAACTATACCCTACAACAAATAGACTTAACAGATATTTACAGAACATTCTATCCAACAACTGCAGAATACACATTCTACTCATCAGCACATGGAACATTCTCCAAGATGGAGCATCTGATAGACTATAAAACAAGACTTAGTAAATTTTTAAAAATTGAAACTATATCAAGTACTCTCCCAGACCACAGAGGAATAAAATTGGAAATAAACTCCAAAAGGAACTCTCAAAACCATGCAAATGCATGGAAATTAAATAACCTGCTCCTGAATAATCATTGGGCCAACAATGAAATCAAGATGGAAATTAAAATTTTTTGACTGAATGATAATAGTGGCACAACCCATGGGATACAGCGAACAGAGGATATATAACCTCTGGGATACAGGAAAAGTGGTGCAAAGAGGAAAGTTCATAGCATTAAATAACTACGTCAAAAAGTCTGAAAGAGTACAAATAGTTGTACACCTAAGGGCACACCTCTCAGAACTGGAGAAATAAGAACAAAACAAACCAAAATCCAGCAGAATAAAAAAAATAACAGATCAAAGCACAACTAAATGAAATTGAAACAGAAAAATACAAAAGATGCATGAAACAAAAAGCTCATTCTTTACAAAGACTAATAAAATTGATAGATCATTAATGATATTAACCTAGAAAATTCACACAGTTTCAGGATACAAAATTAATGTACACAAATCAGTTGCTCTGCTATACACCACCAGCGACCAAGATGAGAATCAAATCAAGCTGAAATCAAGTTATTGTGAAATCAGCTTTCACAATAGCTGAAAAAAAAACTTATGAATATACCTAACCAAGGATGTGAACAACCTCTACAAGGAAAATTTCTTTCATCTACTTAGGTCTCTCTTCTACCCTCATAAACATAAAGATTATAACCCTGGTTATTTTTATTTGTAGCTGACTGAAATGTGTTTGTTTATTTAAAAAATTTTAACCTATCTGACTATATTTGTTTTAGGTATATCTCTTGAGTTAACCCATTTACTTGTATTTAATATGATTCATATATTTAGTTATTTAGGCTCAATTCTGTCATAATTTCTACAAATATAAATTTCCTATATATACACACACATCTGTATGTATTCACAATGAATAGAGAGATGGGGATATTTGACATCAAGAGATGATTCACATAAGAAAACAGTAATATAACCATAAACTTTCTAAAATATGCAAAATTACAATAGCTAAAGAGTGAAAAGGGAAGATATTGAAAATTACACATAATGTTTCAATTTTGCAAAACACATATGTATACACATTGTTGTATGCATATAAAGACAACATAATGGAAGGAAATGCCAGATATAATATATTTTTTGACAATAATGTGTGGTAGAGTTGTTGCTTGATCACAAATTTAATTCTGGACTTGACTATGTTTCCCATATTTGCTAAATTAGTATGGACTCTTTTTAAAATTACAATTAAAGCTTATAAAAACATTGTTTTTTATTAAATATTTCAGACATACAAAAAGTTATGGAAGATAATATAATAGGCTTCTATATATTGGAATTAAGAAATAAAACATTACATATGCTGTTAAAACTCTCTTTGAAGTTTTCTCTGATTACGTTAGACTTCTTCTTCCCCAGGGGTAACCACTATCAAGAATTTGAGTTTCTCATTCTTAAGACCATTCTTCATCCATGTCCCTGCAAAGGACATGAACACATCCTTGTTTATGGCTGCATAGTATTCCATGGTGTATATGTGCCACATTTTCTTAATCCAGTCTATCATTGATGGACATTTGAGTTGGTTCCAGGTCTTTGCTATTGTGAATAGTGCCACAATAAACATACATGTGCATGTGCCTTTATAGTAGCATGATTTATAATCCTTTGGGTATATACCCCATAATGGGATTACCAACATGGCACGTGTATACCTATGTATCAAACGTGCATGTTGTGCACATGTACCCTAGAACTTAAAGTATAAAAAAAAAAGAGTAAAAAAAAAAAAAAAGAAAAAAGACCATTCTTCATACTTTTATTACATATATATGTTAGTAAGTGAAAAACAGTATTGTTTTATTGCATGTATTTATCTATAAATGCCTGGCTATATGAGGGAAAAGAGGAAGAAAAAATGCATGGAGGACAAATACACATTCACTTGTGGGAGGAACCCGGTGGGAGATAATTGAACCATGGGGGCAGTTTCCCCCACACTGTTCCCATGATAGTGAATAAGTCTCATGAGATCTGATGGTTTTTTAAGAGGTTCCCCTTTTGCTTGGTTCTCATTCTCTCTTGCCTGCCATTATGTAAGACTGACTTGCCTTTTGCCTTCTGTTCTGCCATGATTGTGAGGCCTCCTCAGCCACGTGGAATTATGAGTCCATTATACCTCTTTTTTTAAATAAATTACCCAGTCCTGGATATGTCTTTAACAGCAGTGTGAGAATAGACCAGTAGGGTAAATTGGTATGGGAGTGGGGCACTGCTGTAAAGATTCCTGAAAATGTGGAAGCGAATTTGGAACAGGGTAGCAGGCAGAGGTTGGAACAGTTTGGAGGGCTCAGAATAAGACAGGAAAATGTGAGAAAGTTTGAAACTCCCTAGAGACTTGTTGAATGGTTTTGATCAAAATGCTCATAAAGATATGGACAATGAAATCCATGCCAAGGTGGTCTCAGATGGAGATGAGGAACTTGTTGGGAACTGGAGTAAAGGTGATTCCTACTATGTTTTAACCAAGAAACTGGTGGCAGTTGGCCAGGTGTGGTGGCTTACGCGTGTAATCCCAGCACTTTGGGAGGCTGAGGCGGGCAGATCATGAAGTCAGGAGATCGAGACCATCCTGGCTAACAAGGTGAAACCCCGTCTCTACTAAAAATACAAAAAAATTAGCCAGGCGTGGTGGTGGGCATCTGTAGTCCCAACTACTTGGGAGGCTGAGGCAGGAGAATGGCATGAACCTGGGAGGCAGAGCTTGCAGTGAGCCAAGATTGCGCCACTGCACTCCAGTCTGGGCAACAGAGCGAGACTGTCTCAAAAAAAAAAAAGAAAACAGAAAAAAAAAGAAAAAAAAGGCTGGTGGCAGTTTGCCCCTGCCCTAGAGATCTGTGGAACTTTGAACTTGAGGGAGATAATTTAGGGTATTTGGTGGAAGAAATTTCTAAGCAGCAAAGCATTCAAGAGGTTACTTGGGTGCTGTTAAAAGCAGTCTGGTTTAAAAGGGAAACAGCATAAAAATTTGGAAAATTTGCAGCCTGAAAATACAATAGTAAAGAAAATCCCATTCTCTGAGGAGAAATTCAAGCCAGCTGCAGAAATTTGCATAAGTAACAAGGAGCCAAATGTTAATCTCCAATACAGTGGGGAAATGTCCCCAGGGCATGTCAGAGAACTTTGAGGCAGCCCCTTGCATCACAGGCCCAGAGGCCCAGGAGAAAAAAATGGTTTCCTGGGCCAGGTCCAGGGTCCCCTGCTGTGTGTTGCCTAGGGACTTGGTGCCCTGAGCCCCAGCCATTCTAGCGATTGCTAAAAGGGGCTAAGGTACAGCTTGGGCAATGGCTTCAGAGGATACAAGCTCCAAGCCTTGGCAGCATCCTTGTGGTGTTGAGCCTCAGGGTGCACAGAAGTCAAGAATTGACTTTGGGAACTTCTGCCTAGATTTCAGAGGATGGATGGAAATGCGTAGGTGTTCAGGAAGGAGTTTGCTGCAGTGGAAGGGCCACATAGATAACCTCTGCTAGGGCAGTGCCGAAGGAAATGTGGGGTTGAACTCCTCACACAGTCTCCACTGGGGCACTGCCTAGTGGAGCTGTGAGAAGAGGGCCACCATCCTCCAGACCCCAGATAGTAGATCCACTGACAGCTTGCACCACGCAACTGAAAACAGACACTCAACACCAGCCCACGAAAGCAGCTAGGAGGTAGGCTTTACCCTGCAAAGCCACAGGGGTGGAGGTGCCCAATACTATGGGAACACACCTCTTGCATCAGCATGACCTGGATGTGAGACATAGAGTCCAAGGAGATCATTTTTGAGCTTTAAGATTTGACTGCCCCACTGGATTTCAGACTTGCCTGGGGCCTTTAGCCCCTTTTTTTGCTAATGCTGAAATGAGCTAAAACTTTGGGGGACTGTTGGGAAGGCATGATTGGTTTTGAAATGGGAGGACATAAGATTTGGGAGGTGCTGGGGCAGAATGATATGGTTTGGCTCTGCGTCCCCACCCAACTCTCATCTTGAGTTACACCTCCCATAATTCCCACATGTTGTGGGAGGGACCTGGTGGGAGATAATTGAATCATGGGGGCAGTTTCCCCCATACTGTTCTCCTGGTAGTGAATGCGTCTCTTATGAGATCTGATGGATTTATAAGGGGTTCCCCTTTTGCTTGGTTCTCATTCTTTCTTCTCTGCCACCATGTAAGATATAACTTTTACCTTCCACTATGACTGTGAAGTTTCCCCAGCCATACAAATCTGTTAGTCCATTAAACCTATTTTTTTAAATAAATTACCCAGTCTTGTGTATGTCTTTATCAGCAGCATGAGAACAGACTAATACACTTTCCTTGCAATATGTATCCCCTTTCAGAGCTTCTAAATTGGACACACCAATTTTCTCAGTTTACATGCTCTAGGAAACACTGACAGAATCTGCAAATTCCATTTTTGCCACTTTGTTCCCTGATGCGTTCAAAGCCTTACAATTTCTCTGGTTCCAGCTATACCAAAACAATATCTCAGGAAATCCTGAATGTGAAACATTTTCCCATTTGTCTGGGCCTAATATTCTGTCTTTTACTCACACTATTACTCATCTACACCTGTACATCCATAATCCAATTTGGACCATGCTAGTGAAAGAAGACAACACTTTCTGTGAGTTTGTTTTAATGTGTCCAGACACAAATACCTTTCTTGGTTTAGGGATGCATCCCATTCAGAACATGATCTGATTTTGTATTACAGTTGCTGGGCATGCACGTATTTTCCTTTCCTTTTATCGTTTTTAACTGCAGAAGGAAGGTGCTTCAAAGATGTTTTAATTCACATGTGCTGATTCATCCTGGGGACCTGGGCTGAATGAGACTGAATGAGCAGGGCCTGAATCCTTCTGTGTCAGTATTCTCCCCTGTGGAAACTGTAGTGCTAAACCCTGGGTGGTTTCCTGCAGTCCCTTCCTCTTTATCTCCCTGGTAGCATTCACAACTTAGCTAAGTAGGTGAGTAAACAGAGAAGCCTACTGTGAGTTCAAGGGGCTTCATTTGGGAGAGTGCAGAGAGAAGCGTGCTGTAAAACTACTTTCATCTCATGACTTTCACTAAAATCTTGGGACGTGAAGACATGGTCTGACTTATAAATATAAGGTTCACCTGAGAGACAGCTTGCCCTTCCCTTAGCCTTCTATAATTTCCCTGAAGCTTCTCAATTTAGACTGTCATGTGAGTATATTCATACATTTGTTCTGTGATGACCCTATTACTTGATTTTCTTTGAGTAGGGATGTTCCCCTTTGGGATGCTGAGCCACTTTTTTAAGGTAAAGGCCAGAGATTTTTATTTATTCTTATTATATTTTCACTTCCAAAGCCAAGATATTGTCATTATAGATAAAAATGAAATCTGTAAGAAAAAATATGGAGATACATATTTTTTAGAAATTCTACTATGCAGATATAAACACCTATATTTAAGAGTGCAATTAGATGATATCCTATTTACAGATCTATAAACTGATTTATTTAGAGCAACATCATATTATGAAAGTCAACACATGCCGATAAATACAAATATACATAATTAAAATGGCAATAGAGGTATGACAAGTCCCTGGCGGATCCAGAGGCCTGGATGGTTGGGCTGCCCCTGTTGTGGGTACAGGCCCTAGCTCTCTCCCTGGCAGCAGCAGCCTTGTTGTGGTGGAGGCAGCTGTGGCTGCCACACACCCTGCCAAGTTCTTGTTGCCTGGCCCTGGGAGCTGTTGTGGTGGGCCAGAACAACACCCACATCACAAGATTAATTTATTTTTCTCCCTCCCCTCTCTTCAAGTGGAAGAAAGGAGTCTTTTTCAGAGTCATGAGCTGTGCAGCCTCGGGTCAGGGGACAGGTGATGCCAGCAGTCCCTAGGCTGCCTCAGCTGGTGTCTCAGTAGTTCACATACCTCACCAGTTTACTGTCTCTGGGTATAGCTCAGCACTAGGACTCACCTAAGAGTTGCAGTCTTTATGGCCTAGGTTGCCTTTTAAACTTATTTGGAAACCCAGAGTGCTGAAGGCACTCAAGTTTGACCAGTAGGATGGGTGATTCCCCTCTGGCTCAGGCTTACATGGCATATGTATACATATGTAACAAACCTGCATGTTGTGCACATGTACCCTAGAACTTAAAGTCTAATTATATATCTATATATCTATATATATCTAATCATCTATATATATCTATATATATATCTAATCTATATATATCTATATATCTATCTAATCTATATATATCTATATATCTATCTAATCTCTATATATCTCTATATATCTCTATATATCTCTATATATCTCTATATATCTCTATATATCTATATATATCTATATATCTATATATATCTATATATATCTATATATCTATCTATATCTATATATCTATATATATCTCTATATCTATCTATATCTATATATATCTATATATCTATCTATATGTCTATATATATATCTATATATAGACATATCTATATATATATCTATATATATAGACATATCTATATATATATCTATATATATAGACATATCTATATATATCTATATATATAGACATATCTATATATATCTATATATATAGACATATCTATATATATCTATATATATATCTATATATATAGACATATCTATATATATCGATATATATAGACATATCTATATATATCTATATATCTATCTATATATCTCTATATATGTCTATATATATATCTATATATATATAGACATATAGATAGATATATAGATATATGGATATAGATAGATATAGAGATATATATATATAAAATAAATGCTCCCTCTGTGGGCAGTTGTCAGCTGAGCTTGGTCTGGTTTTCCTTTCTGCTCTAACAGTGCAAAACTAAGTTTGATGCCTCACAATTGCTGTGTACTCTGTGCCCCAGCAGCCAGAGATGCTCTCTGCACCATGGCACCACCGCAGGGCATGGAGGAGAAGTGACATTGGCGATTCAGGGCTGTTTTTTCTATCTCTTCAGTGCCTCTTTCAGCAATATGAAGAGAAAACCAGGTACTATGAGTGCTCACCTGATATTTTGTTCTTATGAAGGTGTTCTTCTGTGTACATAGTTGTTTAACTTAGTATCCTTGTGAGGGAAGACAATCGGTGGAGCTTTCTATTCTGCCATCTTGCTCTGCCTCTCTCCACTTTTGCGTTTTTAAATGCATTCATTTTACTATTGACTGCATAAAAGGTAGAAATAAAAAATGAAAATTCAAGTGAAAGTCTTTTTTATCTATTAATGCAACTATATCAGAATAAGAATATTTTGGGTTTGTGTTTACATTTTAGTAAATTCATGTTTACTTGGGTATGGAAAATTATGTTTTGTAAGTAGAGAAGTAGCAAATAAAATTGAAGTAAAAGTAAGTGAAATGATGGGGGAATATAGCCATAGCATTTTAAAGCCAGATAAAACAATAGGTATCATCTAATTTAGGCGTTTATTTTGCACATTAGAAAACAGGCCTAGAACATTGGCAAGTTTTGCCTAAGACAAACAACTAATTAGAGGCAGGGCCTGAGATAGCATCTAGCATCAGGTAAATCTCAAGAATCTATAAATGACACCATAACTATACATGGAGATAATTTAAATCTATACTGCTTATTGGTCAAGAGATTTTGTTCTGTTATTAATATAGAAAAATGATATTAAAAGAGCATACATAAAGGTTAAGATAAAATACCAATAGTGTGTTTATTTCCAGCTGCTTGAGATGATAAAAATGAATCAAATCCTGTTAAATCACTGGACGACTTGGAAACATTTTAAATAAATTATCATATATAATTAAACACAAAATAAAATGGAAATAGAAACACTAATGGTCAATTCAGGTATGACAATATTGATTTTTAAAAGATTAATATTTATTTCTGACATCCTCTGTACCCAACAGTGTTGTAAGTGCTAAACCTATACTTACTCATTTAATCTCATTACAACCTACATGGATGTTCTATTGTTGCTCACCTTTAGAAATAAGGGAACTGAGGCATAGCAAGAGCAGGGCTAGCAAGCAGTGAGGGTACAACACGCTGTGTAGCTCTGGAGCCTCTACATCTAACCAGGTTGTGTTACTGCCTCTCATATAATAAGAGCTTCAATCTTACTATAATTCAATGAAAAACAAAATACAACAAACTGAGGTGCCATTTTTTTTCCTAGCTAACTAAGCAGAAATATAAAATATCGATGATAATAAGTGTGGTTTGGAATTTGGGAGACATGAGTTCTGTTACGATATGTAAGTTATCTCCCATCCTGTCTCCCTTTCTGAGCTCCAAGGATGTTCCTCATTCTAAAGTTGAGTGAGTTTCCAGTTAGTAAGACTGAAAATATTTACATTTCACTGCGATTTATTATTTTATATTCTTATAAGACCATCCATGTTTATTATAGGTAAAAATATATAACATAGAAAATAAAATATTATTACCTCAAAACATACCACACAAAGATAAGCCCTATTGTATCACTTTATTAAGGCTGCCATAATATAGTACCAAAAACTGAGTGGCTTAAAAATAGAAATTTATTGTCTCACAGTTCTAGAGGCTAGAAATCTGAAACAAAGGTATTGATAGAACCATGCTCCCTCTCAAACCTGCAGGGGACTCCTTTATAGTTTCTTCCTAGTTTTTGTGGTTTGAAGGCAATCTCTAGCATCCTTTGGCTTCTAGATGCATCATTCCACTCCTCCATCTTTACATGACATTCTTCCTGTGTCTCTTTATATCACCTTCTCTTTGTGAATCTGTGTCTAAATCTCTTCTTTCAATAAGGTCACCACTGATCTTGTAATAGGGCCAAACTAATGGCCTCATTTTGACTGGATTACTTCTATAAATACCTTATTTCTTAATAAGGTCACATTCTGAGATCATTGGGGTTATGACTTTAACATATGTTTTTTGGGGAACACGATTCCATTCATAACATCTGCTATTGCTTTCATCAGCATTATTTTATTTTAATAGTTTTCTTATGAAAGTACTTATACATTTATACATGTATGCATGCATTTATATATTGATTTACAAATATAAGATCTCATCTTATATTGAGTTTTGTAACCTACTTGTCTACTAATAACATTTCTCAAAGTAATTTGCTGTATAATATCCCTGAAGAACATAGATGCAAAAATTCTGAACAAAATATCAACAAACCATATTTAACAGCACATTAAAAGGTCCATACACCATGGTCAAGTGGGATTCAGTTCTGGGATTCAAGGATGGTTCAAAATATGGAAATTAGTAAATGTGATATACCACATCACAGAATAAATGATAAAACCATTGTATCCTTTCTGATCATATCAAAAGACTATAAAAAGCATTTGAAAAAAATAAACATGCATTCATGATAAAAACTCGAAAAAAATTAGGTATAGAAGGAATGTAGCCCAACAGAATAAAGGCCATATATGACAAATCCACCACTAACATCATGCTCAATGGTAAAAAGTTGAAAGATTTTTCTCTAAGATCAAGAACAAGACAAGGGTATTCACTCTTACCACTTCTATTCAACATAATACTGGAGTAGTGGCAGTCCCAGCCAGAACAATTAGTAAAATACATATATATATATATGTATATATAATTACATTATATATAGTTATATTTTTATATATAATTATATTTTTATATATATAATTATATTTTTATATATAATTATATTTTTATATATATAATTATATATTTATATATAATTATATTTTTATACACAAAATTATATTTTATATATAACATGATAGATATATAACATTATATATTATATAATTATGTAATATATGCATATATGATATATAATTATATGTTATATAATAATTAGGTAATATAAGATGTAATATATTATAATAATTATGTAACATATTATACATTATATTATATTATGTGTAATATATTATATGATATTATATGTAATATATTATATAATTGTGTATTACATGTAACATTATATGATTATATTATGTTATATATATTACTTAAACATATAATATATTACATATTACATGTATTTATATATATAAAATCCAAATCAGAATGGAAGAACTCAAGTTGTTTCTGTTTGCAGATGACATAATCTTAGATATAAAAACCCAAATAACTTCACTGAAAAACCGTTAGAACTAATAAACAAATTAAGTAAAATTGCAGGATACAAAATAAATCAGTTGTGTTTTCATACAGTAACAATAAACTACTTAAAGAGAAATTATAAAAGAAATTCCATTTATAATATTAAAAGGCATAAAATAGGCAATTTAGACAAGGAGGTGAAAGATATGTACAGTGATAACTATAGGTCACCAGTAAAAGAAATTGAAGAAGACAGAAAGGATATCCTGTATTCTTGGTTTGGAAGAATTAATATGGTAAAACATACATACAATTCAATGTGATCTACAGATTCAATGTAATCCCTATCAAAATCCCAATGAAATTTTTCACAGAAATAGAAAAAAAATCCAAAAATGTACATAGTGCCACAAAAGACCCCAGATAGCCAAAGCAATCTTGAGCATGAATAAAGCTGGTAGCATCACACGTCCTGATTTTAAACTATATTACAAAGCTTTAGCAATCAAAACAGTATGGTAATCACATAAACTAAACTAAACACATGGACCAATGACACAAAATAGAGATCCCACAAATAAACCACATATATATGGCCAACTAATTTTTGCAAGAGCACTAAGAACACTCAATGTGGAAACAATAGCCTCTTCAATAAATGGTGTTGGGAAAATTGGATATCCACAAGTAAAAAATGAAACTATTCCCGTATCTTTTACCACTTACAAAAATTAACTCAAAATAGGTGAAAGACTTAAATGTAGTCATTAAACCATAAAACTCCTAAATGTGGCACATATACACCATGGAATACTATGCAGCCATAAAAAATGATGAGTCCATGTCCTTTGTAGGGATATGGATGAAGCTGGAAACCATCATTCTCAGCAAACTAGCGCAAGGACAAAAAACCAAACACCGCATGTTCTCACTCATAGGTGGGAATTGAACAATGAGAACACATGGACACAGGAAGGGGAACATCACACACCAGGGCCTGTTGTGGGGTGGGGGGAGGGGGGAGGGATAGTATTAGGAGATATACCTAATGCTAAATGACGAGTTAATGGGTGCAGCACACCAACATGGCACATGTATACATATGTAACTAACCTGCACGTTGTGCACATGTACCCTAAAACTTAAAGTATAATTAAAAAATTAATTAAAAAAAGAAAATATAAGGAAAAATTCCTTGGCATTGGTCTCAGCAATGGATTTTTGGATATGACACTAAAAGTGCCAGCAACAAAAGTAAAAATAAGCAAGTGGGATTACGTCAAACTGAAAAACTTCTGCTCAGCAAAGGAAACAATCAATAAAATGAAAAGACAATCTATAGAATGGAAGACAATATTTGCAAACCATATAGCCAATAAGGGTTAATATTCAAAATATATAAAGAATGCATGAAATTAAACAGCAAAAACACCAAATGATTTGATTAAAAAATAGATGACAGACATGAAAAATACTTTCCCAAAGAAGATATACAAGTGGCCAACAGGTACATGAGAAGGTAAGTGATGATCAACATCACTGATCATCAAGGAAATACAAATCTAAAACACCATCTCACACCTGTCAGGATGGCTATTATAAAAAAAAATGAAAGATACCAAATGTTGGCAAAGATGTGGTGAAAAGGGAAACCTTGCACACTGTTGGTGAGAATGTAAATTAGTGCAGTCATTATGGGAAACAGTATTGAGATTTCTCAAAAAATTAAAAATAGAGGATAATTACCAGAGGCTGGGAAGGATACTGGGGGAGTTGGGGTGTGGGGGAAATGGGGATGGTTAATGGGTATAAAAATAGTTAGAATGAATAAGACCTAGCATTTGATAGCACAACAGAGTGACTATAGTCAATAATAATGTAATTATACATTTTAAAACAGTTGAAGACTATAATTAGATTCTTTGTAACCCAGAGGATAAATGCTTGAGTAAACGGGTACTCCTTTTACCATGATGTGATTATTATCCATTACATGCCTGCATCAAAGTATCACATGTACCTCATAAATACATGCACCTACTATGTACCCACAAAATTTAAAAATAAAACATTAAAAAAAGTAAAACTACCATATGATCCAGCATTCCCTTCTCTGAGTACATATCCAAAGGAAACAAAATTTCATGTTTATCATAGCGTTATTCACAATAGCCAATGTGAATAGCCAATGTGGAAACAGCCTACTTGTCCATCAAAGGATGAGTTGATAAAGAAAACGTAGTAAATAAATACAATGAAATATTATTCAGCCTTAAAAAGGAAGGAAATTCTTCCATTTGGAGGAGCCTACAAAACATTAAGCTGTATGAAATAAGCTATCACAGAATGACAAATATCACGTCATCTCACTTATATGTGAAATCCAAAAAAGTTGAACTCAAAAAACAGAGAACAGATGCATGGGTATCAGGGGGTGGTATATTAGTTCATTTTGTGTTGCTATAAAAGAATACCCAAAACTTGGTAATTTATAAATAAAAGAGGTTTATTTTGGCTCACAGTTTTGCAAACTGTACAAGAAGTGTAGCACAAGCACCTGCTTCTGGTGAAGCCTCAGTAAATTTTCAATCATGGTGGAAGATGAAGTGGGAGCTGGCACATCACATAGTAAGACCCTCCAACAGGGGTTGTCAGACACCCTATACAGGAGGAATCCTACTGGCATCAGGTTGGTGCTCTTCAAGGTCAGAGGTCCCAGAAAAAGGAGCTGGCACCCATCTTTGCTGCTCTCCAGCCTCCTTGAGTGACATCTCCAGGCATGGGAGTGAATCAAATGAATAGGGCCTGAAGTGAAACCCCAGCGAACTGCAGGAGCCCTACAGAAGAGGGACCTGACTATTGAAAGAAAAACAAACAAGCAGAAAGTGACAACAGCAGTATCAACAACAAAAAAAGGCCCCACAAAAACCCCACCCAAGGGTCAACAGCCTCAAAGACCAAAACTCACAAAGATGTGAAAGAATCAATTAAAAAAAGTTGAAAACCCAAAAGGCCAGAGTGCCTTTTCTCCTCTATGTGATCACAACATCTCTCTCCATCAAGGGCCCAGAACTAGATGAATTGACAGAGGTAGGCTTCAGAAGATGGGTAATAAAAATCTACGACGAGCTAAAGGACCATGTTCTAACACAATGCAAAGAAGCTAAGAACCGTGATAAAATGTTAGAGGAATTGCTAACTAGAATAACCAAGAGAGGAACATGAACAACCTGATGGAATTGAAAAACAGCATGAGAACTTCGTGAAGCATACACAAGTATCAACAGCCTAATTGACCAAGTGGAAGAAAGGATATCAGAGTTTGAAGACCACCTTACTGAAATAAATCATGCAGACAATAATAGAGAAAAAGGAATGAAAAAGCCTCCAAGAAATATGGGACTTCATAAAGAGACGAAACCTAAAATTGATTGGAGTACCAGAAAGATAAAAAGAGAATGGAAACAAGTAGGATAACACTTCAGGATATTATCCAGGAGAACTTCCCCAAGCTAGCAAGACAGGCCAACATGCAAATTCAAGAAATACAGAGAACACCATTATGATACTCCATGAGAAGATCAACCCCAAGACACATGGCCATCAGATTCTCCAAGGTTGAAATGAAGGAAAAACTGCTAAGGGCAGCCAGAGAGAAAGGCCAGGTAACCTACAAAGGGAAGCCCATCAGACTAAAAAAAGACCTCTCAGCAGAAACTCTATAAGCCAGAAGAGATTGGGGTCCAATATTCAACATTCTTAAAAGAATTTTCCACCTGGAATTTCATATCCAGTCAAACTAAGTTTCATAAGTGAAGGAGAAATAAAATCCTTTCCAGACAAGCAAATGCTGAGGGAGTTCATTACCACCAGGCCTGCTCTGCAAGAACTCCTGAAAGAAGCACTAAATAAGGAAAGGAAAAACCGGTACCAGCTACTGCAAAAACACACCAAAATACAAAGGCCAATGACACTACAAAGAAACTGCATCAACAAGTGTGCAACATAACCAAATAGCATCATGATGACAGGATCAAATTCACACATAACAATACTAACCCTAAATGTAAATGGGCTAAACGCCCCAATTAAAAGACACACACTGGAAATCTGGATAGGGGATCAAGGCCCATCTGTGTGCTGTATTGAGGAGACCCATCTTACATGCAAAGACACACCAGGTTCAAACTAAAGGGATGGAGGAAAATTTACCAAGCAAATGGAAAGCAAAAAAAAAAATAAAAAAAATAAGAAGAGGTTGCAATCGTAGTATCTGACAAAACAGACTTTAAGCAAACAAAGATAAAAAAGGACAAACAAGGGCATTACAGGGGAGGAGCCAAGATGGCCGAATAGGAACAGCTCCGGTGTACAGCTCCCAGCGTGAGCGATGCAGAAGATGGGTGATTTCTGCATTTCCATCTGAGGTACCAGGTTCATCTCACGAGGGACCGCCAGACAGTGGGAGCGGGTCAGTGGGTGCGCGCACCGTGCACAAGCTGAAGAAGGGCAAGGCATTGCCTCACTTGGGAAGCGCAAGGGGTCAGGGAGTTCCCTTTCCTAGTCAAAGAAACGGGTGACAGACGGCACCTGGAAAATCAGGTCACTCCCACCCGAATACTGCGCTTTTCCGACGGGCTTAAAAAACGGCGCACCAGGAGATTATATCCCGCAACTGGCTCAAAGGGTGCTATGCCCACGGAGTCTCGCTGATTGCTAGCACAGCAGTCTGAGATCAAACTGCAAGGCGGCAGCGAGGCTGGGGGAAGGGCACCCGCCATTGCCCAGGCTTGCTTAGGTAAACAAAGCAGCTGGGAAGCTTGAACTGGGTGGAGCCCACCACAGCTCAAGGAGGCCTGCCTGCCTCTGTAGGCTCCACCTCTGGGGGCAGGGCACAGACAAACAAAAAGACAGCAGTAACCTCTGCAGACTTAAATGTCCCTGTCTGACAGCTTTGAAGAGAGCAGTGGTTCTCCCAGCACACAGCTGGAGATCTGAGAATGGGCAGACTGCCTCCTCAAGTGGGTCCCTGAGCCCTGACCCCTGACCCCCGAGCAGCCTAACTGGGAGGCACCCCCAGCAGGGGCAGACTGACACCTCACATGGCTGGGTACTCCAACAGACCTGCAGCTGAGGGTCCTGTCTGTTAGAAGGAAAACTAACAAACCGAAAGGACGTCCACACCAAAAACCCATCTGTACATCACCATCGTCAAAGACCAAAAGTAGATAAAACCACAAAGATGGGGAAAAAACAGAGCAGAAAAATGGGAAACTCTAAAAAGCAGAATACCTCTCCTCCTCCAAAGGAACGCAGTTCCTCACCAGCAACGGAACAAAGCTGGACGGAGAATGACTTTCACGAGCTGAGAGAAGAAGGCTTCAGATGATCAAATTACTCCGAGCTACGGGAGGATATTCAAACCAAAGGCAAAGAAGTTGAAAACTTTGAAAAAAATTTAGAAGAATGTATAACTAGAATAACCAATACAGAGAAGTGCTTAAAGGAGCTGATGGAGCTGAAAACCAAGGCTTGAGAACTATGTGAAGAATACAGAAGCCTCAGGAGCTGATGCGATCAACTGGAAGAAAGGGTATCAGTGATGGAAGACGAAATGAATGAAATGAAGCAAGAAGAGAAGTTTAGAGAAAAAAGAATAAAAAGAAATGAGCAAAGCCTCCAAGAAATATGGGACTATGTGAAAAGACCAAATCTACGTCTGATTGGTGTACCTGAAAGTGACAGCGAGAATGGAACCAAGTTGGAAAACACTCTGCAGGATATTATCCAGGAGAAGTTCCCCAATCTAGCAAGGCAGGCCAACATTCAGATTCAGGAAATACAGAGAACACCACAAAGATACTCCTTGAGAAGAGCAACTCCAAGACACATAATTGTCAGATTCACCAAAGTTGAAATGAAGGAAAAAATGTTAAGGGCAGCCAGAGAGAAAGGTCAGGTTACCGTCAAAGGGAGGCCCATCAGACTAACAGCTGATCTCTCAGCAGAAACTCTACAAGGCAGAAGAGAGTGGGGGCCAATATTCAACATTCTTAAAGAAAAGAATTTTCAAACCAGAATTTCATATCCAGCCAAACTAAGCTTCATAAGTGAAGGAGAAATAAAATACTTTACAGACAAGCAAATGCTGAGAGAATTTGTCACCACCAGGCCTGCCCTAAAAGAGCTCCTGAAGGAAGCACTAAACATGGAAAGGCACAACCGGTATCAGCCGCTGCAAAATCATGCCAAAATGTAAAGACCATCGAGACTAGGAAGAGACTGCATCAACTAACGAGCAAAATAACCAGCTAACATCATAATGACAGGATCAAATTCCCACATAACAATATTAACTTTAAATGTAAATGGACTAAATGCTCCAATTAAAAGGCACAGATTGGCAAATTGGATAAAGACTCAAGACCCATCAGTGTGCTGTATTCAGGAAACCCATCTCACATGCAGAGACAAACATAGGCTCAAAATAAAAGGATGGAGGAAGATCTACCAAGCAAATGGAAAACAAAAAAAGGCAGGGGTTGCAATTCTAGTCTCTGATAAAACAGACTTTAAACCAACAAAGATCAAAAGAGACAAAGAAGGCCATTACATAATGGTAAAGGGATCAATTCAACAATAAGAGCTAACTATCCTAATATATATGCACCCAATACAGGAGCACCCAGATTCATAAAGCAAGTCCTGAGTGACCTACAAAGAGACTTAGACTCCCACACATTAATAATGGGAGACTTTAACACCCTACTGTCAACATTAGACAGATCAATGAGACAGAAAGTCAACAAGGATACCCAGGAATTGAACTCAGCTCTGCACCAAGCAGACCTAATAGACATCTACAGAACTCTCCACCCCAAATCAACAGAATATACATTTTTTCAGCACCACACCACACCTATTCCAAAATTGACCACATACTTGGAAGTAAAGCTCTCCTCAGTAAATGTAAAAGAAGAGAAATTATAACAAACTGTCTCTCAGATCACAGTGCAATCAAGCTAGAACTCAGGATTAAGAATCTCACTCAAAACCGCTCAACTACATGGAAACTGAACAACCTGCTCCTGAATGACTACTGGGCACATAACGAAATGAAGGCAGAAATAAAGATGTTCTTTGAAACCAACGAGAACCAAGACACAACATGCCAGAATCTCTGGGATGCATTCAAAGCAGTGTGTAGAGGGAAATTTATAGCACTAAATGCCCATAAGAGAAAGCAGGAAAGATCCAAAATTGACACCCTAACATCACAATTAAAGGAACTAGAAAAGCAAGAGCAAACATATTCAAAAGCTAGCAGAAGGCAAGAAATAACTAAAATCAGAGCAGAACTGAAGGAAATAGAGACACAAAAAACCCTTCAAAAAATTAACGAATCCAGGAGCTGGTTTTTTGAAAGGATCAACAAAATTGATAGACCGCTAGCAAGACTAATAAAGAAAAAAAGAGAGAAGAATCAAATAGATGCAATAAAAAATGATAAAGGGGATATCACCACCGATCCCACAGAAATACAAACTACCATCAGAGAATACTACAAACACCTCTACGCAAATAAACTAGAAAATCTAGAAGAAATGGATAAATTCCTCGACACATACACTCTCCCAAGACTAAACCAGGAAGAAGTTGAATCTCTGAATAGACCAATAACAGGAGCTGAAATTGTGGCAATAATCAATAGCTTACCAACCAAAAAGAGTCCAGGACCAGATGGATTCACAGCCGGATTCTACCAGAGGTACAAGGAGGAACTGGTACCATTCCTTCTGAAACTATTCCAATCAATAGAAAAAGAGGGAATCCTCCCTAACTCATTTTATGAGGCCAGCATCATCCTGATATCAAAGCCGGGCAGAGACACAACCAAAAAAGAGAATTTTAGACTAATATCCTTGATGAACATTGATGCAAAAATCCTCAATAAAATACTGGCAAACCGAATCCAGCAGCACATCAAAAACCTTATCCACCATGATCAAGTGGGCTTCATCCCTGGGATGCAAGGCTGGTTCAATATACGCAAATCAATAAATGTAATCCAGCATATAAACAGAACCAAAGACAAAAACCACATGATTATCTCAATAGATGCAGAAAAGGCCTTTGACAAAATTCAACAACGCTTCATGCTAAAAACTCTCAATAAATTAGGTATTGATGGGACGTATCTCAAAATAATAAGAGCTATCTATGACAAACCCACAGCCAGTATCATACTGAATGGGCAAAAACTGGAAGCATTCCCTTTGAAAACTGGCACAAGACAGGGATGCCCTCTCTCACCACTTCTATTCAACATAGTGTTGGAAGTTCTGGCCAGGGCAATTAGGCAGGAGAAGGAAATCAAGGGTATTCAATTAGGAAAAGAGGAAGTCAAATTGTCCCTGTTTGCAGATGACATGATTGTATATCTAGAAAATCCCATCGTTTCAGCCCAAAATCTCCTTAAGCTGATAAGCAACTTCAGCAAAGTCTCAGGATACACAATCAATGTACAAAAATCACAAGCATTCTTATACACCAACAACAGACAAACAGAGAACCAAATCATGAGTGAACTCCCATTCACAATTGCTTCAAAGAGAATAAAATACCTAGGAATCCAACTTACAAGGGACATGAAGGACCTCTTCAAGGAGAACTACAAACCACTGCCCAAGGAAATAAAAGAGGATACAAACAAATGGAAGAACATTCCATGCTCATGGGTAGGAAGAATCAATATCATGAAAATGGCCATACTGCCCAAGGTAATTTACAGATTCAATGCCATCCCCATCAAGCTACCAAAGACGTTCCTCACAGAATTGGAAAAAACTACTTTAAAATTCATATGGAACCAAAAAAGAGCCTGCATCGCCAAGTCAATCCTAGGCCAAAAGAACAAAGCTGGAGGCATCACACTACCTGACTTCAAACTATACTACAAAGCTACAGTAACAAAAACAGCATGGTACTGGTACAAAAACAGAGATATAGATCAACGGAACAGAACAGAGTCCTCAGAAATAATGCCGCATATCTACAACTATCTGATCTTTGACAAACCTGAGAAAAACAAGAAATGGGGAAAGGATTCCCTATTTAATAAATGGTGCTGGGAAAACTGGCTAGCCATATGTAGAAAGCTGAAACTGGATCCCTTCCTTACACCTTATGCAAAAATCAATTCAAGATGGATTAAAGACTTAAACGTTAAACCTAATACCATAAAAACCCTAGAAGAAAACCTAGGATTACGATTCAGGACATAGGCATGGGCAAGGACTTCATGTCGAAAACACCAAAAGCAATGGCAACAAAAGCCAAAACTGACAAATGGGATCTAATTAAACTAAAGAGCTTCTGCACAGCAAAAGAAACTACCATCAGAGTGAACAGGCAACCTACAAAATGGGAGAAAATTTTCACAACCTACTCATCTCACAAAGGGCTAATATCCAGAACCTACAATGAACTCCAACAAATTTACAAGAAAAAAAAAAATAACCCCATCAAAAAGTGGGTGAAGGACATGAACAGACACTTCTCAAAAGAAGACATTTATGCAGCCAAAAAACACATGAAAAAATGCTCACCATCACTGGCCATCAGAGAAATGCAAATCAAAACCACAATGAGATACCATCTCACACCAGTTAGAATGGCAATCATTAAAAAATCAGGAAACAACAGGTGCTGGAGAGGATGTGGAGAAATAGGAACACTTTTACACTGTTGGTGGGACTGTAAACTAGTTCAACCCTTGTGGAAGTCGGTGTGGTGATTCCTCAGGGATCTAGAACTAGAAATTCCATTTGACCAGCCATCCCATTACTGGGTATATACCCAAAGGACTATAAATCATGCTGCTATAAAGACACATGCACACGCATGTTTATTGTGGCAGTATTCACAATAGCAAAGACTTGGAACCAACCCAAATGTCCAACAATGATAGACTGGATTAAGAAAATGTGGCACATATACACCATGGAATACTATGCAGCCATAAAAAATGATGAGTTCATGTCCTTTGTAGGGACATGGATGAAACTGGAAATCATCATTCTCAGTAAACTATCGCAAGAACAAAAAAGCAAACACCGCATATTCTCACTCATAGGTGGGAATTGAACAATGAGAACACATGGACACAGGAAGGGGAACATCATACTCTGGGGACTGTTGTGGGGTAGGGGTAGGGGGGAGGGATAGCATTGGGAGATATACCTAATGCTAGATGATGAGTTAGTGGGTGCAGCGCACTAGCATGGCACATGTATACATATGTAACTAACCTGCACATTGTGCACATGTACCCTAAAACCTAAAGTATAATAATAATAAATAAGTAAATTAATTAATTAAAAAAAAACAAGGACATTACATAATGGTAAAGGGAACAATTCAACAAGAAGAGCTAACCATTCTGATATATATGCACCCAATAAAGGAGCACGCAGTTTCACAAAATTATTTCTTTTTTTTTTTTTTTATCTTTTTTTTTTATTATTATTATTATACTTTAGGTTTTATGGTACATGTGTGCAATGTGCAGGTAAGTTACATATGTATACATGTGCCATGCTAGTGCGCTGCACCCACCAACTCGTCATCTAGCATTAGGTATATCTCTCAGTGCTATCCCTCCCCCCTCCCCCCACCCCACAACAGTCCCCGAAGTGTGATGTTCCCCTTCCTGTGTCCATGTGTTCTCATTGTTCAATTCCCACCTATGAGTGAGAATATGCGGTGTTTGGTTTTTTGTTCTTGCGATAGTTTACTGAGAATGATGATTTCCAATTTCATCCATGTCCCTACAAAGGACATGAACTCATCATTTTTTATGGCTGCATAGTATTCCATGGTGTATATGTGCCACATTTTCTTAATCCAGTCTATCATTGTTGGACATTTGGGTTGGTTCCAAGTCTTTGCTATTGTGAATAATGTGGCAATAAACATACGTGTGCATGTGTCTTTATAGCAGCATGATTTATAGTCCTTTGGGTATATACCCAGTAATGGGATGGCTGGGTCGAATGGAATTTCTAGTTCTAGATCCCTGAGGAATCGCCACACTGACTTCCACAAGGGTTGAACTAGTTTACAATCCCACCAACAGTGTAAAAGTGTTCCTATTTCTCCACATCCTCTCCAGCACCTGTTGTTTCCTGACTTTTTAATGATTGCCATTCTAACTGGTGTGAGATGGTATCTCATTGTGGTTTTGATTTGCATTTCTCTGATGGCCAGTGATGGTGAGCAATTTTTCATGTCATTTTTGGCTGCATAAATGTCTTCTTTTGAGAAGTGTCTGTTCATGTCCTTCGCCCACTTTTTGATGGGGTTGTTTGTTTTTTTCTTGTAAATTTGTTTGAGTTCATTGTAGATTCTGGATATTAGCCCTTTGTCAGATGAGTAGGTTGCGAAAATTTTCCCTTGGCCATCCTTCCCAAGGTAATTTACAGATTCAATGCCATCCCCATCAAGCTACCAATTTTCCTTGGCCATCCTTCCCAAGGTAATTTACAGATTCAATGCCATCCCCATCAAGCTACCAATGACTTTCTTCACAGAATTGGAAAAAACTACTTTAAAGTTCATATGGAACCAAAAAAGAGCCCGCATCGCCAAGTCAATCCTAAGCCAAAAGAACAAAGCTGGAGGCATCACACTACCTGACTTCAAACTATACTACAAGGCTACAGTAACCAAAACAGCATGGTACTGGTACCAAAACAGAGATATAGATCAATGGAACAGAACAGAGCCGTCAGAAATAATGCCACATATCTACAAGTATCTGATCTTTGACAAACCTGACAAAAACAAGAAATGGGGAAAGGATTCCCTATTTAATAAATGGTGCTGGGAAAACTGGCTAGCCATATGTAGAAAGCTGAAACTGGATCCCTTCCTTACACCTTATACAAAAATCAATTCGAGATGGATTAAAGACTTAAATGTTTGACCTGAAACCATAAAAACCCTAGAAGAAAACCTAGGCATTACCATTCAGGACATAGGCATGGGCAAGGACTTCATGTCTAAAACACCAAAAGCAATGGCAACAAAAGCCAAAATTGACAAATGGGATCTAATTAAACTCAAGAGCTTCTGCACAGCAAAAGAAACTACCATCAAAGTGAACAGGCAACCTACAAAATGGGAGAAAATTTTCACAAAATTATTTCTCAAGTGAGAGAAGTTAGGAAGGTGTTGAGATCCAAGAATTAAACCTGGGCTCTCTATTATAAGTCAGGAATATTGACCTTAAAAGGTTATATATATATATATATATATATATATATATATATACACACTTTTTTAAAGGGTTTTAGCAATTTTTACTTTCACAAGGACATTTGTTAAGAGTGTCACCAACATGGAATATTATCCATCTTGTTTTACAAAAAATATCTTAAACATAGGAAAGGAAATATTCTAGCAGATATCTGTGTGTTCATCATATATATTTAACCCATATTAATATTTTGCCATATTTGATTTAAACATATTTTTAAAGAACTATATTACAGATATTCCAGAGGCTCATAATCTCATTATTTTCCCTAGTTCCCTAGAGATAAGCATGATATGTATACTTTCCATTTAGTTATTGCTACATTTATCTTATAATAGTGTATTATAAAGAATGTAACATATCATTTTGTATCTATAAGATTCTACTTTGTAAGTGGTATTCTTTATTT
Source organism: Pongo pygmaeus (assembly GCF_028885625.2). Lineage (NCBI taxonomy): Eukaryota > Metazoa > Chordata > Mammalia > Primates > Hominidae > Pongo > Pongo pygmaeus. The sequence continues at coordinate 106,207,349 of NC_072396.2, forward strand.
TTATTTTTAATATTTGTGGGTACATAGTAGGTGTATATATTTATGAGGTATGTGAGATGTTTTGATACAGGCATGCAATGTAAAATAAGCACATCATGGAGAATAGAGTATACATCCCTTTAAGCATTTATTTTTTGTGGTACAAACAATCCAATTAAACTCTTTAAGTTATTTTAAAATGTACAATTAAGTTATTATTGACCATTGTCACCCTTTTGTGCTATCAGATAGTAGGTCTTATTCATTCTTTCTAGTTTTGTTAGTACCTACTAACCATCCCCAACTCCCCTACAGCCCCCAACTACCATTCCCAGCCTCTGGTAACCATGTAAGTGATACTGTACTGATTTCATAATGTTGGCACTTGAATTGCTCTCATTTAACTTTTTTTAGAGATTTATCCATTTTAATACATGTAAATATAATTAATTCATTTTAATGGCAGCATAGCATTCCATTGCATTGACATAGTATTTTTGTTATAGTTTGTAACTCCCACATCAATGAACTTGGATTCAGATTGACAATCAAACATGACTCAACCAGCTCCAACTCGTATACGCACACTTGGCTTTGTAATAGGATACACTGGAGAACATTGTCAGATACAAATGTCTTTTCAGCAGGAGGAGGCCTTAGAGCTGTCTAAGAATTATTATTGGCATCCCCCGTCTCCACAAGTGAGTGCTCAGGTATAAGTCAGAGGCCATATAGGGTGTGGGAGCCCCCTGATTGCAAGCCCATGTTTGAAAAGTGTCAATATATTTTATAAATCCATGAGTGTCATTTATGGTGATCCTAGCAGTAGAGGGCACGCTCAATGACACAAGTCTTCACTGATCAGTGGTCATTTTTACCATAAGAAATCTTATCCAGTTACATAGTTGATATTTCACCTTTACCAAGTTTCCAAGAAAAGTGTGCTAAAAGAAGGTAAACCAGAGATCATTTTCCCAGAGAAGCAGAAACAGTTTTGTTAATCTTTACTCACAAATTTGTTTGTGTATTGATGGATATTTGGATAAATTGCTTTATTTTTCTGCTTTTTATTTCAGGCAATACAGCAGTCAATGTCTTCTTACCTGTCTTCTTATGTATATGTGAGAAAATTTTCCTACATTACATTCTTAAACATATATTCCTTAGGACTTGATCTCAATAATTTAAACTTCCTCAAAAAGTGTATAAGAATTCTTATTTCTTCATACTACCTGTATATCTGGAATCATCACATTAAAATTTATTTCTAACTGATAGGCATGTTATTATTTCCTTGATTGATATTGAAGTTCGGCTTTTCTCTCTTTGTCTCTCTTTCACACACTCTCCACACACAGAACCAATTTTAAATTTTTTCTTCTGCAATTTTTTTCCCATGTTATTGAGTTACTTCTATACTTAAATTTTGTCATAGGTGATAAATAATTAAAACTATTTAGAGGCTTTGATTTTCAATTTTTAAATTATTAATGAGCTAGAATATTTTCCTGATAATTATCTATTTGCATTTCTTCCTTTATGCACTGTTTACAAATTTTGTCCTTTTTCCCATTTTGTTATAGGGGCTCTTAATGCATTAAGGCTAATACCTTTCACTGATTGATAGATCAATTATTTCAACAGATATTTATTGGGTGTACATTATTTTCCAGACACTCCAGCTAACATCTATATCCTAGATCTTTCTTTTGGGATCTAGATGCTTATATTTACTGGAAATGTCCACTTGGATAAAGAAAAGTATTGATAATCATCCATACATGGATGAATTATCAAGAACATCATACATAGTTCAAAAACATTTGTCCCTATTTTAGAAGGTCAAATGGATTTTTTTTTGAGACAGGGTCTCATTCTGTTGCTAAGCTGGAGTGCAGTGGTGCAATCATGGCTCACTGCAACCTCGATCACAGGGGCTCAAGTGATGCTCTCACCTCAGCCTCCTGAGTAACTGGAACTACAGGTGCACACCACCATGCCTAGGTAAATTTTGTAGATATAGGGTTTCACCATGCTGCCCAGGCTGGTCTCAAGCTCATAGACTCAAGCTATTCTCCCACCTCAGCCTCCCAAATTGTTGGGATTACAGGCATGAGCCACTGCATCTGGCCTAAATTAAAATGTTTAATAAAAAGGAAATGTACAAGTTTTCAATACGTATTTGTCATTTCTTTGTCATTTCTATGTGCTGAAGTAATTTCTCAGATAATTTAGAAAAAAATGAAGCAACCAGCAGGCAACTCTTGCTAGAGTCTCTGGCACAGCAGTCCTGCATCCGTGTGAACCCAGCCAGATGGTGCAGCCTCCTGTTTCCCAGGAAAGCTCCAAATGGCAGGGTTTGTGACCCCACCCACCTCCACCATTAGTAGTCAGGCAGGCAACACTTGCTAAAGTTTCTTGCTCAGTGACCCTGCTTCTGTCTGAACTCAGCCACCAGGCACAGTCTCTTGTTGTCCTGGGAACAACACAGTCTCTTGTTGTCCTGGGGAAACCCTGCTCACCCATGCTGCTGGTATCCAGGTGGGCAATGCCTGCTAGAGTTTCCAGCCTAGCAGTCCCACTTCTGCCTGAACTCGGCTGGTGAGTGCAGCTTCCTGTTGTACCAGGAGGCACCTGGATGACAGGGTAGGTGACCCCACCCATCCCCACCACTGGTAGCCAGGCAGACAAAGCCTGCTAGAACTTCTGGCCCAGTGGTCCACTTCTGTGGGAACTCAGCCAGCAGGTGCAGCCTCCTGTTGCCCCAGGAAGCACCTGGACTGCAGCCAGGTGACCCCACCCTACCCGCCACCACTTTCTAGCAATGCCTGCTAGAAATTTCAAGTCCAGTGCTTTTGCTTCTGCCTGAACTCTGCAAGCAGGTGCAATCCCATGTCCCCTGGGAAGCACTCAGGCAGCAAGTTATAGCTGAACCAGCAAGTACATGGCCTGTCTGCTAACTGCAGCCCCTGCCTAGACCGGAACACCCAACAGAGGAAACAGGGGCACAAAGAGAGTAATCAGAAAGGGTTCCTGCAAGACCCAGGAGTGGACTAGAATTGAAGCCAGTTGACTGAACCTACCTTATACCACAATCAAAACCTCAAGGGCATCAAAGAAGATAAAAGCAAAAAAAAAAAAAAATTCCAAAGGACAACAACTCCAAAAATTGG